>NC_137160.1:70889714-71574541 GCF_951394435.1 Stenella coeruleoalba
CCCTAATTTTGGGCCTAATTTTGGGGGGGGGCTAGGAACCATGAGCAAATTGAATGAGGGAATGCAGGTGAAGCACGCGACAGGGCGCCTGGCACACACAGTAAGGGCTCAGTGAACCGGAGCCATTAGAACCCACGGCAGGTATTTACTTACCTTCTTATCCACCTGTGTCTTATTCGTAACATGCAGATAAACATTTGTCAAAAGAAAGACTGGGGGGCTTCCCTGGTGGCGCAGTGGTTGAGAGTCCGGCTGCCGATACAGGGGACACGGGTTCGTGTCCCAGTCCGGGAGGATCCCACATGCCGCGGAGCGGCTGGGCCCGTGAGCCATGGCGCTGAGCCTGCGCGTCCGGAGCCTGTGCTCCGCAACGGGAGAGGCCACAACAGTGAGAGGCCCGGGTAACGCAAAAAAAAAAGAAAAGAAAGACTGAACCCCCGAAATGTTCCATCTCAGCCCAACTGGACTGGTCACTGACCCCCCGACACGCCTCTCGCTTCACCTCACCTCCATGCCTTTGCATGCGTTGTCCTTACTTCCTGAGCGCCCGCCTTCACCTAACTATGCCCTCCCGGGCCACAGGCCCGCCTGGACTGTGGACCCGAGGAAACTGAGTGAGAGACTCTCCAGGGCCCCCTCACTCAGGGCCTGGCACAAAGTAGGCCCACGAGGGGGTGAACTCGTCACTAGATGAGCCACCAAATGCTGACTGACGGGTTTGGGGATTTGGGAGAACATTCTTGAGGTTACCAGAGGCCCATCTGCCACATCGCAGGGAAGCCCCAGAGCCAGTGAATCTGTGCCTTCACGGTCACGGGAGGGGCCTCTGGGGTGAACCATGACCCAAGGTCGTGGTCCACGACTGAGTCACCGTGTTTTACGATCCCAGCACGAGTGCAAGCCAAAGGCTCACTTTACGAGGAAAAGAGGGTGTGCCCATCCACCATCACCCCTGGATGGGGGAGGGAGAAGGCTGGGCGCAGGACTAGGACCCGCCACACAGACCGGAGGTCCTAAGGACGGCCCTGAAAGGAGCGGGGGAGCAGAGAGAGCAGAGAGCACCGGCCAGGGACTCAGAACTCCAGTCCCAGCCCAGCCTGGCTGCCGTGGGACCCCCCGGACAGAACACCTCCCCTCCCCTGCCCTCCGTTTCCTCAACGGCAAAAAAACTCCTAAGAGAGGGGACAACTTCCCGTTCCATCAGCAGCTCTTTGAGAGAATATAGAGGAAAAAAACAGCTGACAGCAAATCATAATTAACAACACAGTGGGACTTCCGTGGTGGCGCAGCAGTTAAGAATCCGCCTGACAATGCAGGGGACACGGGATCGAGCCCTGGTCCGGGAAGATCCCACATGCCGCGGAGCAACTAAGCCCGTGCGCCACAACTACTGACCCTGCGCTCTAGAGCCCGCGAGCCACAACTACTGAGCCTGTGTGTCACAACTACTGAAGCCCGCGCGCCTAGAGCCCATGCTCCACAACAAGAGAAGCCACCGCAATGAGAAGCCCGCGTACCGCAACGAAGAGCAGCCCCCGCTCCCCGCAACTAGAGAAAGCCTACGTGTAGCAACAAAGACCCAACGCAGCCAAAAATAAGTAAATTTATTTAAAAAAAAACCCAAACAAAAACACAGTAACATTTATCAGGCAGTTACTCTCCATCAGCGCTTTATAAGCATCATCTCTTTTCAGCCCCATCTCCTACCACACGATGAGGTGGACTCAGACCTTGGGAGAGGCACTTACTGGCTCTGAGCCTCAGTTTTCCCACCTGTAAAATGGGGATAAACTAGTATCTACGCCACCCAGTAAGCACTGTGGTGGGCACTGTTATTCCTGCAATCCACCACTTTACAGCGGAAAAAAAGAGAGGCGCTGAGTGCTAAACTCACTCGTTTGCCGCCTCTATGAAGCGGCCGGGTGGAACCGGTCTGACCTCATGCTCAGGGTCTGACCAGCTGGGGGTGGGCAGGGCTCTGCAGATCAGCAGGGCATCAGCCCCAGTGCGTCCCAGGCACCCTTCGGAGGGTGGCCAACCCTAGGCTGGACAAATATCACATTCTCAGCCCCGGGGATTGGTTGGCTGTCTTGTTTCCTTGTGAGCGATGCCCCAGGCACTGCAGGCCCAAGGGCAGAGAGGGGCTGGCAGAGTGGTCCCAGGCCAAAAGCACAGGCCTGAGGCAGAAGGGGCCCAGGGCTAAGGCTGGAGGCGAAACAGGCCCAGTATGCATTCCAGCTCCCCCGTTTGCTAACTGTGTGGCCTCGGGCAAGTGGCTTAACCTCTCTGAGACTCGGTTTCCTCCTCTGCAAAAGGGGATTCATATTCCCTAACATGAGTGGGGAGTGGGGACTGACAAGGCCTGGCGCACAGACTCAAAAAAGGGAGATGAACCTGAATCTCAATTGGAAGTCAACAGTACAAAGTCATCAATCAAAACAGTGACGGGAGTAATGGCGGATGGCGTTTATCCACTAGTGAGTGAATCCTCAAACGTACCACGGAGTATAAAACGCGGGACTGACCACCTCCTACCTCCAGAGGGGTAGGGGCAGCTGGCAGGGCCAAGGGCTCAGGACCCCAGGCCTCACCTGCAGGGTTGCCCTGCCTACGTCAGGCCCTCTCTCGAGGCCTCAGTTTCCCCGTTCATAATGAGAGAGTTGGACTAGGAGAGAAAAAAGGGAGACGACAGGAGGAGGGGGAGTTAGGAGGAGGAGGAGGAGGGGGCAAGGGAGGTGGAAGAGAAGGAGAGGAAAAGGAAGGCGGGAACAGTGATCCCCGCAGCCAAGGCATTAACTGGGAATTTACTCTCCTGAGGGCTGAGTGACCTCATTTACTGCTCACAAAAATACTCTGGAGGCCACTTAGGACCAGCCTCATTTTACAGAAGCAAAAACTGAGGCTCAGTGGGGTCCATCAGACCACTTGCCTGAGGTCACAGAGTGCCAGGGTCAGAACTTGAACCTACTTCTTTCAGCCTCCAGAGCCCCAATGCTGAGGTCCCCCCAGACAGGCTTTTGGAGCCATCAGAAAGTGAGCTGAACACCATCACCCCCTGGTGGCCACTACCTGGAATTGCAGGTGTCAGTCCTGAAAGCAGGGAACTGAGGTCTGGGGCCCCAGCTCTGTCTTGCTCAGGCTCAGTACCCCAACCCGTCCACCTCTGGGGGAGAGGTGATCAAGCAGGCAGTAATGGGGCAGGGGCCTTGGGGGCCAGAAGGAGGGAGCCACCTGACGACTCCATGGACAAAGGCTCCTCAGTGACAGAGGGAGAAAGGGGAGGGGCCAGCAAGCAGAGACTGTAAAAAGACAGGGTTTGAATGCTCTTCGCTCCATGGCCTTTGTCTTCTCTCTCTCTCTCTCTCTCTCTCTCTCTCTCTCTCTCTCACACACACACACACACACACACACAATCAGATAAGCTGAGTCAGTGTGCCTGAGAGGGAATGGAGACAAGGGTGAGAAAGAAATCGGTGGCTGAGATCTGGACACTTGAGGAATTTTCCAGGGCTTCTCAGCCGATGTCTGAGTCCCCGCATGGGAGCTGTCACCCCCAGCCCCACAGTCAGGCCTTTTCACTCTCCCATCAGGTCTCAGCAAGAAGCCTGCCAGGGGCAGTGTCTTCACCCATTTTACAGGAGGAGACCAAGGTTTAGGTAACTGAAGTCTCTTGCCCGTGGCCATAAAGCTAGACGGAATGGACCTCAGGCTTCAATGCTGCAGAAGCCCACGTCTCAGAGACGTGAGACCGGGCACAGATAACCACTGAAATGCATGCAGCCTTGCACTCAGAATGATCTCAGGCACAGAGCTGGTGTTGCCTCATTAAAAAGGGCTTATCTCAGATGTCCCCACGTGGGGCCCAGGGCCCGAGAGGAAATGCAGAGCTCAGATCTCCCAGGATCATGGAGCAAAAGTGAAAAGAAAATAAACAGAAAAGAAAATCACGGAAATTCAGATGTGGTAAAGCCCTGGAACCCAGCTGGGGACACTGAGGCTCCAGGGAAGGGGGCTCCCCTGGGGTCCTGCCACCTCATTTACCTACTTGCTTCCACAAGTGAGGAAACAGGCTGAGAGGGAGGAAGTGCTGGCTGAGGAGACAGAGCTCAGTGACAGCCAAAAGGACACTCAAAAACAAGAATAATAACAACAATGATAATAATAATGGTAACGTAACACTTATTAAAGTGTTTACCGTGTACCTGGGACCAAGCTAAACACTTCTCGAATTATCTTATCTGAACCCCACATCAGCCCTGTGAAGTAGATGCTATTACTACCCCCATTTTACAGATGAGGAAACTGAGGCCGGGCACCCATCTGCATGCACAGCTAGGATGTGAACCCAGGCGATCCGGCTCCAGAAGCAGCTTAACTCCACCTTCCTCCTGTCTTCACCACACTGTCAATCACTGTCTGAATTACCATGTGCTGGGCCCCACGCAATCCTACTCCATCCTCCCAGCAGTGCAAAAGAAGCAGGAATCACAGCCCCGTTCTCTTGGTGAACAAACTGAGGTGCATAGAAATTAATAAAAACTGCTCAAAGAGTCTGAGAGGAGACAGTGCTGGGATTTGAACCCAGGGCGCTCGGACCCCAGCATGTGTTCTCCTCACTGCTCCACACCAAGCAGCAGGGGCTACCCCTCCACAAGGGGCCAAAAACCCACGAGGGGAGAAGGCTTCCCCAGCAGAGCCACCAAACACCCTCCACGTCATGAACCACGGCACAGCCAGACAACACCAGGCTCCCGGACAGTCACCTGCCTGTCCCCGTCCCCTGCAGGCCCTGGGGCCAGCCTGGGACATTCCCAACTGCATCCACTCTGGCCACGCCAGCACCACTCACCACCAAGGGCCCGCTCCTCTTGTCCTTGCAGAAGCTGTGGCTTCTCCGGGGGCCCGCGGCCACAGGGATCACCTGCCAGAGCAGCGGCTCGTTGTCCTGGAGGGCAAACTCCCTCCCCGGCGGCACCTGAGGCACAGGACGCAAGAAGAGGACTTTACTGGGGCTTCCCTATTTGCAGGAAGAATATGTTACACCGAGAGAGTCCATTCTGGCCTAAAAGGGCAAAGAAGAAAACTAAAGCACCAGATGCTCCATCCCCCACCCCGCACCATCCCATGGCAGGCAGTCCACCTCAATGAACGGGGGTAATATGTAGGATCAGCAGGTCTGGGTTCAGCCCAGCCTCAGCCACTTAGTAACTGTGTGACCTCAGCTGTGTGCCTTAACCTCTCTGAGCCTTGACCATGTGGGGAAAGACCCCCTAATAATCGTCCTCAGTTCAGGGATGGACCAGCCCATGGAAAACGTGTGACTCAGTGCTGCCACCAGGGGGCAGACGTGCGTGAGACCTGGGTGCCTGGTTGGCTTCACCTTAGTCTCCCCCATGCCTGGCATGTGGGGAGCCCTCCGTAAATGTTAGCCTGCCTCATCACTGCCACTGGCAACTTTGGTGACCTCATTTTAGACATCTTTCCATGCATCCAAACACATGTGCACATATACAGAGAAATGGTACATGAATACAACGGAGTAGGTGTGCTGGTATGAATCCTGTTATTTTTATATATAAGGGGATACAGTCACAAGCCAGTAAACACAGGACTCTAGAATGTGGATTTTACATACCTCATACTGTCCCTGCCCAGAGAGGGAAGGCGTCTGCTTAAGAACACATAGCACGAGTGAGGAGCATGGCTTGATTCCTGATCCCTTGCCTCACAGCCTCTTTTCTGATGCCTTATGAGGCTCTCCGGTTCTCCTCTGACCTCCCTGGCTATTCCTTCTGAGGCTCCCTGCATCTCAGAGGGACATGTGAAAGTGTGACCCAGGCCAGCCATGCAGCCTCCTCTTCCACATCACTCCCTTGGGGTTTCTTATCACACCCCATGGCTTAAGTAAATCCCGTGTACACATGGACGAGTCCGGATTCTGTCTCTCTGTGTTGGGACTCCAGACTTGCAGATCCCATTGCCCACTTACCATCTATAGTCACTGCTCACACTGGTCTGAGACCTCATGTGCCCAAAACAGGCCTCTCCATTCCTCCCCTCTAATCTTGTCCCTGTCACCAGCTGGGTAGGCCAAGACCCTTGGGTCACCCTCTGTCTCCTCTTTCTCTCCGTCCCATCAACAAAGTTGACACTGCCTTCAAAACATGCTGCAAACCTCACATCATATACCAACATCGACTCAAAATAGATCAAAGACCTAAATGTCAGAGCCAAAAGGAGAAAACTCTTAGAAGAAAATATAGGCTTATATCTTCATGACCTTCATGGATTAGGCAAGGGTTTCTTAGATAGGACACCAGAAGCTCAAGCAACAAAAGACAAGTAAGCTAGACTACATCAAAATGAAAGACTTTGATGCTTCAAAGGGCACCATTAAGAAAGTGAAAAGTGGGACTTCCCTGGTGGCGCAGTGGTCGGGAATCCGCCTGCCAATGCAGGGGACACAGGTTCGATCCCTGGTCCAGGAAGATCCCACATGCCGTGGAGCAACTAAGCCCATGCACCACAACTACTGAGCCCGTGTGCCACAACTACTGAAGCCCGCACGCCAAAAGCCTGTGCTCCACAGCAAGAGAAGCCATTGAAATGAGAAGACCGCACATCGCGAAGGGTAGCCCCTGCTCGCCGCAACTAGAGAAAGCCCGTGCGCAGCAACAAGACCCAACGCAGCCAGAAGTTAATTAATTAATTAATTGATTAATTTTAAAAAAGTGAAAAGACAACCCACAGAATGGGAGAACATTCCTGCAGATCATTATGTCTCATAAGGCACTTGTATCCAGAATGTACAAAGAATAATTACAGCTCAATAATAAAATAACAAACGAATCTAAAAATGGACAAAGGATCTGAATAGACATTACTCCAAAAAAGTACACAAATGGCCAATAAGCACGTTAAAAGATGCTCAACAGGAAATGCAAATCAAAACCACAACGATCGTTTTGCAATATATACAAATACTGAATCATCATGTTGTACATCAGAAACTGATATAACATTACATGTCAATTATATCTCAATTTAAAAAAAACCACCATGAGATATCACTTCACACTCACTAGGATGGCTAGAATCAGAAAGACAGATGATAGCAAATGTTGGCTAGGATGCAGAAAAATTAGAACTCTCATACACTGCTGGTGGGAATGCAAAATGGTGCAGCTGCTTTGGAAAACAGTCTGACAGCCCCACGAAGGTGAAACCTGGAGTTATTACCATGTGACCCAGCAATGCCACTCCCAGGTATATAGCCAAAGAAATGAAAGCATACAAAAGTTTGTGCAGGAATGTTCATACCACCTTCCTCCATAATAGCTAAAGAGTGGAAACAACCCAAATGCCCATCACCGATGAATGGATAAATAAAATGGGGTGCATCTGTACTGCAGAATATTATTCGGCCATAAAAAGGAATGAACTACTGATATATGCTACAATACGGATGGACCTTGAAAACTTTATGCTAAGTGAAAGAGGTCAGTCACAAAGGACCACTTCGTGTGATTTCATTTATATGAAATGTCCAGAATAGGCAAACCTATAGAGACAGAAAGTAGATGAATGGTTGCCTGGGCCCGGAGGGTATTAGGAGAACAGGAAGTGACTAGTCAGCGGGTACAGGGCTTTCTGGGGGATGAAGAAGATATTTTAAAATTGAATGTGATTATGGTTGCGGAACTCTGTGAATATAGTAAAAGCCACTGAATTAACTGTACACTTTAAATGGGTGAACTGCATGGGCCATGAGTTTATATCTCAGTAAAGCTGTTACCACCTCCTCAAAAACTGCTGCTAACCCCTCCACAGCCACCACCCTGGTGCAAGCCCTGTCACCTGTCTGGAGACCATGGCAGCCTCCTCACAGGCCTCCCTGCTTCCACCCTCACCCAGAGGGCAGCCAGGGGTCCCTCTGAGACACAGATGGTGGCAGCAGCTCAGAACCCTTTGCTAGCTCCCTTACGCTCTGGGCCCTCCTCCCCTCCCCAGCGCAGCTCTGGCCAGCATCCCAGGGCCCACTGGGGTCCCTCCAGCATCCCCAGGACCAGCTCATCTCCGTGCTGGGGCATCTTCACTCGCTGCTTCTGCCTCTTCCCCGCAGATCCTGGCCTGTCTGGGGTGCTCCCATCATTCACATGGCATCTGTCAAGTCCCTTCCCATGAGACCATCCCTTAGAGAAAGGGGGTGACAGGGAGGTTACTCTATCTCCCCAGAACTTAAACCACTCTCTGCATGATCCCACTCACTCACTCTGCTTGCCCATCTGGACCAGCCCTGCCTGCTAGAACACTCTGTGATTATGCGAGGCTCTCCATCTGGGCTGAGCAATACCATGGCCATGGGCCACTTGTGGCTTTTTTTTTTTTTTTTTTTGTGGTACGCGTGCCCCTCACTGTTGTGGCCTCTCCCGTTGCGGAGCACAGGCTCCGGACGCACTGGCTCAGCGGCCGTGGCTCACGGGCCTAGCCGGTCCGTGGCACATGGGATCTTCCCGGACCGGGGCACGAACCCATGTCCCCTGCATCAGCAGGCAGACTCTCTGCGCCATCAGGGAAGCCCCACTTGTGGCTTTTGAGCACTTCGATGTGTCCAGTGCGATGAAGAAACTGAATTTTGGATCTTACTTAATTTTAACTAATTTAAATGGAAAGACACACACGTGGCTAGTGGCTGCCGTACTGGACAGCACAACCTCATACAGCGGACTGAGCCTCCCAGCAGCCCTGGTGCCCAGAACAGGGCCTGACACCAGACTCGTACACTTATTCGACGTGTGAAGAGATGAAGGTTGACCCTAAGTGCATCCCTCTGACTTCCACAAACCTTCTCCACATCAGGCCCTAGGCCAGGCACTTGACTATATGTTACTTTGTGATAAATCTCCAGCAAGTCCATGAGGCAAGCAGGATTCCCATTCTACAGGTGAGGAAACTGAGGCTCAGAGAGGTCTGGCAAGGTGCCCAGAGCCACACAGCTGGTAAGTCACAAAGCTAGGTCTGCCCAATGCCAGGTCTGCCCCATTTGCAGTCCAGGGCTGTTTCCAGGAAGAAATCAAATCATGAAAGTACAAAGTGTTCATCTTCCTAATGAAGAATTCTTTTTCCAAAAGGAAAGTGGCGGAACTTCAGCCAGCAGGTTATAGGAAGGAACTACAGATGGCCTCACACACAAGTGACAAGATGGAGGGCACTCACTGGGAGCATGAGCTCCAGAAGTTTGATAACCCAGCTGGCTGGCAAGGCTGAGGGAAGACGGGGCCCTGTCATCACTAGGGAGGATGGGAACTGGTACAGCTCCACTGCACGGCACGCTGGCAGTCCTGCAAAATCACAGCCCCTTTCCCCCATGGAAGGGCAATCGCCATTCTGAACCCACAGATACACCTGCACGTACCTGGTTTATAAATAGTAAAAGGTGGGAAATATCATCCACCTCTACTATGCAGCAGTTAAAAACAATGAGGACGCTCGCTGTCTGCGGGCTGAATGCAAAAGTTCTCGAAGAGGCTTTATACAAAAAAAAAAAAAAAGGCAGGTAGCAGATCTGTGGGTTCAGCATTGACCCTCCACCCAAGAATCCCCAGGGGAGCTTTTAAAACTGACAAAGGCGGGCCCCACCCCAGAGACTTCAGCCAAATTGGTCTGGGGGGAAGCCCCTGCACTGCTGTCTTTTAGGACTTACCCATAGGCAACCAAAGTTTCAACCACTCTTAGAGAATGCTCACTTTTATGGAAAAGGGAAGGAAAAACAAGACTTAACGTATTCACATTTGCTTGTATTTTTGGAAAGAAACTCTAAAAGAATTTGGGGAGAAAAGAATATGATTACGGGATGAGGAGGAAACGGGAGGGATGGAGAATGAGAGGTCTGGGGGAATTTTTACTTTATAAGTATTTTTGGAGCCATGTGAAAATATTCTCTCTTGAAATGAAAATAAATCATTTGATGAAATGAAATACTATAATTGGGGCTGGGACAAAGTTCTGATAAATGTTAAGTGAAAAAGAAAGAAAGAGTGAGAACGAAGGGAAGAGAGGAAAGGAGGGAGGGAGGGAGGAATAACTTTAATTGCAATCACACCCCATGTGGGGCACATGAGCAGAATTGGCTGTCGATCAAGAAATCGTCACCCAAGGAAGCAGAGATGCACCTCAAGATGCTCAATGAAGCCCTAGAACTCAAATCAACCCAAATGTCCATCCACAAAAGTCTGGATAAAAAAAGCTTGGGCTCAGTCCCATAATGAAATACTTTGCAACCATTAGAAATAATAAGGTGATTATATATGCACTTTTTTTTCTGTTAAAGTTTTAAAGCAAGTTATCTGGGTGTATATCTGAAAAAAAAATTAACTCAGAAAGATCCATGCACCCCAATGATCACAGCAGCATTATTTATAGTTGCCAAGGTATGGAATGTAATGTCCATCAACAGGTGAATGGGTAAAGAAGATGTGGTGCGCGTGTGTGTACCACACACACACTGGAGTATTACCTGGCCATTAAAGAGAACGAAAGCTTGCCATTTGCAGCGGCATGGACGGATTTGGAGGGCATTATGCTAGGTGAAATAAGTCAGAGAGAGAAAGACAGATACTCTATGGTATCATATGGGGAATCTAAAAACTACAACTACAAAACAAACTAGTGAATATAATAAAAAAGAAGGAGACTCACAGACATAGAGAACAAACTAATGGTTACCAGTGGGGCATGGGGGGAAGGGGCAACACAAGCATGAGGCGGCAGGGAGGTACAAACCATTGGGTGTAAACAGGCTCGAGGATGTATTGTATAACACGGGGAATATAGCCAATATTTTGTAATAACTGTAAATGGAAAGTAATCTTTAAAAATTTTACAAAACATTTTTTAAAAAGTTTAAATACACGACAGAGAAAACAAAGCAAGTTGTGAGACTTTCTGAAGAATGCTGCCATGTTTCCACAGAAAAGTATGCATTTACCTATCTGTGTCTGGGCCAGGGTGCCCCAGCCTCAGATCTACATACATTTGGGGCTCCATGATTCTCTGTGTTGGGGGCTGCGCTGTAGGATGTTGTGGAGTACCCCTGGTCTCCACCCAGTAGATGCCAGGAGCAAACTCTTCCCTGGTTACAACAACAAAAAACATCTCAAACTTTGCCAAATGCGCCCTGGCAGCAAAGCTGCCCATGGCCGAGAACCACCAACAGGTCTGGAGGGGAGGGTCCCAGTGCACCAGAGGGTCCTCATTCGGGGGAGCTTTCCATCCTAAACCATATGTTTCAATAATATTTTAAATTGCACCCAAGCATTCACTACTTTTGCAATAAGAAAAATACAACAATTATAAATCAATACATATGCGATGGGTAAGCCACTCTGGAGTGCAGGCAAGTCTCCAAGAAGATCAAAAACTGTAACAGTGGCTGCATCTGGGGGACGGGAAAGGAAAGGGGTCCGGGGGGACATTTTTATATACATGTTATACACTCTTGTAAGGTTTGAATTTTCAACAACCAACATTTTTTACTTCTGTTTTGCTCTTATTTATTTTTTAAAGGTCCAGAACCAAAGATCTTTGGGCAGGAGAGAAGAGAAACGGGGAGCTGTTCCAAAGCTTCCCAGTCCCCTTTGTGAGAAAACAGATCCCCTGACAATGAGCGCTCCTGGGGCCTCGGCACCCCGGGCGGGCGTCCAAGGCCAGGCTGGGGTGGCCCCTCCACGAGGCCCCGAGTCTCCTGCTGCCGGCGGGCCCCTCAGCCAGGTGCTGGCACACAGATGCAGTGTCACATTTCCATGGCCTCCTCTCTCTCTCGCTTCCCCATAACAACAGCCTGGAGCTGGGGGGTGGGGGGTGGGGGGTGGGGGGTGGGCGGGGGGTAGGTGAAACCCTTCCTGGAGGCGCATCTGCGGAGCCCGCTGCCTGCCTGACCCATGCTGGGCACTTTACCTCCTCTCCGCCTGGTAGCAGCGCCTCAAGGAAGGAATCCCCGTTAACTCCTAACTCCAGAGAGGGGGAAACTGAGGCTCGGGGAGGCCAAGTGCCTGCTCTGCACACAGCTGACAGGTGAGCGGCAGAGCAGAGATTCCAACACAAGCCTGAATATGGTCATCGGAAGACACGTGGGTTCAAAGTCTGCTTCCACCACTTGCATGCCCTGAACCTTAGGTGAATTCTCCTATCACTTAATTTCCACAACATCCCTTTCTAGGTTGGCTGGGGGGTGACAGGAAGGGCCCCGTAGTCAGTTACCACACTGGCCCCAGGGCATGCCATTTTTTTCCCCACCTCTGAACCTTTGCCCATGCTGCGCTCCTACCAAGAATGCCCTCACCTCCTCTAATCATCACATCCGAATTCATATCCATCTCTCAAGGGTGGGCTCAGGCCAGGGCCTCCTCCGGGATGTCTCCCTGGGCCTCTTCTCCAGCGCCTCTGCACCACATCCTTTTCTGGCCGTCAATCACCGTGTCCCACCTCCACACAGAGATCAAAAGCTTCCTGAGGGCTGACTCCATGCCTCAGATTTCTTCCCCACCTTCATGATCTCTCATTCCACTGAAAGCTCGGGTATCGGGCCAGACCTAGGTGCAAACACTGGCTATGCCACTTGGTGCTTTGTGACTTGGGATAAGTTACTGAACCTCTCTGAGCCTCAGTTTTTTCCATCTGAACAAGGTGATCATACCTGCAGCAGACATTGTGGGTGCCCTGCCCACCACTCAAGTACACGCCAATGCTGCGTGAGGATTTTCCTCTCCACCACGGAGCACGGCCCCAGCCAGGTCAGAGGAGTCGGAACGGTGAAAGCCCCAGACACAGCCTCAGGCAAGGACAGAGGGGAACTAGGAAACAAACACTCCAGGTCCCCTCCCCCTTGGGCAGGACCACCCAGAGGTGAGCTGTGCTGCTCCCCAGGGGTCTCCAGTGAGAACGAGCCTCAGGTGCCCACACCTTCATCACCTGCTTCCCTTCCCTGACTCACTTCTCCTCCCCACACCGGCTCCTCAGGGGGTCACCTCCTAAAACAACTTGCAGGGGGCTGCTTCTATAGGAACACAAACCACGACAATCCCTCTCGTGTGGACTGTCCCGAGGCTCATGTGAGCTCGCTCATTCAACAAACACTTCTTGAATGTTCACGAAACATCAAGCAGGATGCTGGATGCTGGGGATACAATGATGAACGTGATGCAGCATCCTGGAATACAGCAGGTGCTCAATAAATGACACCTATTGTGATCATTCTAGCCCAGAGGTTTAAAACTGATAGCCCACAGGCTGTATAGTGCCAGCAGACAAGTTCTGTTTGGACTAAGCAGCATTTTTTTAGTACTCTGTCCTCATTTCATAATGGGGGGAGGGGATTACGGACAAAAATCTGGATCTTTCCGGTTCTCTTGATAAATCAGATCTGCCATCTCAATGCCACCTTCCTCACTTGTCAAGAACCAGCTGGGGCTGCGCAGCGGTTGCCCCCTTCCGATAAGGCGTGGGCTCTCCATTTGCCACAAGCCCCACCACTCCCTAGTGTCTCACACCCAGCCTGACTCCACTCATTTCCATACTCACCTGGCCTACCCACGTGGGTTCTGAGTTTGAGACCCCTGGCCTGCATGTTTAACAACGTTTGACAAAACTGCAACATGGTTTGTACTCACCTTTTGACTGTCTCGATTCCCCGACTCCTGCTGACAGAGCCCCGTCTTGATGTCTTTGGCCTCTGAACTCTCCCTAGGGAGGCTGGGCCTCCCTTTGGGCTGCTCTTGCCTCCTCTCTCTGGCTTCCTGCATGATGAACAGGCCCTCTCGGATTTTGAGAGGGGGGCCTTTCTCCGAGTGGGCCCTCTTGACATCCAGCAGTGACCTTCCACAGTCCCATGGGTGGTTGCCCCATTGGGTCACACTGCCCTCCTCTCCCCTCCCGAGGGATTTCCTTGGGAGCCCTTTCTTCTGGTCAGTGGGGGAGGACCTGGGTGGCACGGTGGCCCCGCTGCCCAGATCCTCCCAGGAGGTGGTGGGCTTTGACTCAGCCGGGGAATGCGGGCACTTTGCACTGTGATGTTTACTGATGAAGGCCTTTTTCTCATCGGTGACCCCCGAGCCTTTTTTCCTGGGACCTGCAGGGCCAGAAGAGGCCCCTGGATATTTCTCAGGAGGAGCTGAGTGCGGCAGAGCCCACAGAGGAGGGCTGACCTTGGTGTTCGTGGCTGCCTCCAGGGTCTCTGCCAGTTGCTTGCCCGAGCCGGGGGTAGGACTGGGGTTTGTTTCGGCAAAACTGGCTTGTTTCCGGGGCCCCTCAATTTCAGGGCCCTCCTTCAGGCTCCTCCGTCTCCGATCCACCTCGCCTTGCTGGCCAGGCCTCTCGGGATTCGAGCCTCTGGGCTCTGTGGGCGGTCCCCCCACCAGCTCCTGAGCCTCCCTGGGGCCTGCGGCCGGCTGTCTCTGGTACTCGGCCATCAGGACGTCAATGTCGAGGACACTGGACCTGTAACCATCCTTGATTTTACCTGGGAACGTCTCGCTGACCACCTCCGTCTTCCTTCTGAGCAGGAGATGGGTGGCTTTCGGGTGACTTTTGAGAGCCGGAGGTGTTTTGGGAGCACCACGGGGGGACGTCTTGTTCCCACGGTCCTTCCAGTCGCTGTGAAAACCAACGCTGTCTTCCGGTCCCCGACGAACCCATAAAGCATCGTCATCGGAGATTCTCTCGCTGGGAGGACCCAGAATCCTCTCCCCAAGAGATGCTGGCCTCGGAGTCTTTGGAAAGCTTGCACGGTCATGCTCTCTGCCTGGAGCCTGGTTTTTACTGCCCATGGTCTCCAGCAGCTCTTCATGGTTCAGAGAAACCAAGGTAGATGTTAAAAGATGAGGTGATGGAGGTGGGGCTATTTTTCTAGAATGTTCCATCAAGTTTTCGGACCTGGGCTTAACAATGCTCTTTGCTTTTTGAGTGTCGGGAATCTGATACGTCACTGCAAAAAAGGTCGCCTTGGGTTCCACAGATGACCCTTGCTTTGCTGCTGAAAGAACCTGTGACACGCCCGGGTTCCCCTGCTGGGGCTCCTCCCAACCGTGGGCTAGTTGAAGTTTTCCTAAGGCACCTGCGGTGTGGGTCAAATGACCCGTCTGTCTCTGCTCTGCCTTGGAAGAGTGCTCTGGGGCCAGTAAGCTGAATTCATCGAACTTCGCGTCATGGGGTAACGTCCGCCGCCTCCACCTCTCCATCCTCTGGTCGCTGGGGCTCACCTTCCGCATCCTGGCTTCGGGCTCTGGCACCCGGGCCGGCCTCGCTCCACCCTGGCCGCCAGCCACGGTGAGGGGCCCCTTCTGCAGTAGCACGTCTGCCTGTGGCCGGGCTCGGAAGTCAGAGGCCTCGCCCTTAGCCCTGGAAGGAGGCTCCAGAGGCCCCCCCTGGGGGGCACCCCTTTCCCCTGGCTTTATTCCGGCCCCGTCGATCCCCTGGTGCTGGGCCTCCTGGATGGCAGCCTGGATGGTCCTCGCAGAGGTGGCCTCGGGGCTTGGTTCCGAGCCTCTCTCTTCACTGACCCCCACAGCGGCTTTCTGCCAGTTGATAGTCACCCCACCTGTCCATCTGGGTGACAGACAATTGCCTCCAGACGTGTCCTTTAGCTCTCGGTGGAACTCAGGCTTTGGCCCGCTGACCTCACGCGTCCCTCGAGCTTCCCAGATCAGACTGGCCCTTTGGACAGACCCCACCTGGCCTTCCAGCCTGCGCTCGGGGTCAGCAGGGGTCACGGCAGGGGCCACCTCCTGGGACAGTGAGAGCCGAGACTGGCTGCTCCGGAGCGTCACAGCCTTCTCCTCGGGCGCCGTGGGGATGGCCTCGCTGTGCGCACGCTCCCCGACCGCGTGCACGATGTCATACCTGGGCTCGACCCTCTCGGATGCGGGAAGGCTTTCCAAGAGCTTGAGGCAGGGGTTATTACTGCACTTGTCGCCCACAGGGTATCTTCCCAGGACGGAAGACGTATGATGCTGTTTGGGCTCACCGTTGGAGAAGGCGGTCCGCCCAGATTTCTTTGGGTCGGGATTTTCCAACCACTCTTTCTTCAGGTATGTGGTTTGCGGGAAAGAGCTTCTCGACCCAAGGAACCTGGATCTGAGCTCCAAGACATCGGCCGTGTCCCTGGGGGTCATGGCTGCGGGACAGTGTCCTGATAGGTCAGCCACGGTGTGCTTCTCCACGTGATGTTCGAACACTGTGGCCCACACGGTCTGGAAGCTTCTGTCATCATCCGGGGTGCTGGCGGAAGGGCTCAGAGGCCCCACCACACTTTCGCTCCAACCGCTGCCAGGGACTTGGTCAGAACTGTCTTTCCACTCTGTCTGCCTGGATTTCTCCCGGGGTGTCGCAGGCTTCCAGGGGCTTCTTGGGACAGATGCTCCGTCCACACCATGCCCTTCCTTTTGCTGTGGAAAAAAAAAAAAAATCCAATTTAAGTTAAAGGGTTTGAAATGGAGGGAATTCCCTGGTGGTTCAGTGGTTAGGATTCCAGCCTTCCATTGCCAGGGCCCCGGGTTCGATCCCTCGTCAGAGAACTAAGATCCCACAAGTTGCGCAGTGCAGACAAAAAAAAACGTCGGGGGGCAGTTTGAAATGGAAAGAAAGAGATGAGGTGATTGAAATAGCTGCTTTGATTGATTGATTGATTGATTGATGTATTTATTTTTGGTTGCGTTGGGTCTTCCTTGTCGCGTGCAGGCTTTCTCTAGTTGCGGCGAGCGGGGGCTACTCTTCGTTGCGGTGCGCGGGCTTCTCATTTTGGTGGCTTCTCTTGTTGCAGAGCACGGGCTCTAGGTGCGTGGGCTTCAGCAGTTGTGGCACATGGGTTCAGTAGTTGTGACTCGCGGGCTCTAGAGCGCAGGCTCAGTGGTTGTGGCGCACGGGCTTAGTTGCTCCGCGGCATGTGGGATCTTCCCTGACCAGGGCTCGAACCCATGTTCCCTGCATTGTCAGGTGGATTCTTAACCACTGCGCCACCAGGGAAGCCCTGAAATAGCTGCTTTTAAAATCACAGCAGTGAGACACCATAAAATCTTACAGACTGAACATAGCCAGTGTGGGTGAGGATGTGGTGAAACGGCCACTCTCAGACACGGCCACTCTCAGACACTGTTGGTGAGAAGATAAATGGAATGGGCATGATTCTTGGGCAACTCAGTATATCTCTCATGATTTTAGGACACTCATTTCCTTTTATCTGGCCGATTTCCTCCCAGGATTCTTGCTTTGCTCACGTGCACTAGTCTATGTGAACAAGAAAGTTCATACAGCACGGTTTGTGAAACGAAAGAACACAGAAACAACCTAAATGCCCATCTGAAGGGCACTGGCTAAATAAATTCTGAAATATTCAAACAATTGAATACCACACAGGCACTTGGATCCACAGAAGTGGGGGCAGGTCCCAATGTCCTAACGTCTGAGAACACACAAAATGTCGTGCTGGTGGAAGAAAAGCAGGATGAGGAACTATATATTTATAATAAATTACCATTTTAAAAAACTACATGTGTACATGTGTATAAATATGTACGTGAGTACATAAACAGTGGAGAAAAGATAACAATCAAACTGGGAGTGAAGGGCTTCCCTGGTGGTGCAGTGGTGAGGAATCCGCCTGCCAATGCAGGGGACATGGGTTCAAGCCCTGGTCAGGGAAGATCCCACATGCCGTGGAGCAACTAAGCCCGTGTGCCACAACTACTGAGCCTGCGCTCTAGAGCCCGTGAGCCACAACTACTGAGCCCACGAGCCACAACTACTGAACCCACGTGCCACAACTACTGACGCCCGCACGCCTGGAGCCCGTGCTCTGCAACAAGAGAAGCCACCACAATGAGAGGCCCGTGCACCGCAACAAAGAGTAGCCCCCACTTGCCACAACTAGAGGAAGCCTGTGTGCAGCAACAAATAGCCAATGCAGCCAGAAATAAATAAATAAAATAAATTAATTTTAAAAAAAAACTGTGGGTGAAGGAGTGAGGGTAGGAAGAAGAAATGAGGAAGAGAACGTCATCTTTTAATCCTACACATTTTAGTTCTGTTGGGTTTTTATAATATTCATGTATTAGTGCTTAGTCATATCTAAAATTTTTCTTTTCTCTTAGAAAAAGGTCTACTTCAAGAAGTTACACAAAGATTTAACCATACGACCCACCAATTCCATTCCTGAGTATATACCCAAAAGAACTGAAAACAGGTGTTCAGACAAAAACTTGTACACCAATGTCCGCAGCAGCATTATTCACAATCGCCAAAAGCTGGAAACTCAAATGTCCGTCAATGGATGAATGGATAAACAGAAAGCCGTATATCCATGCAATGGAATATTATTCATCCATAAAAAAGAATGCAGCACTGATACATGCTATAACATAGATGAACCTTGAACACATAATGCAAAGTGAAAGAAGTCAGACCCAAAAGGCCACATACATGATTCCACTTATATGGAATACCCAGAATAGGCAAGTCTATAGAGACAGAAAGCAGATTCACGGTTGCCGGGGGCTGGAGGTGGGGGATGAGGAGTGACTGGATAAGGGGTTTCCATTTTGGGAAAACTAAGGGATCTTAGTTCCCTGACCAGGGATCGAACCCGCGTCCCCCGCAATGGAAGTGCGGAGTCTCAACCGCTGGACTGCCAGGGAAGTCCCTCTCTACCATTTTTAAAGAAATGACTCAGAAGATCCAAGGATAGAAACAGGGCTAACCGCCCACCCCAGGAGTGGTGGGCACTGTCATTCAGAGCCAGTTCACCTTTGCTAGGGGTTTATGATGGGAGGGGTTCAAATGGGCTTGGAACCAAGCTCTGGTGTTTAAAACTCTGTATAATTTTCTTAAAAAGTAAAACTATGTGATCCAGCCATTCCACACCTAGGTATTTATCCAAGAGAAAACAAAATAGATGTCCCTACAGAGCCTTGCCCACAGATGTTCACAGAAGCTTTATTTGCAATGGCCCCAAACTGGAAACAACCCAAATGCCCATCAAGGGCTGAATGGATAAGCCAACTGTGGGCTACCCATACAACGGAGTACTACTCGGCAATAAAAAGGATGGGCTATTGACACACATGATGAAGCTCAAAATAATGATTCTGAGTGAAAGAAGCCGGACCGAGAAAAGAGCACTGGTTGCATTTATATAACAATCTAGCAGATGCGAATGAATCTACAGTAACTGAAAGCAGATGAGTGGTTGCTCTGGGGGGTCACAGAGAAGAAACTTGCATGTGCTGGAAATGCCCACTGTCTTTATTGTGATGAAAGTTTCAACAGGTGTACAAAGATGTCAAAGCTCACCTGCTTATATGCTTTAAACACGTCCAGTTTACTGTATGTCAATTATACCTCAGTGAAGCTGTTTAACAAAAACTGAAACTGCAGAAAGCATCAACCGCAAACCCGTTATACCTAGCAGTTATTTTATGAGCTTTTTAAATTAAACAGACTAAATGGGGACTTCCCCGGTGGTCCACTGGGTAAGACTCCATGCTCCCAATGCAGGGGACCCAGGTTCGATCCCTGGTCAGGGAACTAGATCCCGCACGCATGCTGCAACTAAGAGTCTGCACGCTGCAACGAAGATGCTGTGTGCCACAGCTAAGATCCAGCACAGGCAAGATAAATACATATTTAAGAAAACAGACTAAATGAAAATATGTTTTAAGCAATTTAATTGATGGTAACTCTCCTCCTTTTTCTTCGTCTAGGTGACACATCAGGGTGGGGAAAGAAGCAGGGACCATAATGGGGGAAAATTGAGGGGGGTTTCTATTAACATTTTTACATCTTCATTAATTTCTTAATAAAGCAGACATTCTTACACAGGAAAGCCATGTCCCTCCTCCCATTTGCACAGACAAAAAGAAATGCCTGACGATTATATTTGCAACGGGGAATCACACAGCCCATCATACCGGAAGGGACTTTAGAAGTCCCAACATTAAAGGAAAAAAATGTCTTAACAGTTCATGAGAGGTTTCTGATTCTTTCCTGGGCCCTGGAGATCATAAAAGCCCTTTTTCCAACAAGTACAACTACCTGCTGGGGAAAAGGACGCGCCAAGCGGCTCCTTACCTTTTCCCTGGGTTCTTTAGGCAGCTCACTGCTCGGCTCAGAACACTTCTCACATGTGACTTCGTTGCTTGAAGCTGCACTTGAAAACCTGGCACAGAGATCCAAGTTACTTGTACAGGGACCGGCAGCTGTGGCTCCCTCCAGCCCGCACCCCGTAACTAGCTCAGGAACCCAGGGGTGAAACCAGCACTGAGATCATCAAAGCAACACTGCCCAATTTCCTCCGAGAAGGGACATGTCCTTTGCAGTTGCCAAACCCCTCCGGCCCAGTGGGGACAGCCTACCTTAAACACAGCATCATCGGGGTAGCAGGAGCCCCAGGCTTGGGTGAAGAGACCTGGGTGCTAGTCCCAGCTCTCCTGCCTCCCCACTGAGGGAGCTTGGGTCAGGCTTGTGACCTCACTCATAAAACGGGGATAATTAACACCTCCTCATCGTCTTTTGTAGGGCGGATAAGAGGCTACCCAAGGCCCTAACAGCTACCTGAAGTCGTTTAGAGAAGAGTGAAGATGCCCCAGGAGGGATAATTAATGGTTGTAACCTCACAATAGCAGCCCCACCGCAGACCGACCACGGGGGGGCAGTGGGCAGTCGGGGAATGTGTCGGGGCACGGGCCTGCCTCTGCCTCTCCGAGTGACCTGGGCCCAGTCATTATCCCTCTCTGGGCCTGTTTCTCCACTGTAAGGGGAAGAGGGAGAAAGGGGAGCTCTGGAGCTACACTTTTTCCATCTCTGAAGAGTTCTCTGGAGCGGACGCTGAAAGATTAGCTCAGGGCTGGGGGCTGCAGAGAAGAGGGAGGTGAAAGAAATCAAACTGCTTAAACTTGACCCACACGCATCAGTCCAAGGTCTGCCTCCTGGGAGGCATGAGGCTGTGCATGAGTTGCTTCTAAGCCCAGAGCCCTGGTTTCCCCTCCTGTCAGATGGGAATAACCTGAAACACTGGGGGATGCAGAGAGGGAAGGTGCGTGAGGTCCCCGACATGGGTGCCCCTTTCTGTTTTCTGGGGTTTTTAAAATTTTTTTTATTATTATTATTTTGCCACGCTGTGCAGCTTGAGGGATCTCGGTTCCCAGACCAGGGATTGAACCCAGCCCATGGCAGTGAAAGCGCCAAGTCCTAACCACTGGACAGCCAGGGGATTCTCCCCTTTCTCTGTTTTCTGAATTCAGGGGTTCACGAGCCTGGCTGCACATGAAAATCACTTGGGAAACTTTTAAAAACCACCATGACATGGGCCCCTCCCCAGACCAGCTGAATCAGATTCTCTAGGGGGTGGGGTGGGGGCCAGGCATCAGTATTTTTTTTTTCCAGGTCATTCTAACTGCTGAGAGCCACTGGTCTAACTCTGGCCAAGCTGGCTGCCCAGGTTCCCAGGGCCTGAAGGGCAGTCTGCCCAGAGCTCCCCTTGGAAGCTCCATCCCTGACAAAGTATGTCAGCGGCAGGCATGTCATTAACAAGCTGGCAGAAACCCCCGGCGGCATCCCTCTGTCCTGGCCGAGAAGCCACTTGTGGAAGAACGAAGGAGCAAGAGATGTCAGAGGCCAGGCCAAGCTTAGAAAATCATCAATAACCATTAGGATTAATCGCATCATTTGGAGCTACAGCGTGTTGAGGGCTCCCTTGGGTTGAGTGACTCTCAGCGTCATCTCTCTGAGTCTTTGCCTTAATCCTTAAAGGCAGGTCTTAGCATCATTTCCGTTTTGGAGATGAAGAGACCGAGGCTCAAGGCGTGAAGCTACCCACCCAAGTTATCATGACCCGTCTGATTTTGTTTTGGGGGCCATCCACAGAGGTTTAGGTCATATATTAGGTGTCCTCGGACTTCAGGAAAGGAAAGCTTAGCGATGGAGACAGGCTGGGCTGGAACTGCACCGGGCTCCCGACTTCCTCATGGTATCTCACCTTTCCTGTCCATATCTGTGAAATGTGCACAATATTTCCCCCTGAAAAGTGCACAGAGGGGAACCTACGAGGAAATGTATGAGGAAACGTGCGCGGGCAGCTCCCCTGTCTCTCCACACCTCAGCTTCCTCATCTGAGAAATGGGAGCTAATGCCACTTCCTCTGTGGGCTGTGGGTCAACTGAGAGGGGGCGTAAGGCGGGCAGCACGGAGCGTGGCGCCCTGCTGTTTCCTTTCCCGAGGGGTCTCTGGTAAGGGGTTGAGAACCTTGGAGGCTGGGGGAAGCCAGTGGGATGCTCCCACTTACAGTTTGGTCAAATCCGCTGACAGCGGCCGTGCCTGGATCGCCTTCTTCCTGATCTCTGGCTTTGCTTCCGAGCTCTCGGTGGCCCAGCCTTTGATCCGCTCCTGGACGCTCACGCCGGCTTTCCCCAGCTCCGGTGCAGCCGGTGGGGACTCAGCGGGGGCTGATGGGGGCGAAGATCCCAATGACAAGGCTGAGGCGCTCTCCTCGCCAAAGAGGCTGACGTGCTTCTTCACGCTGCCCCTCGGGGTCCGCTCTCCCCCTGCCTGAGTTTCCCCATCAGCCGCTCTGCTCTTGACCTCAGCGATTTCTTGGCCTTTTCCAGGCCTGGGCGAAGGGGACGGGGGGGCCCTGGGTGCCTTCTCCGGCTCACCATCCAGCTTGGCTTTCTCTTCCCCAAGATTCTGGTCACTGATGGGGGTGACCCTGGCCGAGCCCCCCATGGTTCTGAGGTGGCCCATCTCTGCCTGCTTGCAGAGCAGCCTCTCCTTCCGTTCCTGGATCTTCCTGGCCACCTGCAGGAAGTCAGAATCTGGGTCGTGAAGGGGAGCCTCTGCTTTGACCAGACGCTCCCCATCTACTTTGGGGTCCAGGTCAGGCCTCTCGGGACCCCGCCACTGGGCCGTGGATCCTGCTGTGGCCTCCACCTTCCTCGCCAAGGCCTCTCTACTCTCGAACCTGGCCGTGAGGTCCACGGACAGAGGCCTAGGCCTCCTCACCCACGTCTTCTCAGGAGGGGTGGGGGGCGCCTTCCCCACCACGGTTGCCCCGCCAGGGCCTGCTGGCTTCTGAGGCTGAATGGACTCGATGAAAATGGCCGACACGGGCCTTCTCTTCAGTCGAGGCCTGGGCTCCAGAGCAGGGCTACCCGCGTCCTCCACGCTGCTGGCCTTTGACAGAGGCTCCTTTAGGCCTGTCTCCTCTTGGGTGGCCGCCGGCCTGGTGACCTGAGACACGGAGGCCGGTCGGGGAAGAGTCCCCGCAGGCTTTCGGGCTGGCAAGGCGGGCTTGGTGGCCACCTCAGGCCGGGAGGCAGAAGGGGGCCCCTGAGACACGCCTGCGTTGGCCTCCGGAGCCCCCCGGCCGACCCCCTTCCCCAGGGTAGGCCCGGCTTTGGTGGTTTCAAAGAGTATCATGGTGCTGGGGTTAGGCCGCAGCACCGCGGCCTTGGAGAACAGAGACGAGCTGCTCGGGCCGTCCCCGCTCCCCGCCTCCTGCCCCACCAAGCCAGGCATCTTCTCGTCCAGCCCCTCTGCCGCCACGCCCCGGGGGAGCCCCCCGGTAGGAGACGGCCTGCTCAGGCTGGGCCACGAGGAGATCACGTCCCCGGCCTTCTCCTTGGAGAAGGGCTTGGGGGTGAGTCTCGGCAGAGGGAGCAAGCGGACTGGGCTCCTGAGGGGGCTTTTCCCTTCCAAGAGCAGCGCTGAGGGGGCCCCGGAGGCGCTGCCAGCCTGGCGGAAGTAGGTCCGAGTCAGAGTTTCCTCCTTGGAGAGCTCGCCCAGGCCTGGCACTCCTGTCAGAGAACTTATGGAGCCGACCTCCACCCGCGTCACCATGGTTACGGCTGTGGATCCATGGGGAAGACGAACATCAGAAACAGAGAGGCAACCACTAAAAAAAATTGTAAATTTAAGATTCAGTCAGTGTCTGGGTTGAAGCAGAGGGATTTGGGGGATGGGGATCAAGAGACCAGAGTCCCGGGTCTGGACGACAGCTCTCCATTGACCACCGGGCCAGCCTGGGCCAGTGCCTTCACCTCTCGGCTGTGGGCAAAGGGCAGTGGACTAAATGGCCTGACTCTGAAGTTCATTCCGGCTCAAAGGATACAGAAAAGGTGCCAACACTCTCCTGGACTTTCCTGACTCAGCTAATCTCAAGGCCAGCTTTCAGGGTGAAAAGTGATGATCTCTGCTGTACAGGTATGGAAACCAGCTCAGAGAGGCCAAGTAACCGACCTGAGGTCACTCAGAGAGTAAAGAGGCAAAGCTGGGATCCAAACCCAGGTCAGACTCCAAATTCACACCACACGCTCCCAGCATAAACCCTGATGAGAGTCCTGTCACCCGGCAGTACTTTCCCGTTTCAGAGCCCGGCCACATCAGGCTGGTCCTGACCCTCGTCACAGCCAAGCACAGAGAGGGTAGGTGACAAGCCCCACCTCACACAGCTAGCCAACGGTCACAAAGTTGGTCACTGGCCTTGGCACTCTAACCGTCCAGACAGTCCCTTATCTCTCCCCTCCCCAGTCCTTCCAGAAGCCTTAAGAGAAAGCCACCCTCATGTCCCACTCCACCTGCTGCTGTGATTGTTTGCCTCTGGGCTCTTTTCGGTTGGACGCCTATTTTACGCTGGCTGCCTTCACAGTCTCAGTAAGAAGAGTATCAGCTAACGACGAGAGTTTACCATGAGTGAGGTCTCAGGTAAGCCCAGTGCTTCCTCAAATCACACCCTCTTTAGAACCCTAAGAGGCGGGTATGTGATTGCCAGCCCCAGTTTTGCAGCAGCTCAGGCACAAGCCCCTTGTTCATCCAGTCATGAGCTCTGCTCTCTCAAGGTAGCAGCCCTCCTCGCTCATCCATCCTCCAATGACCCCGAGAAGCAGGGATTATCCTTATCTCCCTTATAAAGATGAAGGGAAAGGGCTCAGAGAGGTGGCCCGACTTGCCAACCGTCACACAGCTGAAACGTGATCTCAAGTCCTGGACCCATTCAACTCTGCCTTTTTAACAATTATGTCCTCTTCCTTTCTGGTCTTAAAAAGTGCCAGACAAGCTGCTGTTCTTGATTCGTCCCCCACCCTAACCCCACCTTCACTCCAGTGCTCTCTTTCCCTACAAAATTGTCCCCAGCCTGCCCGCGTCTAGATGGGCTAAAAGTAGAAGGCATTTTAGTCCAACGCAAGCCTCCACTTCCCTTCCTGGGGCCCTACAATGCTGCCCCCGGCTCTGACTCACTCAGCAGCCTGCAGGAAAGAAAGGCAGACAGATTTTGATATTTTCTCTTCCTTACACACTCGATGGTGCTAAGAAGATTCCTTCTCCCCAAGGCGGAGAACACTGTCTAGACGGGGTTAGAGGCAGAAGAGAGGCACAGAAATGGAGAATGGGAAAATCGGAGACTTGGGAGGAACCCGTCTGCAAAGGCTCGGGGTGGAGTTCCTAAGGTGCACAGGGTCCTGCCCCAAATCAGGACTGCTCATCGTTAGAGCCAGCTCCCGTGACCTCTGGGACACAGACATAGCCCGGACAGAGACACAGGACAAGAACAGGATTCAAAGGACAGAGAGGAAACTCCCTAGCAGAACCCACAGGAGCCCTGCCCACCCCCGGACACTCCAGCCCCACTTACCCGAGCTGGCAGGTCCTGGCTGGGGACGTGTGACTGCCAGAGAAAGCCAGCAGTATCGTGTCTCATCTCCAACGGGGCTGTCCGCACACTCCCATGGCAGGAGCCGGCAGGGGAGGGGAGGCTCGTCCCAGCAGGCTGAGTTTCAAGCAGGTCTGGGGAGACACAGGGCGAGCGCCTCAGTTCTGGGGTTCCGGCAATATGTGCACAGACGGCGCAAAGGCTTTCGAGCTCCAACTGCATCTGCTGGTGTCTCCGCCAGCTTGTAAAACTCACGCTCCTAGCAGCTTTTCAGTATTGTCGCCTTATCTATACACGTGGGCATCAAGGGTGCCGAGTACAAACCGTAGGTGCTCCAAAAAATCTCCCCCGTTCCTCTGATACATGTTTACTGAGCACCTACCACGTTCACAAGGATGAATAAGAAATATCCCCTGCATCCAGGGACCTCAGAGTCTTGTGTGAGAAACACACACACGCGTACACACACACAAGCGATTACAACACTGGGCAATAAACATCATGGTTTATAAAGGGGGACATGGGAGCACAGGAAAAGGAGGATTAACTGCCTAAAATTGGGAGTGGTGGTCCCGGAAGACTCAAAGAGCTGGCTAATTTGGGAGCTATTTCCCCTGGTTCTCCTGCTCAGCAGTATCTGTACATTGCATCTCTTGGAGGTCCTCACATGCCTCCTCAGGGCCTTTGCATGTGCTGTGCCTGTTCTCTGAGATATCCCTGTCACTACACACAGACGCAGGCCCTCCCCTAAGATTGCAGTCCAGACACAGCTGCCCCCCTCCAACCTAGTATAATCTCCCTCTTACGTGTCCAGAGAGACCCACAGACACTCAGCCAGACTCATAGCTACACAGCTACATTTAATAGTTCAAGATCCTTCATTTCACATCAATGGGAAGCGCCCAGGAGTCACCCTGAATCCCCAAGAGCTAGCACAGTGGCCTGGCAGATAAGAGCACTGAGCACATAATTATTGAGTGAATAAATAAATGAATGAAGAACTATTCTCCTGGCCCTGCTCCCCACCCTTCTAAGATTCTAAATAAGGGCCAGAGTCCTGAGTTTCATGACACTAAGCAGTCTTGGTCACAAGGTGAACGAGTTCCTCTGGCTCTGGCAAGTTCTGGTGTGGCCACAGGTCAACTGCTACTGAATGACAGAACCAAGGAGCTACGAAGAGCCCAGCTGGGAGCTCAACCTGCTGACCCCGCCCAGAGGCCCCACCAGTTTCACCTGATGCACTGCCTGGGACAGGCTGCCGTCAGACACCTGCTGTGACCACATTAACCCCAGACTGTCACACCGGCTCATCCGCCCAAAGGTGGAATGAACGAACGCTTCTCTATACAGCTTTTCCTGGGAAGAACCACCACGAGCGCTGTTGCTGAACCAGGGTTGACGGCTCACAAATGTTGCCCCCACTTTGGGATCTCTGAACCCATCTCAGTAGCCAGATTGCAGGGTAGGAAAAAGGGGAAACAAGAGAAAGGCTCTTGGTCCGCACCCCTCTTAACCAGAACGGTGTCTCTGTTATCTGTAATCTCCTTTCTATCTTGGGCTCCCTCTCAAGTTTCCATTTGAAATGCCAGGCAGATGCCTGGTCTATAAATATGGTTGCATGAACGAATCAATGAAGGAATCAATCAATCAATGAACAAAGGGGGAAAAAAAAGAGTTTTTAAACCACCATAGTCGATGACTAAATAATATTTTGAACTCTTTCCCAAACCTAGAAACCCATGATTCTCAGGTTTTCCTTTAACCTGTTGTAAAATACAAGGAAACCAACTGAAATGTTCGCTTTAAAAGCTTGCTTTAAATGCATCACATATGTTATGCTTAATTTAAGAGATGTTAGTCTCTTCCAAAACATTTCAGAAGCCCACTCACACAGAGGACAGATGCTGTTTATTCCTGGGGTGGCCTCGCTCACTCTTTTTAAATATATTAGCACGATGGCCAGAGCCAGGTAAACAAGAGCTCCCTGGAGAAAGCAGGGACACCAGGTATGAGCTGTGTCTGGTTTTATCTACAAATAACCGTGAAGGTCGGCATGGGGGGACAGATGGGGAGCCAGGCTGATCTGGGAGGTCAGGAGGCTGCGGTGGACCAGGACACGGAGGATGCGGGGCAGCAGTGGGGGTAGTGGTGGGTGTACCTCTGCGGTTGCTGAACCCGCCAGGTCCACAGGCTCGATCTCCCCCATTTCCTGCGATTTCATGCAGAGAAAACCAGGTTCCTGAGGGTTGAGTCACCGAAACCGATCATCACTGAAATTAGACAGGCGTCGCTCACGAGCATTCATTCCTCCCATCCCTCTGACCTTCCCTCTACAAGCCAGGCTCTGTGCTGGGTGCTGGCGGTGCAGCCGTGGAGCGCACAGGCTCCCAGGGTATCCGAGAGAACCTCACAGGGACGAGGCAGGAGAAGCCCTTCCATTCAGAACCCAACCATTTGGTAGCTTCTCTCTCAGATTCAGAGGCGTTGATTCATTTGAACAGCTGTTGCCAATCTTTCATAATGACACCCCTAAATCCGATCTGGGAGCTCACAGTCATTCACTCAGCCATCTCTGGGTGCCGCTTCCTGGGAATGCCACAATCTGGTGAGGACCGTGAGCCAGTCCTGCCACCTTCCAGCGTCTTCCGGAATGTGACCTGGGCTCCCAAATCTGCGGATCCATCCTGTGTGGTGCCCCGTGTGAAGGGCCAAGTGCGTGTCCAGGTCTCCCCAGGAAAGCAGGGCTGCGGTAAATGCATGGGCGTTGTCCGTCCACAGGCCCCAGAGGGAGGGGGACCAATGCCTAATATCGATGGAGTGTATGCATCCTCTCCTCTCCGTCCCCATGGCTGTGGCCCCAGCTCATTCATTCATTCATTCATTCCAATACACAGCTACTGAGCACCTACCATGTACCAGGCTCTGGGGACACAACAGTGAACAAAACATACAGAAAGCCCTGTTCCCATGGAGCTGACAATCACGAACACAGGAAAAGACAATAAACGAAATAAATAAGCAAGAGGCATAGAATGTTGTTAGGTAAGTAACTTTCTCTGCCGGTGTCTCCTCCAATCTGTTCTAGCAGCAGCCAGAGTGATTCTCTGATACGCAGGGGCCACCATGTCACTCCCCACCTCCCCACTGCCCTCTGAATGAAGATCAAACTCCTTCCCTGGGGCCTGGCAGGATCTGGATCCTCTTCATCTCTCCAGCTTCAGTCTCATGATTGACACCTCCCCCTCCATCCATCTGTCTGTCTCTCACACTCACTCACATACTTACTGCAGCACATGAACCTCAGACAGGTCACAAGACACATCATGCTTTTCCTCACCTTCCCGCCTCTACACTGCCATTTCCTACTGCCTGGTTAATCTCAGCTCCAAGCAGCCACCTCCTCCAGGAAGCCTTCCCTGATGCCCCAGGGTGGGTTCAGGTGCCTCTTCTCTGCTCTGGTATCTAACTCCCAGAGCTTCTCCCTAGCCCAGCACTGATCCCACATGTGGTGACTGCCTCTAGAGTGGGGGGAGCTCCAGGTCAGGAGGGTCCTGGGTCTGGTTCACAGCTGTACCCCCAGGATCTGATGCTGCACCGGACATAAAGTTAGTGTGCAAAAAATACCTCAAGGGAGAGCATCCCTGAAAGAAGAAAATAATAGTATCCAATGCAGGCATGGGTGTGGGAAAACTGACATGCTCATCTGCTCCCAGGGACAATGTAAGTTACAAAAGCAATTTGGCAATATTCACTTTCCACTAATGTTATTGGAGACCCCATCAAGACTCAGGGACCACACTAAGTGACTCCGCACCTTCTGCCTTCTCCCATGTAATATTCTCAACAATCCTGTGCTTTTCAGTTTATTACCACCATTCTACAGATGAGGGAAATGAGTCAGATCTCAAGCTAGTGAGGGGTAGTGTTACAGTTGAAATCTTCTGACTATGAATCAAGTGCTTCCCCCCATATACCTCACCCCAAAAACATTCATTTATTTTTGACTCAGTAATCCCACGTCTAAAAACGTGTCCTATGGAAGGAATCTAAAGGAAGAGAAAACCATACACACAAAGATGCCCCCTGCAGTGTTGTCCATCCAAGTGCAGCAATAACGCACCCTGAACTTAGGGTGATAACTCTTATTTGAAAAAACCCAGGACTCAGAAGCCATTTGAAATGTCACAAAAGTTGCAACGTCAGCGGGTAGACCAGATCTCCAGTTCCCAGTCTGCCCACAAGTGGCACAAAAATCCCTTCACACCACATGGCCTGAGTTTGTGATCAGAAAAGATGGCTGCGGGACTTCCCTGCCTGCCAATGCAGGGGACACGGGTTCGAGCCCTGGTCCGGGAAGATCCCACATGCTGCAGAGCAACTAAGCCTGTGAGCCACAACTACTGAGCCTGCACTCTAGAGCCCGCGAGCCACAACTACTGAGCCCATGTGCCACAACTACTGAAGCCCACGTGCCTAGAGCCCGCGCTCCTCAACAAGAGAAGCCGCTGCAATGAGAAGCCCACACACCGCAATGAAGAGTAGCCCCTGCATGCCGCACCTAGAGAAAGCCTGCGCACAGCAATGAAGACCCAGCGCAGCCAAAAGTGAAAATAAATAAATAAATAAATTTATGTTTCCAAAAGATGGCTGCCATGGCTATCACGGCAAAAACCTAGAAATAATCCACATTCTCCACAAAAGGTGAAAGTCTCTCAGCCACGTGTAAGGGGCTGTTCTGCATCTCTTGAAAGTGAGGACTGGGGACCCTGTGCAGGAAAGTGAGAAGAGCTCATGAGAATGTTGTTGGAGAGAGGGTGGCAGGTGGGTAATTTTCTGTATTCAAGGCTGTGACAACGGCAAAAATTGTTTATACAAATGGTCAAGGTCTGGAAGGGGAAAGGGACAGTTGAAAAGGAAAAGCGTCGGGGACAAGGGTGGAACTGTTATATTTTTAAATTCCTTTTCACTTTGAGATTCCTTTTTATTTCCATTAATGTTGTTTGTGCAGATTTCTTTTTAGGCCTCAATACCGGAAGTCTCCCTCTGAGCTGTGTTCTCCCCATCAATTCAAAATGTAGAGGTACCAAGGCTCCCTTCCTGCCCACTTTCAGAGCTTTCAAAAGCTGAGGATAGGGACTTCCCTGGTGGTGCAGTGGGTAAGACTCCGTGCTCCCAATGCATGGGGCCCAGTTTCGATCCCTGGTCCGGGAACTAGATCCCGCATACATGCCACAACTAAGGAGCCAGTGAGCCACAACTAAGGAGCCTGCAAGCTGCAACTAAGGAGCCCGCCTGCCTCACCTAAGACCCGACACAACCAAATAAATAAATAAATAAAATTTTTTTTAAAAAAAAGCTGAGGATAAAGATAACTATCATTTATTAAGCACTAAGCGTGTGCCAGGAACTGTGCTAAGTGCCTTACGAATATGACTCATTTCGTCCCCTTAACAATACAAAGAAGCAGGTCCTGGGACTTCCCAGGCAGTCCAGTGCTTAAGACTGTGCTTCCACTGCAGGACATGAGGGTTCACTCCCTGGTTGGGGAACTAAGATCTCTCATGCTATGCAGCATGGCCAAAAACAAAAAGAAGCAGGTCCTATTATGAAGCCCATCTTACAGGTGAGGAAACTGAAGCTGGAGGAGTGAATGGATCTGCCGTGGGCAGCAGGAGGTATGCTGATCCACCCTCCCCTCCATAGGATTCCTTCCAAAGTCCACATGGGCTTAACTAGAACAAGTGCTTTTTTATGATGTTCAAATGTAAAGGACACTTCACACCCATTATGGTGTCTACCATCAAAAAAAACAGAGGGCTTCCCTGGTGGCACAGTGGTTGAGAGTCCGCCTCCTGATGCAGGGGACACGGGTTCGTGCCCTGGTCCGGGAAGATCCCACATGCCGCGGAGCGGCTGGGCCCGTGAGCCATGGCCGCTGAGCCTGCGCGTCCGGAGCCTGTGCTCCGCAACGGGAGAGGCCACAACAGTGAGAGGCCCGCGTACAGCAAAAAAAAAAAACAAAAAACGAAAAATAATTCTGGAGATGGATGGTGGTGATGGTTGAGTGAGTGTACTTGACGCTGCTGAACTACACACTTAAAAATAGTTACGATGATAAATTTTATGCTATGTATATTTTACCACAATAAAAAAAACCCAAGAAACTAAAGACAAATAGAAAGGAAATCTAATGCTTAAGCTCTAATTACCATGTGACTCAGCTCATGGGGACCCATGTCCTTTAGGCAAATCTCCATTAAAAGCTCTCATGGTCCACACTCGGCTCTGCCCCCATCCCCGTTAGGAATGCAATGGGAAGCAAAGGAGACCCCATTCCTGATTACAATCGGGGGGTGCTCTAATAGGGGCAGAAAATGAGGCTGTAAAAGCCCAAAGGAGGAGTAGTCAGGGATGCCTTCCTGGAAGAGGTGACATCTCATCTGAGACTGGTAGGAGACAGCCAAGCAGAGGAGGAGGTTGGAGCCAGGAGAGGGAACAGCATGTGCAAAGGCCCAAAGGTACGGGAGAAACACAGTCATATAGCGCAAGCCTGTTCACTTATTCTCCTTGGGGCAACGTGGGGCTACTTGGTGAAAAGTCTGAGTGGCACAACTTTCGAAAAACCATGCACTTTTGTTGAGTCAGAGTCGCATTGGAGGGTACAAAACACTGGTCCGAGAGTCAGAACTGGGTGATTTTAGTCAAGGTGATCACAGATCCTGGTTTACCTGGGACAGAACGCGTTCACTCTCAAAAGTGCCCGGGTTTGGACAATAAATTATTCCATCATCCTACATTTTTTTTTTAAACTGTGGTAGAAACCACATAACATGAAATTCATAATTTCAACCATTTCAAAGCGTGAAAGCAGTGTCATTTTGTAAATTCACGGTATTGTGCAACCATCGCCACTATCTACTTCCGAAACATCTTCACCACCCCAAAGGAAATCCCATACCCAAGAAGCAGCCCCTCCCCCTCCTCCCCTTCCCCAGCCTCTGGCAACCACTACTCTGCTTTCTGTCTCTAAGGAGTTGCCATTTCTGGATATTTCAAAGAAATGGAATCACCCAATATGTCTCTCACCCTAGTTCTGGTCTCAGTTCCTCCACAAACTTGCAATGAGAGCTTGGACAAGTCCCTGCCAGATTCTGTGACTGTGGTTTGGCTCAACCCCAGGACTTATCAGGTTTGCATTATGCAACTTTTCTCTGCCCCTGGCTCATCCCCCGTGAAGCCCAGCTCTCTGAGATTCTGAGACAACTGTTCTACATCCCCTGGTGCCCCACGATTCCTTCTGAACAACTGGTGCTCAATAAAGGATTGTTAAGGGACTCAATAAAATTCTCATTCAGTGTTGACGGAAGTAGTGAGAGCTACGTTTCCTACTCAATGTGTGTGATTCTGTAAGAACTGCCTTAATTAGTACAGCCTTGACTTCTGTGTCAATCTCAAGTTGTAATGTATTAGAATTCAGGGCATCTGACCTTTCAGACTCTGGAATACAGAGGAACAGTTTGAGGGGGCTTTTTCCCAGCTGGCCCTGTACCACAAGATATGGGTGGTACACATTCACACCCACACAAAGGGTCCTGTGGTGTAGAAAGAGTTTGGGAAATGCGAGCTCAACAGCGTGTAAACTACTGTCCTTCCCACAAGACTCTTCAGAGCCTCTGGTGAGCTAACTGGCATCTTAGACACGCCAAAGCATAATCCAAACTGCCTCGCCCCAGTACCGCTTGTCCAGGTGCAACTGCTGATTTGGAGAAAGAACGTTACAAGTGGCCTTCGTGCCTTTACTTAAACATCCGCCTTTTCAACTTGCATTGGCCTGTTCCTTCCTACTGTTTGTGCTATTTCTGGGCTGGCTACAGCACTCACCAAAACCATTAAGCAAGCAGCTTTCTTGGGTTTGTTTGTTTTTCTTGGGATCAAGGATGGGCAAACTACAGTCTGTAGGCCACATCTGGCCCACTGCCTGTTCTTGTAAATAAAGTTTTATTGGAAGACAGACACACCCATTAATTTACATGGTGGCTTCTTCCAAGGTATGAAGACAGACCGGAGTGGTTGCCACAGAGGCCGTATGGCCCAGAAAGCCTAAAATATTTACTCTCTAGCCCTTTACAGAAAGAGTTTGTGACCCCTGCTCTAGACTGTAGAGAACTCAGTCCCCTGAGAGACTGGACTCCCCCAAGGATATGACATCCCCCCTTTAAGTTATCTAAAGCTCTCACGCTTTTCTGGCGGAGACCTACGTCTTCACGAGGTCTCTTCAGGTTCTCCACATAGTAATTGCAGAAAAATTCAAAAATATAAATGAGCAAAATGTTTTTAATAATCCTATATCCCACCACCCAGAACCAACAGCCATTACTAGCATTCTGATGTCCATCCATCTGGCCATTTCTAATATAAGTGGGAACTTTTTGTCAAAACTAAAATGCAATCAGGTCATGCGTGCTGTTTAGGAACTTGTTTTGTTTTGTTTAATTTCAAAATACGTCATAAATACCTTTCACATCAATAGCTACACAACTCTACAGCCGTTTCTCATGCTTTGCAGTATCCCATTACATGGATATCTCATCATTATATCGAATCCATCCTCCACTATTTTATCCTTAGGTTGTTTCCAATCTCTGACTATTAAAACCAACACTTCAATGAACACCCACGTGCAATGACTTTCCCAAGGTAAATGTTGCCTAGAAGTGGGCTGGCTGGTTCCAAGGGTGTACACTTTTTTCAGAGCTTTGGATATATGCAGAATGGAGCATACATCCATGTGCTTCCCTTCACACCTAAGGGAAACGTCCCATGCTGACCTGAGTCAAAGCTTAGGAGGCCAGGGTTCTTAACCTCTGCCCTGGGGCAGACCCAGTAAAGATGAGAAATAAACCAGGGCCCCAGGGCTGACTGTGCCATCACTGGCAGCTTTACTGGGTCTCACTTATGGCCGGACCATCATCACGCACTTGACTGTAAGATTTGCAAGGGCAATTAGAACGGCTCACAGGGAGAGGTGAGTCTGGGCCCAGCCCAGAGGCTGTGTCCAGCCTGGCGTCGGAAGGGTAGGCAGGAAGAAAGCCCTGCCCCAGAAATGACGTTCACGGCAGAGGAAATTCAACCTCAGAGCTCAGTTCAACACGACACACAGATCAATGCTGGGCTCAGAAAAATCTGAGTATAACATGCTCTCTCCTTAGGGAGCCTGAGAGGCGCATATTGCATTTCAGAAAAATAAATAAATAATTCCCTCCGAGCACAGATAGGTTTCTGGAGGAATTAGCTTATTTTGGCCCAAGAGCTGCCTTATGTTCAAACTCAAACCCTGGGAAGGTCTGATCATGTGTTCCCCAGCTCCAAAATAAATGTCTCCCACTGTCCATTGCCTTGGACAAGGTATTCAAGACCCCCCCCACCAACCCACCCACAGGCCAAAACTAACCAACATGATCTGTACTACAGGCCCTGCCCCCACTCCCAGATTCCCAAAGGTACCCCACGACCTGAGTATCTTTTTCACTTATTTCTTCTCCGTGGAGAGCCCTTTACCCACAGCACAATTTCCATTTGCCCAAATCCCACTCATGCTTTTACAGCAGACGAAGGGACACCTCTTCCAGGAAGCCTGCGCTGACTTCCTAAGCCAAAGTGTCTTCCAACCTTCTTTGGCTATTTACCTGATCATCATGCCTTGTATCAGAGATAAGCCTGACAGTCTCCCCCCGGCAAGATTTACAGATCCCTCCTGAGCCCACCCAGGACACAGACCCCTCCGGCTCTGGGTTCCCGTTCCCAGAACCTACCTGATGCCTGGCACGGGAAAGGCAGAATAGGAGAGTGCTGGGTTCCCCAGTGGTGGGAGGCAGCCCATGCGGGACACAAGATGGTCTTTGGTAACACTTAGGGTGCTTTGACATCCAGGCACAGCATGAAGCTTCTGTGAATGACATTCTGTGCAAACTGTTTCCTTTCTGATTCTCATGGGTGCCTTCTCATGCAGTTCCTGAGCCCATCTCTGCTTGGTGCCACCATGACTTTAACACCTACACTATCTGCTAATCTCCCAGGTTTAAGAAAGAAGACACAGCTCCAAGCTCAGACCATCAGCTGCAGCAGCAGATTTTAAAATATAATTTTATTTTCATTGTATTTAATTTTACTGTTGTTTTCAATTTAAGACAAGTGACACTGGTTTGCTATTTACAGTAAGATGTTTGTAATGGTTCCTTTAAAATTTTATTTAACTTTCGGAAAAGTGAAAGTTTAAAAATAAAATGATGATACAGGGGTTATGTACAAATGGCAAAAGCCCATGTGACAGGGGCTTCCCTGGTAGCACAGTGGTTAAGAATCGCCTGCCAAGACAGGGGACACGGGTTCGAGCCCTGGTCCAGGAAGATCCCACAAGCCATGGGGCAACTAAGCCCGTGAGCCACAACTACTGAGCCTGCGTTCTAGAGCCTGCAAGCCACAACAACTGAAGTCCACGCGCCTAGAGCCCGTGCTCTGCAACAAGAGAAGCAACCGCAATGAGAAGCCCACACACCACAACGAAGAGTAGCCCCCGCTCGCCACAACTAAAGAAAGCCCCCGCGCAGCAACGAAGACCCAACGCAGCCAAAAATAAATCAATTATTTAATTAATTATTTTTTAAAAAGCCCATGTGACTGGAATTCACTGGTAAAGTGGAAAGATCATGGCATTGGAGTCAAAAACAGGCAGATGCAGCTCGTGGTGCTCCTTCCCCATTTTCCTGCCTGGAACAAAGATGTGATGCCTGGAACCAAGGCAACCGTTTTGGGACCACGGGCTCACAAGTGATACTTTAAGGATAGTGACATGGAAAAGACCTTGATGACATAGCTGAGCTACTAAACTAACTGAACCGTTCTCCTCTGGATTTTTGTTGTTGTTATTGTTATGTGAAAAATAACAATGTACTATTTAAGCCATTCTTAAGGTTTCTGTTACATGAAGGCAAAAGCATTCCTAACGGACACAGGGAGTTTGGGTACAAATTTGTTAAGTGGACAAATGTCTTCTAAGTAAACACAGTGAATGTAGTAGTGCTTTTATTTATTTATTTTTTTTTTTTTTTTTGCGGTACGGAGGCCTCTCACCGCTGTGGCCTCTCCCGTCACGGAGCACAGGCTCTGGACGTGCAGGCTCAGTGGCCATGGCTCACAGGCCCAGCTGCTCCACGGCATGTGGGATCTTCCCAGACCGGGGCACAAACCTGTGTCCCCTGCATTGGCAGGTAGACTCTCAACCACTGCGCCACCAGGGAAGCCCTGTAGTAGTGCTTTTGACAAGCCACTTCACCCCTGAAAGCTCAGTTTCTTCATGGGTAAATTAAGTTCAGTGATACCTACCTCAAAGGATCCCGAGGATTAAAGGAGATGGTGCATGTAAAACACCATCAGTATACCTGGCACATACACAGTAGGTTTCTGCAAATGCATGATAAATAAATGAGCAAATAAACAAACAGAACATGAAGACTGATGGAGGGATGTGTGGGTTGGTGGGAGTTTTTCAGCTAGATTTAAAGGAATAGCTCTCTGATGAAGGAATTTGGGAGAGATAGTGATTCAGGGACTGGGTAAGTGGATACTCTTCTCAAGGCTGGTCTAAGATCCAATACCAGCCTGTCACCTACACAAGCCTTGATTAGAATCAGGCGGAAGCACCGAAGAATGTAGACACCAAAGAGCAACCCTCCCAAAACCAGGTGCAAGAAAAGCCTGAAAGGATGGTCAAGACCGAAGTGGTGTCCCAGGGATGTAAACAGTCCCAGGTCCATCCCCGGCTGCTGCACCCACCCCACTCCACCCCCACCAGCCGTTCTCATCGGGGCTCCGCCCATGGCAGTGAACCTGCAGTGACCGCTGATATGTCCTCTCCTGGTTTTCCCAGGAGGGTCACTGTGCCTCCGATACCCTTCAGGCAACCAATGACTCTTCCTCCTCGTCCTCTGGGACCAGCTTCCCAGCTCCCCTGTAAACCTGTCAGGGCCTGGCGCTGCCAGCCTCGGGGCACGACAGACAGGCCCTCCTGGCACAGAACCCAGGCCTCAGTGGAGCTGAAGAAATATACCTGGCCCGGCTGCCAAAAAGAGAACCCAATGAACAATCCCAAGTTTATTCAATTGCTTTGTCCCCCAACCTATTAAGTGCTGGGCTCGGGGAAAGCTTGGTGTTAATAATTACCATCATCAGATCACGAACACTAATTGGGCACTCATTTTGTGAGTTAAATGAACTTCCCCACTTAATCCACCTTCTGGAGTGGGTCGCATGATTAGGCCCACTTGATGGATGAGGACAACGATGCCAAGGGAGGTTTAGCAATTTGCCCATGGGGTGGAGCTGGGATTTGAACTCAGGCAGCCTCCCTCCCAATCCCACCCAGTTCAATCCCACCCAGTTCATCCTGCAGCAGCCAACAGTTGCTGGGTTAAGTGCTGGCCTCCCCTCCCCTCCCCACGCCACGCCCCCACCCACCTCCACCCCTACCCCTGTGCTGGGCCCTGTTAATCTCTTCAATGGCCTTCTGGGGCTGATGCTATTATTATCCCCATTCTATAGATAGGTAAACTGAGGTTTCAAAAGGCAAAGTGATTGGCTGAGGTCAACTGCTTAGTAAGTTAGCAGATCTGGGATTCCACTCAGGTGTTTGACTCCACAGTGTATACACTTTGCCATTTTGTCCTTCACGGGACCTGTCTAGCTCAGACTGGGTTTTCAGGCAAGTTTTGGGGCAAAACATCCTTGTGCTCAAAGCACAGTCTAGCTGGGGAGGCAAACACGGCTGCAGACATGGCCACAGACAGTGACCACAGCAGGGAGGTGAGACTGAGGCCCTCGGGAGGAAGGGCTTAGAGTAGACAGAATAATGCCCCCCAACGATGTCCACGTCCTGATCCCCAAAACTTGTGACTCTGTTATCTTTGCAGATGTGACCAAGCGAAGTCTCTTGAGATAGGAAAATTATCCTGGATTAGCTGGGTGGGCCCGACGTCATCACAAGGTTCCTTATGGAAGAGAGGCAAGTGGGTCAGAGTCAGAGAGAGAAAATGTGATGAAGGGAACAGGGATTAGAGCCATGCGGGGCCACAAGCCAAGGGATGCAGCAACCTCTGGAAGCTGGAAAAGGCAGGGAAATGGATGCTCCCCTAGAGCCTCTGCAAGGAACACACCCCAGCCGACCTTCACTAGACTTCTGACTTCCAGAACTATAAGGTAATAAACTTGCATTGTTGAAGCCAGTAAATTGTGGTAATTTGTTACAGCAGCAATAGGAAACTCATACAGAGCTGAAGTTGGTTGGGGAGAAAGGAAAGGGAGGACTGCCTGGAGGAGGCGGCACGGAGCTGAATGGCTACCTAAATAACCCCAAAGCTCAAGCCTCTGTGAAGTCCTTTGGGTTAGCCCCACCAGAGCCACCAAAATTCTTAACCCTCCATTCCTGCTTGTTTGGACCCTGACAGTATCAAATCCTACAAGGTAGGTCCTGGCACTGCACTTTTCCATGCAGCTACTAAAATTTAAATGTCAACTGATTAAAATTAAATACAATTTTAAATTCAGTGCCTTGGTCATGCCAGTCCCATTTGAAGGGCTCAACAGGCACGGGAGGCTGGGTGCCTTACTGGGCAGTGCAGAAAGTTCTATTGGACCGCGCTGTACATTCCCAATATACAGATGTGAAACTGAGGCTCAGAGTCACAGGGGCGGGAAGGGACAAGCTGGCACTCAGTCCCCGGATCTTCTAATTTCATCCTCAGCCTTCTTAACACGGAGGAGGCCTGGGCCACAGGGCTGGCTGCCTCAACCCCAGGCCCAACCTTATTTAACTGAACCATGAATTACTCACCCACTGTCAGGAGTCATGACCTTTAGCATCACCGAGAACTGTTTATTTTGACCTCTTTCTCTCTCTGCCTTAAACGCAGGGTGAGAGGCGAGGGAGGCAGAGGAGAGGCCCCGGTTAATGAAAGGTTCTGGTTAACAACAGTTTCAGCCATTCATTACGGGCACAGAGCACTTGTGGTTTAAAGCTAGGAGTGTCACGTGTTTGAGAGATCAGCCAGTGTCCCTTTGACCCCCTAATCCATCATCTTTATCAACTGGCATACAGCGCTAAGAAAACCTCTATCTACAGGGCCAGAATGACACCATCAACACACAAGGCTAACATGGTTCAATTTCTAGGGTAACCTTTGCCACTTACAAGGATATAAGGGGCTCCTTGCCCAACAGAGGCAGTTACAAAGAGTTTCAGGGTGGCAGGGGGGAATACAATTAAAAATAAATTTTAAATTCATTCCCTGGTGGTGGCAGGCAGGGAAATGGGTGAATTGAGGGCCAGAAATGGGAGGGAGAGTTCTCACTGTCTGCACTCTGGTAACTTTGCATTTTGAGCCCCGTGAATGTATTATCTGGCCAAATAAATAAGTAAAAGTTAAACTGTAAACGCTTAGGTAAGATACGGACCGTGGGGATCCCATTTCTTGTTTCATGTAGATGCACATGGATGGGTATATAAATATGAACACAAGAAGGCTTACAGAAAGTGTTAGAAGAATATATAAGAAACGTTCAGAGAGGGTGACTCTAAGTGGGAGGGAGATGAGAATACAGGGGATTTTAATCTATTTGTATTTTTTTGCTTATTTATAATTTCTTAACTTTATACAATACTAATCGCAACAAAAACAGTTTCTATTTATTGAATGTGTAGCCAGTTTCCAGGTGAAACACTTTATAGGCAAAGCTTCACTTCTCCCGGCAACCTCTGAGGCAGGTAGTAGTGTTTTACTCCCATTTTATAGATGAGGAAACTGAGGCCCAGAGACACCAAGACCACGAAGCCCACCGTCTGGACTCCTTTGCTGTGCTGACTTCTGATCAAATAAATGTGCTCATGATAGAAAAAAAAGAAACGTTTTAAAAATGCTAGGTACGTGGACTTCCCTGGTGGCACAGTGGTTAAGAATCCGTCTGCCAATGCTGGGGACACGGGTTCGAGCCCTGGTCTGGGAAGATCCCACATGCCGTGGAGCAACTAAGCCCGTGCGCTACAACTACTGAGCCTGCACTCTAGAGCCCGCAAACCACAACTACTGAGCCCTCGTGCCACAACTACTGAAGCCCACGCGCCTAGAGCCCTGCTCCGCAACAAGAGAAGCCACCGCAACGAGAAGCCCGTGCACCGCAAGGAAGACCCAATGCCGCCAAAAATTAATAAATAAAATAAACAAATTAAAAGAGAAATGCTAGGTACGTGAAAGCACAAAGTGAAACAGACTAAATTTCTGAATATAATACAAGTGTCAGAGAGCCCAAGCCTTTCTCGAGAAGGGTGCATCAGACACCTCAGGTGTCCTGCCTTACACTCTCAGCACCCACCCCGGGATGCAGAAGGCTGCCTACTGAAGAGGCTGCAACTCTCTGGCTTGCTTTCTGGCCATGGGAGCACAGGCCAGAAGTGCCAGTTGGGCAGTGCCCCATGTGCAGCCCTCCACCATAGACAGATGGCAACTGGTGTATCAATACCCCAGCTCCTTCCCTCTCTGGGGGAAGACTCTGAGGTGCACGTTATGCCCTGTCTCCATGACACACCCTCTATTAGCTCCTTGCCTTCCCTCTCTCACCTTCACACTCGCCTCACAGTGCTTCCTGTGAGGTAAAACAGTACAGCTTCTAGAAGGAAACACGGGAAAAACTGATCTTAAATAAAATGAAGGAAAACTTCTGTTCATCAGAAGACACCATGGAGAGAATGAAAAGGCAAGGCATGGACTGGGATAAAATATTATGTATACAAATGGTATGATATATAGTATTTCATCTATATTATGTTTATAAATATAATTTAAAATATTGTATCATATTTATACATGTGCACATGTGTATACACACAGACATATATACTTCATAAAGGACTCTATCCAGAACACATAAAGAACTCTAAACCAATACGAAAAAGACAATCTGGCTTATTGTTTGCTTTTTTTTTAAGGACAAGAGACTTGAATGGGCACTGCGCACACACAGAAAAAAATCTCCAAATGAGCGATAAGCACATGAAAAGATGCTCAACTTCACTGGTCATCCGGAAAACAAATTAAAATCACAATGAGATACTACCGGACATCTACCACAATGGCCAAAACAACAGACTGACATGTTGACTGGGGGGAAGTGGAACCGTTTTTACACTTTACACTTTAGAAAACTGTTGGGCAGAACCTACTCAAGCTGACCTGCATCTAACTTACGACCCAGCAATTCCTCTCCTGAGTATCTACCCGAAAGAAATGAGTGCTCAGGTCCACAAGAGACGTGTACACGAATGTCCACAGTAGCTTCATTCGTCATAGCCAAAACCTAGAAACCACCTAAGTGTCCATCCACGGTAGCCAGGATAAATCGCAGCATATTCATATGATGGGATATAATACAGCAACGAAAAAAACCAAACTATGGCAACATGCAAACACGCGCATAAGTTCATAGACATTACGATGAGCAAAACAAGCGGGACCCAAAAGCACTCGTACAGTAAAATTGCACTAACACGAAGTTCAGGAAATAGGCAAAACTAGCCAATGGTGATAGAAGGTAGGTCAATTTGGGGAGTATTGGCTAGGATGGGTATAATGAAGCTTTCTAGGGGCCTAGGAATGTTCTATATCTTGATATGAGTGGTGGTTACGTGCTGTGTTCATATGCAAACGTGTGTCCAGTTTACACGTAAGATTCGTGTACTTTACTGTAAGTTATGCCTGAGAAAACAAGCCCTCAAACTTCCAATGGCCTGCAGGTGCTTACGAAATGAAGCCATGCCCCTCACCACAACCCTGCCTGATGAGCCTCCCACATACCCCAGGACCTCATCTCCTACCAGGTGCCCCCTCCCATTCCCCCAGCTCCACCCAGCCTGGAGATCTCAGTTTGCTTTGGCCTGGAGGGAGTCAGGATCTGTAAGAATTCCACCCTCAGATGGGAAAGAGACCTGCAAGGAAATGCCAGTCATTTGTTTCTCCCGGGTGATGTCAGTACCCATGTGCGTTCATGCAGCAACAGCTCTCTGATGAAATGCTTCTCCTCCAGGAAGCCTTCCCAGACCTCTGCTCCCACCCCAGGTAGGCTTTCATCCCCACATCTCTCTGCTTCTTTGTGACACTGATCCTACTGTTTTAAGTCTGTTGAATTGATTGTCTTACCCCCTGAGGGCTGAGACCCTCTCTGTCCTGTTCCCTCCCCGTCTCATCATCAGAGCCTAGCAAGTCACCTGGCACATAATAGGTAAACAATAAACATTTGCTGAAACAAATGAATGTCTGAAGGAGAAAATGAGTCATTTGATGGAGGTTAAAAATGGGGTGGGGCCGAGCTTCCCTGGTGGTGCAGTGGTTGGGAGTCCGCCTGCCGATGCAGGGGATGCGGGTTCGTGCCCCGGTCCGGGAAGGTCCCACATGCCGTGGAGCGGCTGGGCCCATTAGCTGTGGCCGCTGAGCCTGCGCGTCCGGAGCCTGTGCTCTGCAACGGGAGAGGCCACAACAGTGAGAGGCCCGCATACCACAAAAAAAAAAAAAAAAAAAAGGGATGGGGCCAAAATGATTCTGCGCAACTCCCTCCAGGTATAGAAGGTGAAATCTGGGCCCAGAGAGGGTAAGTGACTTGCCTAAGGTCACACAGCCAATTAGGGACAAATGTAGCATAGAACCACCAGGAGACACTGTTGCCTTCTCCCTCCACCAGATCCCCTTCCCTGGTGCTGCACCCTCCCCACAGCTGCTATGAGGGTTGTCTGTTCACAGATACATACTTTTCCAGGAAAGCTGTCCTCCAAAAGGCCAAGACCTCCAACCCTCCCTGCAAACCCCCTACCAACCAGGGCATCCACAGCCAGTGACTCACATATATGGGATACAAAAGGCCACTTACCCTTGCATCAAGGCAGGATTCATTCTGTGGCTCCAGAGCCCCCCAGTGGTTCAGGCGAAGCTAAACTTGGGTGAGGCCACATCCCTTCCCCTGCCCGCTCCTCCTTCCCTCACTCCCCCACTCCTGAGAGCACCCCTCCCCCATCCAATCAATGCTTCCCGTCCCAAGCTTGGTTCTCGGGAACCAAACCCTACCTAAGACAGACTCCAGGGTCTCCACTGGCCTGGACTCTGGGACAATGTACTGCCTCCCACTGGTAAGTCTAACGTGAATGACAGTGACAGACTGAGGATGGACCAGGAGCCCAGCTGTAAGGGGAGGGAATGTCGTGTGTGTGTGTGTGTGTGTGTGTGTGTGTGTGTGTGTGTGTGTGTGTGTGTGTGTGTGTGTGTGTGTGTGTGTGTCTGCGTGCGCATGCGTGCATGTGTGTTGGGGGAGGGTCTACCCTCTGCTCCCGAGTCCTTTCACTTTTATCTCTAAAAGATATACAGAAGGACCCCCATCAAAACCTTCTTGCTTTCAGCCACCAGCAATGAAGCTAAGAAGGGCAGAGAGGGCCCTCCCCTGAGCCACCCCTCCCAACCACGGGCTCTAAGAGCCACCTGGGCAGAAGGGGTCTGTTCCCTGATGAGTCATCAAGCCCCTCCCCTAAAGGCAATCTACCTGATCTGGTGACAGAAAACACAACCATCTCCTAAATTCGGATTAAAAACCACCTGCACTCAGTTCTTCTAGACCTTAATTTTGCTCAGGGTAATCAGCAGTTATTAAGAGCACAGAGGATGACATGCTTGGGGGACAACATGCAGGATTGGCAGCCAGGATCCCCCCATTCTCCTCGCCCTGTTCGTGTCCCTCTGTAGGACGGGGCAGAGCGTGGACTTCTAGTGTCAACCAGCTGGGCGTCCAGTCCTGTCTTGATCTCACCAGCTGTGTGACCTTGGGCAAGTAACTCCACCTCTTTGAGCCTTGGCTTCCTCAAGTATAAGATGGAATCACGGGTAGGTATTTCCTGTGCTTTTGTGAGGATTAAAGGAATCACACTTGCAAAGTGCTTAGGACAACGCCTGTGGGTGCCACACACATCGATGACTGTCCTCATCAATAGTAGTACTATTAACCATTTAGAGAGACTGGGACGAGGAGGGGGCCTGCGGGGCTAGACCTGTGGCCTTCGGTACAAGCGCAGGAAAGACGTGGAGAGCTGGGGGGAGGGACAGACAGACTTCGTCCAGCATCTCCGACAACACAAGGAACCAAAGAGGCTTGGGAAGTGTATACAGCAGGCGCTCAGTACACAGGAGTTCTGCTTATGATAAAACTCCTCCTCAGAAGATGAATCCAAGAAAATGACCTCCCTGGGCTCGGAGATCCTTTTACACCCAAAGTGGCAACGATGTGCAAATAGCCCCAGATCTCGGCAGAAACAGGAACAAGTAACCAACCTCTCCCTGCTCACAGCCTCTGGGCTCATGCTCGGGTTCACCAGAGCCAGCAACCCCCTCTGTCTGCTGGAGCCAGCAGGTCCCCGCCAGAGCTTGCCAGGCCGGGCATGCCAGCCACCGAGTAAGAGCCTGCCCACTGTGGCAGATGCTGTCAGAGCCCCACCCAAACCTCCTTGGCACTGGTGGACAACTTTCTACTGCTGGTGGGACAATTTAGAAGCGTGTTTCATAGTCTCCCTGAGGTTCCCAGCATACTTCATACCCCAGCTGCCCCCAGCTGCTTTGATTGTTAGCAAAGTCTAATCGTGTCCCACCACCCAAATAAATCACTTGCCCTGGCACCCCTGACTCAGGCTATGCTTCTGGGGGAGCCCAACCTAAGATACCCGTCTTTTCCCAAAGTCACTGACTCACAAGAGATGGACGTGCTCAGAACACCCATTCTCCCCTAGGGTCTCGTGATGCGATGGTGAGACACACCCCATCGTGAAACGGTCCACAACCCACCGATGACCAAGACGGTGGGAGGTGCCAACGCATGCGCTGGCCAAATGTTTGCAAGTTGCTCTTTTACCAATCATTCAAAAGATTTATTGACCCACTATGTGCCAGGCCCCATGTTCGGGGATGGGGAGATACTGATGAACTCAAAACTCGAGGACCCTGTTTACACAGAGTTTAGAGTTGGGAAGTGGGAAAGACAGGGAATGGATAAGCCAACACGGACAAAGATGGCAGCATGTGGCAAGGGAGGTGAAGGGAATGAGGTCTGTGAAGTGAATCATGGTTGAGCCCCATGGATTGGGTGATCAAGGAAGACTTCTTGGAGGAGGTGGCATTTCAGCTGCATAACCTAAAGGATCAGAGGGAGCTAGCCAAGGGAAGACCATGAGGTCTAGAGTTGGAAAAGAGCTCAGGGCATTGAGGGAAAGGCAATTTCTGCTAACCTGGCTGGGCTGAAGTGGCAAAAAGTGGCAAGGGCTGAATCTGGACAAGGGACAATGAGCAGATCTGAGGCCACCTATGAGAGTGCACTTGGGGTTCTCCCAGAAACACCTTCCTCTCCCTGCCTCCCCTGCATCCTGATCTGCTTTCCTGAGTGGGAGAGGGTGGAGTTACCGCCTGCCTGCCAGGAGCCTCCCTGAGTCCCCCACTCCCAGGGGAGGGCGTCTCACATGTCAGCATCCTCCATCCTGTGCGTCCAGGTGAGAACTGCTGGCTCCAAGGCAGGTAGAGGGAGAGGCAGAGAGAGCTGCTTTGAGATCGGCACCTGGCAAGTGGGCATCTGACTCAGAAGAGAGCTTCGGGTTGCAGCTCACAGCGTGCAGAATCGAACTCAAATCCTGCCTTTGTGCACTCGGGCTCCTTACCTTCCTTAGCCTCAGCCCCCTCACCTGTTGAATGGGTTTGTGATCCTATCCAGTTCCAAAAGTGGCTGAGAGGTTTGCTAAGGACGTAAAAGTGCTTGGCACTGCTTATTTATTGACTCCACTTTTACTGGTCTCCTACTATGTGCCAGGCACTGTACCAGGAGCCGGGATGCACCTGTGAACAAGACGGGGCCAGCTTGGGGGTGGCAGGGGACACACGTAATGTTCACACAAGTCGGCAATTACAAAGACAGGATTTTACAAGCACATAGTAGGTGTGTTCCCTTCATCTGAGACCATGTCCTCCACTAAAAGCCCAGAGCCTACAGCCACAACATGGCAAGTTAAGACTCTGGTTTCCTGGCAGAGACCGGGCATGGGCATCCTTAAAGAATCCAGCTCTTTAGGGGTCCGTCTCAGCTCTGGCAGGGTCCAAGCCCTGGTCCCTACCCCCACCCGCTGGCAACATACCTAAACCCCAGAGACAACCTCTCAGGAGATCAGCTGCGGGCGTGGTCAGTTATGCCAAGGGCGGTGTCCGCCAGCGCAGGCATGAGTCACGTCCTGCTCTGTAGAGGAGGGGGAGGGGTCCCCAGACCCATGTCTGCAAACGCTGATATGGTGTGGCCACGCCAAGGAAGGAGGGGACGCAAGGGGACAAGCATGGACAGGGCAAACCCAGGTCCCGGACCTCCCCATACTGGTGGAAATAACAAGCCCAACCACAGAACCAGCATTCACCCCATGCTTGCTGTGCGTGTCCCCAGCTCTAAAATAAACTCTGGATAGAGATCATCTCCTTGATTCCTCCCATTACCCCAGGACTACAGGTATCACGATTTTTCCCACTTAAGAAAGGAGGAAACTAAAGCTTAAGGAAATTAAAAGCCTAGTCCAAGGTCACTCATCTTGTCAAACTTCAGAGCCCAAAAGGCTGAACCGCTCTCCTGGATTGGCAGGAATGAAGACAGGGGACAATCTTAAAAATACGGAAGGGTGGGTCCCCAAAGCTGGCCTGAGTGACAGGCACTGCCTGGGCCAGGCCCTCAGCAGGACAGAGGGGCTGAGCGGTCAAGGGGAGGCCTTTGGTTGGGGCTTGTGACTTTGGCTTTGTGTCCTGAGCCTCAGCTCCCCTGCTGGGCAAAAGGGCCTGGCACACCCATCAAGCCCCAGGCCCTTCCCACAGGTGTGGCGGGAAGACCAGCCATCCAGGCTACGGCAGGAGTCCAAGGCCAGCATCCTTGAAGCTGCCCACCTGCAAGTCCAGGTCATGACTCCACCCCTCAAGGATGGGCAAGGCCAGGGCGTGAGCCAGCGCCTGCTGGGCCAGCCTGCTGACACCCAGAGGTGACCTGTTCACACTGGAGCCGGGCTGCAGGCAGTGGTTCTGTAGCCCAAAGCCAATACCAGCACCCAAGGCAGCTGGTGGCGTGTGCTCATGTCTGGCACACGTGTGTGTGTGTGTGTGTGTGTGTGTGTGTGTGTGTGTGTGTGTGTGTGTGTGTGTGTGTGTGGTGGGCCAGGGCTGCTGTTAGAAGCTCAGGCTCTGGAACCACCCCACCTGGGTTTATATACTGCCTCAGCCACTTCTAGTCTGTGTGATCCTGGGCAAATTACAACACCTCTCCAAGCCTCAGTTTCCTCATCTGTAATATGGGGATGATGAGAGCCTCTCTCGGGGGCTGGCTGTGAGAAGTAACTGAATTAAACTAATTAATTAAACTAAGAGTTCAAGAAAGAGCAGCTCTTACTATTTATCGTGGTGACAATGACACCTGTGGATCTCCATGGTAACCACCACTGTCATGTGGGTCCACATACATGGAGTATGTCAGTGGAGGAACTAGATGGGATGTCATGCATCTGTGGGGGTCATTTTCATCTTTGCCTCATGCTTTGGGGGCTAAAGTAAAAATATATTAGGACCTCCCTGTCGGTCCAGTGGTTAAGACTCCATGCTTCCACTGCAGGGGGTGCAGGTTCAGTCCCTGGTCGGGGAACTAAGGTCCTGCATGCCAAGCAGAGCGGCCAAACAATAAAATAAAATAAAATAAAAATGTATCCCCTACCCCCATCATAAAACATATTCACCCCCCACCCCCCCACCCCACCCCCACCCCAGCCAGCCACTCAACTAGTTAAGACTCAAAGGAAGCCAAGGCCCCATTTTTACAACACAAGAATAAACATCTAGGGGGCATGAAACTAACAATCCCCATTACCCCTCCAGAGACAGCAACACCCCCGGCTCTCAGGCAGCTCACAGTCAGGGGTGAGGGGAGCCGAGAAGAACTCAAAGAGAAACCCAAGAAAGGTTTCCATACAAACTGTGAGGAAAGTAAAGGGGGCACACCAGGAAGGTACAACAGAGGGAGAGGCAGCAGAACAGCCTGTGCAAAGGTCCTGAGGCAGGAGACCCTTTCAGGGAACCAAAAGTACGGGGTTTTCCAGGGCCAGAGAACACCAGGTACTCAAGGCTGGACAGATGGACCAAGGAATGTGAAACAATCTAAATGTCCAATGACTGGGGTTTGGTTAAACAGACTATGATATTCTTTGGAAATTTTATGCACTTGTCCGAAATGAAGTTTACCAAGATGGGTAATGGGAGAAACTAATTAATAGCATGATTTAAGTGGAAAAAAAAGGAAGCTTCAAAGCTGTATACATCTGGGGTTTTGAAAAAAGACTGTAATCAGCATAATCTATGGGAAAACCAAAGGCACCCTCAAAAATACAAAAATCCCCATGCCAAAAGTTCACGGGGATCATCCAATGGTGGTGGGCTTACTTCGGAGGGTATTTTTTCTTCCTGGTGTTTGGCATGTATAATGTTCCAGTAGAAAAAAATTTTTAATGTTTAACAAAGAGTGAGAAAAAAGCTCCCTGCCATCTTCTGCCTAGATCCCCAAAGCCCAGAGAGGTTTCTGGAGCTGCGTTTTAAAGAGGATAGCCTTCTTTTCTGTTCAAATCTCAAACAAAGCCTGCTGGGCAGAGGTCCCGGCAGGGGGGACACTCGCCCCGCACACCCTCCCGGCACCAACACAGCAGCTAAGACAACAGCCAGTGTTTTCTTGGGGGGCTGTGGAGAGGAGGGCTCGTGAGCTCTGGTTAAACCTCGTGAACTCGTCCCAAATAGTTGCTTCCCCACCCAGGGACTCTCCCTTTCCTGTGGCTCAGGGTCTGCCTTCCTCCCACATCTTCCCTTGGGCCAGCCCATCCCCTCAGAGCCCTGACCAGCCCTGAATTCCTGGGGCCTGGAAGGCCAGAGTCTTCCATCTTCGAGACCACGCTGCCCAAGCTTCTAGGTTACACTGGTGAGGAGAGCCCGAGGGGGAAGAAAGTTGCCCAAGGACATCCAGGAAGCCCGGGCAAGGTCCACACTGGAACCTGGACCTCCTCACCAGGACCATTCACTCAACAAATATCCATTCATTAAGCACCGACTATGTGCATGGCGGATGCAGCCTCACAGCAAAACTGACAAGGGCTCTGCTCTAGAAGGCAGAGCTTTCAGTAGACAAAAGGAAAGGAAGAAATCGCTTAGGAGCCGACCAGGGCTGTGAAGGCAATAAAGCAGGGTTATGTGATAAGAGTCAGGGTTGCGGGGAGCAACTCTACCCTGGGGGGATGGGGAGGGGAGGGGACTGACACCTGAGCTGAGACCCAAGGGAAGGGGAGGAGCCTGCCATGCAAACAGCTCAGGAAAGAGCCTTCCAAAAGGAAGGCCAGAGGCAGGCAGGTGGGAAGGGAGAGGATGAGGTCATCTGGAGGGGCAGGATGGATGGGGGGGCGGTCAGGCAGAGCCTCTGTGGGAAGGAGTGGGAATCCACTCCAATGTGGGCTTTAGCAGGGCTGTGAACCATCTGGAAGCTCACTCCGGGCACCCAGAGGAGAATAAACTGCCGAGGACAAGAGTGGAGGCCCCTGCTGCCTCCCAGGTGCAAGAGGCGGGGGGCCTGGGCGGGTTCAGTGACAGTGGGACGGAGAGAAGAGATGTTATGGCTTTAAAAACAGATGATGCGGGCTTCCCTGGTGGCGCAGTGGTTGAGTGTCCGCCTGCCGACGCAGTGGACACGGGTTCGTGCCCCCTTCCGGGAAGATCCCACATGCCGTGGAGTGGCTGGGCCCGTGAGCCATGGCCACTGAGCCTGCGTGTCCGGAGCCTGTGCTCCGCAACGGGAGAGGCCACAACAGTGAGAGGCCCGCGTACCGCAAAAAAAAAAAAAAAAAAAAAAAAAAAAGATGATGGGACTGGCTGAAGGACTGAATGTGAGGGTGAGAGGAAGAGCGTGAACCCCCTCCCAACATGAAGCAGGGAAACCAGAAGGGACCGAAAAAGTTCAATTCAGAACTCCCACCATGAATGTAAATCGGTGCAGCCACTATGGAGAACAGTATGGAGGGTCCTCAAAAAACTAAAAATAGAGTTGCCATACGATCTAGCAATCCCACTCCTGGGCATATATCCAGACAAAACTATAATTCAAAAAGATACATCCATCCCAACATTCACAGCAGCACTATTTACAATAGCCAAGACATGGAAACAACCTAAATGTCCATCAACAGATGAACGGATAAAGAAGATGTGGTGCATATATACAATGGAATACTACTCAGCCACAATAAAGAACGAAATAATGCCATTTGCAGTAACATGGATGGACCTAGGGATTATCATACTAAGTGAAGTAAGTCAGACAAAGACAAATATCATAGGACATCACTTGTATGTGGCACCTAAAATATGACACGAATGAACATATCTACGAAACAGACTCACAGACAGAGAACAGACTTGTGGTTGCCAAGTGTGGGGGAGGGAAGGATTGGGAGTTTAGGATTAGCAGGTGTAAACTATTACATATAGGATGGAGAAACAACAAGGTCCTACTGTACAGCACGGGGAACTAGATTCAATATCCTGCGATAAACCATAATGGAAAAGAATATGAAAAAGTATATATGTATAATGGAATCACTTTGCTGTACAACAGAAATTAGCACAACATTGTAAACCAGCTATACTTCAAAAAATTAAAAACAAACAAACAAACCATCCCACCACTCAGAATCAGGCAGCGTGCCGGGCCTGGTGATTCACCACTAGCGCAAAGGGCAGAGTCAGGGAGACCTGGGTTCAAATCCTGGCTCCACCACTTACTGGTTGCATGACCTTGGACACGGCAATCCCCCTGCCCAAGCCTGGGTTTCCTCACCTGTGAAATGGGGATAGTGATGCAGAGCCCGAATGGGCACGGAGGGCCCCAGGGCAGCAACCGGGACAGAGCGGGTCCCTTTCCTCCCCTGTCTTTGGGGCTGACGCCCACTGCGATCCTCAGGTGAGTTAAATCACCCCAAAGCCCATTTTTAAAGAACTAACTTCAATAGTGACCTTCTCCCCAAAAGGATCATGTGAAGAAGAAATGGGAATTCTTCCCACTGAGGGGGGTCGGAACAGAGACACCCTAAACATAACAAGCAGGCTCCCAGCCCCAGGGCAGTAGTCTCTAGAATCCTGCGACCCACAGAGGGAGCTCAGCAGGACCCTCTCTAGCTACAGCACTTCGGTCGCTGCCCCCTCCCTGGAGCATGAGGAATGAAGGCCAACACGATTCAGGGCTCAAAGGATGCGAGGTCAGACTCAAATGCAAGCTTGGTTTCAGAAAATCACTCTCCCCCCGGCAAGCCCCGGGTTCCCCACTTGGAAAGCAGAAATAAGGAGCCCAACCTTGCAGGAGTCCATAAGATTAGCCGTGGGGGGAGGTGCCTGCCCGGGCTGGGGGCTCAGGAGGTGCGTTCTTGGAACCAGGAGCACGACGCTGAATTAATGGCTCCAAAAAATATCCAGGTCCTAAGCCCCGGAAGCAGGATCCCTGTTACCGTACATAGAAAAAGGGTCTTTGCAGATGTGCTTTCGTTCAGGATCTTGAGATGGGAGGATAAGCCTAGATTACCCGGGTGGGCCCTAAATGCAGTCACACGCGTCCTTATAAAAGGGACGCAGAGGGAGAATTTGCCTAGGGAAGAGAAAAGGCCATGTGACAGCCTCAGCAGAGAGACACTTGACATGCTCAGCTGCGGCTCTGAAGATCCAGGAAGGGAACTGGGAACGCGGCAGCCTATAGAAGCTGGAAAAGGCAAGGATTCTCCCGAACAGCCCCTGGACGGAGCCGACACCTCGGTTCTTGCTCAGTGAAACTGATTCCAGAACCAGAAGAGAATAAACGTCTGTTGCTTTAAGCCTTTAAGGTCTGTAATAATTTGTTCGAGCAGCCACAAGAAACCAATACAGAGGCGTTTGGCACTCCAAGCCCAAAGGACTGGATCAAGATTTATAGCCAGATGCAGTCCTGGGCCAAGTTAGAATTTCCGCAGGTGGAGCCTGGGCGTGGCTATTTTTATGGAACTCCCAGGGGGACGCCAGGGATCGTCCAGGGGTGAGAAGCACAGGGTCTGCGAGCAGTAGGAGCTCAGAAAGCAGCCGCTTTTCAGCCGCAGCCTCCCCAGCCCTCATCCCCTGCAACACAGCCACCTGTCACTGTCTGCCTCCCCCCAGGGCTGTGAGCGCCCCAGGGCAGGGGTCCCCGCCTCACTGCCCTGAACTCATCATCACCAGGTATTTCCAAACCCTGTATCTGGGAACAATGTGTGGCCCCAACCCAGACCAAGGAGGAATTACAGCATCAAGCCCTGAAGCACTAGGATGGGGGTTGACCTGGGGGCTGAGGCGGACCAGAGGAAGGAGGACCAGGGGCTGCCAGGATGGGGAGTGGAGAAGACGTCCTGCAGGGGAGACACCTGAGCTAGGTCTTGAAAAAGGCACTAAATCCCAGTGCAGTGGATGCTGTCAGTGTCCTATGCAACCCTGAACACTCCCACAATTTTCAAAAGCCCTGTAGTCTCTGCCTGAGGGCTTTCCCCTGCCCTGGGGGCCTGGGTGCAAGACAGCCGGAAGTAGCCAGGAGTTGACGCCCCAGGAGTTGGAGTATAAATACCCCAGCTCTCCCATCCCTCGGGGAAACACCTGAGGTGCAACATCCTCATCAAAATCTAAAATGGCCGAGCTCTCATCTCCGGGACCTCACTACCCATCTCTCCCCTTCACCCTCTGGCTTGGGCCACGCCAGAGAGCTTCTGTTCCTTGTACTTGCACCACCACCCACCTCCGCCAACTCCTCCCTACACCTCAGACCTTTGCTCCTGCTGTTCCCACTGCCTGGACAAGGGGCTGACTCTCCCTCCACTCAGTTCTCCACTTAAATGTCTTTTCTTCAAAGGGGCTTTCCCTGAACACCAAACAGAAGCGCTTCCGTCTCACTGCTGTATCCTCTGTACCACCCTTCTCACCGACCAAAATGATCTGTCGGCTTACTCACTTTGATTCTGTCTAGAATCCCATAGGCCAAATCTCTTTTTGTAGGGCCTGTGAGCTAAGGATGGTTTTCACATTTTTATTTTGTTTTGTTTGTTTGTTTGTTTGTTTTTACGGTACGTGGGCCTCTCACTGTTGTGGCCTCTCCCGTTGCGGGGCACAGGCTCCGGACGCGCAGGCTCAGCGGCCACGGCTCACGGGCCCAGCCGCTCCGTGGCATGTGGGATATTCCCGGACCGGGGCACGAACCCGTGTCCCCTGCATCGGCAGGCGGACTCTCAACCACTGTGCCACCAGGGAAGCCCACACATTTTTAAACCACTGGGGAAAAAAATCAAAAAAATAACATTTCGTGTGTCAACACGAAAATTATAGGAAAACCACGTTTCAGTGTCCCTGAGTAAAATCTGATTGGAGCACGGCGGCATGCACTTGGCTACATATTGTGTCTGGTGGTCAGCAGCTGTGATGGGGGCCTTATGATCTGAAGAGCTGAAAATAGTTACTATCTGGTCCTTTACAGGAGAAGCTGGCAGACCAGGGTGTGGGAGCTTGTCTGCCTCTTCCATAGGTGAGTCCCTGGGGGCTGCACAGGCCAGGCCGAGCAGGTGTTGGAATAACAAAGGGTGGATGATTAACCCAAGGACCTGTCTCCAGCAAGGGGTTGAGCATCACCCAGATTTGCAATGAGTGGATGGGTGGAAGGACAGATGGATGGATGGATACATGGATGGATGGATGAATGAATGAAATATACATGCCTCAAAGGGAAGCTACAGGCATCACCCCTTGGGGTGGTCCAAAGTCCCTCCACGGAGTCCCAAACCAGAGTCTGACATCCCCTGGGTGGGCGTCTCTCTGACAACACCAGGCTGGCCTTGACATTCTGTGGGCCCAGAACGCTAAAGAGAGGATGTGATTCATTCGACAGGGCCTTTCACCAGGAGAGGAAGGAAACCAGCCCTCAGATCCCGAACCAAGTTTAACTCCTCTCCGCCACACACACACGCACACACACAGCATCTCTCAGCCCTGCCGGGTGAGGAGTCCGTCCCAGCAGCTAGGCTTGGGGAGGGAGTCAGCAGCGTCTGGCTCAGCTGTCTCCCCAGGCAGCACCCCACAGCTCTCTCAAAACACAGTTGGAGAAAACTCCTCATCAGAAGGGGGGCATTCCAGAGCAACCCCTCCGTCTCCCTCCCGCTGACCCCAGCACCGAGACAAAGAGAGAACTAAAGAAACAAGAGACCCGAGCAGGAAATAATGACCTTGCCCCACACTGGGAAGCTCAGATCCAGCAAATAAGCCTGTGTCTCAGGGGGATGTTAGCGTCCTCAATACCTGGGAGATGGTACTTAATTTATGTTGTCAATCCCAGGACGGGTTCAATGAACATGTTCACACTTTGGAATGTTTCATCCGAATAGATACGAATTTTTACTTCTCAAGAAGAAGAGAGTTCTTTTCCATGTGAATAGACACCCCAAATGTCACAGAAACATCAGCTCAAAGGTTCTGGGACAGTCTTAACTATCCTGCCGTTTCCTTTGGGCCTTGGCCCAAGATTTTATCGCAACCCTCCAAAATGCTCTTTGGTGAACAGGGCAGTGTTTATTGCCCTTGGCCTGCTTTTTCTCCTCTGGAGCTCTGCTCTGAAGGGGAGGATCCTAGCAGCTCACAGATATAAGGGAATTAACTCCACACTAAGTTGCCAAAGCTACCTTATCCCCATCGCATAGCTAAACCTTCCCTGGGCTGAGCAAATGACACAGCACAGGCAGCAACAGGTGTAAAATCAATGCATCTCCCCTGCCCCCGAATCCCAGCTGTCTCTGAAAATGGACCTTCAAGGTCCAAGGACCTTCACCTCCAGGTGCCTGAGCATTCACAAGACAGAAGACATTGGTGAGTGTCTTGAGTGCTCGTCATCCTAGCTGTGTGATCCTAGGAAAACTGCTTACCCTCTCTGGGCCTTCGTTTCCTCAGGGATATTAGCACTGCCCTACCTCCCTGCCAGGGCTCTGAAGATTAAAGCACTCGTGGGAAGCAAATGTGCTGGGGTAAACCTTAAAGCATGTATACTGCTGGTCACTGCCATGCCCCTTCCCCGTCTATAGTTAGAATAACCTTGTTTTAAAAAAAAAACAAAACAGGGAACTATATTCAATATCCTGTGATAAACCGTGAATGGAAAAGAATATAAAAAAGAATGTATGTATATGTATAACTGAGTCACTCTGCTGCACGACAGAAATTAACACAACATTGTAAGTCAACTGTACTTCAATTAGAAAAAAAAAGATGACCATTTTCCAAAAAAGGGAATCCAATCACATCACGCCCCCGTTTAAACTCGTCAGAGGCGCTTAGGATGAAATCCATCCCCTTTCCGGGGCTCCGTGCTGCAGCCCCCCAGTCTCTCTGCCCTCAGCCCTGACAGCTCCCCTTGTTTACCCTGCCCCCGTCACACTCGCCTCAGCTGCCCTCCCACCGGAAAGCCTTCGCACATGCTGTTCCCTCTGCCTGAATGACCCCCTCCCCCCAACTCCCCACCCTCCCTGACCACACACACGTTTAGGTCTCAGCTTTAATGGCCCTTCCTCAGCATAGTGGGTTGAATAGTGTCCTCCTAAAATTCATGTCCATCTGGAATCTCGGAATGTGACTTTATTTGGTCTTTGCAGACATAATGATGTCTCAATGCAGTCATATTGCATTAGGGTGGGCCCTGATCCAATGACTGGTGTCCTCATAAGAAAAGAAAATGCAGATATACAGACACAAGCCAAGAAACACTGAGGACTGCCGGAAGCCACCAGAAACTGGAAGAAGAAAGGGTTCCCCTTAGAGCCTTTGAGGGAGTGTGGCCCTGCTGACACCTTGATTTTGGACTTCTAGCCTCCAGACTGTAAGAGAATACATTTCTGTTGTTCTAAGTAACACAGATTGTGGTTACTTGTTACACCAGCCTCAGAAAAATCTGAGCCGACCGCTCAGCTAAAGCACCTCTCCCAGACTATCTTCAAAGCCTCCTGCACCTCTTCCCCTCCCTGCCATGTCCGCCTCCCCGCCAGCCCATAAACTCCCAGGGAGAAGGGGTCTCAGCTGCCAGGTTTCCTGCGGCAAGCGGCTCAGAGCCTAGCCCTAGCAGGCATCCAACAGTAGTTTCCAAATGAATTAATCTGACAGATACACGAAGAGAAGCTCAGAGAGACCAAGGGAAGCTCAGAAAGGTCAAGGGACTCACCCAAGGTCACGCTCCAGGAAGAGGCACACCGCTGGCCTCCACACCGGTGATCCGAGGAGCCGGGATGCCTATGTCCACCCCACAGGGACTCCAGCGCTGCAGGGCAGGCCTCTTCTCCCTCCTGACTCCCAGCTACGAGGTCCGCGCCCTCTGGGCTCTGTGCCCGACCCAGGACCTGACCTCCTTGGCAGGGACCCGTCTCAACTCAATGAACCTGTAGATAAAAGCCTCTTCAGTCCTGGGACAGCCGTGGGGCAAGGGATGCCCTGGGCTCGAGTTAATCCCACACCCACAGGGCAGTTCGGGGCGATGGCCACTCAAGACGGTGGGCCTCGCCCACGGGAATCCACTCTCCCTGTCACCCTGGCTCCTCCCTCACGCCCTCATTGCCTGACTTTGCAGCTATGAAGCATGGGAGGCCACATAGTCCAAGCGCTGGACAATAAATAGCACTGACTCATGAAGGAAAAGTAGTTCCAGGCAGGAGAACATCTCCACCGGGCGCTAGCCTGTCCTTAACACTTATGTAACATTTGCTAATTACACCTTGTAATAAAGAGAGCAATACCCTTGGGGGTGGCAGCATTTACAGTCTGGCCTCCGCCTACGCACTTTCTGCATCCGGGGTTTCCGCATCCACGGATTCAACAGACCGCGCACCGTGTACTGTGTTTCCCACCCGCAGTTGGTTGCATCCGAGGATGAGGAAGCCACCGATACGGAAGGCCGCCTATCCTAGACTGGACTTAAGCATCCGCGGATTTGGGTACCCGGGTGACTCTTAAAACCAATCCCCCGCAGATACCGAGGGATGACTGAATTTAGTTGAAATCTGCTGACACGGTTTGCTTGCCTTTGTACCTTGAAAGCAAACTTCTGTTTATGGCCAGAGATACTGGCTTTTCCAATTTTGTTGTTGTTGTTTTCGTTTTTTGCGGTACGCGGGCCTCTCACTGCTGTGGCCTCTCCCGTTGCGGAGCACAGGCTCCGGATGCACAGGCTCAGCGGCCATGGCTCACGGGCCCAGCCGCTCCGCAGCATGTGGGATCTTCCCGGACCGGGGCACGAACCCGTGTCCCCTGCATCGGCAGGCGGACTCTCAACCACTGTGCCACCAGGGAAGCCCGGCTTTTCCAATTTTTACGTAGATTTGTTTCAGTACACCTAGGTTGGGTGGCTTTAAAGTATTAGGTGACTAATAGCATAGAAAGTATACAGGCATACCTCGTTTTTTGGCCCTTCGAAGATACTACGTTTTTCACAAATTGAAGGTCAGTAGCAACCCTGCGTCGAGCAAGTCTATAGGTGCCGTTTCCCAAAAGCCTTTGCTCACTTCCTGTCTGTGTCACATTTGGTAACTCTCGCGATATTTCAAACCCTCCACCAGCAAAAAGGTTACGATTAGCTGAAGGCTCAGATGATGACCAGCATTTCTGAGCAATAAAGTATTTTTTTAATTAAGGTACGTACATTGTCTTTTTAGACATCATGCTATTGCATCCTTAACAGACTACGGTATAGTGTAAACATAACTTTTATGTGCATTGGGAATCCAAAAGTTCATGTGACTCGCTTTTTTATCGTATTGGCTTTCTTGTGGTGGTCTGGAACCGAACTCGCAGTATCTCCGAGGTATGCCTGTAGAGACGGGGCAAAAATTATGAAGATGGTGTGGGGATGACAGAGCTTGGGGAACTCAGCACTCATTCATTCATCATTCATTCATTAACTCACTCACTCTAGCGAAGACGCAGACACACACATGTCCCTCGGGTATTTTTGTGATAAATTCCTAGCTTTAGCCAGAGTCGAGTGACATGTTATATGGGCGTGCCTCTTGGGCCAGGTGCCCGTAAGAATCACCTGGGGAGATTTCTTTTTTAAAACAGATGCTCGGGCCCCACCCCAGACCCACGGAGTATGAGCCTCCAAATGGTGGTCCCAGCACCTGTATTTTCTTAAAGCTGCCAGGGGTGGGAGGGTATTTCTTCTGAACAGCCAAGTGCCAGGTATTCAGCCGCTGCTTCCTCCCCAGTGACCCAGAAGGTGGGACTACGTTGCCCAGAGAGCATCCCGGAAGAATAAGATCCGGGCCGTAAGCGTTTCTCCCAAAAAAAGACACGTGCCGGGGTGTGCCCTGGGTCAGTGAGAATCGAGTTCTTTAGCGTTTCCTCAGCATCTAACCCAGGCCAGCATCCCCGTGGCGGCCCTGGGGCTCATCCTGAGAAAGTTCCCAGTCGGGTGGGAGAGGCCAAAATATTTCCAGAAAACGCATCCCATGATGCAGCAGACATTCTAACAGGAACTGAGGCCTCACAAATACAGCTTCTAAGAATCTCTCACAAAAATCAGATGCCAGCCACACCTATTAGGATGGCTGGTGTTTTTAAAAAAAAAAAAAAAAACAGAAAATAACAGGTGTTGGTGGGATGCGGTTGTACGTTGCTGGTGGGAATGTAAAATGGTGCAGCTGCTGTGGAAAACAGTATGGTGGTTCCCCAAATAATTAAAAATAGATAAATTAAATAGATAGATTAAAAATACCATCCGTCAATCCTAGTTCTGGGTAACTACCTAAAATAATTGAAAGGAGGATCTCAAAGCGATATTTGTACACCCATGTTAATAGCAGCATTCTTCGCAACAGCTAAAACGTGGTAGTAACCCAAGTGTCCAGGTACACGACTGAGGAATGGATAAACAAAGTGTGGTGTTTATGTACAATGAAATATTATTCAGCCTTAAAATGGAAGGAAATTCTGACAAAGGCTACAACGTGGGTGAACCTTGAGGACATTATGCTCAGTGAAATAAGCCAGACACAGAAGGACAAATATTGCATGAGCCCACTTACATAAGGTATCTAGACTAGTCAAATTCACAGAGACAGAAAGTGGAGTAACAGTTATCAGGGGATGCGGGAAGCTGGGAATGGGGAGCTAGTGTTTAGTGGGTGCAGTTTCAGTTTTGCAAAGTGAAAAGAATTCTGGAGATGGATGGCGATGACGGTAGCATATTTAATGCCGCTGCACGGTACACCTAAAAATGGTTAAGATGCTAAATTTACATTATGTGTACTTCACCACAATTTTAATATCATTTTTAGTTTTGAAATCTGGTGGCAGATTTTGCTGCCTGGGTTCAAATCCCAGTTCTACCATGGTGGCCTTAGGCAAGTTATTTTGCCTTTCTGTACCTTAGTTACCACATCTGTAAAAAGGGTATAAAAATAACAATCCCTGCCTTATGGGGCCACTGGGAGGATGAAATGAGTTAATCGTTATAAAGCGCAGAGCAGCGTGCCTGGTTCACAGCATGTGTTCAATGTGTTAACAGCTATATGATGGTGGTGGCTGTTATTACCATCCCCCCTCTGAGCTTTTGGAGGACACCCACATGAAAAATATGTAGGTCCAGGGGAGTGTATTTTTGGCCTCGTGGTTTGGTTAATGCCAGGAGCCACTTATGAGTAAGGAATAAAGACTATGTACTGCAGGTGAGAAAGTGGAGAAATTAAACTCAGTGAGGACAGAGGCCAATTCAGCAATAAAATGTCCCTGCCCGGAGCCCAGAGTCAAGAGCCCTCTGCCCTCAGCTTGCTGGGTGACACAGGTCAAAGACCCTGCCCTCTCTGGGCTTCAGCAACCCCAGCTCTCCCACCCCACCCCGCTGCGAATCTAAGGGTGAGAAACCAGTCCACAGAACAACCTGTGAGCACCTCACACCCCTGGGCCCCACCAGAACCCCGGGGGAGGGAAGGGGGGGGAAGGTGGGTGCCCCCAAGTGACCACAGGGTTAGAGGGACTTGGACACACTCAGGCCTTTCTGTTTCTGACTCACACCCCAGCAGGAAGTTGGGGGTGGATCCTGCCTACCATCCACCCATTCGCCTCACCAAGGCCAATGACCCCATTTGTCAAGGGCCCAGACAGCAGAACACAGAGTCCCTGGCCTTGGACCAATATTTTATCCAGCATCTCTGGACAGGAAGGGCCCCTGAGGGTTCACATCATCCATCCCCCTGCCTCCATCACCCTTTGGTTTCCCCCTTTTCAAAGAAACACATCCCCAAGTTTGCAAGGTCATCCAATAAACACACTCAGATGCATCCAATGTGGATACTGTGGAGACATTATTATTATATTAATAATAATCATAATAACAGCTTCCAAAGACATGCCAAGCTAATAAGGACTTCACAGGCAGCATCTCAATCGATCCTCATAACAGCACATTCAAATTGGTTCTCCCGTCATTCCCATTGTACAGACAGGGAGACTGAGGCTGGGGGGCTCAACTTGCCCGGAGTCACACAAGCAGCAAATGGTGAAGCCAAAGACTTGAGCCCAGGCTTCCTGGACACAAGAGCCTGCCTGCTCTCCTCCATCTACCCCCTCCCCCATTACATGGCCATTTACTGAGCTCCTACTACAGGCCCAACCCTTATCAGTCCTTTGAAGCAGGCCTATCACACCCATTTGGCAGATGAGGAAACAGAAGTAGAGGCAGGTGATGTGACTTGTCCAGAGGCAAGACTGGAACTGGGGTCTGTCTCTTTGTGGAACCGTGGTCCTCCACACTGTGCTGTGATTCTGCTGGTCCAGTTACCCTGCCTCGGTCTCCCCCTTCCCCTCTCCACTGGCAGGGTCCCTGGAAGGCTTTGTCCTACTGGGGCGGGGAGGACCGAGGCAGCATTTCTCCTGCAAAACCCGGCACACTCAGGCGCTGCCAGAGGCAGGTGGCCCATGGGCTGAGCCGGGGGTGGGCCCCAGCATGCGGGGGATGGGTGGGGAAAGGGCCAAGCCCATTCCTCCACCTGCTGGGGTGCTGGGTGCTGGACTATCTTCAAGCCATGACCGGCCCGGTGGGCTCCCCAAGTCACCTGGCGGGTGGCCAGTGGGTGCTGGAGCTCCACCCAGACAGCTCGGGGGCTGTGTGGCACCCCCAGCCAGCTCACACCTGCTGTGGGGGGCAGCAAGGACGGGTGCCTCCAACAACAGGGGGGCTCAAGGGGGCCGGGAGGGTGTCGGGGGGAAGAAGCAGGAATTAGGTGGCAGGAATCCTGACATCTTGTCCCTGCGCAGCAGCTCCCAGCTGGCTCTGTGACCTTGAGAGAAACAGGCACTCGAGGCCTTTTGTTCCCTCCCCTAGAAAGGAAGGCTTCCAAAGGAAAGGCACAAAACTCCAGACAGCCTGGTTAGGGCCCGGATCCAATGCCCGCCCCTGGGGATTCTGCCATCCTGCTCCGTAGACAGAGAGTTGCCAAATGTGGACCAATCCTCCAGGGAGGGATGCGCAGGGCTCAGCGTTCCCGGCTGCAGCGGGGCCAAGGGCCCCGAGTCGCTGGCTCAGGATGGGGAGAGGAAGGACCAGGTTGTCAGGGGCCTTGGAGACCAGCGATGGGTAGACTTGTTTGGTTCCCAGCCAGCGGCCTCCCGCAGGGCATGCAGTAGGCACGTGGCCAGCCCACGCGGAACGGAGGGGAGCGTGGATGGTGCAGGGAAACCCGTCCCTGCTGCTGAAAAAATAAGCCAAAGCTCCCATCCACCGCCGGTGAGTCAGCAGTGTCATTGCAAGAGCCAAGGGAGGCCATATGAAATGAGTAGGGACTTTGGCTCCCCGTTCTGCCCGTGCTGGCTGTGTTTGCTGAGTCACCTCCCTCTTGAGGCTCAGTTTTCTCATCTGCAAACAGGGACCAATATTGCTGACCTGGTAGGGTCATCCTCAGGTTGTACCGTATGAAATTACCATATTCCACCATTGTTGGGCTACAAAAACGGCACTTTCACACGTTCAACCCAATATGTGGACGGGGGCAGCGTACAGCATGCGAGCGGTCAACGCTGAAATTTAAGTCTCTCCTCTGTTCTAGCAGAAGACTGTGTTTTTCTCATTCATGGGACAAAATGGAAAATATCTCATCACACCCCCCTCCCCCAAATATAACAACGACAGGACACGATAAAACAGCTCACTTTGTGGGTGGCCTGTTAAGGGTTTACAATGTACGGTCCCAAGTACATCAGGGCATGGGGTGTGTATGTACCACAGTGATAACGCAGCGGAAGGAAGGCTGGCATTGAAATATTTTTATCCAAAAAAAAAAAAAGAAAAGAAAAGAAAAAGGCACTGTAAAGGCCCAGTTGTGGCAGATAGCTTTTTTTTTTTAATTTTTAAAAATTTTTTAACATCTTTATTAGAGTATAATTGCTTTACAATGGTGTCAGTTTCTGCTTTATAACAAAGTGAATCAGTTATACAGCAGATAGTTTTTTGAAAGTAACTTGTAAAGCATTTACCATATTCTTAACTTGCAGTCTTTGCAGACTTGTGCACATATATTCCTCTTTCAGAATAGTTTTGCAAATTGTACACAGACAAAAAGAGAGGGAACTTTTGAGTAAAGAAATTGCATTTATAAATGATCTGTATTAGAATATAATAAATCTCCAGTTATAGTAAAAAAAAAAACAGGCTTTAAGTGATGTATTTCCCCATGCTTTAGATCAAATATAACCAGCACGTTGAACATCTTTTTTAATATTTTTAAGTTTTTAAAAACTGAGTCAAAATGTCGTCGAGCCATACAATGGAGTATTATTCGGCCATAAAAAGGAATGGAGTCCTGATACACTTGACAACACGGCTGAACCCTGAAAACGTTATGCTGAGTAAAAGGAGTTAGAATAAAAACTACATACAGTATGATTCCATTTATATAAAATGTCCAAAATAGGCAAATTCGAGAGACAGAAAGTAGATTAATGGTTACCAGGGGCTGGGGGAATTGGAAGGAAGTGGGGAATGACTGCAAATGAATACGAAATCTCTTTTTGTGGTCATAAAAATGTCCTAAAATTGTGAATATACTAAAAATCACTGAACTATATACTTTCTTAATTCTTTTTATTTAAAATTTTTTAAGGTATAATTGACATACAATATTATATTAGGTTCAAGTGTATATGTTGCAAAATGATTACCACAATAAGTCTAGTTAGCATCCGTCATCACTCATAATTACAAAAAGTTTTTTTCTTGTGATGAAACTTTTAAGATCTACCCTCTTAGCAGCTTTCCAATATGCAATACAATATTATGAACTTAGAGTCACCGTGCTGTACATTACATCCCCAGGACTTGTTGCATAACTGCAAGTTTGTACCTTTTGATCACCCATTTCAACCCCCAGGCCCCCAGCCCCCACTTGGCAACCACCAATCTGTTCTTTGTATCTATGTACTGGAGGTCTTGTTTTTGTTTGGGGTTTGTTTGGGTTTTTTTTAGATTACACATACAAATGAGATCATCTGGTATTTGTCTTCCTCTATCTGACTTATTTCACTTAAGTTAATCCTCTTGAGGTCCACCCATGTTGTCACAAACGGCAAGATTTCACTCCTTTTATGGCTGAATAATATTCCATTGTATATATATGCCACACCTTCTTTATCCATTCATTCATCGATGGACACTTAGGTTGCTTTCATATCTTGGCAATTATGAATAATGCTGCAATGAACACGGGGGTGCAGATGTCTTTTCAAGATAGTGTTTTCATTTTCTTTGGATAAATACCCAGAACTGGAATTGCTGGATCATATGGTAGTTCTATTTTTAACTGTAATTTGAATTGTACGCTTTAAATGAATGAATCATATGGTAAGTGAATTGTATTTCAATAAAGCTGTTACTTTAAAAAGTGAGTCAAGTTCAAGAAAAACATTAACTGAGGAACAGTCCCAGGTGGTACATAAACATGAAAACTTTTCAAGGTGATACAGGAATGACTGGAGTTTGGAAAACACAGAGTTGAGGCATTAAATCCTCAAAACAGAGGCTCTACATGGGTTCACATCCCACCTCCTGAGTGACCATGGGCTAGGGACTTCACCTCTCTGGACCTCAGTTTCCTCATCTGGAAAATGGGAACAAGAAGAGTTCCTGCCTCTCTGAGTCACCATGAGAATGAAGTGAGTTAACACGTGCCTGGCACATCCTAGGGGGTCGACGGAAGGATCAATGGGGGACCAGATCTTTTGGGTGGTTCTGACCATGCGTTCATGAGCACAGGGTCCCGAATTCAAATCTCTCAGAAATACCTTTTCCTGAGTAGGTGAAGTGAGACAAAGCATGTAAAGCATTTAGCAAGTGCTCGATAGACATTAACTTATTATTTTCGTTGTTGTTATCACTGTGATATCTGCCTGGGTGGTAACATTTTGGTTGATTTTTATTTTGTATTTTTATTTTTTGCTTGTGTTCTATAATGATTCTGTCTTGTTTCGGTACTAAGAACTACCCAAAGAATTATATTTCGTACTTAGCATCTTTCTCTAGTACGATCTTAGATTTCAGATAGAAGGGAAAACCAGCTGGGGTCCCGGCCTGTTCCAGCCGCCTACCCCGCCCCCTCACAGTAGACACACGCTGGAACTGAAGATTTCCCAGCATCGGTCGGCCTGTGGAAGCACAGTTAGAGGGAAACCCCCCGCCCGTACTCCAAGCCAGCAGAAGGTGAAGATTGTAGCCAGAGCCCGAGGCAGCAGCCCGCAAGAGCAGTTATCCTCCCAACACCCTGCCTCCACGATCCACCCCCTAAAAGTACAGTTTGCGGGTGCAAATTTTGTACCATCCTCCACAACAACAGCCAGATTAATCACGCCCAAATTTGGGAGAGACGCTTGGGATATACCGTGTCGTGGGTACAACATTCACTCTGGAGGATCCTGGGGGTACCCCCAGGATGCAGAGACCATCCTTCAGGGCAGCTGAAGTGGATAGACGGCCAAGAGGACTGCCGATGGGGGCAGGGGCATGGCACTGAAATGGACAAGGAAAACCTGGTTTTCTTTTTTTTTTTTTGGCTGTGCCATGAGGCATGCGGGATCTTAGTCCCCCAACCAGGGATTGAATCCACGTCCCCTGCATTGGAAGCACGGAATCTTAACCACTGGACCGCCAGGGAAGTCCCAAACCTGGATTTCAAGGTCAGCCCCTGAAGAACACTCACGGGACAGGTGCTCCAAATGACAGGCGTTGGGTTGGTGAGGGAGCTGCCTGTCGTCCACCAGCTGCGTGTAGTGCCAGCAAACCCAATAATAACAACCGCTGTGGTTGCCTTTTATTGATCACTGACTGTGTGCTGAGTGTTTCATCACACTCTCAAAGGTGTGAAGCCATGGTTAAACATACTCCCAAGCAGTGTGGAATCAGACAGCAGGACAATGGTGTTAATAACAGCAACGACGATTCATGACTAGGAAATAACGCATAGGGAGCACTTAGCATAGTGTCTGGCTCAGTCCATGTTGTTTTAGATGTACAAATGATGACGATGAGGTGCTGACTATGGGTTCAGTTGTGCTAGGACCTTTACATATCATAGTACAACAACCCTATAAGGTGAGACCTACTATTAGCCCCACTTTACAGAGAAGAAGACTGAGGGCGGATGAGGTTGTTTAACTCGCCCGTGGTCACTGAGCTGGTAAAGCACGCCATCGCTTGCCCCCCATGGATGTCGCCAGCCCCAAATTCACTTCTGAAAGCCAGGCTCCATTAACTGTCCTGTCCGATGGCTCCCCAAACCCCTTCCCTCTCTCTGAGGGTCCCCACTGGTGCCAGGTGACTGCCTAGTTTCAGACCTGCTTAGAGGTGGCCAGCCGACCCTGTCCCTCTTCCCAGCTGTGGCTGAGCCCATCCTTCTGAAGCCACTGCGGGCGCCCAGGGAGAAAGAAGAAGGGTTCTCGGTGAGCTCATTTACAGGGGCCACCTCCAGCTGCTGGGACCAGCCAGCGGCTTTAATTTGGACAAATGCCCAGGACTCAGTGGGGACAGGAAGCATCCCTGAGCGATAAAGATCAGGACCGGCTTGTGAGTGTGCCAGGAGCGCTCTGTGTCGGCCAAACCAGCTGGCCCAACCCCCATTCTCAGCAGCCCCCACTGCTGGCCCTGGCCCTGCCAGGAGGTGGTCAGGGTGTCCCCCCCAGCCTAATGTCCAAACCTGCCAGTTGTAGATTACAGCATTGCTAGAAAGGGGCGCAGCGCTCAAAACAGGGGAAAATATGCATAGTGTAAAACGGTAGCTCGTAAACATGAAGTATTTGCTGTATCCCAGGCATCTCTCTAAGCACTTCACAGACATCGACTCATTTAATCCTCACAGCCACCTTACTTCACGGAGGAGAAACTGAGGCTCAGAGAGGGAAAGTGACCCGCCCAAGGTCACACAGCTAGGAGATTCCAGAGCCAGGATTTGGATTCAAGCCACCTGAGAATAAAGCCCACACTCTAAACCGCAGAATGCAGTGCTGACATCTCTCCATCACATGTACTGTGCACAAGTCTAAAACTCACACCGCAAAACATGAGCCCAGGTTATCTTTCGACTGTGGGATTGTATGAGTCTTACCTCCTCCTTTCTGTTTATCTGTATTTGTAAATGTTTGACAATGAACATGTACTGTAGCATGACGTAAACATATTGTACTAAGGATAAAAAGAGAATAAAAATTATTAATTTGGAAAATGAACTGAGAATCATCTGTTAGAGCACTGAACAGTTATCTCCTGCCACCACCTTCAGGCAGAAGGGCTGGCCAGGTGTAAATAGTAAAGGATATAGAAACCCCGTGGTACTGCAGAAGGATGCATGCGCACAGTGGGGGCTTTACTTAACATCACCACCCACCCCAGTAGACCAGCACAAACATCAACTGGCCATTCACCCCAACATTCACCTACGTGACCTCGCTGGGAGCTCCCGGCCGGGCTGAAAGACGGGCATCAGCACCCACGCTCCATGGCACAGACACCCATGCAGAGAGAAGAAGCCACGCCCAGGGCTGGCGACAAAACAGAGGCAGCAGGTGACCCCAGGGCTGCATGGCTCTCAACCGAGCAGTGTCATCATGGTGGGCCGCTGCCGCGGTCCACAGAAGAGCCACCTTCCGGGGGGTGACCCGGGCCTTGGCACAGGAACTGGGCGACGCCCAGGAAGCCCCTGCGGTCGCCCAGCCCAGCTCACTAAAGCCAGGGCAGATGGCTCACACTTGCTCTGCTGGGTCAGCTAGCATTCTGGGCATTCCAAAAATTCCTCCAGAGCTTTTTGCTGCCCCCCTTCACCGTATCCCCCCCTTTAATGAAGGAAAAGGAGGAGGGCAGAGGGGCTGAGATGAAGGCATCTGGCTAAAGGCGACACTTGGACATCTCATCATCTCCTCCCTGCAGTTAAATCCCACAGTAACCAGGCACACCTCACCTCTCCAAGAAGGAGGTGGAATGCTGGTTGCCAAAGCTTCCCGTCTCATCCAAGTCTGAGCGTGTCAAGGGAAACGGTTTTGCTTCGAGGCTGCCAGGAGGCGGGGCCGGGAGAACAGGGTCCCCACCCCGGTGCCCCCATGGGCCCCACACCCGCCATCACAGCCCTGGGCACGCTGCCCTGTAACCCCTCATCTGTCCCCTCTGGGAGGGCAGGAGCTGTATCCCAGGCACCTCTGAGACCCAGGGCCCAGCCCAGGCCCTGGTACACAGTAGGTGCTTAATTAATAACAAAGATGAAAATGACCAACTATCCCAAAAGAGGACAGGGATACACTGCCTGGGAAGTTCTGAGGGGAGAGATGGTATTTTCAACATGGTCATGGGGAGGTGGGAGGACACACTGCGTTGAGTTATTATCATAGGGGTTGGCAGGTGGCAGACCTGAGTTCAGATCCAGCCTCTGCCACTTCTTGCCTCAAGCTAAGAGACTTGAGGAAGGCTTCAGGTCTCTGAGGCTCGGTTTTCTCATCTGTAAAATGGGTTAGTAATACCACCTGTCCAAGTCATTCTGAGGACTGACAGAAGACGTAGATGCAATACCTCCCTAACAAGGCAGTTGGTACACAGTAGGTCTTCAACAAAGGGTGGGATTTTGTTGTTGTTTTTTTTGGTTTTTTCCTGGGCCCTACGTTTCAAAGGTCTGGTCTTGAGTCTTCCCAAAAGGCGCAGCAAGAATAAAAGGCTCTGGGATCTACTCATCCAGTTGCCCCTCCCCCTGTGAAAAAGGCCCAGAGCGGGAAGGGGCTTACCCAAGGACACACAGCAGAGAAGTAGGTACTCAGGGGTCCTGACTAGTGGCCGATAACTCAGTCTAATATACTCTGTATTCTCTCCCATGGCCTCGGACCCCTTCTCATGCCAAGCAAGTCCCTGGCAGGCAGGCAATCCATTCTAGAAACAAAGACATGAGATTTCCAGGGCTGGGGCCTAAAATGAAAGGGAGAGACAAACTTGGGCAGCTTCCCAGGCCAAAGGGCCCTGGGAGTTCCCCAACGAGTCACTCCGCAGCCCAGCCCAGGGCACTGGGCAGGGCTTGGCAGGCACTGTGCCCACTAAGGCCCAGGCTCCATGTCTGGGCAGGCAGGGTGGCGGGAGTTCACGGAGTGACCTCGGTGGACCCAACGTGCCCACTGGCCTCCCTCTGCCGGTGGGCCCCGCACACCCTGGGCTTCCTTCCCACAGCGGCGCCTCACCACGCCTCAGGTAAACAGGATGGCACCCAGAAAGGGCTTCCTTCACTGAGGAAGCAAAACAAAAAGAAACGTCAACACAGAGCCACAGCCCTGACCTGGAGCCTTTGAAAGTGCAGCTGACTCTCCAAGGAGAGTCACACACAAAAGGGCTGCCACTGGCTGGTAGCTCTGGGAGAGGAGGTTCACCACACCGGGACTCAGTTTCCTCATCTGTAAAATGGGAACGACACTAGCACTGAGAAAAGATTGGATATAATAATGCACAAGGAACTAGAGTATAAGAAGCAGTCCATCAACGCTAATTATTATTTTGAATTACTGCTACTATGACTACTTCTGCTACTACAAACAAGGAAGATTTATATAGTGATTCATAAAGTCATTCCTTGGTATAACTTACAGAGAGTTTTTAAGAATACTAAACTGATCTTTTTATGGGTCAGCGATCCCATTTTTAAAGTGCCTACTATGTGCACGGTTATCTCACCTAACCCCACAACCACCCCACAGGGAAAATCCTAGAGTCTTCTTTCTGCAGATGAGGACTGAGGCTCAGAGAGGCAAAGTCACTTGCCCAGAGTCACACAGCAATGACACAGTACAGATGGGACGGAACACTAGGATTGTCTAGCTTGGCCTGCTTTACCGCCAGGGAGGCAGCAAAGGAGGGATTGAAGGCACATGGGCTGAGTCAGGCTGCAAGGATCAGCATTCCCCCTTCCTAGTAGAGGCCCTGGGCATGGGGCTCCCTCTCTGAGCCTCAGTTTTCTCATCTGTAAAATGGGGACATAAGAATCAAATAGGGCTTCCCTGGTGGCGCAGGGGTTGAGAGTACGCCTGCCAATGCAGGGGACACGGGTTCGTGTCCCGGTCCGGGAAGATCCCACATGCCGCGGAGCGGCTGGCCCGTGAGCCATGGCAGCTGAGCCTGCGCATCCGGAGCCTGTGGTCCGCAACGGGAGAGGCCACAACAGTGAGAGGCCCGCATACCGCAAAAAAAAAAAAAAAAAAGAATCAAATAAAACAATGATGAGCACAGTGCCTGGGACAGAATGAAAACTCCCTACTTATTATTTTTATTTTACTCTAAATAACATTTAGTGTTCTCAAAAGCCAGGTCTCAGCAGATGGAGGAAGAGCAGACTCAGTCATCTCCCCAAACTTCTGAAGGCACAGGAGCCAAGGCAGACCATCAGGTACACACAGGTCAAAGGCTGTCCTCTCTCACCTTCAGTGACACCTTGGCCCATCTGAGACTCACTTCACCGATGGGGAAATGCCCAGAGAGGTGAAGTGACCTACACAGGGTCACATAGGTATCCCATGCTGGCGCTACCCAACTCTTCTCCAAAAATCCAGCCCTGACATCAAGCAGATCCCATTTTCCCCATGGCCAGCACGGGATTTGCCAAGCGATAGCTACAGGATAAATTTTCATTGAATGAAGGAGTCAGTGTGACTTCTAACCCTGCACCTAGCTCAGGTGGCCTCCAGCCGATACTCATAACCAGGGGCTCCCTGAAACCTGCTGATTGTTTCCACAAAGGGAAGGTGTGAATATTCCTTAAACTCAGAGCATCCAAGACCCCTCCCTGGCCGGAAGGGGGCTGAGTGGATAGTCAAGGCTCGCCTTGGGGACAGAACGTCAAGTAAACAGTGATCCGTTAACTGACAGCTCTCCAGCTACAGCAGAAGGGGAAAAACACTTGCTGGGAAGCAGGGGTCCTAAGTCACTCCTTTCCCCAGGACCCTGGTGCTCCAAGGACCAGAAGCAACCTCACAGACCTTCATACATAACAATGATACTAGTAATAATGACAATAGTATTATTGTAAAAATGACACATGTAGGGACTTCCCTGGTGGTGCAGTGGTTAAGAATTCGTCTGCCAATGCAGGGGACACGGGTTCGAGTCCTGGTCTGGGAAGATCCCACATGCCTCAGAGCAACTAAGCCTGTGCACCACAACTACTGAGCCTGAGCTCTAGAGCCCACGAGCCACAACTACTGAGCCCGCATGCCACAACTACTGAAGCCTGCGTGCCTAGAGCCCGTGCTCTGCAAAAGAGAAGCCACTGCAATGAGAAGCCCGCACGCCGCAATGAAGAGTAGCCTCCACTCGCCGCAACTAGAGAAAGCCCGTGTGCAGCAACGAAGAACCACGCAGCCAAAAAAAATTAATTAATTAATTTAAAAAAATGACACATGTACATTCATTATAGGGCACTATGTATTAACTCATTTAATGCTCATCCACCTCAGGAGGAAGGCACCATTGTTACTCCCGTTTTACAGAGGAGTAAACTGAGGCACAGAGAGACCAACTGTCTTGCCTAAGGTCACACAGTTGGAGAATAGTGGAGGTGGGGTCTGAACACAGGCAGTCTGGATCCGGAGTCTCTGCATTATTCCCAAGGGATGTTGGGAATATCTAATTCTAGAACCAATTCTGCAGAACCGATATCCAGTTTTGCAGAATTCCTCACTCCACCCTAATTAGGAACCCCCACCCCCATCCCAGCTCCGCAGTCACAGGACCATTTATATGTCATCTACTTCATGCCAAGTGTTTCACAGTCCTTCTTGCTAATGGTCATAAGCACCCTGTGTCCATTTTACAAACAGGAAAACTGAGGTTCCGAGAGGTGATGAGACTGGTTGAGGGTCACGAGGACCATAAGGAGCAGAGCTGGGATTTGAAGCCAGATTGATCACCTCCACAGCCTCCCCTTGGCCTCACTGGGATCTCCCAGTCCACTGGCTACAGGTACCAGAGCCTGAGGAACAAAGTCCAGAGCAAAAACCACCATCAAGACGATTATCCCTCACCTTCGCACCTCATGTCACAGAAAGCACCTCCTTATCCAATACTGTTTCAAGCTTCACAGCAGCTCTGCCAGAGAAGACGCATTATTCCCATTTTCCAGATGAGGAAACTGAGGCTCAGAGAGGTGAACTTCCTGTTCTGGGAGTTCTCACAAACCGGGTCGCCTTACCCAGACCCCTGCTTTGATGTGTCCCCCACAAATCATGAGCCACGATGCTCACTGCCACCTCTGGGCGGACCCTCCACCTTGGCAAGGACCTCCCTGACCCATGTGGGAGGCTGTATTCCTGCTCAGAAGATATATACTAGCTCCCTCTCAGCCTCCATGAGAGGATCGTACTTCCATCTCATTGATATTGAGTTTGGCCACGTGACTTGCTTTGGCCAAGAGAATGAGGGCAGAAATGACACCTTCCCAGTTCCAAGGGGAGGCTTTCGGAGGCTCTGCAGGTTCCCAGTGAGCTCCTGAGCATCTGTTGTCCACCACAGAAGAGCACGTCCTGGCTGGCTGCTGCCTGTCAGCCTGGGTACCAAGATGAAGATACACAGGGCAGACGGGAACCCAAACCAAAGCCTGGAATCCAGCCTCCCTGCCAAGCCCAGGCAAGGTCAGCCAAGCCATCTGATGACCCCCAAGTACGAAACAAATGTTTGCTGTTAAAAGTCACTGCAGGGACTTCCCTGGTGGCACAGTGGTTAAGAATCCGCCTGCCAATGCAGGGGACACGGGTTCGAGCCCTGGTCCAGGAAGATCCCACATGCCGCGGAGCAACTAAGCCCATGCGCCACAACTACTGAGCCTGCACTTTAGAGCCCGCGAGCCACAACTACTGAGCCCGTGTGCCACAGCTACTGAAGCCCACATGCCTAGAGCCTGTGCTCCGCAACAAGAGAAGCCACCACAATGAGAAGCCCGTGCACCACGATGAAGAATAGCCCCACTCACCACAACTAGAGAAAGCCCATGCACAGCAACAAAGACCCAATGCAGACAAAAAAAAAAAATCACTGTGATTTGGGAGATGTTTGTTACACAGTATTATCATGGAGAAACCTGACTGACACAAAGGACTATGTGTTTCCAGCCTTGGAAGGAATAGGAAAGGTACAGCCACTCTGGAGGGAAACTGAGCAGGTGAGATCAACATTCTAAACACCCTATATCCCAACTGTTCCCCATCTTGGAATGTGCCCTCCCATCGACTACAACAAGTATGCAAAGACACATGAGCAGGGATGTCACCGTGACACTGTGTGTTATAGCAAGAAAACAAACCACTCAATGCTCACCAGCAGGGCATGTGCTCAATAACTAATAGCACCTTCAGGCATTGAAGTATTGTTCAGTTTTTTAAAAGAGTGCAGTAAGTCAACACGGTCTAAAATGGGTCCACATCTATTTTTAATTTCTGCGTGAAATTCTTTGTCTTATGATTGTTGTTGTTCAAAGCATATGTCCACATATACCTATTCATTTCTTTATTCCACAACTGTTTACTAAGGAAACAGCAGTGAAGACAAATAGGGTTTCTGCCTTCTTGGAGCGTCATCTAGAGGGGGAGGAAGCAATACCACCTCCACTACAACCACCACAAGGAACAAGAAGCAACACATACCGAGCACTGACCATGTGCCAGTTCCTTTTCATTTCCTCCTCTCAGCAACCCTCAGAGGTAAGACCCGTTATTATCTCCATTTGCCGATGAGGAAACTGCGGCTCAGAGAGGTTAAGTCACCTGCCCAAGGTCACACAGACAATAAGTGGCAGAACCAAGATGCAATTCTTTCCATCTGGTTCCAGAGTGGACCAAAAAAACCCCAAAAAACAACTTAAGATAGCAGAGTGTGATAAGGGCTTGGGAAGAAGTAAACAGAGCATATGTATGTGGAAAGTTTCTGGAGGGTCGAGGGAACTGCTGACTGCGTTATCTCTGAGGAATGGGATTGGGGGTCTTGGGCGGGATTTTACTTTTCACTTAACGTAAATTCATTTTGCCGTTTTTGAAGTGTTTGGTATGTTACATGTTATTTTACCATAATATATATATTATATGTTATTATTATACTGTGTGTGTGAGTGTGTGTGTGTGTGTGTGTATGTGTATCTCTTCTGACTCAGTGATGTAAATATCCAAAGATCAGCCTTTGGGGATGTATTTTATATTCTCAGTGGAGACAAGGCTATACAACATTTCAAAGGTCACTCAACTGAGCAATTAGCAAATGTGGCAGTGATAACTACTTCTCAGAAGTCAATCCATAATCATTTCCATATTTGTCTCAATTTGCCTTCCCCCTCCCTTCCTCCCAACCAATTGACCAGATTTCTGTGGAGTGAATTCCTAAGGGCAGAGGCTCTTTTGACTTGCCCATAGAAGATGCTCAATAAAATATCCATCACATTGAAGGAAAAAAAAATTTGTGTGTGCCTGTGTGTGTATCTCTCAATTCAAAGTTTGTTAGCTTCTTTGTAAATGACAGGAGTTTCGGTAGTGGTCTTGGGCAGAAGGACCCCCTCAAAGCCTCAGTTTTATAAACTGCAGAATCAAGGGTCCCCAAAGTAGGCATCGCCTGTGTTTGTTGTGAAGAATAAAAAAAGAACAAAAGAGCTTCGCCCAGAACCCAGCACATGTAAAGGGTTCAGTGAAAAGCAGTTGCTCTGATGTGTTATGTGCTTTCTCTACATTCTCTCCAATCCTCCCATTTTACAGAGAAAGAAATTGAGGTCCCAGGAGGGGAATGGCTTGTCTGGGGTCACACTCCTATAATCTGGATGGGTGAGTGGGGGAAGAAATGTGAAACTCCTGGACAGAGATTCCCCCTGCCCTCCTCTCAATCCCAAACCTGCCAAAGCCTTCCTGTTTGGGTATTTAGGGAGCGGCAGGGGGTGTAAAGAGAATTTTTGTTGCCAATGGTCTAACTTTTATTTCTTCAACACACCCTGTATTCTGGGTATACCAATGAGCACACAGTTCTCCTAATGGCCCTGCCTTTGCCTGTCCTGCTCCTGCTGCCTGCAATGTCCTCATCCTTGCCCTCTCCTCCTTTAAGACTCAGCTCAAGTGTCACCCGTGGTCGCCCAACGTCCCCCCCGCCCACCCACCAAACACACCAGGTTGGAAGAGGCAAGCACCACATGCCTGAAACACTATATATATATATATATATATATATATATAGTGTGTGTGTGTGTGTATATATATATATATATATATATATATATATATACACACATAATGACATGCCGTGGTGACATCTATTATAATAATCATACCCACTACTTAGTGGGCACAGACCAGTGTGGACACTATGCCTGGTAATGTCCATGCACTGCTTCTCTCAACTTGTATAACAACCCTTTGAGGGAGGGGAGTATCCTATCATGAGACCATTTTACAGATGAGGACACGGAGTCTCAAACCAAATACCATGGCCTCAGACCACAGCCAGGAAGGGGCAGCGCCAGGGTTTGCCCCCAAGTCTCCCTGGCCGACTCCCTCCTTTCTATCCCTGCCTCCTCCTGGAAGCCTCCCTGGGTTTACCCCTGCTGCACCCTGACCCAACCTCACCAACATTTGTGGCTTCTCTATTCAACTTCCCTAACTCCAAACATCCTGGATTTGCAAGCTGGAAGCAAGTTCAAATCCCTGCTCTGCCACTGGCAGCTGACAAAGACCTCACCGCCACAACACTGAGTCCTGAATCTGTAAAATGGGAATGACGAGCCCCACCCCCTCACGCAGGAAGATGGTGAGGGTTCCAAGGTAAAGTCCCCTCAGATGTTTATGACCCTCCCAGGGCAGGTGACAACAGATGCTCAGGAAGGTTTGCTGACTTGAATGAAATACTGACACTTAAAATATTCAGGCCACCTCCACTGGGGGTTTCCTTCTCCAGATTGACTGCCATGCCTCCAGGAAGGGGTCTTCAACCGCATGGCTCTTGAAACACAACACTGACCACTGTCTCTATCCAAGTTCAGTTCCATCATCACCTCTCACCTGGATTTTTCGAGCAGTCTCCAGCCTCCTGGCACACCATCTCCCATCCAGCCTCCCCAAGAGATGGGCAAGCTTCCCAAAACACACATCTGACTCCATCCCTCTCCCCCAGAGAAACTCCCACAGTGCCCCAGTGCCCCAGTATAAAGTCCAAACCCCTGGGAATGGTTGCCCTGGCCCCTGCCAGGATCTCCAGCCAACACCCTATGCTCCCTCCTCCGTCCAGGCACCCAGGCCTTTCTGTTCCCTCTTTCCAGCACATAACGCCATCCTCTACCCACGGGCACGCTCTCCAAGAAACAAACCCCCTGCCCACCATCCCCCACTCCAGGTCAGAAGCCCTCAGCCCCTCTTCCCATTATCACAGCTCTCTCCTTCTGGGCAACTGCCTCTTTTCACAAAGAATTTACCCCTTAAGGGTGTGCCTCCTCTTTGACATGGTGTCTTGAAATATTTGTTGAATGAATTAATTAATGAATGCACATTTAAAACATCCCTCTGGGGCTCTTTTTCTGAGATGGTCAGAGATGTATTCTGGTGGTGCTGAGAGGGGAGAAAGGCTCACGGCCAGATAGTGGGCTGTTCCATTCTCCTGCCAAAGTCAGCCCTGAATAAAAGCCAGCCCCCAGGACCTCCAAGGGGGGGTGGGGCACCTCCAGACTAAGAATCTGGGGTGAGGGTTATACCCCCAACATCAAGAATCAGTACAGCTGCCTCACTGGACTGCAGGGCAAGCTGATTGCTCACAGCTAGATCGCAAGCCAGGAGGACAGACCCTATATTGCCCTGGGTCCACCATTTCTAGTGTCTGCCACATAGTAGGTGCTCAATACACACACTGGTTGACCGAATGAGCTTCTCACATGTCTAGACACTGTACTGAATGAAACCCTGTACTTCTGTAGGATAATTGCACCCTTGTCAAGCATGCAAATCCTTTAAAAAGGATTCCCCATAAAACCACCAGGACCGTGCCTAGTGGATGCACAACTCCCTCTGGAACTGTCCCAAGGATGAGACACCGGTGTCTGAGGGTGAATGCATGTTTGTCCAGGAGCTTCGATGGATTAGCAAAGGGAAAGCTGGGCCAAGGGAGAAGTCTTGTCCAAATGCCCTGGTTACTGATTAGCCAAACCCTAGAGCTTCTCTCTGCAAGGGGGATCAGAGGGGCAATTAAACCCCTTTGGAAGAAAGACTAAGTTAAATATCTGCCTAATCCTGCAGTTTAAAAAGACGGCAAGTTGGGTTTCTGGAGCCTTCCTTCAGATACCTGAGGGGAAGCGGCAGGGCATGAGACAAGGGAGAGACCACAGAACGAGGGCCCACTAATATTTACAGAGCCTGAACCTGTTTCAGACCTTTTATGCCTATTAATCCTGCCAGGCACCCAGACGAGAGAGGACTGTGACCCCCACCCCCACTCCATTTCGCCCGAAAGGGAGACCCGGGCTCAGAGAGGTTAAGTGTTTTGTCCAAGGTCACAAAGAAGCTGCAAAGAAAAAGCACTTTCTTTGTGCAACAGGTATAGCCCTTTCCTTTCCAAAAGGTAATGGCAGCTCCTGTCTGGAGAAAGTTCAGTCCCGCGGGCAGGAAGCCCTGGCCACCTAGGCGGCGCGCGGAGGTCACACGGCAGCCCCACTACCGACCGGCTACCGACCAGCGGAGAAGCAGGGTTTCAGGGCGCGGCGCCGCGGCTCCGTGCCGAGTGTGTGCTAGGAGGGTGTGGAAAGGTCGGGCCCGGCTCGGGGGTCAACGGGCCGCTTCCCTTCCCCTGGGTCCCGCCTGTAGCCCTAGGCAGCGACGCCAGCGGGGTGGGGGCCACTCGAGCCTACCGGGAGCAGGGGGATTGAGCCTTAATCCCATCAGGGCGCCTCTGCCCTGAGAAGGCGCGCGGAGGGGTGCGCAGGCCCTGCAGGGAGGGCGCGTCTGGAGCCCCGGAGCCCGTGGGGCCCCGCGCGCTGCTCTCTCCACCGCCCCAGGTGCCCGGAGGATCCCTTCGCCCCGGGCTCCGCCTCGATCAGCACCCCCGCTTCCCAGTGTCCACCTCCTGGGCCTCCAACCTGCACGGACGTCCGGATCCTAGCAGTTCCAGGCTGGGTACGGATCTCCAGCGATACCCCAGCTCCCGGCCACCAGATCTCCTCTCGGAATCACTCCCAAGGCTCGGACCAGTGGGGGTCAGAGGAGAGGGATCAACTAGCTCCCAGTTTCCAATCACCGTCCACAGTCACCCCCAGGCTGGGGATCGTATGGGACCCCAGGCCACCAGTGCCCGATCCACTCCTGGGATCGACTCCCAAGTCTTCAACCGGGTGGCGTGGGATCCATTGGCTGCCCAGTGAGGGATCTTCCCGCGGGATCCACTCCCAAGTCTCGAGAGACAGACCTCCCGGCTCCCAAATCGAGATGCCTTCTCCCCGCAGACCCAAAGCCCCGGGAGATCCACCGGGTCCCCACCTCTTCCCCGGCCAACTTTGCCAACTTTTCTCCCGGGGCCTCAGCCGAGCAGAAACTTGGCGGCCATCGCCGGCCGCCGCCTCCCCGGCCCCCTTGCAGGCCGGGGACAGGGGGCGGATGGCCTGCCCCCATCTACCGCCGCCGCCGCTCAACCTACCCTAGAGCCGCCGCCGCCGGCCCGCCGTGCCTCCACCTGCCCGCAGCCCTTGGCACCTGCCCGCGCCGCCCGCGGCCCAGCGCAGCCTAGCCTGCTGGGGGCGGGGCCTCGGGCGTGGAAGCGCCCCCGTCGCCGTGGGAACCGTGGCCGGCGGCGCCTGCGCGGTGGGCCCCGGGGCGGAGCGCAGCCGGCGGACCCGTGCTCTCGGCCGGCGCCGGGGCCGGGGGACGGTGAGACAGGTCAGGGGTCACGAGTTTGCCCCGACACTCCTCCCGGAAGCGGTCCCGGCCCTCGAGCCCCGACCCCGCCGCGCCGGACTCAGAACGTTGTTCATGATCCCCGCCCGCATTCCCGGGGTCAGCCCGCGGCTCTGGCTAGGATCCCCCGCAATGGACACCGACCGGCCGCCGGGTCTGCGCCCCCAAGAGCCTAATGCAGCCCGGGAACTCAGGAGGCGCACGGTTAGAGCCTCGCCCATTGAATCTCTTGGGCTGCGGGCGCCGGCTTGGGTGGGTGGGGGTGGAGGGGCGGTCTGCGCGAGGCGCTCGCGTCGCCTCGCGGCAATCAGGGGAATTGCACCCGGGACCGCACGACCAGGGGCTTGGCAGGAGGTTGTTCACTCCCGCTGGGGCGCCTACTGTATGCCACGCCTGCTGCCATTGTGTTGAGGTGGGGGTTGAGGTGTGAGGCATTTAGAAACTTTTTGGACAAGTTGAGAGAATCGAAGGAAGTTGCTCCTGAATGGGAAAATGCCTGTTTTGCTATCCTTTACTCATTTCATTCCACAGGTCTTTATTAAGCACCTGCAGTATGCTGGATGTCAGGGACCCAGTGGTGAAGCATCTGGCAATATACAGGCTCTCGTGGAGCTTACAGACATTGTAAACAATATTTGCACGAATAAATTGAATTGTATTTGTGACTCGTGCTTTCTTCCTTAGGAAGGAAATGTACGGAGAGTTAACTGAAGGATCTAAAATCATACATGAATTTATTGTACGTCAGTTAGACCTCAATAAAGTCAAAGAGAGGAAAAAGAACATCACGCTGTGTGGCTTCAGGAGAATTGGCAGGGATCTCTCTTACCTGTCTTTTTCTCAATTTGTGTGTGTGTGTAAGAAGGCACCCCTGTTACAGGAGATACATACATCATATCTCGTTTCTTTTAATCTGCACTTTTGAAGTAAGTATCAGCATTTTATCAAGCAGCAGCCTGAGACTTGCCCACAGTGATGGAACCCAGAAGTGGTGAGGCAGTGGCCCCATGACGCCCATGGCTGCGTTGGTTCTTCGTTGCTGCACGCGGGCTTCTCATTGTGGTGGCTTCTCTTGTTGCAGAGCACGGGCTCTAGGTGCGCAGGCTTCAGTAGTTGTGGCACGTGGGCTCGGTAGTTGTGGCTTGCAGGCTCTAGAGCGCAGGCTCAGTAGTTGTGGTAGACAGGCTTAGTTGCTCTGCGGTATGTGGGATCTTCCCGGACCAGGGATCGAACCTGGTTCCCTTGCATTGGCAGGCGGACTCTTAACCACTGTGCCACCAGGGAAGTCCCAACGTCTTACATCTTAGAATAATCTCCTGTATCTGGATGTCTTGAGAACAGCCATCAGTAGGACCCAACTGAGTGGCTTTTAAATACGACTACCACTCCCAGGGCGGAGTCTTTGTGGTGGGGGACAGAGAATGGTTGGATTGAAAGTTAAAATGCCTCAAAATCAACCTTTAAGCAGGACTTTTGCATTACATGTATATTATATGAGCAAAGGCAAATCGTCTGCTGTCCTCTCCAGAACTTCTGGAGGCAGGGGCTTTTATCTCTTTAGTTCACTCCTTATTCTTAGTGCCTAGAGCAGAGCTTGGTACATAGTAAGTGCTCAATAAATACTGCGCTTAATAAATATTGGATTAAATGCATGAATGGCCAACAGCTGATAGGGTACCCTCTACTATCTCTCCTCCATAACCTTATCAGAACTTCCTGTCTCTCCCAGGCACATCTCAATGAACCAGAACATGTGGGCTGAGGATTCTGTTGAACTGGATGTCTCTCAGCTCCCCATCCAGCTTAGTCCTCCATCTTGGCCTCTCCTCTCTATCCCAGAACTTAAGTGGGGGAAGGGAGAAGACAGTCCTTTTTCTGCCACCTGTCACAGAAACCCCAAACCCAGATGTGTCCCCAGCCCTAGCCAGCCCACCCCCAACTCTACACCCCAAGAAATGCCCAGTGTCAGTTCTACCCACATCAAGCTTTGAGGGGAAATCTCAGATGTGCCAAACTACAACTCCCAGAGCCCTCCTGGCCCCAGAAGGGGCGGGACTTCCTGGCTCAGCCCCACCTTAGCTGATTCTCTCTGTGTTCCTGTGTCTTCCTTCCCAGGTGAGAGGCTGCCAGCCAGCACACACCCAGAGATTACACCCTGACCAAAGAGGTGTCAGGTTCTACATTGTTTTCAGAGCCAACACCCCACCCACCACTCCCAGCCCCGGCTTTTCTCTTCCTGAGGAGAGAGGACAGTGCCACCCAGGGACTTTCCCAGAACCCTTTCTCTGCCGTTGTTTGCCCCCTCTTCCAGAATGTTTGTCCTGAACTGGCAGCTCTGTCCAGTAGAGCTTTCTGCAATGACAGAGATGTTCTATATCTGCACTGTCCAACATCAATCGCAGATGACTACTGAGCACTTGAAATTCGGTCATTGTGTCCGAGGAGCTGAATTTTTTATTTCGTTTCATTTTAATTAACTTAAATAACCACACGTGGCTACAGCTACTGTATTGAACAGAACTCACACACTCCTTGGCAAAGACCATATTCACACATTTTCATTGATGTATATTTATTCATTTTGTTTCTCCCGTAATTTACCTGCTCCTTGAAGGGGAGAGCCAGTACGTTCTTTGAAATGTTTTCTCTCAACACCAGGCCTTTGCCCATGCCGTGGCCTCTGTCTGGAACACTTTGCCCTCCATCATCTGTAACAACTATGTGTCCTTCAGATCTTAGTTTTAAAGTCAACTCCTCCAAGAAGCCATCCCTGATCACCATCCCTTACCCACATGCCGAAGCTTCTGAGTCTTCTAGCCCCAACTAGACACTGATGACACTGTAGTATAATTGCCCAATTACTTCTCTGTCTCACTTTCTAGACTATGAGCTCCTTGGGAGCAGAGACTAGCATAATACCTGAATCAGAGCTGACCCCCAATAAATATTTATGGAGTTCAACGTTGAATAAATGTTTTCACATGATACAATCCAATGCCTCATTCACAGTAGTGATACTAATGAAAGCTGTAATTTATTGAGCTGTCTCATTAAACGCCACAACAATCCTATAAGAGATGCTATATTATCTCCTTTTCACAGGTAAGTGATCTGAAGCTCAGAGAGGTTAAGTAAATCATTCAAGGTCACACAGCTAGGATCACAGCCTGGGTTCCCTAGAAAACAGAGCCTGAGGCAAGATTTATAAGCTAATGCCTTATTAGGGATGAAATCCCAGCTTAACAAGAGTGAAGGAAAAGGGACTGTGAGACTGAGAAGGAGAGAGAGCAAATATAAGACGTGTCTTACTAAGTTGGCCACAGCTTTCCAAGAAAATACGGCTGGGAGTTCCACTGCTCAGGGCATCTCTGGAGAAGCCACGTGAAACATGCAGGGACAAAGGGCAAGAACTTCATCTGCCGGCCCGTCCCCTTTCCTGTCTGCCATTAGTGACCATTGGGCCCAACTGCTCCTCATGTCTGAGCTGTGTTACCTACACCTCCAGGCAGCCATGAGGGAAGCCAGTTCTACACCCAGAGCTTCACCTGAGTCTAGAAGAGGAGGCAGCAGAACCCTATTCCCAGCCCCCAGCCAAGGATCCAGTCAGGTCGGACTGGACCACAGCTGGGGTCGTTGGGAGACCAAGCCACGACTCAGGCCTCATCACCGCAGGCTGAACTGGCCAAGTGGCTGCAGCAACTGACCCAGGCCGCCTGCAGGGGCAGGTGAGCGGAGGCTTACGGCATCCAGTGCCGCTGGGTGGCCAGGAAGGACACAGCTAAGCACACCTGAGAAGGTGCATCCTTCAAGCCTGAGAGATATCACACTGGGATTCAGATCCAGTTCAGACTAGCTCCAAAGCCCTTCCACAAATACTGATTGAAGGAAAGAAAAAGAAAAAGAATAAATACGTGACTGAATGAGTGGGAAAAAAACCCTGGCAATCATCTCTTCAAAACCCTGGTGTATTCCAGAGGCTCTCATTTTACAGTGGAAAGACTGAGGCCCAGTAAAGCAGAGATCCCCTGACCAAGGCCACACTGAGTGTGGGTGGCAGAGCTGGGACTCCAGGCTCGGTCTCAGGCATCACTGAACCTTCCTGCTTCTGACAGCACCAACTGATGTGTCTCATTTGTCGTGTCAGCATTCATAGCATCAGAGTGACGCCTCTTGTTCTCACCTTCCCAGCATCCGCGGCCCATCCTCTGCTAACAGCACCTTGGTTTTCCTCCTAGAAACCAACCCAGCCCCCACCTTTAGTCCATGTAGTTCTAGCGCGGTGAGCCTCATGACATGCTTACTCTAATCCCCATTCTCCAACTCTCAATCCCTAATCCTTGAGCCCAGGTCCTAGGTCTGGCCAATCAGAGCATCCCATTTCCCTGGCCACAATGATGGGACCCAAGCTTGTCCAGTGAGCGTTAATCACAGCAATTGCGGCAACTATGTGCAAAGAGGAGCTTTTTTTTCTCTGGGGCTGCTAAGCCTGGAGGCACCAGAAGCCAACACTGTTAGAATCTGCCTGAAAGCGAACCTAACTCAGCAGAAAATGGAGCTGAGAGATGGAGAGAGAAAGAGAGGTCCATTGCTTGTTCACCTGGAGCCAGCTGTGCCTGAAGCTGTCCCACAGAATTTTCAGTTATGTAAGCCAATGCATTTCTCGTTTCTAGTTGAGCCAATTGGAGCTGCACTTCCATCACTTACCGCAAAGACAAGACAAGCGCCTATTCTGTGCCAAGTTTTATGCTGAATGTGGGAGACAAAGATTTTTCAGATCCAGTGCCTACTCTCCGCAGGTTTACAGCCTGCAGGGTAGGTATCCAGATCCCAGAGAAATATCCCTCAACTAGAATTACCAAGGCAGAAAAGTAGAGAGCACAGTGGCAAGAATTTCAACACCTGGTGTTTAATCGTAGATCGGTTAATCCCTATTCATGCCTTCTCCTACCCAGGAAACCCCATACCCTCACCCCATCCTGATTTGGGGCTGGCTTTTCCCTCTTTGCCCAACCCACCCAGCAGCCCAGTGAAAGCCTGTCGATTTAAGGAACTGGGAAGGAAAATACACACACACATGCACGCGCACACGCACACGCACACACACACGCGCGCGCACACACACACACACACCCCTCAGGCCAGCTTATCACACACTTGGGCTTTGTTCAGCAGCCTGAATGTTTCCTTCAAACAGAAGGACACCTGTTATGAGGTCGCAGACGTATGTTCAAAGCTGGAGCCTGAGAAGAAGTGGCCACGTTGGAGGGTCTTGACCTGAAGTGTGGTGAGTCTGGAGGGAAGAGGGATGTGAGGTCAGGATGGGGAGAGAGGAAAGTATTGTCCAGGAACCATAATGGGCTTTAAGGGTCCATGAGCCCCTGAAATTACAATACTGTGTGTGTGTGGGGGGGGGGTGTATACAAGTACGTCTGCATGAAGAATGCATCCATGCTTTTAAATCCTATTTTCAAAGGAATTCATCACCTCCAAAAGGTTAAGTCCCACTGGTCTAGGATATGGCCATCTTTCTGCAGGTGGGTGTTTTAGTCTACTCAGCCTGCTATAACATAGTGCCACAGACTAAGTGGCTTATAACCAACAGAAATTTATTTCTCTCAGTTCTGGAGGCTAGGAATTCCAAGATCAGGTAGCTTTGGTGTCTAGTGAGAGCACGCTTCCTGGTATATAGATGGCTGTCTTCTTGCTATGTCTTCACATGGCAGAAGGGGCAAGAGTGCCCCCTGGGGTCTCTTTGTAAGGGCACGAATGCCATTCATAAGTCCACCCTCATGACCTCATCACTTCCCAAATGCCCATCTCTCAATACCATCACCACTGGGGTTAGCATTTCAACATGTGATTTTGGGGGGCACACAAACAGTCCACTGCAATGGGGAAACAGAGGCTTGGAGCCATTACATTACATCATAATTCGACCAGCTCACACAGCCAACTTGTAATGGAGCTGGAAAAGCACCAGAAGTAGGGCTGACCTGGCTGTGCAGCTAGGAGAATGAGACAAGGGATGCGGGTCAAAGTCCTCCCCTAAACCTGACTTGCCCATCTTCAGATCTCAGCCTGGATGTCACCTGGCACCCAGGCTGGATCAGGTGCCCCTCCTCTGTGCCTGCCCCAACATCGCCCTGGGCTTTCTCTTGGTGTGACGCTGTGTCTGTTTGCATCTGTTGATCGATGGGTTGGCGAAATACACATCTCAGGCTTCATTTAGGCTACGCCACACTCAGCTATCTCCACCTCTCCTAGCAAACCGGTCCCTCCTGCAGCCTCCCTATCTCAAGTAAGGGCAGCCCCTCCATTCCAGGGGCCAAGGTCAAAAGCCCTGGCGGCATCCTTGCCTCCTCTTGGTCCCTCACACTCCAAGTCCAATCCATAAGCAAAGCTGGTTGGCCGGACCTACCTTTTTCCTTCAACAAAGATCCAGAATCCGCCCCCACCCTCCCTCTCTCCTCTCTCTCGGGTCCACTGATGTCTCTCACCTGACTGACTGAAGTTGCCTCTGGTTGCTTCTTCCTCGCCCTTCCTTCTGCCTCTCCTCCATGCAGAAGCCAGTGATCTTTTTTTTTTTCTGTATGTGGGCTTCTCACTGTTGTGGCCTCTCCTGTTGTGGAGCACAGGCTCCGGACGCGCAGGCTCAGCGGCCATGGCTCACGGGCCCAGCCGCTCCGCAGCATATGGGATCTTCCCAGACCGGGGCACGAACCTGTGTCCCCTGCATCGGCAGGCGGACTCTCAACCACTGCGCCACCAGGGAAGCCCCAGAGTGATCTTTTTAAAACACTGAGACAGGTGACGTCACATCTCTGCTCAAGACCACCCACAGACTCCCCATCTCACTCAGAAAGTAAAAGCCAAAGATCTATCATTGCCTACAAGGCCCACCACTCTCCCCCTTTCCTCATTCCTTCCAGTTACCGGGTCCTCCTCGCTTCTGCCAACACGCCAAGTACACGCTTACCACAGGGCCTTTGCACCTGCTCCTCCCTCTGCCTGGAATTTCCTCCCCCATAAATCCACATGGCTTCCTCCCTCAGCTCTTACTCAAAGGTCACCTTCTGGGCTTCCCTGGTGGCGCAGTGGTTGAGAGTCCGCCTGCCGATGCAGGGGACACGGGTTCGTGCCCCGATCCGGGAAGATCCCACATGCCGCGGAGCGGCTGGGCCCGTGAGCCATGGCCGCTGAGCCTGCGCGTCCGGAGCCTGTGCTCCGCAATGGGAGAGGCCACAACAGTGAGAGGCCCGCGTACAGCCAAAAAAAAAAAAAAAAAAAGGTCAAAGGTCACCTTCTCATGGGGCTTTCCTGACCATCCCCCAGTCACTCACCATCTCCCTTCCCAGCTTCATTTTCCTCTGTGGCACTTATTTACATCAGGCATCTTATATATTATTTCCTTATTGTCTCTCTCTCCCACTAGAGTGTAAGCTCCATGAGGACAGTCGTTTTGTCTGTTTTCCTCACTGCTAAACCCCCACCACCTAGAACAGTTCTCGGAACATAGTAGATACTCAATAAATATTTGTTGACTGGATGGACAGATGATGGACCATATTCTTCCACCCTGTTTGTCTGCCTTGCCCACGAAACCCTAAGCTCCTTGAGGGCAGGCACTATGTTCTGTTCACCACTGTATCTGTGAAGGTCACACAGGGTTGGGCACATAAAAGTTGAATGAATGAATGATCAATTCCTTCCAGTTCACAGACGAGGACACGGACAGCAGGATGATGGGGACATACCAAGGCTCTAGCAGCCACCTCTAAATACCCGAATCCCAGTTCCCCTTCTGCCATGGCTGGCTATGGCTACCCTGGCCATCCATGCTCACTGGCTGGAGCAGGTGGGAGGGTTGACCAAATTCTAACCCTGGGTAGCTCCTAAAAAACGCTGGGGTATTTGACTTTTAAACTAATTTCTTAATATCACTTTGGGTTTAGGTCCCAGAGTCAGGAGCCTGATTCCCTGAGTTTGAGTCCCTGGTCCACCACTCATTTCCTGAGGCTTCGTTTTGTCATCTGTAAAATGGGAACTCAGATAACAGTACTACCCACCCTATCATAGAGGGACCACAGTCTTGAATTGAATGAGGCACTGAAAGAGTTTAGAATGGGGCTTGATGAGTGCTCAGGAATTGTCAACTGCCATTAACAGTTAAGCACTGAGCTGGAGGAGAAAATATTCAGTCCCTTTCATGTTTCCCTTAGGTGGATTCCAGGTAATTGAAGCCTGGCCGGATGTGGTTTCGGGTTATAATGCCTCATTTAAGTTTCTGGGCACCTGGACGGTTGGTGTGATTTTCCCAGGTGACACTGAGCACATTATCTGGAGAACAAAACTTCTTTCAAGGTCAGAAACGCCCGGAGAGGCACTGGGGCGGCCAGAGAGAGGCAAAATCACGGGCCTCAGTCAGCTCTGGGCTCCCCAGCTTCCTGGCTGGAATTACACCCCTCGGGATCCTGCCAGCCCCAAAGTTGAGGCTGATTTTGGTGTAGGACACAAATCCACCCTCCCTTCCTCAAGGGGCCGTGTCTCATTTGCTGGCTAGCTGCCGTGAGGTTTTTCTAATCCTGGGAATAAAATGTCTGTGCCACCTTACCCTGACCTACCTTCCCAGGCTTAGCTCAGCCCCTCTCCCTGCAGCACACCTGCATCTGACCCCCTAGAACCCTACCCCTACCCTACCCCCATTTCCAGAGAGACGAGGTGACCTCCCCAAGGTCATAGGGGGGAAACGTGGTTTGTTGCTTCTTTCTACCACATCATCCTGCTCAGTGATTGAACCCAACACCACAGGCCCCCTGGGATTTAGAATCTGCTTTTACAGATGCAGAAGCTGAGGCCCAGAGCAATGGGGCAACTTGCTGCAGGTCACACAGCTGGGAAGTGGTAGAGGGACTGGCTGGCCTCCAAGCCCAGGATTCCGGCCACGTTTAAAGTGCTGGCTGGGCTTAGAGTCCCAAAGTGAAACCCAAGGTTGAAGTCCTGGAAAGTCTGTGTAGGTGCCCTTGGCTGGCTCAGCTGCTTTTGATCCCGGGTGCCCTTAGGCTGCCTCAGCCCTTCTGGGCCTCACTTCTGACCATCAATGACAATGCTGGCTATTAGCAAACCACCATCCTGCCTCAGCATCTCATCCAACCTCTATTATTATTTTGGTAAGACTGGACTTGAAATCAACTCTCTTTCTCCTTAAAATAGATTTTAGTTTAAGATGGATAACCGGTATCATGCCAAAAAATAGAACAAAAACACCACAACAAATACAAGGAAAATCCAACTACATCCCCCAAATCTCACTAGACCCCACTGCTTGCTCAGGGCTCCCTGTCTTTTAAAAAGAGGAGATAGACAGATGCTTGGGAGATGATTAAGACCCTTTAGCTCCAACAGACATTTTCTCCTTGGTGTAAAGAGAAGGATTGAAGGAGAATTGAAAACTAAGTAACTCTTGGCATATAAGGCTGGGTTCAGGTGCCACCTGACTATCCCTCAAGGGTCATATGTGGCACTGCATGAAACAGCGATATATAAAACAATGCCATTTACATACATGAAAAATACACATATACTGAACAATACTGATTTTGCAAAAATACCTCCATACAAAAAGATACACATTAAATAATGGTTAAGGATTGAGAGGAGATAGCTGATGGGCAGGGTAGAAGCAGACCTTTTGGAAAGTGCAAGCCTTGATGGGCAGAGCGAATGAATGAAGGAATAAATGAATGAATGAATGAAACACGAGAGGGGGCTCACATGGACCAGTGATGATCATTTCCCGAGGACTGGTTGTGCTCCAAGGTCTGTTTAAGCACTAACATTCATTCTAAAATTTGGAGTTTCGACTTTCAGAACTTGTTAGGGAAAAGACCCACCCTCACCCCAGTTATTAACACCTCCAAGTGCATCCCAGGCCGAAGGGAGGCTAATGACCTGTGATCTGAAGACAGGACCAGATCCCTGGCTGGCCGGGGAGGGGGGACACCTTTGCCAGCCCCTGTTTCTCTCCTTCCACTAATCTTGTCCCTTGACCTCTAGGTCACTGACATTCCCTGATGGTGGGCAGCGTGTGGGCAACTCTGGGGCTTTCCCTAACCTGCATCTCAGCCCTCAGCCTCATCTCTCCTGCCTGGTTCCAGACCACCACTTTCTCCTTTGGTGTCCTCACCTACTGCTCCTGGCCTCAGGGTAACAGCTGGAACCAGAGCTGTGGGACCTTCAGGTCCCCGGATGATATTCCTGACTTTGCCTGGAAGGTGAGGCGTGGTCTCATCCATTCACTGGGACCTGGCGGTGGGGCACTCTTAAACCCATCAGAGTAAAAAAAAAAAAAAAAAAGCCAATTTCTGCTCACCTTCCTTCTAACCTCTGACTCTGTAGGTGCGGGGTGGGGTCTGGCTATCCGCATTTTAGCAAACACCCAGGATCATCCTGAAAGCAGCTGCCAGCATGCAGTGCCTTTGTACAAATTAGGAAAAGGATGCCCCTTCTTCAGGACTCTATACTGCCATCTGCTGGAAAAGTGCTGTAGTCAATATGCATTTCTGTGATGACTCCCAAACGCATCTCCTGGAGTTGTGCAGTGCACAACCTGTACACACCTACCTGGTCATCCTCTATCTAAGCGCTGCTAGGTTTGAAAACCACAGCTAAGGTGTTGAAAGTCACTGCAAATTGCCAGATTCAACAATGGGCACAATGGGTTGGGACTCCCAGTTCAGCACCTCTAAGGAAGATTACACAGCCTTCAAAACCGATAACAAAGGTGCCTCTCTTGGTGACTCTGCTGTATAGCAGGTACTCAATAAAGGGAGGGTATAGTGGTTGTAGATCTAGATCTTAATTCTGACTCTATCTCTTAAGTAGCTGTGTGCTCTGAGGGAAATGACTCCAATTCCTTATACCTCTGTTTGTTTATATGTAAAACAGGGATAATAATAGCACAGACCTTGTGGGATTTTGAGGACTCAGTAGCTGATCAGTTAAGCAGAGAGAGCAGAGCCTGCCCCCACCCCAGACAACACCCTCCCTCCTTTCTCTTCCTGGCAGGTCTCAGCTGTGATGCTCCTTGGAGGCTGACTCCTATTGGCCTTCAGTGCAATTCTCTTCCTGTCCTGGGCCTTAGCCCCCAAAGGGCTGTGCCCAAGGAGGGGCAGCGGCCCAATGCCAGGGGTGCAGGCAACAGCAGGTAAATCTTCTATCACATATGTGTTCCAGACATGTTTGTGGAATGAATGAATGAATGAATGGATGGATGGATGGATGGATGAGCCTGTAAGCAGAGTCTTGCCTCCTAGTTGAATCTCAGAGATAAACCCTAGGATTGTAGACTATTCCAGGTCCTTTAACAAGCCAGAAGTTGGAGGTAGGGAATGGTATCCTTAACATCACCCTCTCTTGCCCTTATCCAAACCCAGTCTTAATAGTCTGTCCTCCTTTGTTTCTCTCCCATCCATCCACTTTGCATCATTTTTACCAGGACCATCATATACAGTTGGGCAGGTTGTGCACTGCATAAGGGCATCCAGCTGAGGGCTGAGAGCTGCTGAAATCTAGCCATGCTCCAATTCCTAAGCTGTGAAAACTGCAGGGCTGCGTCTGCCCGGCTGCATCTGCTTTTCTCTAATTCACACATCGGCTTGGGATGATCTAGCTCAGGTCTTGACTGAACCTTCATCCAATTAATTATCCACCATCTCTCACCTGGTTTAGAGGTGACCACCTCACACGTCTCCCTGCTGCCACTCTTGCCCCCTAGAGTCTGTTTGCCACACTCTGGCCAAGTGGGTCCTGTTGAAGCTGAAATCAGACCATGCCACTCGGACTGGCTTATCCGCGCCAATGACTTCCTGTTACCGATGAGGCTCCACTGATGAAGCTCTCATTCGCTCGCTGACCTCATCTCTTACCTGCTCCGCCAGGCTCAGCATGCTCCAGCCAAACTGGCTTGCTTTCTGTTGCTCATGAAAACCAAGCTTGTTCCCTCTGCCTGGAATTCTCTCTTCTCAGATCTTCACATCTTGCTCCTCCCACTTCATTAAGGGCTTTGCTCAAATATCACTGCCTCAGTGGGGTCTTCCATGACCTCAAGGTAAGGGAGCTTCCCTCTCCTTAGAGTCCCCTTCCTCTTACCTTGCTTTCCATTTTTCATAGCACTTACCTGCCCGCTTGATAATATCTTATCTGCCTGCTTGATTATTGTGCATCTCTCTCCACTAGAACATCAGCTCCATGAGGGCAAGGACATGTCTGCCTTGATATCACCAGCATCTAACACGGTACTTTGCACATAATAGTTGCTCATTAAATATTTGTTGAATCAATGGATGGAGATACAGTCCTTGTCCTCCAGTGTCTACTGGGGGTGGGGTGTATTAGGCAGTTATAACTCAGTGGGTATTTGGCACAAGAGGATGAGCACAGGATGCAAAGAAAAACTCCAAGAGGTACCAGACCCAGTGTGTGGAAGGTGTTAAGGAAGGTTTCCTTGAGGAGGCATCACTGAGATGAATCTGGAAGGATGAGTGGGAGTTAACCAAATGTAGAAGGGTGTTTCAGGTAATGGGAACATCACGGGCCAAGGCACAGAGAAAAGAGCAAGGCATGTGCAGGTAACCTCAAGTGGACGAGAGTGGCTGAAGGGTGGCTGCAGGTCACGTGACTCTCCTGCACGGGGAGTGCCTTCTAGGTGCAGAGGTGTCGGGTTCATTTTCTTAGTATCATTAGTACCTTTGACAGAGTGCCTAACAGTTTTGATGAATGAGTGCATGGATGGATGGATGGGTTGGTGAATGGATGGAGTAGGGTGGGTAAGTAGGTGGACGAGTTGATGGATGCATCAATAAACATATTACTGGAAGGATGGATGAATAGATAGATGGATGGAAGGATGGGGAAAATGGGTAGACTGGAATATGGATAGATGGATGGATGGATGAATTGGTGGAAGGCAGGTGGCTAAGTGGGTGGATGGCTGGCTGGCTGGATGGATGAGTGAATGGATAGGGAGGTGTAGGAATGGAGAGAATGAGTGGATGGGTGAGTAGATGGACAGATGGGTGGAAGGCTAAGCTGAGTGATAGGTGGATAAAAGGATAGATGAGCCAATAAATAAGTGAGTGGATGGATGGATGGGAGGGGGATAGGAGGGTGGATGAGTGAGTCCTGGGATGGAAAGGCAGCCCAGAGCCCCTTGACCGACACACTGGTTTTCCTTGCTGCTGTTTCTAGCCATCGCCACCATTGTGGGCCTGCTGGTTTTCCCGATCAGCTTGGCCTCCCCCTTTGCCAAGGAAGCCTGCTTAGCCTCCTCTGTGTACCACGGTGGTCAGTGCCAGCTGGGCTGGGGCTATGTGACTGCCATCTTCCACACAGCCCTGGCCAGCCTCCTGCCCATGTTCAGGTGGCTCCACGTGACTGAGGTCCAGCAGAGGACCATCCTCGTCTCCAGTGACACTGAGAGCATCATCCTCGTGCCAGAAATGAGCAAATAAAAATATCTCAGGAGGAGCAAAAAGAGCCCATGCAACAGTTGTATGAAATCACCATGCACCCAGGTTCAAATCCCACCTCTGCTGCTTCCTTGCTGTGTGACCTCAGACAAGACACTTCACTTCTCTGGGCCTCGGTGTATACTTCTGTAAGATGGGAGTGTGTGTGAAATAATGCCTACCTCATAGGGTTGTTATGAGAATTAACTTAAGATGCTGTGTATAAATAAAGCCCTTAGCATGATGTTAGGCACTAGTATTCAATAAATTTAGCTATAATTATTATAATCCCTATCTCACAGGACTGTGGTGAGGATAAATCTATTCATGAAAAGTGCCTGGGGCAATTCTGAATCCGTGGTCACCACTCAAATACTACATCTTTTAATAAGTATGTGCATATTCTCTATGAGAGAATAAAATAAAAATATCCTTCCCTTTTTATAACTCCTCCTCTTGGAGAATTTGAAAATTTTTCATTTTCCCATCAAACGTCTAGTGAGTGCCCCTTATAGATGAGAGTTGGTCCAGTGCTGGGGTGGGGATTGGGGGGTGTCAGGCAGTAAGGACCTATCTCACCCCTCCATGGACAATCCCACTGATGTGGAAACTTCACTGTTATTTGGGGAACATGAGGCCCCTCACGATCCAGTCCAAACCTCTCTCTCCAGCTTCTTTCTTGTCATTCACCCAACCCTGCGCCTCTCCCTCCAGCCACACTGAATTCTGAGCTCACAGTAGGTCTCTTCACAGCTCCACCCCTTTGTACACATTGCTCTCTCTGCCAGGGATGGAGTCAGTCTGTTGCCTTTGCTTATCAAGACCCATTGTCCTTCTTTGGGAAGAGCGCCCTAATCTTCCCTTGGGGAATGACCCTCAGCAACTCTCTGACCACCCCAGGCTTTAGGATGGACAAATGAGTCCTTCTGGCCAGTCAAACCCAGTCAGAATGATTGGTTCAGAGATGGGCATGGGACCTGTATAAGCCAACATGGACAAGAGTGGAACCACCAGATAGACAAAGATGGAGCTCTAAAGACTTCACTTGAGTAGCTGGATGCAGCCATGCCTGCTCCGCTACCTGCAAGAGACATAGTCACAGGCAGCTCCAGGCTGGTACCCCTCTAGTTAGACTGCCCAGAAGAAAGAGTGAACCGCTCTCTTCCCAGGGATGGAATCTGATTGGCCAGAACTGAGTCATGTGCCCACCTTGGGGGGAGGGGCTTGTCAGCAATCTCAATAGACTATAACTATAGTTATAACGTAGGAGATACATTTCCCCAGAAGATGGGAGAAGTTGCTGGTCCTAGAATGGGGCAAGGATGCCAGGCAAGCAAAAACATTTGATACCAAACTCTCTCTTTAAGGGAAGCTTTATTATCTGCATTTCACAGAAGTGAAAAGTGAAGCTCAGAGAGACAAAGTCACTTGCCCAAAGTCACACAGCTGATCAGTGGCAGAGCTGGGATTTGAATCCAGGTCTGTCAGACTCTGTGATGGAGGCAAAATAACACCTGAATTTGTGATCTCTGCCCCGACCCAGCTCACCAAACTCTTTTGGTTTTAAATGTTCAACTAAGAACATCTGTAAATAACAATATTATATTATTAGAGCGATTCTATTATTTTGAAAACACACAAACCACAGAGAATGCAGCTTGCATTTGTCTTTCAGAAAAAAATAATAAGGACAATAATTACTTTAAAAAGTAATAGAATAATGGAATAAAGTAATAGAAAACCTAGGAAGCCACCACATGGTATCCAAATGGACTCGAAGACCAGTGGTATGTTTCAAGTGTCATCAGCACTTTGATGTGAGTCAGGCTTCTGTGGGAAGATTCCAGGAGGCCCAGGCAGCATCCCAGTGCAAAAAGCAGCAAGTAGATGCCGCCAAGAAGAAGCCCAAACTCAGCTTCAGGTCACCCACCTGAGCTAGGGATGAGCCGCCTCCTCTATGTAATAACCTTACAGTAGCTCCCAAGTTCCTTAATTTTCTCCTTCAACAATTTCAGCAATGCCAAAGGGAGCAAATCTGCAGCCTATGAAGCAGAAGCGTTTACACAGACACTGTCTTTATTTGACAAGAGACAGAGGGATCTGTCTGTCTTATTTTCTGTTCATCATAATAAGAGGTATTCTTTATTTGCAGGAGCCCTTTACCTGCCGAGGCTGGAAATCACGGTGCCCACAAGACTGAATAAAGCAAGCCAGGAAGATACTGCAGGATTCCTGCCCAGCACCCCGATGTAATGGAAAGTCCCTAGGGAACAGCATCGTTCTGTAGGTCATTTGAATTCTACTAGGTTGACTTAGCAACGGATTGGCAAGCTGGCACTTCAAAAAGGATCAAACTGTGCTCCTTCTAGAGTCTATACCTGTCCTGGGCTCAAGCTCTCAATGTGTCCAGCAGCTTAAAAGCCAGCAGTACAGAGACCCGAGAGCCCTTCCCTGACTCAGCAGAACCGGATGCAAACTGCAGAGTCAGAGCGGGTTTTGCTCCTGCCAAGAACTGATGGCCTCACCACACCTAACTCCAGTTGCTCTGTCATAGCCCCAGAGGGCTCAGAGCTCATCCCTTCCCCAGTTCTCCTTCAGGAGCTGTGTCAAAGATTCACCTGAGAACCTGAGCAAGACAGATGATGGGAACTCAGGGAAACTGAGGTCCCAACCAGGAAATCATCCCCAGTGATGCTAGGGGCAGAGGGTCCCAGTGGAAAGAGGGGGGCCAGGACTGAATCCAGACCCAAGGGAGGCATTATTACCCCCAGTTCACAGAAATGCAAACCAAGGCTCAGAGAGGCAAGGTCACTTGCCCAAAGCCACACAGCCAGGAAGCGGCAGAGTTGGGATCCTAAGTCATCCCTCCCCAAGCATGTGGATAAAGATATAGGACCTGATTTTAGTTGGTGTGGTGAGAAAGTCACTCCCACTTCAATCCTCCTTGAAGTCCTCCAAGAAGAAAGGCTCGTCAGGTGCTAGCACGTCTTTAACCTCTCAAACCCTTAGCGCATCTCTTCTTAACGGCAAGAGAGCAAGCTTCAGAAAGCCTTTGGTGGGAAATAGTATTTTGGCAAAATAAGATTTATTTTTACAACCATCTTCTGTTTATGCAAATGATTCTGGCTTGCCATAAGTTTGAAGTTTTAAAAAATGAGTTGATTTAAAGAAAACTAGTAAAGGGACTTTCCCTGGCGGTCCAGTGGTTAAGATTCCGCGCTTCCACTGCAGGGAGTGCAGGTTCGCTCCCTGATCGGGGAACTAAGACCCCACATGCAACACGGTGTGGCCGAAAAGTAAAAAGAAAAAAGAAGACTAGTAAAGATATAATAGTACAGATGGTACACAGATATGGTCCAAATCAAAAGGTGGACTGCAGGTGACTTGAGTTTGATGCTGTCATAAAACCTGGGGAGAAGACTCATTGATTGATGGATCTAATGTCTCTCAAACTTGAGTATTTGTTGAAAAGGAAAGAAATCTAAACCACTTCCTCCCACTGCCCTTGACTGTACCCTCACCTCCTTTCTCCGATGGGCTGCTGGGACCTCAGGCCTGGGAGAGATGGAGGGAGGGATAAGAAGGAAGATGAAACAGGATGGCATAAATGGTTGCAGCCGTTCTGAAATGGGATGGTCGGGGCCTCCCAAACTCTTTGCATAAGTGCTTCTCAGTTGCCCCATGGCCTCTCCCACAAGCCAAATGGAAAGCTCGAGGTGAAAAGAAAATGGAATGTGATTTAGAAGAGAGATGACAGAGCAGCCAGAGGGTCTAAACCCAGCAGTGTTGTTCTGAATGAGAACAGCAACATTCAGTCAGAAGACATGGTGACGGACAGTGTCCACATGCCCATGGCTACAAGGAAAGGAGGCAGAAGGGGCAGAGGAGAGGAATCGGAGGGATGGGGGAGGGAGAAGATAAAGAAATGGAGGAAAAGATGGAGGAGGTGGCGGAGGAAGAAGAAGAAAAAGGGGGGAGGAGGGGTCCACAGTGACAACTGTGTGTGCCGTACGCATGGCAGCAAAGACCCCTTCTCCATTCCTGCTTCGAGTCACGAAAACGTGCCTAGTGGCCCGAGACTCATCTTCTCACATCTATGCAAGGTGCAGATGCATGTGTTTAGGAAAAACTTTACAAAAGCAAAACATTCTCTTAGGATTTTTTTCCCACAAAATACATCATCCTTTACCGTAAGTCAATAGTGCATGTAACTGCACATTTGTACACACATAACAGGTATGCTGGTGGTACCCAGGTCTGGTGGTGCCAGGCAGCTGCGAGAATAGTGGGGTCCTCCAGGAGGAGGGCCATGTGTACCAAGCTATGGCTGGAGTTGGGGAAATGAGACCAGTGGCTTCAAAGGATGGTCAGAACATCAGGACCAGTCTTTGCTCTCAGAAGCTTCTCCCAGGAAGAAGCAGACCTTCCCACTAAGAGAGCCCCATGGGGGCCAGCAAAAGACAAGTCCCCACCTTCCCGCTGCTGTGTGGCTTCAGACTTACCTCTGCTGGCACTCTTCCAAGAAAGTGGTGACTTGGGCTCAGCCAGGCCACCAATGCCACCTGAAACTCCTTTACTTTGCTGGCCTATTTGGAAACTAACTTTTTCTATAGAAAACCTGAAGTTTTGATGGGTGCTCATTAGATTAAATCAAGCTTTGCTTCTGCAGCGGAAAACCAGAAGTTTCCCTTGGTGCATGGGGGTGGAGATCCATGTGAGGTCTCCATTGCCCAAAGACTGTGGCTCAGAATGGCAGCCGTGAGTGGGAATCATAGATATTGAGGAGATAAGTTGATGGTCTATGGGAACACTGGGGGTGAGAGAGGAGCTAGCTCAGCAGTGGGGATACAGTGAGGCATCAACTTAGAGGTATACTCTTGAGTCCAATGGCTGACCATCTTGGGACCCCTCCTGTGCATGGACCTTGGGATACATGGTAGACTGTTTGCAAAAATACTCAATTATTTCCGTGCCTGTATTTACAGCCCTTTTCATTGTCACTTTTCAAAACCTCCCATCTACTGGCGGAATCTATTTCTCCATCCTTTCAATCTGAGCTCAGCCATATGACTTCTTTGACCAAAAGAATATAGTAGAAATAACTTTATGCCAATTCCAATCCTAGGTCTCAAGAGGCATTGCACACTTCCGTTTGCTCTCTTAGAAACTGCCATCATGGCCATGTAAACAAGCCTGAGCTAGCCTAATGGAGGATGAGAGATACATGGCCCAGTTTCTCCCACTATCCTAGCCAACAGCTGGCCAATTGTCAAAAGCAGAGTTGCCTGGCTGGCCATCAGCTGATCAGAGACACACAAAGAAGTCGAGCTGAGACCAGAAGAACCGCCCAGCTGAACCCAGCTCATATTGTTGACCTACAGAATCATCACAAGCTAAATAAATGGCTGTTTGAAGATTTGGGGTGGTTTGTTACACAGCATTACTTGTGGTAACAGCTAACTGATACAAAGGATGAGATGCGATTCACCAGCCTTGAACTTTCAGGGGAAAGACCAGGGAGCTATCATAAGAATACGTCCCTCTCTGTGTCTGGGTCACTGAGGTGGGGTGGAGGGTGGGGTATGAGGACACAGTCTTCAGAAGCAAGCATTTCTTTCTTTCAAATTAAAAAGAAAATCCCCAAACAAAGAAACAAAAAATAACCCAGGTTCACATGTTTCTGTTTATATATTTTCTCTCTATATAGACACAACTCTGTAGTAAACTGTAACAAGATATGTTGGCAACACTGAGAAAAGGAGGGCACTCCATAGATAAAACAACTCGCACGCATACGATTCAGGGACACAAGGACACACACAACGTACAAAGATCCAAATAAACACAGTAAGCCGAATAAATAGGAGTTATTCCAAATCACAACCACGACGCTCTCTGGAACACCACGAGAGAAGGCAGAGAAGAGATTTTGTGCTGTACTTTCAGACTAGTCTGTCAAAAAATAAATAAGAATCGGAAGGTCTAGGACCTGGGTCTTGCTAAAATAACATCCTCTGTAGTGAACAGTTGAATGGCAATATAAACTTTTATCTGGAGGGGACTTTCATACATTTTCTCCCATCTTGGGAAGGTGGGGGACTAGGGCGAGGAGATGCATTTCTCACGGAGCGTTCTTTGGAAGCGAGGGCCATCTAGTCTCATCCATCCTGCCCAGGAGACCATACTCAAGCGGAAGTTCAGTGCAACCTAAAGTGCTGGGTCCAAGGGAAGTGCCTTCACAAGCACGCCAGGCAGGGACTGCTCCCCTTCCTGGTTTGCTCAGGACGGAAGGACTAATGCACTCTCTCTGCGAATGCTTCAAAGTGCTTGACGAGTCTCCTACCCTCTCCAAAATCCTACCTGCCATTCTTGGGACGAGCATCCCTCCCCAACTCTCACTGTTTCTCCCGACTCTCGTACACTCTCGGGAGAGAAGGGCTGGCAGGACCACTCTCTTGGGAGGACAGGTAGGCAGGTAAACTAGCTTGCTTAGGGTCTGTTTGGGGATTGGTGACCCTCTGTGTGAAGACATGGAGGGGACCATTTCCAGTCTGGTCTGTGACCCTGGCACCAGTTCATCAGCTGATGTTTCTTTCCCAAGGAAAACACCCGCCATACCCTACCTGGGCCAACCTCTGTCCTCCTTTCCCTCCTTTGTCCTGAGTGAGCAAGGGCACTTAGAGAAAAGCCAGCCTCCCTAAACAAGTGGCTTGCACTAACACACATCTTCCAAGCTTCTGGAACATCAGACCCAATGTATGGAAGGAGAGGCGAGGTCCTTCCTAGGAAGAGAGGAAGGGGATGTGGACTCTGCCCTGCCCGGGGGCCCCTGAGCAGGACCCGGAAGAGGCCTATCTCATGCTTACAGACACTTCTCACAGGCAGACGTCTTTCTTTAAAAGAAGAAAAAAGTCTCTCCTGGGCCAGGTGGAGGAGAAAAAATGAGAAATATACAATGGTTGAAATCCCGGACCCCAAGAGAGATGTGCAAAGGACCCCATGTGCCTTTTCTAAATGGAAGAAAATCTCAGGATATAGGCGGCTCAGGTACAAAGAAAGTGGAGAGGGAGATACACTTGTAGCCCCTCCTCCAAGCCAGTGGTTCTCAAATGGGGCTACTTGGCAATGTCTGGAGGTGCTCCGGGATGTCACAAGGGGCTGGGGAGGAGGGTGCTACCGGCACGTAGTAGGTAGGGGCCAGGGATGCTGCTCAAATTCCAACAGTGCACAGGGCAGCATCCCTCCAAAAAGCATTAAATGTCAACAGTGCTCTGCTCCAGGCCAACCTTCCAGCCATGTTCTGGAACATCTCCAAAGGCCCCTTTCAAAGTACAGAGGTAGCCCCACAGACCTCTCCTATACCAGTTTCCAAAAAGTTCCCTCCCCAAGTCTCATCCGACAAGACAGTTGGAGGGATGGGAGAGAAGAGGGAGGAGACCATTCTGGGGACCATGAACGAAGATGTTCCCTCCGCACACCAACAACTCCCAACTCCCACAAGGGAGAAATCCCAGACTTGGGCAATCTTTGGTCAAACAGAAAAACGTAAGGCTGAACTGAAGGGGCAATCCCTCGATCCCACCTGCCTGGTGGCCAAAGTTGGGGTACTTTCTCTTTGCACAGAGGTCCATGCTCGGGAACAGATGCCAGGACCTTGCTCCCTGGGCAGCCAGGAGGAGAAGCAGGCAGGACAGGCAGGTGGGCAGAGGCTTGGGTGACGCTGCCTGGGTGACGTGGTCCTCACTTGTTCTCAATCAGGGTCTGCACCTTGTACACGAGGTCCCGGGCCAGCTTCAGGACCTGCTTGGTGTTGTGTCGCTCGGCCATTTCTGAAAGAGCGGAAGTAAAATCTCATGAGCCTCCTTCTGTGTCCATCCTCGGGATGCACTTTCAGTGCCCAGAGAGGTCTCTGGGGCATCCCCATCATCATCATCATCTGGCATCACCCCCAGAGCAGTTCTGGAAGCAGAGACTTTGGGGAAGGCCTGCATCTCCAGACCTTGGTTTTCTCATCTGTAAAATGGGAACCATAACAGTACCTACTTCACAAGGTTACCGTGAGATCAAACGAGACAAAGCTGACTCTCAGTGTGTGTGTTTAAAAAAAAAAATTAGGTCCTCCCACCACCCTCCTACAAACATGATGACTGGACACCTTTTAAGAAAGCAATGCCAGGCACAGGGTAGATGCTTAAAAGTAGAGAAGGAAGGAAGCAACAGAAGGAGAGGGGGAGGGGAGGGGAGAAAGGACCAGTAATCACTTTGTCGAGAGTGACATAAAATGATCAGCTCTTCAAAGCAGAATAATCCTAAACTTAGACATTTATCATAAAGAACTCATTTGGGGACTTCCCTGGTGGTCCAGTGGTAGTCCCCACCTTCCAGTGCAGGGGACGTGGGTTTGAATCCTGGTCAGGGAACTAAGATCCCACATGCCATGGGGCAACTAAGCCCACGTGCCACAACTACTGAGCCCACATGCTGCAAACTACAGAGCCCACGCGCTCTGGGGCCTGCGCACCACAACTAGAGAGAGACAACCTGCATGCCACAGCTAGAGAGAAGCCCGCATGCTGCAATGAAAGATCCTGCATGCCGCAATGAAGATCCTGCGCTCTGCAACTAAGACCTGACACAGGCAAGTAAATAAATAAATAAATAAAAGTTGAAATAAAAACAAATAAAAATAGGGATAAGTAACATTAAAAAAAAACCTCAGAAAAACAAAACAGAACAAGAAAGAAAGAAATGATTTGGTAGAAGAAAAACAAACAAACAAACAAAAAACACTAACACCGTGGTTCCCAAACTGGGTGCTGAGGAATCCCAGGGTGCCACAGTGAACACATGGAAACTTTGAGGGATACAGCTATCTTCCACATCTACTGAACACCACATAAACTGCTAATGCAAGTGAGTTTGCAAATTTCATGACATTCCTATTAACGGCTTTCTAGCTTTGCAAAAACTAGGTTTTCAGCAAGCAGTTGCCGTGATAAAAGCAACTATCATGTGAAAATCACTGTGGAATAGGAAATGAAGGTGGTGGGGTTCAAAACGATTCCAAGGTTTGAGAAGTTGTGCAAAGCCCAACAGGTGAACACACCCATTAGTAACTGTACTTATTTATTTATTTATTTTTATTTATTTATTTTGGCCACGCCGTGTGGCGTGTGGGATCTTAGTTCCCTGACCAGGGATTGAACCCATGTCCCTTGCATCAGGAGCACGGAGTCTTAACCACTGGACCGCCAGGGAAGTCCCAGTAACTGTACTTATTTAAATATAAAATAAAAATACGATTTTCTTTTGACTTACACGTATTATTTTTTCAAATGGCTACTAAGTTGTTAGGAGAGATATACTTATTAGGTGGTTTGGACCTAACTAGTTAGTGAATGGAACTTTTGGTCCGAGTGCCACGAAAACTTTACGGAGACATCAGGGGTGCCATGAACTGAGAAAGTTTGAGAACCTCCACGCTAAGACAGGAATTGCTTTGGGTTCTCAATCACACCCTCAAACCAAAAACAACCTAGATGCCCAATCAGAAGGGACGGTTCAGTAAGTTATGAACAGTCACTTGAGGTATATTCTGCTGTCTTAAAAAATGATTATATAGAAGATGGTTTTTAAAACATTAAGCGGAAAAAACCCTAGATACAACTGGATTCTGAAATGGTAACAACATAAAAATATCCATTACTTTGGGAAAGACTAGATGGAAAAAACATTTTTTAAAAAATGAACCCACTAAGTACAGCGTGGTTTCCTGGATTGGATCCTGGAGCAGAAAAAGGACATTAGTTAAAAACCAAGTGAAATCAAGTCAGTCTGTAGTTTAGTTGATAATAATATATCAATGTTAATTGCTTTGTTCTACAAATGTACTAGGATCAGGTAACATATTAACATTAGGGGCAGCTGGGTGAAGTGTATTGGGAACTCTCTGTACTATCTTTGCAACTTTTCTCTAAATCTAAAATCATTCCAAAATAAAACAGCTTCTTTAAAGGAAACTAATAATGTTTCCAGTGTAAGGTCATCACAGGTGGCTTTTTTCTTCTTTTGCTTTTTCCAAAACCTTCCTTAGTTTAAGAAAATGTTTTAATAGTGATAATATTGATAGTAGCAACAGCTTCTATTCATAGTAACAGCTATGAGCCAAGTACCATCTGACTGATGGGCTTTATATCCTTGTGGTCTCATTTAATCCTCCTGACATCTCCGTGAGGGAGGTGTTAGTACCATTTTATCCCCAAGGACTCTGAAGCCCAGAGACATAAAGTCACTTGCCCAAGTCACACAGCTCCCAGGTGGCAAGGCTGGGATCAGAATCCATCTCTGATTGCAAAGACTGTGCCTTTTTCATGCCATTTCAACTGCTTTCCTGTATCTGCTTTCCCTACACACGTCAACCTTCTGAAGAAGACACTGTTACTCCATTTCCCAGATGCGGAAGCAGATGTTTAGAGAGAGGGGAAGTGACGTGTCCATGGCACAGCTGATTAATGGCAGAGCCAGGGATGCTCCCTGAGCCTGATTTCAACACCTAGGCCCCTTCTGCCAGATCCCTGAGAAAAACACACAGGGATCACTCAGCATTACAAGATGTTAACTCATCCATTTGGAAATAGCTGCAAGAAGTGGGGAGAACCCTCCTCCATCCCCTTCATGGTGTATCAGTCTCAGTGACCCTCCATCCCTCTCCAGGCCCCAGGAAGGGGCCCTCCAGAAGCCTGCATCCCTCAGATAAGACCCTGGTCACATGGATACCATTAAAAAATTTGATGATGTCTGTGAAATCCATGTTGTTCTCCAAGATGATGTCACGGTAGACCTCCACCAGCGCCAGCGCGATGAACAGGACATAGTGGGCAGACGACACATGTTTGGCTGCCCAGATGGTCTCCCAAACAGAGAAGACGTCATCATAGATGAGTTCTGCCGGGACACCAACACACACGCGCAGGGGAAGGGTCAGTCACTGAGCTCACGGTGCTGCCCTCCCTCCGGAAAGATCCCAGGCCAGCCATGGTCCGCGCTTCTGTCCTGGAGCAGTGGACAGAGCTCAGGCCAGGAGACAGGAGACCTGGACGCTGTCATTTGACAGAAGCCTCAGTTTTCCCCTCTGTAGAATAGGCTATGCAAACCAGGTGGGTTGTAAGTTTCCAACTCTGACATCCTGTAAGTGGAGGAACCGGGCACATGCAGATTTGATTTACATTGACCTGTCCTTGCCCTGCCCCTTGGTCAGTGTCCCCCTCTCTCCCTGCTCCCTCCATCTCTTTTAGCACCAATGGGGGTATCTCCTTTTCCCCCTGCACCCAGGCAGAGCTGGCTGCTGTCTCTGGGTCTGGTAAAGAGATAGAATAGAGCAATGATGAAAAGTAAGGCTTCCTATGTCCAATAAACTCAGTCTGAATCCTGGCCCCATCACTTACTAGTAAGGTGACCTTGGGCTAGTTACTTCCCCTCCATGAGCCCTTCTCTTTCCTCATCTGTAAGTGCGGTGATACTAACAGTAATAAAGGACTGAAGAAATAATACATAGAAATGGCTCAGCACAGTGCCTGGACCTTAATAAACACCTCCATACAGGTTAGATATTATTAGCATCACCCCAAATTGGCATGACAGCAATGCACCGTGTCAGACATCATTTCTAAGTCACGTGTGAAAGATGCTCTATGGGCTTCAGAGTTCTTGGCCTCTGATAAGCGGCTTAATAGAATGGAAGGGAACTGGGCTTAGGTAGCCAGAGTGGGGCTCAGATCCTGGCTTTATTATTCCTAGCTCTGAATTTAGTTCTTCTCAGTCTTAGTTTCCTCATCTGTAAAATGGGGATTGTGACAACACCTACTGCATAGTGTCTCTGCAAGAGAAGTTGGGTGAACTGATAGTCAGAACTCAACAAATGGGCATTACTCTCTTCCACTGGCTTTGTTACAACACCTCCCAGCCTCACCTCCCTGGTACCTTTTCCCCTGAGATTCTGCTACAAAGAGTCTGAGAACAAGTTTCCAGTTTGAAGTCTGTACCTCGCTTGAAATCCAGCAGGAACCAGCGGTAGCAGAAGTAGAAGTGAGTGTAGTCCCCATTCTGATGCATCAACTCGAAGAGCTCTGAGTCCAGGATCTGTCAGAGAAAGGAAAGATAGGCATCAGTCTCCTGGGCAAAGGCTAGACTAGAGGGGACAGCTGAATAAATGATGCTACCTCCCCACACCAGATACCATACAGCCCTTAACAACCAGGTGGAGTTTAAAAATGGGCAAAGGATTTGAGGTAGAAGTCAACCTAGCTCAACCTAACCCCGTCATTTCTCTAAAGAAGATGTGCAAATAGCCAATAAGCACGAGAGATGCAACAAATGGGCATCATTAGCAATTAGGAAAATGCAAATCAAAACCATAATGAGAGACCACTTCACATGCACTAGGATGGCTATAATAAAAATGACAGACAACAAAGTGTTGGTGAGGATGAAGAGATACTGGAACCCTTATATGTTGCTGGTGGGAATGCAAACTGGTGCAGCTGTAATTCCACTCCTAGGTATATCCCCAAGAGAAATGAAAACCTATGTCCATATAAAAACTTGTACATGAATGTACACAACAGCATTATTCATAACAGCAAAAAAAGTGGGAACCACTCAAGTGTTTATCAGTGGATGAATGGATAAACAAAATGTGGTCTATCCATGCAATGGAATATTCGGCAATAAAAAGGAATGATGTACAGATATATGCTATAACATAGATGGACCTTGAAAGCATGATGCTAAGTGAAAGAAGTCAGACACAAGAGGCCACATATTGTGTGACTCCATTTATATGAAATGTCCAGAATAGGTAAATCTACAGAGACAGAAAGTAGATTAGTAGTTGCCAGGAGCTGGGGAGGGATTGACGTTAATGGGTATGGGGTTTCTTTTTGGGGTGATGAAAGTGTTCTGAAATTAGATAGTGATGATGATTTCACACCCGTGAATATTCTAAAAATCACTGAATTGAACATTTTAAAAGGGTGAATTTTATGGTACATGAATTGATCTCAAAAAAGGTGTGTGTGTGCATGCGTGTGTGTGTGTGTGTGTGTGTGTGTGTGTGAGAGAGAGAGAGAGAGAAAGCGAGAGAGAGAGAGAAATATACTCAAATATTTCTTTGCAGAAAAGGACCAATACAATCAAACATCCTGTTAAGGGCGAGGGCCATGTCTTGCTCATCAGTGTAGCCACAGTGCCTGAACCAAATAAATGCTCAGTGAGAATGAATGTAGTGGAGTTGAGCTGTTGAGTGAAGGTTGAGTTGAATTGAGTTTTTTAGTTTAACTCAACTGGGCTGAGTTAAGTAGGATTGAGAGACTGAATCAAGTTAAACAAGGCGTGGCTATTAAGTTGGCTTGCGGTCCATTGGGCTGAGCCGGAATAAGTTATATTATTGAAAAGCACAAGGTCCTACCTGGATTAGCGACCTCATGTTGGCAAAGTGCGTGTCCATGGCGCCTCCGTGGGGGAAGTTCTGGTTCATCCTCTTCATGAGCTCGGTGAAGCAGCTGAAGGCAAGCGCCTCTGCGGGAAGAGCACAGGAGGAACAGTCAACTGCGCCACTGCCCAAGGAACCCGAGGTCCCAAAGTGATGGTCCGAGGCCCTGAGCTGGTTCACAAAGTCCACAGCCAAATGAGAAACGTAAGGACGATGGAGTACAAATGTGTACCATTTCAAGGAACACCCTCCAATTAATTACATACTTCCCACCTTTAGAGGTACTGAAGTGTTTTATTTTAGGAAACAATGGTGACAGCAAAATGCTCTGTTTTAAAGATCCCTATTTGCTATAATGAAAAGTTGACAATGTTTGGTCCCAAACTTTTTGAAAAAAAAATTCTACAGGGTTCATGAAATTCTCATGTCTGGGAACCACTGTATTAAAAGAGCAATTGTTAATATTGGAAGGGTGTTTGCAGGCCTTATGCAAAGAAAGGGTCAAATAACATTGGGAAATGCTGCTTAGAGAGCCACTACCTATATTAAGAATGAAAAGGCTCTGAGAAGTCATGTAATTTAAAAAATCTTTTATATTGTTCAACCCAGTGTTTAAAACATTTATTTGAAAATAGTACCTTTTTTCTCTCTTAACACCTAGTAACTTTGGGGAAAGTTATGAGAAGGTTTCCAGAGGCACAGTAGGATCTCATTTATTTTTTAAAAGACTTTATTTTTCAGAACAGTTTACATTTACAGAAAAATTGGGAAGAGTGTACAGAGAGTTTCCATATACCCCACACCTCGTTCCCCCTATTACTAACATCTCCCATTAGTATGGTACGTTTGTTACAATTAATGACCCACTGATGATACATAATTGACTCAAGTCCATAGTTTTTTTACCTTATGTCCTTTTTCTGTGCCAAGAACTCATCCAAGGACTACATTACATACAACTGTCATCTCTCCCTAGGCTCCTCTTAGCTACGGCAGTGCCTCAGGCCTTCCTTGTTTTTGATGACCTTGACAGTTATGAAGAATACTTGTCAGGGATTCTACGGGATGCCTCCCTATTGGAATTTATCTGATGTTTTTCTCACGATAAGACTGGAATTATGGGTTATTGGGAGAAAGACGTAGGTAAGGTGCCATTTTAATCACATCATATCGAGGGTATACTGTATCAATGTGACTGAGGATGGCTGATGACCTTGGCCAGCTGATAGAGGCAGTGTTTTCAGGTTTCCCCACTGCATGGTTTCTCTCTCACCTCCCACCCCCTTCTACACTGAACTTTCTGGAAGCAAGTCACTATGCTCAGCTCTGAAGAGTTGGGAGTCATACTTCCCATTTTAAAACAGCCTTACTGAGGTTCACGTACCATAAAATCCACTCTTTTAAATGTATAATTCACTGGTTTTAGTATATTCACATCTGTGAACCAAAATCTCTAATTTCAGAACATTTTCATCACCCCCCAAAGACACTCTCTCTATATCAGAGGTCATCACCTATTTCCCTCTCCCTGCAGTCCCTGTCAACCACTAATCTATTTTCTGTCTCTATAGATTTGTCCCTTCTGCCAGCAATCTTATTTTACTGTTGCTAAAAGGCCCAGCTTCTCACATGATCTTGGAGGCAGTTTTCATATCTTACTGGCTTCCTCATTAATAAGTTGAATAAAATCTTTGTCATGTGTTTATTTTATTTGTATGAGAGAGACACATTAACTTTTTGAAAATTGTATTTTATCAGTTCTGAAGGTCATCCACTGAGATGTTTGAGGGGATTAATCCAATGGAGACAAATTAAATCAATTTACCTGTACATCCTCGGTGGCAACAGAACTTTTTCTGACCTTCTAGTTCTTTTTTTCTTTTTCTACTGATATTATGTATTTGTTTTCATTTCTGGCTTGTATACCTTCAATAAGTTAATCTGAATTGGTGGCAGCAATGACTGGGGATTTGCTCTTATGGTCTGACTATTTGGTGATCTCTGTTGGGTGTATAATGAAAGCCTATTCTCTCTTGGGCGAGAGATGACAGAGAATCCAATTTTGTCGTCTTTTTTTCTTTGTTGTTCTTTTTTTTTTTTTTTTACCTGTTTGTCTATTTGCAAACTCAAATCAATTAAGAATTGCATGCTCACTGGAAGAAAAATAACTAAGTTTTTGTGTTTCTGGTTCACTGTTTTCAGCAGTGTTTTATAGTTTTTGGTGTACAAATCTTGCACTTCGTCTGTTACATTTATTCATAAGCATTTTATTCTTTTAGATGCTATTGAAAATGGAACTGCTTTCCTAATTTCATTTTTAGATTATTCATGGCAATTGTATAGAAATTCAACTGACTTTTATATAGGTCCTCTATCCTGCAACCCTGCTGAACTTGTTTATTAGTTTTAATGTGTTTTGGATTCCTTAGGATTTTCTATAGGCAAGATCATGCCATCTGAAAATATACATGGTTTTACTTCCTTTCCAATCTGGATGCCTTTTATTTCTTTTTCTTCCCTAATTGTAAAGGCGAGGGCCTTTTGTGGCAAAAGGGGGCATCTTTGTCTTACTCTTGATCTTAGGTGAGAAGTGCTCAGTATTTCACCGTTGAGTATGATGTTAGTTGTGGGTTTTTCTGCTGAATTTTGTCAGATGGCATCTCTTTGTCAACTGAGATGATCATGTGATTTTTGTCCTTTATTCTATGAATGTAGTGAATTACACTGATTGATTTTCATACATTGAACCAGCCTGGGATTCCTGGGATAAATCCCATTTGGTCTTGAAATATAATCCTTTTCATATATTGATGGATTCTAGTTTGCTAGTGTTTTGTTGAGGATTTTTGCCTTTGATTTCATAAAGGATGTTGGCCTGCAGTTTTCTTTTCTTGTGATGTCTTTGTCTGGTATTGGTATTAGGGTACCAGTGGGTCCTCATACAAGGACCTGCCTTATAGGATGAGTTGAGACGTGTTCCCTCTTCTTCTCTGTTTTAGAAGAGTTTATGAAGTATTGGTATTCATTCTTTGTTAAGTGTTCGGTAGAATTCACTAGTGAAGCTGTCTGTGTCAGAGTTTTCCTTTGTTCTCACTCATGTTTATAAAACCAGTGGCTAGCAAAAGGTTGGATGGGTGTTGGACACCTGGAAATAAGTGTTGGTCAACATGGAATAAGAGAACTTTTTATTTCACTAGGACCTTGATGTGTTCACTGGACAGGCCTTCTGAGCACCTGTACTGACCCATTCCATGGAGTCACAGAGTCAGGTTAACCTCTCTTCTATGTAGTGGGAAGGAAACTGCATCCCCAGGTCTGGGGCAGGGAGGATACACTCACCGTCATCCAGAATGACCAACAGTGGAGCCAGGAGGTCACACATACCCTGGACATAGCCGATATCAATGTGCTGCCAGATGTAGCTACAAGAGAGACACAAGATGCCCAGTGATGCCCCCACGGCACAAGATGCCCAGTGATGCCCCCACAGTACAAGATGCCCAGTGATGCCCCCACGGTGTGCCTCTCCAACCCCTCCTCCTTTACCTCCATCCTGGTTTGGTCCCCATCTCTCACCTGGACCACTCCCTCAACCTCCTGCCTGCATCCCCATCCCCAGTCTCACTCTCTTCAAACATCCTACGCTCAGTCACCAGGGTGTCCTTCTTAAAGCTCAGCTCAAGGAGACCACTACATGCTCAAAACCCCACTGCGTGACAGGACAGTGTCCATACTCCTTAACTGGGGGTGCAAGGAGTTCACAGTTTCCTCCCAATCCCTCTTTATAGTCTCACACTTCACTTCCCAGTGCTTCTTCCCCTCCAGCTGCAGAGGTATTTACCTTTGTACAAATAAAGCATACATTCATGCCGCTGTGCTTTTGTCCCAGCAGCTTCCTCTGCCTGGAATTTCCATCTGTCCCTTAATAATAATAACTAATATTTACTAAGCATTTACCGTATGCTCTGTCCACTATACATGAACTGTATCATTTAATTCTCAAAATAATCATATGAAAAAGTTACTATTATTATCCCATTTCACAGGTAGGGGTAATGAGGCACAGAGAACCAAGTGACATGCACCAGGTCATACACCTAACAATAAACGGTAGAGACAGGATTTGAACCCAGGTGGCCTCACTCCAGAGTATGTGCTCTTAACTTCAGTGCTAAATGATTTATTTCTTCAGTGTCTTCTCTTTTTGCCAAAATTCATCTTGAAGGTCACACCACAGTGAGGCCTTCCGTGATTTCTCCTGGTGCCATACCTAGGTAAAAGTCAGTCTATCCTTCCTTGCCCTCCAGCACTATTTAATTTTAAGGTAGCATGCTATATTAAAGTTAATTATGTTTGTATCTCATCAACTAAATTTTGAGTGGCAGTAATTGCTTGGGAGACCATAAGACAGAATAGTTAAGAGGTGGTATTTATTAATAAGAACGGTTTGAACAGGGTTTGGCAATCCTTTTCTGAGAGGTCCAGATAAGAAGTATTTTCAGCTGTGTAGGCCATATGTTCTCTTTCTCAACTACATAACTTTGCAGAAGCAATCACAGATAATACGCAACCAAATGGGCATAGATAAATTCTAAAAAAAAATTTATTTACAAAAGCAAGTGGTAGGCTGGATTTGGCCCATGGGCTGTAGTAGTAGCTTGCCAACCCCTGAGTTAGAGTAGCATGTAAAGAAGTCCAGGGTGCACTGCTGAGTGTAAAAAGCAAGTTGTAGAAAAATAGTTTATAGTATAACCCAACGCAGATAAACATTTTTAAAAAATTAAAACGTGTGCATTCATATTATATTATACTATATATTACATAGTATAACTATATATTATATAGTATAATTACATGCTATATATTTATACAGTTATATAGCATTATATTACATTAAATATTAATTACTATCTAAATATCAATATATTAACGTGTATATTCATATTATACTATATAGTTATATAATTATATACTACATATGAAGCATAACTATATGTTATATAGTATAACATTGTATATTATATAATATACTATCTATTATATATGTGTATATATAGATATCTCATATATATGGCTTGGGAGGATATTCACTAAACTGTTAGCAGTAGTTTCTTCTTCTAGGTGAGTGGCATTAATGACTGGATATAAAAGGAGAAGTTTCTCTTTATACTTTATGAACTTCTGATTTCTTTGGTTGATTCAGGTTTTTAATAAGCATGGGTTACTTTCATATATCAAGAAATAAAATATTTACTATTTAATGAAAAGTAACAAGTAGCCCCAAATCCTGGCTTAAAGAAATAAAGCAGAGATTCTAGAGTCCGAGAGAAATGGGTGAGTTCCCGTACAGCCACTGCCCACCTGGAGGGACCCTGAGCAATGTGGTACCCCTCTGAGCCTCTATTTCCTCACCTATAAAAGGGGATAACACTTACCTCATAGGCTTGTTGTGAGGACCAAGTGAAATGATGTTAGTAAAGGGCTCAGGACAGTGCCTGGTATACAGTAGGTGCTTAATAAATGCTCTCTATTATTATCCTTACTGTAATTTTTATATAATTGTCAGGATGGGCTGGAATGAGATTCAAGGTGGGCATGGTGCCAGCTGCAGAGAGTGCAATTCTAAATGGGCTCCCCGTAGCCCACACCAGTGCCATCCCCTCCCAAGCCCTGACTGATCCATCCCCCCCACCCACCCCAGCCACCTGCACATGATGTTCCGTAGCTTCTCCAGGTTGGCGGGTGTGAAGTACCAGTAGTTGCGGTCACACCTCTGCACGTCCTTCTCGATGCGGTGCAGGTTCACCGTGTACAGATCCAGCAGCTCTGGCTGCGGGCCCCCAGGAGGGGAGGAAAAGAACAATTACACCCCAACTCCTCACAGAGGCTGTCTTCCAGAGATTCTCTTTCCTCCTCCTAGCCCTCTCCTGTCATCACTGAAAAAAACTTCCTCTACCTGGACCAGTCAGATGTTCGACTTTATTTTTGTTGCTATTGTCTCCTGAGAAAGCCTCTTTCACTTTGTATGTTGAAAATTCTCTTTTTTTCCTTTATAAAACAACACAATCCTGGGACTTCCCTGGTGGGCCAGCGGTTAAGACTCCACACTCCCAATGCAAGGGGCCCGTGTTTGATCCCTGGTCAGGGAACTAGATCCCGCATGCTGCAACTAAGAGAGCCTGCAGGCTGCAACTAAAGATTCTGCACACCACAATGAAGATCCCGCAAACGGCAATGAAAATCCCGCATGCCGCAACTAAGACCCGGCGCAGCCAAATAAAAAAATATATTAAAAAAAATAAACCAAAAAAAATAAAACAACACAATCCTATGAGATGTATAGAATTATTATCCCCATTTTATAGATGAAAAAAGTAAGATTGATATATATGTGTATCTATATGCTACAATATATATGTAGCAAACTAATAAAAAGCAAACAAAGAAATGAAAATACTTCTAGGAAAAACAAAATTTTTTGCAGGAAAGAAAAAACATATACAGGTTACTACATGGATTATGCATTAAATTCGTATAATAATATAACCACCGAACAGTCATTTAACTAAAATTACTATAACCATAGTGAATGGGTGGGGATTGGGACGGTTTCACTCGTGTGGTGGGTGGGGGCGGCGGGGGGGGGGGAAGGAAGAAGACTGAATCCTCTTCCTCCTCAGTGGGGAGTCAATAGATATCAAAAACTGAAGAAAAACAAAAAAAGATCAGTAAGTAGCAATACAAGTGTATTATTTACAGACATGAGGGTAAACACCAGATAATTGGGGCAGAATAAGTAACTACTACTGCCTCTGGGGAGAGCCTAATGGGCAGAGGTGGGGCGCACAACTTCCAGTGTTTGGATCCAGCCTTGTCTGACTGTTTGACTCTTTGTGATAGAAATAAAGAGTCCTTTAAAAGAAAATGGATATACAACACCTGGCCCAGAAAAACCTCCCTTTCAGTTGATGTCCTTTGCTTTGGGCTTTTTGGCAAGAAAGTAAAATATTTAAAAGATATTGGACCTGAGTGTAAATCAGGATGCTCACCATCAAGGTTTCTATTGATCGCTATGGGCTGAGCACAGAGGCCTTGACTCACTAATTCTGAAAACAACTGAGGGAGGAAGGTACGAGATAGATAGGGAAACTGAGGCTCAGAAAGATAAAGTGATGGACCTAAGCTGGGATCTGAACCCAGCACTGTTTGTCTGCAAAGCCTGTGTTCTTTAAGTATTATATTATCTTCTCTCCCAAATGGGTTTCTACAGTGAACCCTCCGTGATGGGAAAAGGCAATGAACCAGAGGTCGTTCTGGATAACTGAGGTTTGTGGGACACTCCCACCCTCCTGAGGCTGCAGAAAATTGAGTGGAGGAGAATCCTGGTGACTTACAGAGTAGGTGACGCCACTAGAAGACACAGGGGATGCCTCGTTGTTGGCAGAAGTGGTCACGGCCAGAGAAGCGAGCACAGGGAAGAGACTTTCCATCTCGGGCTCCTCTGAGAGGTCGTCCTCACTGCCCACCTGGCTCTGCTTCCCCACCTCGATGCCCCTCCAGCCCTCCATCGCAGGGCCCTCCCTTTCGGGCAGAGCTACATCCATACTGCCAGTGATGGACACGAACTCGTCCATGCTCCCGTTGGCCAGGAGGTCGCTCTCCAGGCTGTCCTGCACAGCCAGCTCCTCACGGGGGACCTCATCCCGGGAAGTGGTGGCCTCGCTGCTCTGCCCGTCATCCACACCGTTGTCCCTGGGTCGAATCACCAGTGGGGCAGGGCGCTGGGCGTCCATGACGCTGTCCTCCGTGCTCAGGCTGGGTTCTGAGTGCTCCGAGAGGCCCGAGGAGAAGTTGTGGGAGGAAGGGTGGCCGGAGTCTGGGGAACAGGTGCCATTCACCAGGTTCCCGTTGGGGATCTTGGGCTGCTTCTCCTCCAACCTGCATTCTGCCTCCACCTGCTCCACCTCGTCCACAGACTCGAAGACCTGCAGACCAGGTGCACAAAGACAGATGGACTAGGATGTCTATTGTGGTGCTACTGTCAGCAGCAGCCTGAATATCCATCCACAGGGGACTGGTTCAAATACGGAACATGCCTGCAGGGGAACACTATACAGTCAGTAAAAAGACTGAGGCAGAGCAAGGTGTAATATATGCTCCCATGTGTAGAAAATAAAAAATTGCTCCATATGCACACATAAGCGTAGAATAATCCAGAAAGAAACAAGGAAGCATTGCAGTTGACTCTGAGGAAGAATATCTTTTATCATACAAAATTATGTGCACATAATTGTTTAAAGTAAAAAAATTAGTTAACCACATAAGGAACAGGCTAAAAAGCATCCGTGTGGTGGACTATTACGGCTCAATTTTCAAAATTAGTTAGATGCATATGAAATATCATGGACAAGTCTCCAGGACACATATCTAAGATTTATTTGTGGTTCTTTGTGTCTGTAGGCCATATCCCGTCAAGACAGACTGTATAAGATCATGTCCCAAGATCACTTGAAATATTTCTTCTGTGTGGTTATGTCACCAACTTGATTTACTGTTAATTTCATGTGCTTCTGGTTTTAAAAAGATTTCTTTTCGATTAAATTGCTTTTGGAGTTAACTTACCTAACTCCAAAGTCAAAACTAGAAAACAAAGTACATTCAGGGAAATGTAGCTTCTTTCCCTGTGCCCCTCACCCCACTTAAGTAACCATTTGACCAGTTTCTGGTTTATCCTTCCATCATTTTAGAAAACAGATGCAAATACATACATATATTAATATTTCCTCTGTTTATGCAAAAGGTGACATACTTTGCACATTTTTTCACTTTGTTTTTTTCTTTAATATTGAGTGAGAATGTGTTCACTTTTCTTTGCACTGAATGAAATGAAAGGCTGTTGAACAATACATCTGATGGTATTTATTTAGAAATTTTAAAAGATTACTAAACATCGCAATATATTACATACTGTCTATGTATTTCTGTGTATGTAAAGGCATACAGAAGGGTCTGGATGGATACACAGCAAATTGAAGATAGCAATGTTATCTCTAGGGAGGGCACGTGGGGATTAGGGATGGTCAAAGCCAAATTTAGTTTTCTCTGTAATATTTTAATTTTTTTAACAGGCAAAAGAGATTCATGTATTACTCGTGTAGGTAAAACTTCAATTTTTAATGCTAGCATAAAAAGCTAAAACAGATCAACCATGAGTGACCTGTATATGAAGGACCTCCAGTCCCATTATTCCAGGTTGGAGGGAGGGGGATGGGTGGGGAGGGGCGGAGCCTCCGGGAGGTCACCTGTGTGCTGCTGCTGGAGTCGCTCTGCAGGCGGATGTTCTGGCGGCCCGAACTGCAGCTCTGGGAGGACTGAGAGAAAAAGGGGTAGGATGGAGTGAGGGTGAGGCTGCATCCGGGTTCAGGGTCCCCACATTGAGCTCAGGAGGGGCTGCTGGGCTGGAAGTCAGTAAGTGTGGTCTTATCTCTGCCCCTGACTCAGGCAAGTCCCTTCTCAGGGCCTCAGCTTCCTACCTATCAAATAAAAGTGGGGCGGCGGCTCACTCCCTACTCCCTGGAGCCTCCTCGGAGGCCACAGCAGCCACTGGACCTCCACCTCCCACCCACAACCAGAGAACCCCACCTTTAACTGCTCTGCACTTGAGACTTCCAACTAATATTTTAGTTCAACTCAAAGGACTGGTTGTATGCATGTCTATGTTCTACTCCTTCCCTGTATACGTGCTTTTTGCCCTATAACTTCTAGCTTCTGTCTATCCTGATGCTAAGCTTGGCCAAGTGACCTGCTTTGGCCAGTGGGGTGTTAGCAAACTCGACAGGGCAAACACAAAAAAAATGCTTGTGCATTTCTGCTTTCTCTCTTTAAGATCTGCTTTCACTGCGAGAACATGGCCAGGCTAGCCTGCTGGAGGATGAGAAGTGAGGAGCAGGGCCGAGTCACCCCAGATATGTGAGAGGCCAACGAAGATCAACAAACCTTCTAGCTGAGCAGAACTGCCCGGCTGACCCACAGACTCATGAGTAAAAAACACATGTTTACTGTTGGACATCATTGGCTTTGGGGGGTTGTTTGTGACACAGTATTAGTGTGGCAATTGATGATGAATTTACCACTGGTGAAGGGAATTGACTTTCTTTTCATCCCCTGCTTTGGGATGCTAAACTGGAGATTCTATCAGGACAGATATGTCTGACCTGGTCACTGGAGCATTCTTGACATTCCTGACAGTACCTGGCACATAGTAGGTACTCAACAGCATTTGCTGAACAAATGAAAGTCTAACACTGTGCTGGGCACTTTATATATGCTAGCTTGTTTGAGTGGTACACAAATCTCCCCTATACAAATGATCATTCCCATTTCATAGATGAGGAAACTGAGGCCCAGAAGTAAAGGTGCTTGTCTGAGCCCCAGAGCTAAGAAATGAAGGGGCTGGAGTTTGAAGTCAGGTCTGTGTGACTCCAAAGTCACCTTCCACCTAAAAGCCAGGGGTGAGACTCTGTCCCAAGGCCCCAAACACCCAGCCCTCACCCTTCCTACAACAGCCTGATGGAGCAGAGCCCCGCCCCCTGCTCCCTGAGGGGAGCCACCCGTCACCTCATTGCTGATGGTGGAGTCCCGGTGCATCATCCGGTGCAGGTGGCTGTCCAGGCTGGCCCCCGAAGAGCACTTGGCCAGGGCGGCCGCGTGGGATTCCCGCTCCCTCTGCCGCACAATCGCTTCACAGCCCAGCCACTCGGACATGGTCTGCGCATAGCAGGCATGCATCTGCTCGTCCACCTGCCAAGGCAGATGCACGGTCACCTGGAATGGTGGGATCCCAGGGGACAACCAACCCAACCCAGAAGATGGTGGCTCTGACCTGGGACCCTGAGCCCTAGAAACACCCATCCAACTTCATGGAGTTAACACCCAACAGACGTTAACTGAACACTATGTGCCGGGCACTGGCTAGGCCCTGGGGATACACAAAAGTGAGCAAGGCAACTTCTTTCTTTCCATTTTTCCCTCCTTCCTTCCTATCTTCCTTCTTTTATTCATTCATTCATTCATACACTTATTCAAATATTTGTTGACAACCTACTCTGTGCCAGGCAGTATACTAAGCCTTGGGGATACTAAAATGAGCAGACTGTTCCTTTCCTTCTTTATTACCTTCTTTTCCTTTTTCCTACTTCATTCATTCATTCATTCATTCACTTGTTCATCTAAGTTGATAAGTACCTACTATGTGCTAGGCACCAACCTAGGCATACGAAACATAAGATGAGCAAGATGCCTCATTTGTCCATTCCTCCAGTCACTCAATGCACTTACCAGGGGCCTCCCAGGTGCCCAGCATGGGGGTAGGTGCTGAGAACACAAAGATGAATAAAAGTGACCCTTTCCTTTACTTACAGCAATGGCTTTAGAGAAGGGCCACAGGTTTCTAGTGTTTCCCTTGTGAGATTTCAGCAGAGAAGATCGGAGCTTACTTCATTTCTGTGTTGCACAGCCCAGGTAACTGAGGTTCTGAATCTGCCAGACCTCTGGGCACATGTGGGGCAGACAAGCTGACGAAAGGGTGTGAGGGGGCAGGAAGGAGAAGAGGGAGGGCAGGGAGCCTGCCCATGCCAGGGTTAGGAGGGGCGGGCGTCCTTTAGCTAGTCAGGACTTCCAGAGAGAGGCTCTGGGTCCACCCTGCCCAAGCCTGTCATGCGCAGCTCCCTCCCACTGACCTCCCGAAGACTCATCCAAGCCCACCTCCCTGTTCCCACTGCCATCCTAGGCTAGGCTTCCAGGACCCCTCACACAGATGAGCTTCTTTCCTGGTACCTGCTTGTCCCAGCCTGGCCCCTCCTGTCCATCTCCCACTCTGCAGTCTTCCTCCTGTTTCCTCTCCAGCCCTGCTTCTCACTGCTGCCCCCACCCCCCTCGTCCTTTACGTCCCAGCTACCCACGTCCGCACGCCCTTCCGCCCCTCCCCACACAAATGCACACAGACACACACACATCGCATCATGCAGGCGTCTCTCTTCCTAGAAGCCCTTCCTCAGTCTCCTCGCCTGGAAAGCAACCTCTTCAAAGAATTCAGGTAGGCTTCTGCCCGGTGGAGGTGCCTCCTCTGTGCTCTTAAAGCCCCTGAGTTTGCCTCCATCTGATTTTGCATGAACCCCCCTAAACTGGCAAAGACCTCATCTAATGTACCTCTGGGTTCCCAGTCCCGAGCACGGGGCCTGCCACACCGGAATCCTCATGCTGGTCCTGAGATCATTTTCGACAGCTCGTGGCACAGCCTCAGCATGCGGAACCACAGTGTGAGAAAGTCTCCATATTCAACTTTTCTGATTATGAGGAAGGCCAGTCTGGCACTACCGTGTCTTTAATCCATCCTTAATACCTTATAATCTCCCTTCTAAACAAAGAGAGAGCGGCCTCGGGCAGCCTGTGACATCTAGGTAGAACTGAATTATTTCATTTTGTCACATTCTATTTATTTTTGGAGTTTCCTTCTCTTTTGGCAAGTCATATTGGTTTTCCATTGATGGCAGGGATATAAAATGCCTTTTTAAGTAAGTTATATAAATTTTTAAGTGAATCAATTCAGAGACAAATACTTAGTAAATCGTAGCACGGATGGTACACAGACATGGAGTGTAAAGTATGAGTGGGTTTTGAAAACTCAGTATGAATAAAAGAATGTAAAATATCTCACTAATAATTTTTATATTGAGTACATGCTGAAATGGTAATATATTGGATATACTGGGTTAAATAAAATGTTATTAATTAATTTCACCCTGATAAAATGACATAGAACCACACACACACACACACAGAGGAGCGGATGCAAAAACTAATGAAATCCTAGGTTGTACTGTACCAATGTTAATGTTCTGTTTTTTTGTTTTTTGGGTTTTTTTTGGCTGCGAGGCCTTTGGGATCTCGGTTCCCTGACCAGGGATCGAACCCAGGGCCCCGGCAGTGAGAGTGCCGAGTCCTTACCACTGGACCGCCAGGGAATTTCCTTAATATGCTGGTTTTGATAATACACTATATATAATAGTTCTATAAGATGTTTCCATTGGGGGAAACAGCGTGATGGGTACCTAGGACCTCTGCATCACAACTTTTGCAACTTGGCATGAACTTAAAATTATGTTAAAATTAAAACTTTAAAAATATTAATTGTGTCTGTTTCTTTTTACTTTTTAAAATGTAACTACTAAAACATTTAAAATTCCATATGTGCTACAGTAATGAAGACAGTATGGTATTACCTGAAGATTACTAATTATAGTGTGGCATTAGATCAAAGGCACAGAATAGAGAATCCAGAAATAGATGCCACTCTATAAGCCCCACTGATTTTTTCTCCTTCACTTTTTTTAAAATTGAGGTATAGTTGATTCACAATATTACGTAAGTTTCAGGTGTACAACACAGTGATTCACAGTTTTTAAAGGTTATACTCCATTCATAGTTATAAAATATTGGCTGTATTCCCTGTGCTGTACAATATATCCTTGTAGCTTATTTATTTTATACATAGTAGTTTGTACCTCTTAATCCCCACCTCTATCTTGCCCCTCCCCTCTTCCCTCTTCCCACTGGTAACAACTAGTTTGTTCCCTATATCTGTGAGTCTCTTTCTTTTTTGTTCCATTCACTAGTTTGCTTTATTTTTTAGATTCCAAGTATAAGTGATATCATACAGTATTGGTCTTTCTCTGCCTGACATTTCACTAAGCATAATACCCTCCAAGTTCATCCATGTTGTTGCAAATGTACTCCAAATGATTTTTCACAAAGGTGCAGAAGCAGTTCAATGGAGGAAGGATAGCCTTTTCAACAAATGGTGCTGAAGCAATTGGACATCCAGAGGCAAAACCCAAACCAAACCAAACCAACAAACAAAAACTCTTGACTTAAATGACACACCATATCCAAAAATGAACTCAAAATGGATCATGGACATTTTAGGAAAAAATAGGAGAAAAACTCTTCAGGATTTGGGGCTGAGCAAAAAATTATTAGACTTGACACCAGAAGTACAATCCCTCAGAGGGAAAATTGATACACTGAACCTCCTCAAAAATCTAAAAATTTGTTCTGCAAAAGACCCTGTTAAGAAGACAAAAAGACAAGGTACAGACTGGGGGAATATATTTGCAAATGACATATATGACAAAGAATTAATATCTAGAGCATAAAAAGAACTCCCAAACTCAACCATAAAAAAATGAAACAATTCAACAAGAAAATGAACAGAAGCCATGATCTGACATTTCACTGAAGATTCACAGATGGCAAGTGAGCACGTGCAAAGATGTTCAGTATCACTAGTCAATTGGGAAACGCAAATTAAAACCACAATGAAATACCATGTACACATTCCTGTAAGTGGCTAACATAAAAACTAGTGATAACACTGGTGAGGATGCAGGTGTGGATCGCTCCTACAGTGCTAGCGGGAAGATAAAATGGTACAGCCACTGCAGAAGTTTGGTGGTTTCTTATAAAACAAAACAAAGTGTGAACTACCATGGGGCCCAGCAACTGCCTTCGAGCATTTATTCCACCTTATGCTCACATGGAAACCTGTATATGAAGGTTCACTGCAGCTTTATTTGTAATCACCAAAAAACTGGAAACAACCTGCCTCTCCATCAACAGGTGGAGTTAAACTGTGGTCCATCCATACTGTGGAACACTACTCAGCCGTATAAAGGAATCAAGAACTGATACGCACAGCAACTTAGATGAGCTGCTACAGATTTACACTGAGCGGAAAAAGTCCATCCCCAAAGGTTATACACTGTACGATTCCATTTCTACAACATTCTTGAAATGACAAAGTTATAGAAACAGAGAATAGATCAGTGGTTGTCAGGGGTTAGGGATGGGAGTGAGTGGGAGGGAGGGAGGTTTGGCTATAAAAGGACACGAGGACCCTAGTAGCACTGGAAATGTTCAGTATGTTGACTGTAGTGGTGATACCCAAACCACACGTGTGATAAAATTGTAGAGAACTAAATAGACACACACACGAGTACAAGTAAAATGGAAAGCCTGATTAAGATTGATATATATATATATATACACACACACATATGTATAAGGATATATTATACAGCACAGGGAATATGGTCAATATTTTATAATAACTATAAATAGAGTATAATCTATAAAAATTTTGAATCACTATGTTGAATACCTGAAACTAATATAATATTGCAGATAAACTATCTCTCAATTAAAAATATATACATATTTATTGTAAACAACAAAAAAGAAACGCAATAAAATATGGACTTTAATGTAAAAGTAAAGATTGATACATTGCCAGTATATCTACGTCAATGTCAATACCCTGGCTGTGATATTATAGTTTTGCAAGAAGTTACCACTGGGGGAAGTTGGATAAAGGATGAGATAGCTCTGCGTTATTTCTTACAAGTGCATGTGAATCTATCACTATCTCAAAATGAAAAAGTTATTCAAAAAAATGACATCTGTGGCGTTTGTTGTGTTTCTATTGGACTGCGCTGCCCCCAAGCTTCCTGACTCCCCAACATCTCCCTGCCCCACCTTGGTCCACCATGGGACCAGAGCTCCCCCAGCCCCACATTACCTGGGTCTTCTTGCTGCCAAAGACCCCACTGCCCATCAGGGGTAACCAACCTCCTTCCTTTCTGTTTCTGTCATCCCAAACTGGTAGTGGCCCAGGAGGAAGGGCCACACGGCTTTGCGGATCTCTGGCTGGATGCCCCCGTAGTAGATGAGACGCAGCAGCTCTCGCTCCTGGTAACTCTGTGGTAGGTGCGGGGAAACAAAGGATTTGCTCAAGAGGAAACCAGGGGATGGACTCTGTGACCCAGCAGTCCCGCTTCTCAGACTTAGCCCTCAGTGATCATGCTGTGAACAAGCAAAGCCACATGAGCCCAGATATCCATCGCGGCATCATACAATAAAGCAAAACCCCAGGAACCCCCATAACTGCCCACCAATGGGGGAATGCTGCATCCCCACGTGGGAATACCACACGGAGAGTAACTGGGCAGCAGGCGCATTTATGAGAACCTACATAAAAGGACGTTCAGTGTATATTGTTAAGTGTAAAAAATAAGATGCAGAATAGGTCGAGGGTGAACCCATTTTTGTAAAAAACAAAAACAAACCCCAAAGGTCAGAATATAATGAATTAACATTTCTACTTAATTTTTAGTCAATTTTGTGTACTGTGCTTATTGGGGAATATTATCTCGGAGTTATTAATCTTGACTCAGCACTAAGAAAATTGTTTTAAAGCGAATTAAACCAAAAAGGAACCATTTCCATCTGATTCTTCGTACACTAATAGCTTTTGTGCACACAAGAATGACTTTAGCAACTGTTTGTTGTACTGTGGAATAGATTTGTCCTCTTTCTTTTTAAAAATTCATTTCCAGGCAAAGGCTTTGCAGATACAATTTGTCAAGCAGTCACGCTGGGGGACCAGAGGGTCCTATCTGTGTGTGTGTGTGTGTGTGTGTGTAAAGTGCCAATGACTGCCAGAAGGTTACCCTGAAGGGAACTAGGGTCCTGTTTCCTCCCACCTCTTTACTTCACATTATAAAATTAAAAGCATGTTTCATTTCTTAACACTAGTCTTAAATGTACCCAACCACAATGGCAAAACCAGCCATTTTGTTCCTGTTAGGAATTTTTATTCATATTGTATTGACAGCCTTGTCAATGCTGTATAAAAATTAGGGAGCTATTTGGGGCTGAGGCTGTGAACGCTTCATCAAAAATCTGTGTTCTCTTCTCCCGGAGTCCATAGCGGGACTCCATTTCCCAGCCTCCCTTGCAGGTAGGTGTGGCCATGAGACTGGGTTCTGGCCAAAAGGATGTAAGAGGAAGTGATGTAATCCATTTTCAAGCCAGGGCTTTGAAGAAGCGGGTGTACTCCCTTCACGCTTTCCATTTCCCCTCTGCTGGCTGGAAGCAGATGACCACAAGGCCCCAGAAGATGGTGGGGCCACAAGACTGAGAGATCCCTGACCCTCTAGAGGGAGGAGAGATGCCCACTCACCAGGAATGTCCACCCAGGACTGTTAAGTGAGCAATAAATACACCTCTATGGTGTCAAGCAACTAAAATAGCAGGGACTATGTGTTACTGCAGTGCAGTCCTCCCTGACACAACGATGCAACCAAGCAGATTGTGAAAGGGTTGGAGGAGTGTTAGATGAAATATATTCATTTTTGACTATTTATTGTTTCAGCCAATTTGTCCTTAGGATACTGCCTCCCAAACTGGGGAGATTGCGAGGAGCATTGGGGGAACTTTCTTTTCTTTTTTTTGGCCACAATACGCAGCCCATGGGATCTTAGTTCCCTGACCAGGCATCGAACCCGGGCCTTTGGCAGTGAAAGCACGGAGTCCTAACCACTGGACTGCCAGGGAATTCCCTGGGGAAGGGGAACTTTCAAACTATAAATTCTTGGGCTCCACTCTTAGAGGTGCTCAATCAGTAAAGCTGGAGCCCCTGGAGTGGAGCCCAGAAGTCTATAAATCTTTCGAATTCCTCAGGAAATGTGCACTCACTCTCACAGACTGCCAGGGATTATGAACACTATAACCTTTCAAGAAAGGTAAGCTGGCATATCTATTTAAATTTAAAATGGACATCAAACAGTTACATTTCTAGGACTCTACCCTCAAAATAAGAGAACTAGTACAGAAAGGTATATGCTTATAAAGATGTTAACTGCAGCACTGTTTGAAATAATTAAAAAAAAAAGAAAAAGGAACAGCCCAGATGTCCATCATTAGAGGAAGATTTGACTAAATTATGGTCCACCCACATATAAGGTGCTAAGGTTCTAACGTGTAATAGTTTACTTAGAGATCTGAAAGATGCCTTTGATATAAAAGTAAGTTGGTCACTTAAAATATGTTACCTCATTAAAAAAATGAGTTTCGGTTTTATCTATATAGACGTATCTGTGGATGTATAAGTACGGGAAATGTATAACAGGGTCTACACCAAACTGATACTATTCATTAATTCAGGGGATCAGAACTAGGGGGGGTGCAGCAGAGAGATCATATTTAAAAACTTTAAAAAAATTCTGTACGCCTGTGTTCTGCATTCTTTGAATTGTTACAGTAAGAAGGCATTCCTCCTGTAACTTAGAAAAACAACTATTTCTGGCAAAAAAAGAAAACCACCCTTCTGCTTGTCCAGGTTTGGGAATCAGCTTGTTTTTCCCACTGAGTCTCCTGGCATCCCCAGATTAATACACAGAATAGCACCTTCCCCCAACGTGGGGAAGCCAGGCTGAGCCAGGTGCTCACCAGCTTGGCCCTCCCCAGGGAGGAGGGACGCAGCTGACGGAGCCACCGCATTTACCCAGCGTGGAGGAAATGGGTATCTCCTCTGAGAGCCTGCACTTGGCAGCAAACCAGTATTTCTTAGAGTGGATTCTGCCTTCCACCATATGTGGTACTTTTCCAACGAAGGTCCCTGTGGCCACATACATTGGAAGGAACGTTCCATATGCTCTCCCACACTCCCCCAATTTCCTGAGCGTGACAAGCATATCAGCATAGCCAAGGCTCTGACAAGTCCTGCAGGATACAGAAAGCTGTTTAAGCTTGTTTCCCAAATTATTTCTCCATGAAACTCTTTTCACACATAAACATTTCCCTTCCAGGAATATTTGTACTCTAATAAGAAAATCTTAGAAATCTATCTCCAGGTGAAATAGCTAATGGTAGAATTCTCAAGCCCTAGGACAAAGATGAGAGAAAAGGGTTTCATGTAGTGGTGGGGTTTCCTTGGTCCAGCTGCCTCCCTCTAACTTAGCTACTCTCATCATTCTAAGTAGCCAACTGGACTGTAAATTCTTCTGGCCGGGAAGTCACAGCACATCATACAGGACCAAGCATACAGCTGATGCTTAATAAATGCTTACTGGCTGACTCATTCTTTACTCCTTCCAGGCAAACATATGTATTTTCCACCCTCCCTGATCCTCATCCCAATGGGCAGAAGCAGGCTGTGGGTGTTGGAACTCTTGAGGAGGGGACCTTCAATTTGTGTATGGAGAACCCAAGGATGTCACAACACCTGAGTCCCCACGCAGGTGGGTCTATTCCTCAGATGATAAGAAGTCCCCCCATAGTCTCTGTCCCCGCAAAGTCTCTGCCCCACGGCAGGCCGAGCCAGGCCAAGCCTTACTGTGCTGTCCTGCAGGTACTGCTCCCAGATCTCGGCCGTCAGCCCGTGTCCAGCATCGCAGGGCAAGTCCGGAGACACGATCATGTGATTGACCAGGGCTGACAGGTGGGTCCTCACAGTGGACAGGTGTCTGCAGTAGGCAAGCCCTACCGGGGAGGAAGGAAAAGTGTCATTGTCCACCATCCAACACCCCCTGCCTTGTCTCACGGAGTCTCCAAAGTACTGTCCTACCCGCAATCTGATTGAACCCTCGTGGCCAGCAAACTGTCGTCATCCTCCTTTTCCAGATAAGGAAGGTGAGGCTCGGAGAGGCAAAGTCACTTGCTGGCTTAACTGCTTAACAGCCCTGTGACCCTGGGGAAGTCATGTCACCTTTCTCAGCCCCAGCACCTCCTCTGCTGGAAACCAAGGCATTTAATTCACAGGCTGGAGGCAGGAAGAGGCCAGTGACTCCACGGGCTTGCTGTGCCCTGGGGTACCTCCAATCCATACCAAGAGAAAGAGAATGGGAGAGAGGGGATGACTCGTTCAAACTGCAGCGGGATAAAGAAGGCCCTGGCCAATCAGTAGCTGCGGAGATGCTGCGGGCACTGGTCTGCTTTCAAAGATGGCCCTGGCCCTTCGAGCAATTCCCACCAACTTGCCCCCCTTCATTTGCTCCACCCTGGGTGCCGGGTCCACAGGAAGCACTCAGCCGGTGCTGGCCTATGTGCGCTTTGACCATGCCCGTTCCTTCTGGCTACCGACCCCCAACTCATCGTCGAGTCCCAGAGAGGACCCTGGACCATCTGGAGCCTGAGGACTCACCCCTACCAACAACAGGGGTAATCATGATGATTACGATGAGGATGATATGATAGCTAACATTTACATAGCACACTCTGTTCCAGGGAGCTGTTCCCAGAGCTTACGTAACTTAGTTTATTCTCACTACAACCCTGTGAAGCAGGCACTCTTACTGCGCCCATCTTATAGGTGGGGAAACTGAGGCACAGTCTGCGTGCGTCACTTGCCCAGGTCACGTTGCTAGGTGTTGAGCTGGGATTTGAATGCAGACTGTCTGGCTCCAGAACCTGGGCTCTCAACCATCATCAGGGAGGAGCCACACCATGTGATGACATCAAGACCCATCTCAACCCCCAACCCTTCTACCAGGAAGCTCTTCCATTGTGGTTCCATAAATACTCACCCAATGCCTTCTTCACACCAGGCCCTGCGTTAGGCACTAGGGATGGGTAGTAACAGAACAGGCAAAAACCTTGATCTTGGGGAGCTCATGCTTTCCCTGTTTCTCCAGGCCGATGCGACCTGCACTGTTTTTTCGCAGGCCCCAGCAGGATATACTAACACTTTCCTAGAATCCCTGAAAATACACACATTGTATCTTCCCCATCTAGGCTGTGAGACAGGGGAAATAAAACCTGCTAAGAATCAAAATAGCAGAGTGGAAAAAACAGAGGCTTTGCCACCAGGCAGGCCTGGGTTTGAGTCCCAGCTCTGTCGCTTATTAGCCGTGTAACCTTGGGCAAGTCACTTTGCCTCTCTGTGCCTCCGTTTCCTCATCTGTTAATTGGAAATAATCAGAGCGCCTGTATTATGAATTTAGTTTTTAAGTTTTGGGGAAGGGATCAGGCCATCTTACTCTTCTGCTTCTGCCTATAGGAGAAGGGGACCGACACTTACTAAGCACCGACTGCATGCAATGCCAGGTGCTAGGGGCTTTATACACGCTTTCCATTCAATCCTGAAAACAAACCCTCTAAGGTGGGCACTGGAGATGCAATGGTGATTAAACCAAACCCCTTCCAGCAAGTGTTCACTGCCTCCCCTTAGGACCAAGGGAGACATTTTATGCCCAATCTGTAAATGAGGAAATTGAGGCTAAGAAAGGTTAATGTAACTTCACCAAAACTAGACACCTAGGAACTAGGAGTCAGGCTCCTTCCCCTGATATTGATGGCATGCAGTAGGCACTGAATAAATGCTCCCTGGAGACCACAATGGCAAATAAGGCCAATACGCACATCCATAGAAAGCTCTGGAAAGAATCTGGTACTTCATATTGTCACAGAGAAGCTTCAAGGGAGCCCTGTAGGAAGGAAGGAAGGGAAAGAAAGACACTTAGTACAGATCCACACATAGCCCAGGTTTGCTGGAGAGGAGCATAACTCGTTATCTCTAGGGAGCAGATTACAACCAGCCAGTCAAGTAGACTGGGGGTGTTACTGTTTCTATCTACACAGCATCACTGCCCCTTCCTCTGCTATCAGCTTGGGAGTTACCTCCTCTCCAACTCTGTCCCTAAGGTTTGGGTAGAGCTGATTCTACCCAGTACATGACTCAGCTTGGAGTCACAGTTATTGGGTCGGGGGTGGGGGGCAGTGCCACATGATCCAACCTGGGCCAATGAAAATCAGCCCTGGAACTTTTGTTGGAACTACTAGAAAACAGACACTCTTTTCTCTGCGTGAGTTCCTAAGCCAGTGGGATGTAGGGCAGCAGCTGCTGGGATCCGTTTTTACTACTGCACAGGAAGGGCCAGCTTGAGAATGAAACCATCATAGACACAAGCAGAGCCAAGAGCCAAAGAAACAGACATCCCTCTGTGGAGCATCTCGATCCAGCCATGCCTGAAGCCACCATACCTCTGGATGTCTCAGTTCTATCAAGAGATTTTCATTTGCACCAGTTTGAAGTGGGTTTCTTTCAGCAGCAGAAAGTGTTTTGACATCTTTTTATTTTTTGATTGGAGTATGGTTGCTTTTCAATGTTGTGTTAGCCTCCACTGCACAACAAAATGAATCAGCCATACATACACAGCCACATGTCCGACTTCTAAAGTGACCCCGCTGAACCAAAGTGGAGCCAGACTGCGATTCGGACTCTGGCTGACTGCAAAGGCGGTAATGCCTCAGAGCTTCTCCTTGCATGGGAATTTGTGGGGGTGGGGGTGGGGGAACTGTTTTGGCTGAAAGAAGGCCTCAGAATTGATGGAGAAAACAGGACTGCTGAAGGTAGCGTTGTGCATTCTTGGAGAAAACAGAGTGGAGGAATATTACACCCGTTAAAAACCCAGCGAGACTGGGAAGGAGGCATGGCTGAAGTCCTCCAGTTATGCACGTGGAGGCATTAAACATTAAAGTCACCCTCTTTGTGCCCTCAGGCTGGTGAGGCTTGGCTTCCTCGGGTTACATAAGGACAGCACCACACTGACAGCTGCCCCACAGTGGCCTTGGCCATCTGCAAGGTGGTGAGTTCCCTATCATTACAGACGTGGAAGCAGATACTATGAGAGGTACTAGGTTAGAGCAGCATTTGTCAATTGTCCATATGCACCGTCATCACAGAATCACTTGGGGTTTCTCCAGCATGTGGATTCCTAGGTCCTGCACAGACCTACTCAGTCACGATCTCCAGTAAGTGGTCCAGGAAGCAGTACGTGATGCCCAAAGTGATTCTGATGCCTATGAAAATGTGAGAATCTCTGGTCATTTCAGTGCTTCTCGAGCTTAAAAGTACACACGCGATCCTGGGACCTTGTCAAATGCAGAATCAGCTTCAGTAGGTCTGGCGTGAAGGACAGAGAATCTGCTCGGGTGATGGTACTGCTGGCGCGGAGACCACACCCTGAAGGCCAGGAAGTAAGTATATGGCTTTATCTGATGCTGGCCCCCATTTACACGCCCATGACTGAAGACTGGACCGCCCACTGGGACAGAGGCCCAGCAAGGAAAAAAGAATTCCATTCTCCCAGGCCAGGCCAGGCGGGGTCAATGGGAAACATGACCAGTCTCAGGAATGGGCTGCGTAGTTCCAAGGAGACAAAGCCCTGTGGGCAAGGAGAGAGGTGATCTGGGGATTTAACTTTATGCAATAAATTAAAAAGCGTCATTTATTGAACATCACCATGTGCCAGGTACACGTGCTGGCCACTTCAAACCAGTATGTGACTTGTCCTTACAACAGCTACATGACGTAAGCATTAGTATCCCCACTTGTTGGAAGAGCAAACTGAGGCATGTTTGGTTGTCATTAAGTAATATTTCCAGCTTCTGCCTTCCAGGAGTGTGGTAGGACACACTTCCTGGTCCCTTGTTGGTGGGGCCAATGAGGTGTGAGTGAAAATGTAAGTGCTGCACTCGGGCTGGAGCATTTAACCACTGGTTAAACCCCATCCAGAGCTCCATTTCCCTCAGTCACCGTGATTCGCAATGTTCAAGATGGTGGTGGCTCCATCTGCCGGGCCCTTTAATGTGGAGAAACCAGAGCCCCCAGCTGACCCAGGATAGACACACAGCATGAATATGCGCGATGGACAATCCTTTATTGTAATAAGCCACTGAGATTTCAGGGTTGTTTGTTACAGCGTCATAATCTTGTTTATGCTGACCGATATATGTAAGGAAGCTCCAACAGCTAGACTTCACATGGCTAGGATTTAACCCAGACATGGACGATTCTATAGCCTATGTTCACTCCTCTGAATACAAGGCAAGGCAAGAAATGGGCATCTGCAAATCTCTGGTAAATCCTTCCGTTCCCTCCAACCACAGTCCAAGCCCCTCATACCTCTCGTGGTTGCAGCCATTGGTTGAGCCACCATCAGCCGAGCCACTCTGTGAACAGGAAGATTTCCGTGGGCTGGGTTGCCATAGGGATGGCAGGTTGCTCACGGAGACATCCATCAGGTCCTGGGGGACTGTGGTGGGTAGAAGGGGCAGAGGAAGAGCCATGGTTAAAAGCCTATGTGGGTCACAGAAACCTCACCCCAAAGCAAGCAGCTCACCCCTAGACCAGCACAGGGATAGGGAAAGACTCTGAATGTCACAGCAGGAGACAGCGACCCCAAACCAGGTCCTTGAGCCCATCCGAGCCAATGAAAGCCACCACCAAGATTTCGGGCCCCCAGCAGATGGGCAGAGCCGATGAACGCTGAAGAGACAGAAGGAGAACAGACAGAAAGAGATCAGAGCCAAGGAAACAGGCCCAATCCCCGAGCAGGAGGCCAAGCCTCACCATGTTGTCATTCAGTTGTCCTCATAGGAGGCTGGCAGGAAGGAAGGGGAGCCTGCTGGGGACGTCTGGGGAAGGCTGATGGCCTCGAGTCCCCAGAGGTAGGTCTCATGGGGAGCTCCTGGTGGTGAGATGTAAGGAAGCCTGACTCAACAGGTGAGGCAGGCCACCCAACAGCAAGGGGACCCAGTGGAGTCCCCACTGATGAGGGTGCCTGCACTGTCCATGGTCCTGGGCCTGTAGCTGCTCTACCAAGAGAGCCTCAAATAGGTTGGCAACCCCCCAGAATCATGTTGAGGGGGCATGTTGAAAAGCCATATGCCTGTATCCCACCCCTGACCTACTGAATTAAAGTAGGTCCTACTATATGCAGGCTGGATCCTGGAGATACAGCCCTTGAGTCCGTGCTTCAAAAACAGTTTTGAGGTAGCAGCCACATTTGAGAACCAAGAGGGCACAAATGGTCTCCTAACTCTTGGACACTGGTGGTTCCCGATCAATTGCTCCCAAGGATATAGCACTTATAGTTTCCCTTACTGTCTTCTTTCCCAGGTCCATGGAAACCTCAGCATCTGCAATGCTGCAGAACAAACACACCGGTGACCCAGGCATTAGAATTTCTACAGTTAATTTCCTGGTCTCTTGGTGCAAAAAAGTTGTTTTCTCTGGGACAGGGCTTGGTAAATATTTTCTGTAAAGGGCCAGGTAGAAAATATTTTAGGGTTTGCAAGCCACTATCATAACCACTTGACTCTGCTGCTGTAATGCAAAAGCAGCCAAAAACAAAAGGCAAACAAATGAGCACGGGTATGTTCTAATAAAACTTCCTTTGTGGACACTATAATGTGAATTTCATATCATTTTCACATGTCACAAAATATTATTCTTCTTTTGATTTTTTTTCGATTTTAAAAAATGTAAACACCATTCTTAGTTCATGAGCTATACAGAATGAGACTGGATTTGGCTCGTGGGCCATAGTCTGCCAAACCCTGCTTTAGGAAATTAAGAGGGGTACTCATTCGCCCCATGAGCCATGCCTCCTCAAGGATGACTGGTAATACCTGGCCTCTTCCCTTGGGCTCTAAGGAGAGGGGGAGCTGTGGATCTGGCCCCCCTAGTCGCCACAGATCCGTAGCTGACAGCGTCTGCCCCCACCCACTGACAGAATAGAAAGCTGCCTACAGAATGAGGTTCTTGAGGCCACCAAAAGTGGCTTGTTGCCCTACTCCTCCCCATAGACTCACCAATGAGCTGGACGAGAAAGACCAGTAGGCCCCTGTAAAATGTTCTAGAAAAAGTCCCAGTTCTCAGCCAATCTCAGGGAAGCACTTATCAGTTTCACGCAGATGTGGCAAGCATGCCTCCACCCCCAGCCTCTCACACCCTGCAGACATCATCAATGGATCCCTCTGCTACAGAACCCTCAACACTCCAAGCTGCGTCCTGCAGCACGGAGGTAGGACAGTGTGAGGGCATCAATATTTCTCCTGCCTCCACCTCCCCCGGGACCAAGACTCAAATGACAACATGGCAGAGGTGGCTGGCACCCAGCCCCAGGGGTGGGGAGAGCCCAGACATTACTGGGGGGCTGCGGCTTCTGGCTTGATGTGGGGAGGGTGGTGTCCCATTTGGTCTGCGCCCACCGACTGCCCCTGGCCACCACTAACGCGGACCGTCCCGCAGGAACCACCATCCAGGCAGGGCCCACGGAGACAGGGGAAGTGCCACCCACAGCACTGGAAGCAACTTAAGAGGCAAAATAAAAAGCCCTGGTGAAATGGAAGGTCTGCGGTGACAGGAACACTGAAAAGGCGAGAAGAACCAATTCCCTGGGCCTTGAAACCTTCCCCTGTCCTGTTCCACTTAGTTCCCATGGATTGTGTTTGATCAGAGGAAGAAAGAATGCTGTTACCTATAAAGTGCCTACTCTGTGCTCGGTGCACATCCCCTACTATATGCAGGGGATTGCCTTATCCCTAACGACCCTGTAAGGGATGCATTTTTTTTTCCTATTTTGCAGAAGAGAAAAGTGAGGCTCAGAATGGTAACATAACTTACTCAAAGCCTCACCTTTTTGAATAAAGGCCCCCCTTCTCTTCCCACTAAGAAGAGCTGTCACTTCCCGAGCTCAAGTCCTATCATTATCCCCTTTTACAGATTAGAAGACTGAGGCACAGAGAGTTCAAGCAGCATGCCCAAGACTACTCAGCTAATAAGTGGTGGAGCCGGGATTCCAACCTAGAGGATCAGACCCCGAGATCCTATTCATACTCTCAGCTGTTTTCCTACTGGCTGTTGTCTCCCCAAACCATCCTTGCCCTAGACCAGCGGTTCTCAACTGGGGTGATGTTGGCCTCCCAAGGGACACTTGGTGATGTCTGGAGACATTCTGTCCGTGACTTGGGAGTTAGCTAGATGTTACTAGCATCTAGGGGGTAGGGATGCAGCTCAACATCCTATATAACATATAAGACTCTTCCCTCCTCCACCCACAAACAGTTATTCAGCCCAAAATGTCAACAGTGCCAAGGCTGAGAAACCCTGCACTGGGCAGGTGCTGTCCAATACAAATCCAATGTGAGGTACAAGCATAATTTAAAATTTCCTAGTAGCCACACTAAAAGGGTAAGAAGAAACAGATGAAATCAATCAGCAATATGTGCTGTTTAACCCAATAAACTCCAAACGTTATCTTTTTTTTTTTTTTTGGCCGCATGGCGTGGCACGTGGGATCTTAGTTCCCCGACCATTGTTGACCAGGGATCGAACTCGCACCCCCTGCAGTGGAAGTGCAGAGTCTTAACCACTGGACCGCCAGGGAAGTCCCACCAAATGTTATCATTTTCACACAGAATCAATATAAAATAATTAATGAGATATTTTACATTCTTTTTCTTGGTACAAAATCTTCAAAATCCAGTGTGCATCGTACACTTACAATTTGGACTAGCCCCATTTCAAGTGCTCAGGACCATATGCGGCTCACACCTCCCATACCAGACAGTACAGAGACTGTCTTGGCGACAGAGGGGTCTGGAAATGCCCTTCTCTGACTGTGAACCCACCTAAATGCTTGAGAACTTGTCTTTGCCTCCTCTGTGCACAAGAAGCAGGCACAGAACCAGGTGGTGGAGACAGGGGTGAGAAGACACGGAAAGGGAGTTTAGAACCATCTGTGGCCACATCTTTCCTCCCACAGGGGAAAACTCTTCTCTTATCATTTAAGGCAGGCATCTGTATACTTTTTCTGCAAAAGGCCAGCCAGTAAATATTTTTGGCTTTGTGGGCCATGTGGTCTCTGCCCCAACTAGTCAACTCTGCGGCTGTGGCTTTTCAAGCAGCCACAGACCATATGTAAATGGATGGGTGTGGCCGTGTTCCAATAAAACTTTATTTACAAAAACAAGCAGTGGGCTGAATTTGGCCCACAAGAAGGGGTTTGCTGATTTCAGATTTAGGCACTTCCTCAGAAAGAACTTTACAGACCTTACAGATGAAAATCATAACATGACTGTTTTGTAAACTCTGTGACGCTCAGGGTCCTGAGAAAATCAACCAAGCATGGGGGTCACCATTTCCATGTGGGCTGAACCTGACCTTGAGGATGAAGGGAGTGAAACCACAATGCCCTCCCCTACCCTCCCATCAAAACAATCTGCATGGAGTGGATGTAAGAAGCACAAGCTCTGGAGCCAGACCATGTGGGTTCAAATGCCAGCCATGCCAAGGATTAGCTGGGCAATCCTGGACCAGTTTTTTAACCTTTCTGTGCCTCAGTTTCCTCCTTTGAACAAGGGGGGATGGTGATGACAGTGGTACCTGCCTTGGAGGGCTGTGGTGAGGATTAAGTGAATTAAGACATGGAGAGAGCACAGAAGTGGGCTCGGCACACAGTGTCACTTAGTACATGAGACCCACCGTTGCTCACAGGGCATCTGCCATATTAGGTGTGTGATGTATCATTGAGCTGACTTCTAAGAATATGATCCCGGGCGGGGACTGCTGTTATCCCAGTTCTACAGATGAGGAAATGAGGCCTGGAGAGGGCCAGTCACTTGGCCACACTGCAGTGGCAGACTTGAAAGTAGTAATGTGTTCTTTTCTCTAAACCAGCAGTTCTCATCCGGGGGCAATTTGGCCCCCAGAGGACACTTAGCAGTGTCTGGAGACATTTCTGGTTGTCACAACGTGGTGCTGGCGGTGGGGGCAGATTTACTACTTGGCACCTAGTGAGTGGAGACCAGGCATGCTGCTCAACACCCTACAGTGCACAGGACAGCCCCCAACCACAAAGAATTACTCCAGCCGAAATGTCAGTGGTGCTAAGATTGAGAAGCCCTGTTCTAAATACACTGTCTTGGTTGGGGTTTCCTTGAAGGCAGACAAGGATTCAAGTGCAAGTTGGGAGATGTTCCCAAGAAGCACAGGTAGGGGACAAGTGAAAGGACACAGGAGGGGAAGGGCGAAGAGGGTAACAAGCTGGTCACTGCATCAGTTACCATCATGGGCACCTGGCGCTTGATCTCGTGGGGGACCTCCAGACATGTGCAGACACACATTTCAGAGTGTTCTCACCTGAGGGGTGAGGAAGCTGGGGCATTTATACACCAGCTCCTACCGGACACTGGCGGAGGGCTGCTCCAGGGAGGCACTGATTGTAATCCACCCCACCCACCCACCAGGGCAGAAGGAACCCTGGTGGCTGGAGACACTAAGGCTGGCAGCTGGCAGTGGAGCTGCCTGCACAGAGGGTGTGGGTGGGTGCAGCTAGCATCTGTTGCCCTGGCACGTGCAGGGCCACAACAGGCTAACGTGGATATTCCCCAAATAAGTAAGACGTTCAGCACCCAGCCTGGCTCCCAGCAAGAGCCTACAAATTGTTTGTTGGATGAGGCCCTGTGGAGAGAGCTGCCTGGGAAGGCAGCCACAGGGCACTGGCCTCTCTGATAAATCAGCTCTCTGTGGGGGGCGGAGGGGGGCGGGGGCGTGCGCCATGTGAGCCATAGTACCGCAGAGAGGCTAGGATGGCTTCAGCCCCTGATCCTGGGCAGGAACGGATATGGCAATACACGTCAGGACGCTCCATGGCTCTTAAAGACACAGGAACATGAGGCTTTGCTCCTAACTGAATACACGTGAAAACACAGGCTAACCCAAGCAACATAAGACCTTACCACCAAGCCTGCCCACGTCCCAGCTCCGACAGCAGTGGACGTGAACTGGAGCGTTAAGCAGCCTGGCACGATTAGACCCACCTAGCCAGGGAGGGTGTCTGCTTTCAAAAGAGCCTCTCACTGCCCAGCGTGGTCACTTAAGCAAAGGGAATCTCAGAGCCATTATCCATCAAATGGGAACAGGGCTGCAGAGGGTTAAATATTTAAAATAAGGTTTATAGAAAGAGCCTATAACTTATTATTGATTTGTTTAACAGACATCCACACAGTGCTTAACAAATGTCAGGCCTCCTTCTGAGAACTTTTCAAATATTAATTCATTTCATCGTCACCACAGCCCTCTGGTAATGAAGATCTTCATAGCAACAGTTCCCATTCACTAAGCATCTACTTCATGGCAGTCACCATGCAAACTGTAGGACACATGTTTTAATCTTGTGTGCCAGTGCCCAGGGCTTCCCTTCCCCTCTGCTGGCTTTTATTTATTTATTTGTTTGTTTATTTATTTATGGCCGTGCTGCGCGGCTTGCTTGATCTTAGTTCCCCAACTAGGGATTGAACCTGTGCCCTCAGCAGTGAAAATGCAGAGTCCTAACCACTGGACCACCAGGAAATTCCCCCCCTCTGCTGTCTTGACAACCATTTATTGAGGGCCTACTGTATGCGAGGCCTCATTCTATGGGCATTACATTGACCAGCTTATTATCTCATTGAATCCTTACAACAATACATTGAAGTAAAATAATAATAACAACATAATAGCATGTGAATGTTCTTTCTGTGCCAAGTGCTTTATCTCATTTGATCCTCGCAAGAGTCCCATGAAATAGGTGCTATGAATAGGTCCCCATTTTACAGATGAGGAAACCAAGGCACAGAGGGGTGAAGTGACTTGCCCAAGTGCAACCAGGATTCCAGAGCCCATATCACTGCTGCTACCCCATGCCACCTTGTGCCCATGGACATCTTTATTAGCTAAGTAGAGAGTGCTTATTTGTTTTCATTTGGGGAAAATCAAGGCTGCCAAGACCCCAACTTCCTGATTCCAGGTCCCCCTGCTGGCCCCAGAATCCACATCTCTTGTCCTCTAGTTCCACATGGCTGAAGTCAACTTCAGGACCAGCTAACAGGTGGATCCCTGGGCCCAGGGCCAGGGCAGCTTACCGAATTCGGACTGCATGCCAGGGTAGATGATCCTGAACACGTAATCCGTGGCCTCCTCATCTTCCTTGTCTGAAGACGTGGACTCGGACGAACCCTGAGGGCTTCGCTTGCGCAGTTTGGGAAATACTTTGCCCTGAAAGAACAAATCCCAGTGCGTGGTCCCTGGGACTCACCTGTCTCCACAACCTGCACAGCCCGAGGGTCTCTGCGGGGCATGCAAGCGCCTATGCAGCCACATAAGGGCCCATGGGCAAGAACAGCCAGCCACTCCCCATGGCTTACCCCTACCCCAGCCTCCCTGGGGCTCCCACGATCACTCACCTTCCCCCGCTGAGACCAGAGTGGCGGGTCCAGCTGCCCGTGAGGGAGGAGCCCATTCTCCAGGCACGAGAGGAACTGCAGGAGGTGACCTCCCTTGGGGAAGCGGAAGGGCGGCCTCTGGATCCCGTCCTGGCTGACCAACACCACTGTCCCACCGCTGTCCACTGCCACCGCGACCCGGCCAGAGGAGACCCAGCAGGAAGTCACTATGAGACATGGTGATGGGCCCCCGCCCAGGCATGCCCAGCCAGACCCAGCGGTCCTGCTCTAAGGCTCTGGGAAAGGTCTGGGCAGAAGCTCAGGGGCAGCTGTCACCTCCTCTGAGTCCCCCTCATCCCACCCACCAAGGTCATCAACTGGGGAACTACAGGACAAGGTCAAGAAGAAGGTGCTTGGCCTCCCTGCATTCACCCACCAAAGGAAAAAGGTACCCCCAAACACCCTATGCCCCTCAAACACACTCTACAAATTGACCTGACCTATTTTTGTATGGAGGCTTTCAGACAGACCCATTTTTAGGGCAGTAATTGACTCTTTTTTTTTTTAAATTTATTTATGTATTCATTTATTTTAGTAATTGACTCTTGCTAGCATGTATTAAGCATTTACTGTATACATGCATAGCACGTTAAAGGCACTGTCTTATTGTAATATTCAAAAGAGCACTATGAGGCATATTTATTACTGCCTATTTTGCATATGATAAAACTGAGGCTCAGAGAGGTTATGTAACTTGCCCAAGGTCACACAGCTGGTGAGTGGCAGGACCTGGATCTGAACCCACGTCTGTCTCATTAAATAATTTAAATCACTGTGTTTTGTGTCTTGGTGATGTACAGATTCCTTTCTTAATAAAGCAAGATGGCCCTCTGCTTGTTCAGAATATACCTTCCTTGAGCTATAAAGGAGAACTCTAGCTATAAATCTTTGATTTTCAGAACACTGACTTTGGAGGGACAAAGGCCTGGGTTTGAGACCAGACTGGGGAGCTTAGGACGTATATCAATGTGCCACGCTGCTTCCTCACCTCTAAAATGGGAATGATGGAGCCCCTACCGCTGGGTTGTTGCAACGATTAGATAACAAGCATGTGAATAGTGAGAACTGTGCCTGATACATGGGTTTAATGCTGAGCCCTTAACAAATGCCATTTGATCCTCACAGCAACCCCATGAACAGACGCTGTTATGATTTCCATTTTACAGATGGGGAAACTGAGGCTCAGAGAGGTGAAGTCACTTGTCTGAGGTTGCACAGGTAATAAGTGGGTGGGGCAGGCAGGGGGTCCAGGAGGAACACACCCCAGCCCCATGCTCACCCTCAGTCCCTACCTTGCTGGTGGCAATGCAGGTAGACAATCTCCTCCAGGCGGATGGTCATGGCATAGTCCCAGTAGACGCTAGAAGGGGAGAGAGGGTCAAGCTTGCAGGATGTCTGCCCAACTCGCCATGGGGAAGCCCAATCCATGGGCTCCTCCACTCTCCTCACCAGGACCACCTATCCCCAACATCCATGTCTCAGTCTTCCCAGACTCTATCTCCCCTTCTTCTGGTTCCAGTACCCCAATTTTCCAAGGAATCCCCCCTACACACACATTTCTTTAACCCCAGTCCATGTGGCTAAGGCTGCTCTCTCCTACCCTCCCCCACCTCAAGGACTCCAGGAATGGGCACCTGACCCTGGTGGCTTGGCCACTCAGTATATGACACTGTTCCAGCCACTGTGAGTGGTTCACAGATTGCCCCATGATGCAAGCAGAGCCAATGAGACTCAATTATTGGATTTATGTTAGAAATCTCTGGGAAGGAGATGCTCCTTTCTGCTAGGAGAGTAGTGGTTAGGAGATAGAACTCTGGAGATGTAGAGGGCCATGGCAAGAAAAAGCCTGCCTGTGAATGCAGTCAACAGTTGGGAAAGTAGAGCCAAGAGATGGAAAGAGTTCAGGTCCTCATTTGAGTCCCTGGATCCAGCCATGCCTGAAGCCACCACCCTGGATTTTTCAGTTCATGTGAGCCAATGATTAAGGCAGTTTGAGTTTGGTTTTCTGTCACCAGCATCTAAGATAAGAGTATTGACCAACTCCAGGCCACCATGTGGTTAGAACAGCCACTCAACAGCCTTAACTGCACAGGTCTCAGCAGGGTGACTTGAAGGCTTCCATGAACCTCATTTTCCTCCTCTATAAAACGGGGCTCATAATAATATCTACTGCATCGTGTTGCTGTGAGGATTAAATGGAATCACATATTTGAAGGGCTTAACACAGTGGTGATGCATGAAAAGGTACTTGGTGAACAGTCCCTGTGATGATTTACTTAAGGTTTTCCATTTCCAGCTCAATGCCTACTGCTGTCTTGAAACAGATTGCCCTTCCCCTCAGAACACAGTGGACAGTGGGGGCCACAGGAGTGCACTGTTCAAGTTTCCTTCAGATCTTGCTGTGGGGAGCAGAGTGACCAACCAACAGCTTCAGAGGCCGCCCCTGTGGATCCACCACATCTGTGCTAAGGTCATGCTTCACTTGAGCTGCTTTTAGTCAGGACTGAGCACGTGGGGGTGACAGTGTAGGTCTATTCTTGTGGGCTGGGAGACTCCTCCAATGGTCAACTTTAGCCCAGGGATCCCCTACTGATCTGGCCAAATGTTCTTAGAACTGCACTGTGTCCGAGATTCTTCTTGGCCAGTCTTCCTTCCTTTCCCCATCCCTTCCCAGTAATGAGAACAGCTTCTCGGTCTGCCCGCCTCGTCCTGCTCCTCACTTTGATCCTTTGCAGGTTCTTCCCCCATTACATCTCTTCTGCACGTCTACTCCTGTCTTGGTGTCTGCTTCTTGGAGGACACTAACACAGGCGTCAAGGTCAGGCAGGGTTTAAATCCCACTCCTGCCACCTACGTGGAGCCAGTCTTTCCCCGTCTCTGGGCCTCAGTTTCCTCTGATGTGAAGCAAGGAAGTTGGAATATATGCTCTCCGAGGGTCCTTCCTGCACAGGTCTATACCAGAATCAGTCTCGCCAGGATCCATGGAGTGACTGTCCTTGGACGATGGTCAAGTATACAAGCGTTTTTCTGAGAAGCAGCCTCTTCCGAGCCCCTCACAAGGCGAGTCTCAGTGAGGAGTTCCTTCCCAGGGCTTCCACACCAGGCTCATCACACAGGGCTGCAATTGTCTGTTTTCTCCTCTGTCTCTCCAAGAGGTGCTGTGGGGGCCACAGGAGTGCCCCCAGTTCCTGGAGAGGGACTGGGCTTTTTGTTCACTTCTGCAAAATGCTTAAAGAATGTTCATAATGAATGGTAAATGCTGGATCCTGGAATGCCCAGGAAACAAGGCAACTCTCCAATTACCACCAGACACCAGCAAGGAGGATCTCTGTGGCCACAGGTCCTTTGGATCCACCTAAATTAACACCAACAAACCCCATGACCGGGATGCCTTTCCAGCTGCCAGGCTTCCTGCTAAGGGCTTTATATGCATTTTCTTATTGACTCTTCCCTGTATGTCTCTTCAGAGGTTCCATTACCACATCCCCACTTTACAGATGAACAAACTGAGGCTCAGGGAGGTGAAGTTGATTATCCAACTGGGAAGGAACAAGAGTTGAGTTTCTGTTTTCGTTTTACATGTTCTAACGGCTTCTAGAGTGGAATTTCTGGGTCATATAGCAAGGGTATGTTATAAGAAACTTCCAAACTTGTTTGTAAAGTGGTTGGACCATCAGCAGTGTATGAGGGTTCCAGCTGTTCCACATGGCAGGGCTGAGATTTGAGCCAAGTCTGGGCTGACTCCAGAGACCAAATATCCACCTTTCTGGTGGTATTTCCCCTCAAACATCAGGAAACCCAGCTGGGGAGTCATGATCCTGGCTGTGTAAGAGGGAAGTCTGGCTGGGAAAAGAGGAAAGAGGTCCTGAACCTCCTCCTCCTTATCGTCATTGTCCCTTGATCCCCAGAGGGATGCTGGAGCCCCTGGGTTCCCCCCTTTCCCATGCCAACATGCACATTTCTGACCCCTGGCTGTTTTTATTCCAGTGAACCTCAGTTCCAGGCAAGGATAACAAGATAGATGGGGGTTCAGAGCCCAGGGCTGGGGAAGTTCCCAACCCCATTAGCAGTGACCTTTGACGTGCAGATTCAGCTGGAACTAAATATTGAAGCACTTATGATATGCCTGTCCACAGAGGAAAAGATGATGCAGAAACAGGCAGAAACAGAGTCCCCGATGATTTGAGCTGGAGGGAAGGTGCTTGGCAACCATTTGGTCTAATGTCTTTCCCAAAACATTAACATCAAAAGTTTCCTGCCCACACAATCCTGGGCTTAGGTCCAACCAACAAACAGAGTCCTTGTGTTGTTGAAAGCTTTGATGTTTGGTGGAAGACACGTCAATGTTTAGGAACCCCTGCAGACCCTTGGGGAACCCTTCATGTTTTGGAGAGCTCATCCTGTCCACCCACCTCATTTGATAGGAGAGGGAAGCTGAGGCCCAGAAAGGGGGAGTGATGTACCCCAGGTCATCCAGTGAGGTGAGGACCGAGCAAGGACTTGTTCCCATCACATCCATTTGTTCATTGCTTATTCGTTGTCTCCTTCAGTACAATGTAAATACAGTGTAAGCTCTGAAAGATCGATTTTCCTCTCCTTTTACGCATCTGTTCTCTCTCTTGGACCAAGCACAGTGTCTAGCACACGGTAGGTACTCAGTTAACATTTGATGAATGAATCCAGGTCCCCTGACTTCCCTGCTTTGCTTCATAATTATTTGATATCTAAAGGGCGAGACAGTCGGAACACAAGTCGTAACAGATTTATTACGATTTTGTAAATGCTAAGAAGGAGATTCAGGGGACCTCCGTGGGACCTGAACTCAGCTGGGAGGTCAGGGAAGGCCTGATATAGAGATTTCAGATGAACAAGCTGATATAAGGTTCAAGGGCAAGAGCATTTGCTCGGCTCCCACACTGCTCCTCCCAGAAGGTGTTGCCATCAGAAACTCAGGAGTCTGGCTGGAGCTGAATTACGTGGCCCAGCTGAGGACTGACTGCACCTCCCAATGACCGTCTCTGAGGACAGACGGTAACCCTTGCCCAGGAAGTGATCAGCTTAGAGAATGATATTAATCACACCAAAGCCTGGCGTTAATCACACCGAGGCTTAACACTACACAGAATACAGTGATAGTGCTCTGGTCACGGCTCTTGGAAAGAGTTCTTCTTTTTTATATATAAATATATATATTTATACTTACAAATATGTATATATATTTATAGATGAAATCCTATAATTTCATGATGTTTGTTTGCTACTGCAGGACAATATGAAAGGCAGAGGGGATGATGGGATGGCTGTTAGGGCTGCATCATGGGTACCTGAGTTCTATTTTTATGTTAGAAATTCCTCATAATCAAAAGTTCTGAAGAAATCGAGAACATGTATAATAATAATAATAGAGCCCGATGTGGGCTCAGAGCAGCAAAACCCATCATCCCTCCTCCCCACCGGCAGCCAAGACTCCCCCAGCAGAAATCACCGGGCGGGCTGCACCTCTGCATGGCGGCTTCCCTGTGTTTTTCCTAAACTTTCCCTAATTGCGCTGGAACACAGGGGATCGCAGGCAGGGAATCCCTGGTCCCCGGGTCTCTTTGAAGTGTGACTCCAAGGCCTTTGCTGGGTCTTATAACTCGCAGGGTATTACAGGAGATACAGACCTGGACCAGATGCTCACAACCAACACCTCTGGCCTTCCTTTTGCATTGAGTGATGGGTAAGGTGGCAGGAGATTGGGGAGTATTTGCCATTTGCGGGCTTACGAGATCTTTGTTACGATTTCTCTCTCCGGGTGGTGTTTGCCCAGGGCACTGCCTAATACCTATATCCTAAGATTCTTCCAGTCAGTTCCCAGATCCTCCTGAGTTACCCACAAGGCCACAGCTGCAGGGAGGCTGGACCAAGTGGCCATAACAACCAGACGGAGCAGGGGCAGAGGCGGGGCACAAGGGACAGGGCACAAACATCCCTGCGCCGAGGGGAAGGGAGGCTCCCAGCACCCTACCTCTTCTCGTAGTCCAGGTCCCCCACAGACCCGTTCATCAGCTGGTTGGGCGTCCACTTCAAGGTCATGACGTCAGCTGTCTGGTGCAGGGACAGATACCCCGGCACAGCCTCCATGTCATCCCTCTGCAGAGACAGCAGGACTCAGGCCTGATCATAGCGCTGGCATCACAGTGGACACGGGCCCTGGCCCATGTGACTCAAGGGCACACAACCAGAACCAAGAGGTTGGCTCATTCCCTCCACGGCCATGTCCATCTGGAAGACTCCGAGCCTCCCTCCAGATGGCTGTGCTAAGCCAACCACCACGACGGGTTTGGTTCTACGGAGTCCAGCTGTGAAGGCCGCCCACCCCACCCTTTCATGTGGCTCAGGAGCCCTGATGCAAGGGTGGAGTCGGGGGGGAATCTTTAGAACCAGGAAGGGGGCTCTGTCCTCTCAATAACACCCTTTCCAAAACGGAAGGCATGTATCTGCCATCACTGTGTCCAGTCTTAAGGGAGAAAGAGATGGCAGCCGAGTTCTGTTCCACAGATATTGCCCAGAACGCCCTCCCCAAATACCCTCTCCATACTCCCCGCCCAGGAGCCCCATCCTCTGCCTTCCCAATATGCCTGCAGGGCTTCTCACCTGCTCTGCTCTATCCCAAGTGGGGTTTGGCGGAGGGGGCTGTCTCCAAGCCTCACACATGAGAGGCAGCCCTCCTCCCCCCAGATTCACCCCACAACATGTGGAGACAGACAACTAACATTTACTGAGCACCGAGGGTGTACCGAGCATGGCTCCACTCCATAAATATCTCAACCACACATGCCAGCAACCCTGGGAGGAAGCATCTTTGCCGTATTTCATCGATTCTAAGATACACAATTTTTTTTCACATTTTAGTGCACCTGAAACGGTGCATAGCAGGTTCAGTACAAATGAGTGAACTAAATGAGTGAGTGATTACAACAGAGAATGATAGATAGACAGCTGGCTGGACAGATGGATGGACAGATGAACTGGAAAACAAATGGACAAGTGCAGACATGGATTGATGATGGGTAGATGGATGGATTAATAGATGAATATAATTATGGGTGGATGGATGGAGGTAACGATGGGTAGATGAATGGATGGATGTAATAATGGGTAGATGGCTGTATGGACGTAATGATGGGTAGATGGATGGATGAATGAATGGGTGGTTGGGTGGATATAAATACAGGCCGATGGATAAAGAAATAGTGATGGATGCATGGATAGAGTGATGGGTGAATACAGAGACTGGAAGAGAGGAGACTGGCTGGGTGGGTGGAGACTTTGACAGATGGATGAATAGATGGGTGAATGGGTGGATGGATGGATAGATGAGCAACCAGGAGCCAGAGGGAACTCCTCCTCTACAACCTGCAGCCAGACCCCCAGTGGAAGAACTGGGCCCAAGATGAACTCTCACCGGCTGAACCAGAACGTTGTTCTTGCCATAGAGCAGGGTGGCCCGGGAGTTCTGGTGCAGGGACTCTACGTAGTCACGGGCGGAGAGGGACGGCCGGTCATCCATGCTGCTGCTCGAATGCCTTTTCTGGATCTGGCAATGTGCGGGGAGGTGGCAGATGAGGTCTGGAGTGACCACCAAGGCCCCGGTCCACTCCCCACCTCCACACCAAGTCCAGAACTCAGCCAGACTCCCTCCCAGTGCCCCACCGTCCACCCCACTCACGCAGAGGGCCGGACGCTTGGTGGGCGAGTCCTGTCGCAGGTGCAAGCTGTGGATGCGGTGCCTCTGGACAAGCTCGTCAGCTGAGGGGTCCGTCCAGAAGTGATCGGAAGTCTTCATCTTGGTGTACTCCAGGGCACAGGGCCCTACTGTGGAGCAGACAGGGGCTGGGAAGCCATCTCCCTGGAAAGTCCTCCCTCCCTTCTACCACCAGATGGACCACTTATTTCACCATCTCTCCCCTCCAGGCAGCTAGCATGACCCAGGGTCCTGCTAAAGAGAAACCAGCACAAGACCCTGAAAGCAAGAGGCAGGGAGCAGTTTTGAAGGGAGAGGCTGGAGGGAGGCGAGAGAGGCCCTTAGGAGGTGCCCCCTGGAGCTGAGACCAGAGATCCAGAGGAAGCTCAGAGCACTGGACCACTTACCCAACAAAGATGCAAGGATGGGGCCATCCACGGGGTCCATCAGGAGGGCTTCCTTCTCGTAATACTTACTAGCAAGAGAGGAAAGGACATGCAGGGTTGTATGGTGACCAGCGGAGGGTGCACAATCAACTACAACCTGAAGGTTAAGAGCAGACTGGGTTCAATGCCTCTCTGGTCACCCAGTACCTCTGTGAGCCTCAGCTGCCCCATCTGTAAAATGGGGATAATAATAATATGTCTCATAGGGCTGCCAAAGGACGTTTGAGAGAGACAACAGATGTAAGGCACTTAACACAGTGCTTGGCTATAACTGCTTAATACATGGCTTATTAATAATACATTATTATTAATGATGAGAGTAACAGGAAAAATCATTAGAAGGCTGCCGAGGCCTGGCTGTTCTGCTTCTCTTGCATCTTCCATTTCAAACATGAAGTCACTTAGAGGCTCAGATGATGTCTGCCCTTCCAATATTATTGAGGCAAACATATGCTTTTTAGCTGTGGTGTGTCCTCAAAAGCTGTAATCATAGGCCTTCCTGTCTGGAAAACTAAAGCAGATGACGCTGGCCTGACACGCTCAAAAATGCCTCCGGCCTCTGACTCTCCAAAATAACATGCAATGTTGTCAATACGTTCGTGCTGTTTTGTTTTTTGAGTTGTTGTGCACTGGTTTCCAATTCTTTGCAAACTCATACAATCTAGAAACTAACAGAACTTCAGAATTGGAAAGGACCTTGTTCTGACCTCCTGAGGGATCTCAGGCCCAGAGAAGGTAAGTGACTTGCTGGAGGCCACACAGCAGGTGGATGCAGCCTACACCCAGCAAGCTTAGCTCTTCTTCCCTTCCTACAACAGAGGGTGAAGAACACAGGATCTGGAGTCGGACTGAGTGGGAGCCCAGCTCGGCCACTCCCTCCCTCGCTGTGTGTCCCTGGGCAGGTGACTACCTTCTCTAAGCTTCGTTCGGTGCCCTCAGCTGTAAAGTGGGAAGAATGACAGAACTCACCCACTTGCGGATGCTGGGAGGAGCAAATGTCCAACTGCATGTATTAAGTCCCAACACCGTGAAGTTCTCACTAAATGTGGCAATATCATTGTAATTTTACCCCAAAGAAATCTTCAATCAACCATAAAATTGACTGAGGCAGAATGACACATCCTGGACATGCTCAACATCAAGTTTATACATTTTGGTGTCAGATCTGAAGCTAATACTTTGAGACACTTTCCAGTCCACCACTCATATTCTATTCCAAAAATCAGCACAGTTATGTGATCGTAACCTGGAAATAATGCCTTCAAATAGTAGGTAGGTTGGGAGCAAGATGTGACTATATAGGGTAGCCCCAGGGAGTTTCTTCCGGGTGATGGGTTTCTTTGGAACAGTTCTATAGCCTGAGTGTGGTGTTGGTTTTATGAAACTATGCATGTGTTAAAATTTCATAGAATTATATAGCAAAAAAAAAAAAAAGAATGTACCAATACTGTTGGTTTAACAGTATTGCATCAATGGCAATTTCTTGGTTTTAAGACTTGTACTACAGTTATGTAGGATGTTAACACTGAGGGTAGGCAAGAACCCTCTGTACTACTGTTTCAATTCTGTGTGAACCTAAAATTCAAAATACAGTGTTAATGAAGAAATAGTAGGTTGGTATTGCTGCTCAAATAAATTACTAAATAAATATGACCAACTTTTTCAGTGGGAAAACACAAGGTCATATGCCAAAGGCAATTAACTACAGAGACCCTGGACCCATAACAAGACAGGGGGCAGAGATGTGTTATAATTTACTAGAAGGTGAAGAGGTGAACTGGAACTCCAGAGCCTGGATTTCTTTCAGTTCCTCTCCTGCCCCTGGGCCTTTGCACCTGCTGTTCCCTTTGCTGAGAACACTCTTCCCCACACTGTTTCACAGTATCCCATCTTCTGGGACACTTTCCCTGACCACCCAGAGGAAGTTAAACACCACCCACCTGTCCTGGTACACTCATCACAAATTATCACAATTATTATTTGCCTGTTTTCCCTGCTACAATGTGAGCTTCATGAGGGGAAGGACTTTGGTTTGTACTTTCATACATATTTTCCTAGCAAACAGGCAAAGAATAAAAGATGAGAACAATGATACCCACTCTGTGTGAGGATGTGGTTAAACAGGCATTTTCACATACTGAAAGATGGAAAGATTCTCAGATATATTTCTTTCTTTCTTCCATCCTCTCTGTCTCTCTTGCTGGAAAGGGGTGCTGGCCACGAGGAGTCTCAGATCATAGATCCTTCAGTAGATCTCCACTGTTCTTTTCATAATATCCAAGTTCTTAAACATGACAGGCAAGACCAGTGTATCCCCAACATCTAGGTTAGTGCCTGGCACATAGTATATGCTCATTAAATATTTATTGGGTGAATGAATGGATGCACGGATGAATGTTTGCCAAGAGGACTTACACTGTAAAACCTTTATACCATGTCAATCTGAGCTAGGAGAGAAAATGTAAAAAATATCACTATGCATTTCCAAAATGCTGTGTACTCACTAACTCCTTTTCTCACCTCTTCTCCAGAGTGGCAGCAATTCCCATCCTGTCCCATTCACCAGAAGAGACAACAGAGGCACAGAGAAGCTAAGTGAGTCCCCTAGGGCCACATAGTGAATAGACTGTGGGCTTCATTCATGGGAAAAGGAACATCTCTAAGATTGCAAGATCCTTACACCCCACCCCAATTCCAGAGACCCTGAATTGCTATTAAGCACCCAAATATTCCCAAGGTTCTAAGCTAGGCTAGTTCAGAGTCAAACATCCAGAAGGCCCTTATTTAATCACCTTCACATCAAGTGTATATCAAGGGGGCAAAGGATAAGGAGCTTTGCGTGAGAGAGTGCAATTCCTAAGAAGGCCAGCAGGTGGTGGCAGAGCGCACCCAGGTGTCTTCCGCTCACCTGCTGTTTTCCACAAGGTAATGAACAATTTTGTCCAGGACCTTCTCAAACAAGGCTGTACGGATCCACAGGTGCTTGATGGCGAGTGGGGACAGGTTGGGCAGTTTTGGCAGCTTTCGCACATTCTCCTGGAGGCCCTGTATCTGGTTTCGCCTTCAAGACCAGTAAAGGAAGAGAATAGATATTCACAAAAGAGGAAATCCAACAGGATCAATATGCAAATAGGAAAGTGTCCAACTTCTCTAAGAAATCAAGGAATGTCAATTAGAACAACAACAAGAGCCCATATTGCTCCTGGAGAATGGGAAAAGAGTTGAAAAAATAATACCGAGTGAGTGTGAAGCTGTGGTAAAACTGACGCTCTCCTACACTGTGGATGGGTGAGCCAGATGCTCATACAGAAATGTCTTTGTTTTTTTAACATCTTTATTGGAGTATAATTGCTTTACAATGGTGTGTTAGTTTCTGCTTTATAACAAAGTGAATCAGTTATACATATACATATGTTCCCATATCTCTTCCCTCTTGCGTCTCCCTCCCACCCTCCCTATCCCACCCCTCTAGGTGGTCACAAAGCACCGAGTTGATCTCCCTGTGCTATGCGGCTGCTTCCCACTAGCTATCTATTTTACCTTTGGTAGTGTATATATGTCCATGCCACTCTCTCACTTTGTCACAGCTTACCCTTCCCCCTCCCCGTATCCTCAAGTCCATTCTCTAGTAGGTCTGTGTCTTTATTCCTGTCTTGCTCCTATTGAAATTTCTGTCTCTCTCTTACTTTCTCTCTCTCTCGGCTGGAAAAGAGTGCTGGCCAAGAAGAGTCTTGGATTATAGATCTTTTGGTGGCTCCCCATTGCCCTGGAGAAGGAAGCTTTTTAACATGACTAGCAGGGCACTCCATGACCTTGCCCGTTTGCCTCTCCAGCCACCTCCTTACCACTCTCTGCCTCTGACCCCATGATCCAGCCAGACAGAGATATCTGTGGATCCCTGAGGCTGTGAAGCTCTCATATGAGGACTTTCGTGAGCTGCTGCTTCTTCCCGGCTTCCCCCGCCCACCCTATTCCCTGCCTGACTCTTTCTCACTCTTGAGGTCTCAGCGAGGGCACCCCCTCCTACAGGAAGCCCTCTTGCACCAGCTGAAGCTGGGGAGGGGCCCCTCCTCTGTGTTCCCTCAACCTCTGCAGCTTAACTTCCCACTCACTTCTCTGTCTTCCCCTCCGCACTGTGACCTCGAGGGTATGGACAATGCAACTGCTTTTAAAATAAAATATTGAGTCTACCAAGTGGCAAGCCTTGGCCCTTTTTCACGCCTGTATCTCCAGGGCCCAGCACAGTGCCTGGCATATACAAAGGGCTCAGTAAATATGTCCATGAATGAATAATTGCACAAATGAATGAATGGACACCTGGAATGGACATCTCTCATTCCTCCATTAGAAAGTTGCTCCCAATGTTATGGAAGGTCCATGGAAATCCATCCCTTTTAAGAAGTTATCAGCAAACACCTGGGAATTTAGCAGATGGACTGGAAGGCACCTAAAGACCAGGTGGCTGAGGAGTCAGATTCCAAATGGGAGTTGGCAATGCCAAATCCATAGCCTTACCCATCATGCAGTTCTGGCCAGCAGCCCGGGGCTGGCAGGGCCTAAAGGGCAAGGAAAGGGCCATTTCTCATCCAGTGAAGTAGAGTAACCACTCATGGCAGAGAGGGCAAACACATGACATGCACGCCTCTCTCTCCCTTCTGTTGCCCATAACAGGCATGGCTAATCAATCCATGCCCCCTTTCCCATGTAGTCCACTCACAGCTCCAGAATCTTTCACAACACAACTCTCTGTGCAGCTACTAGGACCAAATGGATTTGAAACCTATTTGCCATCCCTGACCAGGCTCCAGGTAGAGGGTTTGGCTGTGCAGTTGGGACGCTGGGGGTGGCTCGGGTGGAAGGCCCTCATGTGCACACTCTCAGGCCATGAGCCTCCCCCCAGTACACACAATCAGCCACTAAGACAACATCCCCTTCAATGGCTGCTTCACTGTGAGCATCTGTCCACACAGACAGAGACCATGTTGGTTATGTTAAACTTTGATCTTCCTGCATTTGGCACAGGTTTGGCTCAGGGTAGGCACTTATTCGTTTTACAGTTGTTTCTTGGGCATCTCCCGGGTGCTGAGCACTGTCTCAGACACTGGGGACCTAATGGGGGATAGCACAGGTGCAGCTGCCTGCCCTCAAGGAGTTCAGAGTCAAGTGGGGGAGACAGATGACAATCAAGTAAACAGTAAACGAATGAATGAATAAATTACACATGGTGATAACAACTGGGAAGACAATAAACAGAGGGATATAAAAGAGAAATGGGGTGAGGGTTGAAATTTACCATTAATTAGGGGAAGGCCTGAGGATGACAAGGAACCAGCCATGGAAGATGAGGGGTGTGAACTGGGTGGAGGGTACAGTGTGTGCAAAGGACCTGGGGTGTGAAAGAATCTGGCAGGTTGGAGGAGCAGAATGGAGAGTGGAGAGGGTGCAGGCTCTCACTGAGCCCGGGGAGGAGCAGGGGCTATCCTCTGGGGGTACCCTAGCCTGTACCCCGTTCTCAGCACTTACGCGCTCTCGATCAGCTGCTCCAGGTCCTGCACCTTGCGGCTCAGCTCCTCTGCTGGCGGGAAGCTCTTGCCCACTTTCATGAAGAGAGCTGCGATCTTGTTGCTGCGCAGGAAGCCAGCCGCTCGCCTCCGCAGGCCATGCAGGACGCAGGCCTCCACAGCCGCTGCAGGGACACAATGATCAGCAGGCCCTGCCCATGCTCCCCAGTGCCCAGCCTGGCTCTGAGCTTCCAACACACACAGGTACCTTGAAGATCCGGGGACCCCAGAATCACAAATTTCGTGACAGCATCATAGCAAAAAGCACGTATACCTCTCCACCATCCAGCCCCTCAAAAGGGAGCAAGGGGGCTTAGTGGTGAACCCACGCTGGCCGCCCAAGGTCAGATCATCTCTGTTCACATTCTCTCCTGGCCAATAACCAGCTGTGTGACAGGGGTCAATTACTTCCCCTCCCTGTGCCTCAGTTTCCTCATCTGTAAAACGGGGATGGTATGAACATTAACCTCGTGAGGTTACTGTTAGGATGAGGTGGAAAAAATGCACGGAAAGCACTTTGCCCAGAGCCTGGCACATAGTGTGTGCTTTACAAATGTTAGCTATTACTCCTGTCAATGAGGGAGGGGAGCCTGGACCATGTGACTGCTGAGCTCTATTCCGGTTAGGGAGTCACACTGTTGTCACTACTACTGTGACTCCAGTAACAGCTAACATCATGGATCTCATCTGATCTCTGCCACAGCCAGGCAGAAAGTAAAACCATCCATTTTTCAGATGTGGAAACTGAGGCTCCCAGAGGTAAACTGAACTGTCCAGGGCCACCCAGCAAATGAGTGATGGAGCTGGGATTCAAACCCACATCTGAACCCAAGGTGTGCTCACAACACTTGTGCCTCCACAAAGGGCCTTTGAAGAGAGGATTCAGTCATAATCTTCCCATTTCTGTGTTTCCCCTGGAGGCCCTGCCCAGCCCTCCTCAAATAAGAGACCTAGGGTGTAGCCTGGGTTCTACCACTAACTTGCTGTGTGACCTTAGGCAAATAACTTTCCCCCTCTGGTCCTCAGTGTTCCCTTCTAAGAAACAGACCCTCTGCAGGCCATTCTGATGGCCCCTATCTTATATCTGATACTCTCAGCAGCCTTTATTTATCTTCTTACTTTCCATCTTACACAGCAGACTGGGAGCTCTCTGGTATGCACTGGAGCATAATCAATGTTTATGGGAAAATGTTAATTTATAATAAGAGCTACCCCTTCTTGGGCACCTACTCAGCCAGTGTTAAGGTTTACCTTCCCTGATCCCCGTGGCAAAACTCATTAAGCAAATGTTCTAGTTACTGTCTTTTCAGAAGAGCACACCAGCACTCAAGAGCCTGGCCAAGGGCTTCCCTGGTGGCGCAGTGGTTGGGAGTCCGCCTGCCGATGCAGGGGGTGCGGGTTCATGCCCCGGTCCGGGAGGATCCCGCGTGCCGCGGAGCGGCTGGGCCCGTAAGCCATGGCCGCTGAGCCTGCGCGTCCAGAGCCTGTGCTCCGCAACGGGAGAGGCCACACAGTGAGAGGCCCGCGCACCGTAAAAAAAAAAAAAAAAAAAAGAGGCTGGCCAAGGTCATGCCATGTGCAAGGAGAAATACTGAGAGGTTTCAGTTTAATTGCTTGTGTTGCTTTTGTTGTTGTTGTTAGCAATGACTTGGCTTTGAAGGATTGTTCACATGTTGCCTAATCTGCTCATGGATTTAAAATATTCTGGGTGATGATCTCTAAAATATCTTCAGTTTTGCTTACATACCCAGAACTTTCATTTCTTTATACTGATTAAGTTCATGATCCATTCTGGCTTGGTAGACATTATTCCATTCTTTCCGACAATGGCTCATAAGGAACAATGGACAAAAGAAACCCCAGGGACATCCCTCAGGTCTCATTTAGAGCCAGCAGATTTCTCTCACCCCCAAACTCTGATCAGAGTTAGAGAATTATTATGATTTTTATCACTCTCTAGTCTTCTAAGTCTTTAATTGGTAGGTATGCTAGTGAGTCCCAAAATAGACATGCATATCATGTCTTTTGCAAATAAAAATGTCCAGGAGAAAAAAGAAAGCCAGAGATATATATCTATATTTATATAGAGAGATATATATTCCCATATATATGTGTGTGTGTATATATATATGCACGCATAAATGTGTATTTTTATACATAACGTAACATCTTACAGAAAAACCCGAATGAACTTTTTGGCCAACCCAATATATACATAAAACATATTTCCGGGACTTCCCTGGTAGTCCAGTGGTTACGACTCGGCGCTTTCACTGCCATGGGCCCAGGTTTGATCTCTGCTCAGGGAACTAAGATCCCACAAGCCAGGAGGTGCAGCCAATATATATATATATATGTGTGTGTATATATATATTTATTTAAATAAATGCATTATCACCTAAAAAAATAAGATCTTGCCCAAGGTCACCCAACCAAGAAATGGCAGAGGTGGGATGTGAACAGAGGTAGGCTGCAAGGGGCTGAGCTGACGTCAGTGGTCTCCCAGGTCATGGCACATGCTCGGCCAGCTGCAGGCCCATGGGTGGTGTCCCCGGCCATCTGGATGGAGGCTGATGGGCCCCTCTATAGGGCCAAGACCGTGAGGGGGGCATTACAGCTTGTCCTTTGTTATGAGACTCCAATCACGAAATAAAAAGGTGTTCAGGGAGAAAGAAACACTCCCACGTATACGTACACACTGCTTAGGCACTGAATCTGACTTCAGGGACACGGTAAGACACCTGTCTCTAGCCATTGTGAAAGTACAGTAAGCACCTGGCAGCGAGGTTGTTCCTGGAACCCTGTGGGCCTCGCAGGTTCAAGGAGAGAAGTCTCAGTCACGCTCTGAGCCTGCCTCCTTTGCTGAGCCAGCTGGAAGAGATCCCTCGGGATGTGTCTATGGCTCTTGATTCCTTTCTTTTTTTTTTAAGTCCTCATTCATCCTCTCTCTTTACCTGGGTGAGGAAAGGATGTAGAGCCCATCCCTTAGATGCAAGACCCTTGGTCGCTTGGGGTAGGGTCAGTGCAAACGGAACCCACGGGAGGGAAGGCATCCTTCTGTGTCAACCATGATTACCTTTTCCCGGGGTGCAGATGTCATTCTTAATTTCTTCTCTACTTCCAAATCTTTTCTCTACTTCCAAATTCCCTAATGGAGTCCCTTTAGAATCCAAAAATAACTTCGCAGTTAAAAAGCAAAAGAATGACATGAGAACTTTGCTCAAAGAAAGACGCCACATCCCCAAGGCAGCCCACAGAGGGAAAAAAAGCCGCTTTTCAAGGCCACGGGCCACTAACTCACCACAGAAAGAGATGATGTGGCTGCTGTCTTCATGGACAAACTTGCGCGTGACGGCTTCCTCCATAATCTGCTTCACCTGGAAGGCAGAGGCACCAGAGGGGGAGACCCAAACCCACTCAGGGTGCAGACACCTCAAAGGGCTACATCACCCCCCACGGTGTTCTCAGGCTGCTTGGGATGTTTTGGTAACTGCTTTCCTTCCACATCCTCCCTGCTGTGTTTTCTGTAGGGCTAGGGCCTGTGGCCTCTGATAGCTGCACACTTCACGCTGAACTAAATTATTTTTTCAGGCTCTCTGCACAGTGGGCTTCTCTTGAGGTGTCACGAAAAATGTCCTCTCCTTCCTGACTGTCCACATCATCTAAGGCATCCCACCTCTAACTCCTTCCATCCCCTGTTATGGTTTCTTCAGAGTACTTCCTGTCCTATTTGTTTACTGTCTGTCTCCATCTTCTACAATATAATTTTCCCAAGGGCAGGGCCTTGTCTGCCTTTTTTCACGGCTGTATCCATGGAGGCTAGAACAGTGCCTGGTCCACAGTAGGTCTCCATAAATATTTTCTAAGTGAGTGGATGAATGAATGAATGAATGAAACGGGTATATTAAAAAAAACAGGAAGGTGTAGTATGAAAAATCAGCCCTGGAATCCTGTAGACCACAGTTCAAATCCCTGCTCAGGTACCTACCAGCTGGATTGTGATCTTATTTTGGGAAACAGAGGCTTAGCAACGTGTAGAAATTCACCCAGAAACGTAGAGCTGGCCCAGAGTGGAGACAGAATCCAAGCTGGGTCTGACTCCCTAGGCCGTGTGTTTTTCATACTACATTCACTCATTCAACAAATATTTATTGAACACCTGTGATGTGCCAGACACAGGGGACACAGCGCTGAAAGGGCAGCCATGCCTCTGCTTATGGAGGTGGCCCTTTGGTGGCCTGAATGCCCTTCTGCTCTGCTGGATTCTGGGCCCCACTGTGTCTGGAGTCACTGTAGTACTTTAGCAAAGTGTTTCTCCCCTCTAAGGCCTCAGTTTGCCCACCTGGAGGTTGAGGAGGTCAGAAGAGATGACCTCAAAACCTGGTCCCAGCTCTACATCTCTGGGGCTGTGACGTGGGGATCCGGAATCCACCCCCATCGATGAGCCCCTACTCCCTTCTGGCTGCCCTGCAGCCCACCTACACTCGGCCTGGCCAGCCCATCCACGCGCCTGTCTGAGAGCAGTCTCAGGCTCTCAGTGTCCCTCTCTCCCTTCCTTCTGATTGCCTTCTGGAGGGGAAGACAGAACCCAAAGCATCCTTGGCCATGTTCTCCGGAAAAACACATGGCAGTGACCACCTGAGAGCTGACACAGCACCTCCCCCGACACAACCAAGTCAGCACCCGCACCGTGAACAGCTCCCAGCCACCAAGTCCAGCAAGCTCTAAGCCTGGTTTTGCCAGCAGCATTTCAAAGTCTGAAAACTATCTAACTGAGCCTGTGGAACTGGTCCCAATTACAAATGGGGAAACTGAGGTTCAGGAAGATGAACTAGCCCACCCAAGGCCATACGGCTAGGAAGCAGCAGAGCTGGAATTCCAACTTATAAAAATGTTTCTCATTTTGGCTCCAGCTACCATATCCTGGCCCGTCTAGCTGCTAGCTGTATTTCCTCAGGCAGCCCATGTCGCCTCTCTGAACCTTAGTTTTCTCACTGGGTAAAGGGCTTGTAGGAACAGCACCTACAAGGGGCAATGGGAGGACTGCACAAGGTAATGCACCCCATGTGCTGAGTACAGAGCCTGGTGTGTAGTGTACCTGCGATAAACGTTAGCTGCATGTAGGTCATTGCCCTACCGAGAACCTCACACCTGGCCTCCTTTACCGTTATTCTGGTCCTGCCTGAAACATCACCTGTTAAGATTAAATTTCCTTGCTTGGGGGCCCACAGTGGCTGCTTTTTGTAACATCCATCAGATTTGTGATGATTTTGTCAGCATCTGTCCCCCCTGCCAAGCTGTGGACCCCATGAGGGCAAGCACTCCGTGTCTCTCTGCTTAACAACTGTGGTTCCAGCACACAGTAGGTGCTCAATAAAGTTCTGTTTGAGGAATGAATGGCTTGAAAGATCATGATTGACTTCTGCTTTGGTAGAATATTCTAGTTGAAAAACATGCTTTCTTATCACTATAATCATGGGTAAATGGAGTAGCCATATAATGACAAACAAAGGCACAGAGAGGCGGAGTAACCTGCCCAGAGTCACACAGCCGGTGACGAATGGATTCAGGGCTTGGACCCAGGTTTATCCGACTCCAGGGGTTGAGCCTCTTCTACAACATGCCGTTAAGCCCACATGGTCTCAGAGCATTTGTCCCCCTCTCTGCCCTCCTCAGCCTCAGGTACCTGCCTCCCTCTTTTCTCTGCTCCCAGCACCTAGACTTGGACATCCTTTGGGAATAGAGGCTGAGGGAGTGAGTTCAGGCCAAATAGTGGTGACAGTAGACTGTCAGGGAGGCATGGGGGTGGGTGTCCAGGCAGCTGGATCGGGAGGACTTTCAAAAGCACAGTGAGTAATCAACAGCCAAGAATTGGGAGCCAAGCAGACGTGGGTTCAAATCCTGGCTCAGCCACTTACTAGCTGTAGGAGCTTAGGCAAACTCCTTTACCTATAGCTCCAATTTCTACAGAATCGTTTCACTGACTCTTTTGGCTCCACCATTGAAACAGACTTAGAGTCCAACCATTTTTCCTCCCCTCCACCAGCACTGCCCAGGTGCCAGTGATGCTGGTCCAAGTCATATCTCTCCTAGATTGACACTGTAACCTCTCACTGGTCTCCCTGCATCTACATCCTAGAGGCTGTCTTAACAGCCTTAACAGTGTCCAGAAGGATCTTGTTAAAAGGTAAGTCAACAGAACAACCAGACAGAAGGCCAAGAAGGAAACAGGGGACTTGGACGACATTATAGACCAACTGGACCTAACAGACACATGGACTGTCCAACCAACAAGAGCAGAATACACACTTTTCTCAAGTGTACATGGAATAGTCTTCAGATTAGTGTGTTAGGACACAAAACAAGTCTTAATAAATTTTAAAAGACTGAAATCAAAGAAAGTATCTCTTCCGATCACAATGGAATGAAGCTAGAAATCAACAGCAGAAGGAAAACTGGGAAATCCAGAAATAACTGAAAATTTAAACACACGCTTAAACAATGAGTCAAAGAAGAAATCACAAGAAAAATCAACAAACGTCTTGAGACAAAAGAAAATGAAAACACAACATGCAAACATTTATGGGATGAAAGGGAAGCAGTGATAAGAGGGAAATTTACAGTTGGAAATACTTACGTTAAAGAATAAAGATGCCAAATCAGCAATCTAACTTTACACCTTAACGAACTATAAAAGAATAAACTAAACCCAAAGCTAGCAGAGGGGAATCAAGATTAGAAATAAACAAAATAGAGAACAGAAAAAATTAACAAAAGCAAGAGTTGGTTCAAACAATCAGCAAAATTGACAAACCTTTAAGCTGGACTGACTAAGAAAAAAGGAGAGGGCTTCCCCTCTGAGAACCAGCCCTCGGATACTGAGTTCAAGGTGGAGAGAGCTGCAGGGATGGAGTAAGACAGTCCTGCCCTGAAGGGGCCCTTAGTTCAAAGAGCCACAAGCTAAGAGAGGTGGGAGGTAAGTGCGATGGGGACCAGCAGAGCTCCTCGGGTGGGGCCCAGAAGCACCAGCACTGGCACCAGCTGGGAACCGGTCAGAGAGAGGTACAGATGCTCAGCCTCACCCTGGACCTACTGAATCAGAAACTCTGAGGTGGTGATCAAGCCCTCCAGGTGATCTCAAGCACGCTCAGACTGTACTCAAGGATCTAAGGGGATGGAAAAGGAGAGGCGGGGAGAGTGGGGAAGGGTGGGGGAGGATATAAAATATAAAATAAGGAGCTGCCCCCAAATCCTTAAGAAAGAGGTGTAGCAGTCACAGCTGTCTCTGGGGACCCTCCCCACACAGGCTGCCCCTTCTGGGAACCTCTCCCTCCCACCCAGATCAGACTGGGGGCAGTAGCGGGTCCTGGTTCCCCAACGTTAATATCACGGGGTGCTGCATCCTTCCCTTGCCTTAGTCAACAGCCCTTTATTAAATTCACCTTGGGAAGCACTTGCTTCCTATCGGCACCCTGACTGCACACACACATTGTCTCAACTCCAGAATCTGCAGAGCGGAGAAGGCCGTCTGCTTGCAGCTGTGGATCCTGAAATTCAAAGGGTCACACAGCTGGGAAGCCGGCTGCAGGGAGGAGCCCGTGGCTGCCTGGCTCTGGGCCTCTTGTCCTGGGGATGGATCTGGGGGTGGGTGGTGGAGGGTAGAATGCAGCACCCAGGGTGTTCTCAGCCTGAACAAGGGGTTCCGGCGAGTGAGGGCCCCTCCCCACCTCCGTTGGCTCCCAGCTGTGGGCTAGAATATCTTCCCAGAAGTTCATAACAGGCTGACAGCCGGAGGCCAGGAGAGGAAATTAAAAGGCAATGCTGTGGGAGCCTCCCCTAGAAGGTCACTGAGAGTCTTGCAGAAGAGGGCATGGTCTCGCCGCAAGAAGAAAGAGGCTGCTGCCCACTCCTGCGAGGGGGGGACCCATCCCCGGGGACAGGTCAGCACTGGGGGTGGGGGAAGAGGGTCTGGCAGCTGCAGAAGACTTCTGAAATTAGCTCAACCACCTTCCCCCTCTCACACCCCCAGACATGGTCTTGAACTTGGTCCACGTTGGAGGCAGACAGACTGAGGGACCGTGGGGTGGTTTGGAGACAGTGGCAGTGGCAGGGTGCCATCCTGGCTCCTTGCAGCCTGTGTGAGTTTCTAAGCTTTGGACCAGGAATCCCGCCCCATTTGGGCGGCACAGAGGCAGTGACTATGGTTGGCGCCACTCTAGAGCCACACAGACCTGCATTCTCACCCCAGCCCGGCCACTCACGTCCACTGTGAGCTCGGTCGAGTCGTGCCCCTGCTGGCACCTCAGTTTCCTCATCTGTAACGTGGAACCTATCACCCCTTGGGGCTGTGCTGAGAATTAAATGTGATGTGACTGGTGAAAGGGCAGGCCGGGCTGGCACACAGCAGAAGCTTTATGACGCTAAAGCTTACCCTCACTTTTTTGGGCACTCGCTGTGTTCCGGGGACTATCTGTAAGCACAACCTTAATGAGGTCATTTCCCAAGTTATTCCCATTTTATAGATGGGGAAACTGACACACAAACATCAGCTAACTTGACCCAGGTCATGCAGAGGCAGCAGGATTCAGACCCAGGGCCTTTGTTCTAACAAATACTTTGTCTGTCACTGCAGAAGCAGAGGCCACTGTGAACCAAATGCTTCTGTTATTCTCCTTTTGTTTTGTCATTCTGCTTTTGTTATTAGAATAAAAGAGAATGTATACTAAGAGCATCTACGAAGTGCCAGGTGATCTGTATAGAATGTCTGATTTAATCCTCATGAGGGCATTATTATCCCCATTTTAGAGATGGATAAAGTGAGGCACAGAGAGTCTATACAACTTGCCTGTAGGTCACACAGCCAGGACTTGAAGCCAGGTCTGACGGCCTGACCTGAAGCCCTGCCTCCAGCCCTGCCCAATGCTGGGTCAGGCCCTCTGAAACCCCAAGGTGCTGAGAAACCTGTGAGGAGGGATTCTCCAGTGTCCCCCAACTTGGGGATGGAAAGAAGCACTGAACTGGGAGTCAGAAGACCTGGGTCACCTGGATGTGACTCTGCCAACTACATCCCACTGTGGGGACCCTTCAGAGGCAGGGGGACCTCAAAGGTCACAGTGGTCAGGAAACTGTGATCCCTCTCCAGCTCCATTCTAAGGAGTCCTCCAACAACTGCTTGTATTTCTTCAACGATGGGGAGCTCACTCTTTTTGGAACCAGCTTCTCAGCTCTAAGGACAGGATGTGAGGAGGCAGTTGAGAGAGGCTAAGAGCCCAAGAGGTGGAGTCACTGACCTGGGGTCCAATCCTTGGCCACTCACTGCCCACATGATGCTAGACAAGCTTCCCCATCTGTAAAGTGGTGTGGATGGTCTTAGCACCCCTACCTCACAGGGGTAATGTGAGGCTTGAATGAGACCGTGGAGACTGTACTTGGCACATAGTAGGGATGCTACAAACAGCAATGACTCTTGACATGATAGTGACGGTCAGGTTCACTGAGTGGCCCACGGTGGATATCCATGAGGGTTAGTTAGTTAGGTGAATGGCCAATTGCTAAGGGGCCCTTTCAGCTCTATTCACCAACCCCAACTTCCTCTGGCTGTGGCCCAGCCGTGCCTCCACATCAGGCCTCAGAGCACCTACCCCACCCCACCGCTGGCCCCACCCGGCAACCATTCAGAAATATGCCCTGCCCTCCCCCATCCCTCCCTCCCTCTACCTGCAAATATTTAAACAGCATAAAAGGAGGATTAGTCTCAGGAGGGAGACAGGGAAATCCGGGCCAATCTGCAAAGCCGGAAGGGGGGCTCCTGGTGGCTCCCCGGGCTGCCCTGTGTCTCTCCTCCTCACACCTGCCACCTGCGCACACCCAGGTACCCTCATGTTGCCCACCTGGAACCCTGCCAGCTTCCAAATCGACTTGCTCCTCCTCCCTGACTCTCCACACTGTTTTGTGTTCACTCCTCTAAGCCCCGATGGGAATCACATGGCCCAGTATGCAGGGCTGTCACAAGGATTACGGAAAATACAGGCAGGGGACCTCAAACGAGACCCAGCACACAGCTGGCACCATATAAAGGGAGGCATTTTAGTGACGTGAGTAAGAACATGGGCTTGGGAGCCACCAGGCCCAGGTCAAACTCCAGCTCTGCTGTTCGCTGGGGGACCTCGGGCCTCGGTTTCCTCATCTGTGAAATGGGGATGATGTTTGCACCACCTCACAGGGGTGCTATGTGAGGATTCCACAGACAAAACAGGCACAGTGCTCAGAACCGCCCTGTCTAAAACGGAGTCTCTTGCATGGCACCCTAGAACTTATCACAGTCTGATCGTCACTACACGTCTGTGGATTTATTCGTTCAGTGTCCGTCTCTCCCAAGTAAACCTTGAGCCCCTCGGACAAGCAGTTCAATATATATTTGGTGATCACTTTGATTATACCAATAACACGAATACCAGTAGCCGATGCTTATGGAGCTGGGTTCCAGGCAGTGTCCTAAGCCCCTCGGATGCCTGATCTCGTTTGCTATGTGTGTAAGGCTGGGGTCAGCAAACTTCTTCTGTAGTAAGTCAGACAGCAAATACTTCAGGCTTTAGGATAGCGGTGCCATATAAAATACAGGATGCCCAGTAAAATCTAAATTTCAGATAAACAAGAAATACATATATATATTTGGTATAAGTATGTTCCAAATAGCCAATGGTAAATACTTTTGCTAAAACATTACTGTTTCCCTGAAAGTCAAATGTAATTGGGCTTTCTGAATTTTCATTTGCTAAATCTGGCAAACCTCTTTTTTAGACCACGTACAGTCTACATCACAGAGTCTCTTTTGTTTTCACAACCCTTTGTAATGTAAAAAGCACTCCTGGCTCAAGGGCAGCACACAAACAGGCTGCATTTGGGCCACGGGGACCCCTGGTTTAAAGCACCCAGCACAGTGCCTGTGGCACATAGGAGGCCTAAATAAACATCACCAGAGCTGCCACCTGCTCGGCGGCGGCCTTAGAGCATCCGCACACCAGCTGGGGTCTCAGGTGGTGGGTGCCTGGTGGTGCAGGTGGGTGAGTAATGCTTAGGTAGCAACAGCTTCTGAGATGGAGGCCCCTAGGCAGCCTGACTCTTACATCTACAAGAAACTCACGGTGGAGAGGACCGTTAGATTAGGATGCCTGGAGGGCCTTCGAAGTGGTTTTAAAAATAACTCTCAGGGACTTCCCTGGTGGCGCAGTGGTGGAGAATCCACCTGCCAATGTTCGAGTCCTGGTCTGGGAAGATCCCACAGGCCGCGGAGCAACTAAGCCAGTGCACCACAGCTACTGAGGCTGTGCTCTAGAGCCCGTGAGCCACAACTACTGAGCCAGCGCACCACAACTACTGAAGCCCACGCGCCTAGAGCCCGTGCTCCGCAACAAGAGAAGCCACCACAATGAGAAGCACGTGCACCACAACAAAGAGTAGCCCCTGCTCGCCGCAACTAGAGAAAGCCCGCGTGCAGCAACGAAGACCCAACGCAGCCAAAAATAAATAAAAAACAAAACAAAACTCTCAGCATGTGGGGAAAGTGGGGAGAAAAGGGGGGTGGCTCAAAGGCCCCCTCGACAATGACTGGGGTGAGGGGGGTGAGAGGTGGATAGGCTGGGCCACTCTGCAGGCACCCCGGATGCTGAGAACAAGAAGCCGATACCTTAAGAGGCCAGTATTTCCAGCTCTGCCTCAGAACGCAGGTCCCCAAAGGCAACGCAATGGGCTCACCTCCACGCCTTTGCCTAGGTGGTGCCTTCTGCCAGATGCCCCTCCCTGCATGCTCCAGCTGGCTAACTGCCCAGGGGTCCCCTCCTCCTGGGAGCCTTCCTGGACTTTCCATACCCCAAGCGGGGATAAGCACGCCTCTTCCACGTTCCGCTAACACCTGCCTTCCCATAACGTATCACATGAACCAAAACTGTCAAAACTGACTGCTCAGTCAGTCAACATTCACAGAGCGCCTCCTATGTGTGCAGCATTAGGTGGCAAGCAGATAGAGTCCCTGTCCTCATGGAGGTCACAGTCAAGCAAGGTGGAAAGACATTAACTAAATCACACCAATGGGTAGATAATGACGAAGTGAGACCAGTTCTCCGCAGTGAAAGAACTTGGTTCTATGAGAACAGATAACAAGGAAACTGGGTGGGTGGGGAGGTCAGGGAGGGCTTCCTGCAGGAGGTGACGCTCAAGATCTGAAGTACAAGTAGAAATGAACTTTCTGGGCTTCGGATTCACCAACTCTAAAGCATAGGGAAAAAAAATTCCTCCTGCTACTTCCCCCACAGAGGTGCCCTGGAGCTCAAAGGAAGGAACAGATGTATGGACAGTGTGGCAGGGAAAAGCACTACATGGAAATAGCTGGCGGCTCTGTATTTTTTAATTTGATATGGGCGAGGCACGCAGGAGGTGAGAGTTGGGAGGGGCTGGAACAGGGCTGGGGCTGATGGGTGGGGCGGGGAGGGGAGGGAAAGGAATATTTTGGGAAGCTCCAAAGCACAGACACAGATGTGGGGGCTGGATGGGACCGCCTGGCAAGCTATAACTATTCCCATGGTGTGGCTCCACCTGCCTTTCCTGCCAAATCCTGTCCCTTCCCAGTCACACGTGTATTCCTTCTGTGTGACCCATGTGACTCCCACCACCTGACATTCGCTTCTGCAGTGCCCTCCACCTGACATGCCCACCCACCCTTACATCCACCTCCAGCTCTGGAAAAACCACCCAGTGCTCCAGAACCAGATAATGTGACCTTCTTACTCCCTCCTGAGACCCCCTCGAGTTGATGTGATGCCCCCTCCCTTTCCCAACTCCTAGAGTAACACCCACTGCACAGCCATGAGCACTGGACTCTGGAATCAAACTTCCAGAATTCATATCCCAGCTCATGCACGCATGATCTCGGGCAACTCATGTCCCTTCTCTGAGCCTCAGCATTCTCATCCATAAAATGGTGTTATTCATATTAGTGTTATATTAGTAATTGTATTAGATATTAGCATTGTCTCAAAGGCATAAGATAATACATTTTGTAGCAATATATCTTGGATCTGTCTCTGAAGGCAAAAGAAATAAAAGCAAAAATAAACAAATGAGACCTAATTAAACTTAAAAGCTTTTGCACAGCAAGAGAAACCACTGACGAAACAAAAAGACAACCTACGGAATGGGAGAAAATATATGCAAATGATATGACCGATAAGGGGTTGATATCCAAAATATATATAAACACCTCAGACAACTCAATATAAAGCATTAAACACAATAGCAGCTACATAGTAGGTGCTTTATGCATTTGTTTTATGTAAGAACAACCGGCATTTATTTATAAAGTGCTCACTGTGTGCCTGGCACTGTGTTTAGGGGGTTTATCTCATCCAATCCTTGTGGTAATTTGGAGAAATGGATACAATTAGCCTCCTCATTTTACAAACGAGCAAACTGAGTCTCAGTGAGATTAAATGACTTTCCAAGAGCACAAGGTTTTCAAATGGCAGGGCAGGGATTCAAACCCATGACTACCTGCTCTGCACCGACCCTGGCACACAGTAGGTTCATTCATTCATTCAACAGACACCTACGGATGCTTCCCACAAGCTGGGTAGGAGCTTTACATATGTGAGCCCAAAGATTCACAATAATATAGGTGTCATTGCTACTATTCTCATTTTTCCAACGAAGCAGCAGACCTGGGAGGGACAAAGGTCATCTGGCCTGTGAAGAGGCTGGGATCTGAATCAAGGTCTCCTGCTCCAGAGTCCCAAGTCACAGTGGGGACGCTAGCAGCCAGGTGGCCAATGCACCAGCTCCCTCAGTCCAGTGAAGCCCAATGTCAGTCACAGCCAGGGTCCAGCAGCGCCTGCCAGCTCCACCTCTGCCCCAGCCATCATCTTTCATGACCCATCTCTCCCAGCTCGCCAGGCACCTCCTAGCTCCCTCTCTCTGCCACACGTCGGTTCCCGAAGGAAAATCATAGTCATGAAAAGAATGTCCAAGCTGAAATGCTTATTACTAAATGAAAGAAGCCACTCTGAAAAGGCAACGTACTGTATGATTCCAACTGTACGACATTCTGGAAAAAGCAAAACTATGGAGACAGTAAAAAGATGGGTGGTTGCCAGGGGTTGGGGGGAGAGAAGGATGAATAGGGTAGAGCACAGAGGATTTTAGGGCAGTGAAACTGTTCTGTGTGATGCTCTAATGGTGGATACACGTCCCTATGCATTCCAGACCCATAGCATGCACATCACCAAGACTGAATCCTAGCGTAGCTATGAACCTGGGGTGATAATGTGTCAATGCAGATTCCTCCATTGTAACAAACGTCCCATGCTGGTGGGGGGTCCATAGTGGGGAAGGCTGTGCATGTGTGGGGTGGGGAGTGTAAGGGAAATCTCTGTACTTTTCATTTAATTTTTACTGTGAACCTAAACTACTCTAAAAAAATAAAGTCTGTTTCTTAAAAAGATGTCTTTACCTTACTCTGCCACTCATGGAGGATGTCGGCAGGGGTCTCAGCTTTTGGGCAAACAGGCTGAGTCTCCTTCCAAAGAGACTCCTCCTCGCCTTCAGCCTGTGTGGTCTGCAGGGCGCTCTGGGGCCTCGCAGAGCAGGGGTCTGAAGGTGTCTGGCACTAGGACCTCAGCAACCACGGGGAATGGATCGAAGCTTCCTTTTCGGGATTCTCTCTCCTCTGCAGTTCCAGGACTGATCTGCCCCACCCTCACGCCCACATCCTTCCACCCTGCCCACCACATCCACGCAGGTAAGGAAGGCAAAGACACAGGGGTGTCCTTCTGCAGTCCCATCCGTGTGATGGGAATGAGCGGATAAATAAATAAATGATGAAGTGGTGGCATGTGGATTTTCAGAGGGTTAGAAAAGCCCTCCCTTCGGTTCCTCACTCTTAAACGCCCTAAAGGTGGCTATGGGGCTTGCAGGAGAAGCAAATGCCTCTCCCGGGCTGCTGCCGGTCCCGCCCCAGTTAATAGTTTACTGACGTGCTATAAATAGGCACCAGGCATTGTTTCCGAAGAGCAGAAAGACCCGCCAGCCAGCGGGGCCTGGAAGGAGAGGTGTTCCGGGGCTGAGAATGGGGTTCCCACCAACAGGTCTGTCATCGCCACCCCGCACAGGTGCCCCAGACCCCTCGACAAGGAGTCTTCCCCAGTGCCTGATTCTAAGACCATTCACCTGGGGACATCCTGGCCAAAAGGTCCCTCCGGCCAACACTCCCACACCCAGCCACGGATGGACTTGGAGAAGCCTTGAAGACCATCCCCCGGCCGCCCCCCATCCCCAGGAAAAAGGGCCCGCGTGTTTCACATTCTCAGCCCACACCACGGACACCCGCCAGCTTTCTCCCGGTTGCTCTGCCTACTGCGTGTGGCGGCTCCCCTGGCAATATGCGCTGTTTCCGCAGACCCACGGGCCTCAAGGATGAGGAAGGCACACACGGACTCCAGAGGGTGCCGAGATTCTCTGGAAAGCTGCCCAGAATTTGGGGGTCTGGGCGGCTGCAGGAAAGAAAGAAACGGAATTCCCAGATGGTTCACACTCAGGATGGACCAGAAAATGGACTCACCACCTCCAGCCAACCTTAAGAGGAAAAGCAGTGAGATAGTGTGTTTAAGGGCTGGGTTAGAATCCTGGTTCTTACGGGCTCTCCGACCTTGGGCAAGTCACTTCACTTGCTCTGTGCTTCAGTTTACTCATCTGTAAAATGGGACAATAAATAGGACCTATCCCTACCTCTGAGGTAGGGGTAGGTCCTATTTATTAAGGATTTTTTAAAGATCAAATATGTTAATGGATATAAAGCACTTAGCACAACGTCTAGAATATGATAGAACTTTCTGGACATGCTGTATCCCTGTATCGTCCAATATGGTATCACTAGCCACGTGGGGCTATTGAAACGTGCCTAGTGCCGTTGAGGAACAGTATTTAAAATGTAATTTTACTTGATTTAAATGTAAATAGGCACACGTGACTAGTAGCCCACATTGGACAGTGCAGGTCTAGAATATAGTAGGTGCCCAATAATGCTCATTATGATTATTATTAGAGATTGATATTATTATTAGAGGACTCACTGGGTTAGAAATTAGGAGACACTATTTCATTTCTGAGCACGTGGAGGTTGGGAAACTGTACTGTATTCACCTTTGTATCCCAGCATCTTTCAGGATGTTTTGTTTTTTTTTTTAATCTGTGAAAGGTTTATTTAAAACCATATTAAAGGACACCAACTGTATTAGGGTATCTGGGTTGTGGATCCTCTACAGGTCCTGAGGATGATGGAGGATACCCTCTCCATACAGCAAGTACAAAGTGTTTGTACAATTTCAGGGTTTTGCACACCCCAGAGTAAAAATCTCTGATCCAGCAGACACCTGCGCACAGCAGGTCCCCAGGCAGCACTTGGGATCACAGCCAGGCACGGAGCATCAGAGTGGCCACCTCTACTGTTAGGGGCTGAGCTCCAAATGCAGGACCCTCAGGCTGTGAAGGTGGATGTCTGTGGTTTGTTGGCCTAGTTACCATCTCCCTGTCTGGTCATTTCACCTTGACTCTCCTCTGGGTCCCCTCCTTTACTCTCACAGGGCTGACTCCACACTTCACCCCTCCAGGCTTGACCAATCAGAGCAATCCATCCCACAGCCATTGGCGCAAAAGGAGCACATGACCCAGGCTGGTCGGATGAGATGTAATCCTAAGACTTCTGCTAGAACCGTGGGGAAGGAGAAGCTCTGTTTGTCTCCATGTCAAGCTGGCATATTGTTTCCTGAGAGCGGCTGGGCAACCCTCTACCTCCCCATAGAGAGGAAGCATAAAGCTTACACAGACAAAAGCAGCACAGAGAGATGGAGAGAGATGGTCCTGATAACATCACTGGAACCCCTGGATACAGCTGTACATAAAGCTGGATCACTACAAACTTCCCAAACCCTTGAACCAATAGATCCATTTCTTAGCCTCTCTTTCCCTTTCTGCTTTATATTTATATGTTTATTTACTGTTTTAACTAGTTTTTTTTTAGCAAGTTATCATCCAACTTGAATTGGACGGGGCTGGCTAAAATACCCTGCTCTGCTGCTTTGCAGCTGTGTGACCTTACTTAGTCTCGTTTCTCAACCTCTATGAGCTTCAATTTCCTCTTCAGTAAAGAGGAGTTGCTATTCTGTACCTACTCTATAGGAAAATTGCTTTGTGGATTAAATGAGACAGAGTAAAGCACTTAGAGTAGCGTTTAACAAATGGTAGCAGTAAAAATGTCTTTATTTCTTAAAAAAAAAAGAAATGATAGCTGCTCTAATTCTAACTTTCTATTTCAACATAATTCACTAAATAACAATAATTAGAGGAGAATTCATTCAATGCCCCAAGTATCGCCAAGTCCCTTGATCTCTTGGGGCTTCAGTTATCCGATTTTTGTATGGGGTCTACGGCAATAGGACCTGTTACTGTCCTTCACAAATGCCCAGAATCTGAGTTCCTTCAAGATTTTGTAAAGAAAAAGCACAAAAAAACTATTCATCTCCTATCTTCTTGTACTACTAAAAGAAAGAAAAATACGCTGCCCCCATTGGAGTTCAGCCCTCCTAGCTGCCTCACCTGGGGGCTCACAGCAGCTAAGCGGCAGGGCCAGCAGGCTCACGAGGGTTTCTGACCTCCTGAGGCTGAGGGATTACCTCCATGGGGGCCGATGAGCAGTCAGACACAGAGGGAACCTCCAGCTGCCCACCGAGGATGGCAATGCCATCAGTCAAGACTCAGCCTTGCAGACTCCTACTCAAGGGCTCAGTCCCGCTGGATCCCCTTCCTAGGCTACAGCACCGCTGCTGTGGTCCTGGCACCCCCCAGCCCGAGGCTTACCCAAGGAGATCAAGATCCCATGCTGAGGGCATCTGCAAGTTCAACGTGACCAGAAAGGGCAGCAAAATGTCCTTCTGCAAACGAGTTCCATCTCACTCTTAACTGCGTGAGCCAAGCACTGTGCCTGGTCCCTCCACAAATACTGTCAAACCCCCCGTGTGACAGCATAAACGAGTGGTAGATGATGCCCTGGCCATCTGATACACAAGGAAACTCAAGCCAGAGAGATTCCCACAGCTCCTAAACGGCAGGGCTGCCACCTGAACTCAAGGCTGTCTGGCTCCAAAGCTTGGCCTTATCCCTAACTCCACACTCTCGTCACAGCTTATAACCACATTGGTTTTGGCTCCAGAGCGCAGAGCTGGGTCCTGGAGCCAGACCCCCGAGCTGTACCACTTACAGTCTCCACGACCGCACGGGTGTTACTTGCCATCTCTGTGCCTCAATATCCTTTTCTATTAGGGAGAACGTTTTATCCACTCCACGGGGCACTGAGATACTTAAATGAAGTCATTCATATAAAATGCTCAGTAAATGCTGTTTAAAAAAACTTGATCCCATCAGAATGGCTTTAGTCGAGCCCTTGTTTTCCTTGAGTGAAGGCTCCCCAAAAGTCTTATCAGCTACTGAGTATAATAAGTCTTAAATACAGACTTGGCAAATTCAGAGTAGAGAAAACACAGGAGAGACTTGGCTCTTGTAAAGAGATGCCGGTCAAATTAGATGGCTCGATGTTCTTAGAATCCCTGAGCCGTCCGACCTTGTCCACTTAAAAAGCAGGAGAATGAGACAGGGAGAAGGGACCCGCTAGGAGGCCACAGGTCGTTAGACGCAGAGTTGGGACAAGGACTCAGGTGTCCTCACCTCCCATCCTGGGGTCTGCAGCCAACAACTGTGGGTCCAACTGGGTGACAGAAATGCACTTTCCCACCTGCCAACCAGCAGCAAAAGCTACCACCCTCTCGCAGAGCCCCTCAGGAGGTTACTGCAGGGGGGACCCAGCCAGACTTCACGGGAGACATATCTAGGCAGGAAAGCCAGAGTCCCTCCTGCCACCCCCATCACATCGAACCCAAGCCCACCACTATCCAAAGCTCCCGGAAGCCGCATTGCCAGAGATACAAAAAAAGCATCAAACCAGACTATGTGTGGATATAGCTGCATTATTCATGAGAACTTCTGCCGTTTTAAGTTCGAAAACACGACACACACCAACTGATTTGAGTCAACCCTGCAAGCAACAGGGAGCCCCAAAATATCCCATCCAGTATTCCTGCTTTTGTTCATTCGATCAGCAAGCGTTTTCGGAACCTCCACTTGGCCCAGCAGAGGAGTGTGGGGCTGTAATTTCCAGCCCAAGAATGGAAAGCTCGGAAAGAACTAGATAGAAGTTTCCTCTCTTGCCTAATGACTTTGTATCCTCATTTGTCCCCTCCATGTATTGCCTGCCTGCAGCCACACATAGGTGAACTCACACTCCCCCCATGCTCAAAATCCCCCCACGGCTCCCATCTCACTCAGAGTAAAAGCCAAAGCTTCCGAGGGCCACAGGCCCTGCACGATGGGCCTCCTGTTCCTTCTCTGACCTCATCTCATCCTCCTTCATTCTTTTTCCCTTTGCTCCAGCCTCGCTGGCCTCCTCGCTATTCACTGTTCCCCACTCAAGGGCTTTGTATATGCTGTTCCCTCTGTCAGGAACACCCTTCCCACAGACGTCTGCCAAGCAGACAATGTCACCCTGTCAGAAAGGCCATCCCAGAGTGCCCCCTCTGGAGCGCGCTTCTCACCACTCTCCACCACCTTTCCTGCTTTATTTTCCTCATAGCTCCTGTCACTATATTTATTGTGTTATCTGTCCCCTAACTAGACTGTAAGCTTCACGGGAGCACGTGAGCAGGGATGTTGCTTTGTTCACTTCTCAATCTGCAGTTCCTACAACAGTGCCTGGCACCTAGTAGATGCTCAATAAATATTTGTGGAAAGAAGGAAAGAAGAGAGGAAGTTTTCTTCTAAGAGCTGGCAGAAAGGGTCTGTCCTGGCCCCTGCTGCCAAATGAAACTTCCTGAAGTACAACTCCAAGCAAGACCTCCCCTGTTCATAAATCTTCTAGAGCTCCCTACTATCTGATGGAGCAAAGGCTGCCGCCTGCCATCCACAGCCCTGCACAAGCTGGGGCTAATGGACCTTTCCTGACTCATCTCCTTCCCCTACACACATCTGACCCCCAAGCCTGCTTCCGGGGACTCTGCTGTAGCTTGTAGCTCCCTACCTCTCAGGATCACCCTTCAGATCCTGAGAATGTGGCTTCTCCACAGGCTGGCTGTGCAACCTTAAAGTGAGCTGCTTACCGTCTCTGTGCCTCCAGGTCCTCTTCTATAAAGTGAAGGAGATGGTTATTCTCCCTCTTAGGGCTGTCTTTCTGAGTAAAGAAGGTGGCATGTGGGGACCAATCAGCAAAGTAGTGCTGTTCTGAGCTGGATACTCCCTTGTGATGGGGGCTGTCCTGTGCTCTGTAGGATGTTGAGCAGCATTCCTGGTCTCTTCCCACTAGATGCCAGTAGCACCCGCAGCTATGACAACCAAAAATGTCTCCAGATGTTGCCAAATGTCCCCTGGGGTAGGGTTGCCAGATTTAGCAATACATACTCATTCTAAAAAACTGTTTGTTGTTTATCTGAAATTTGGATTTAACTGTGTGACCTGTATGTTATCTGGCAATCCTACCTGGGGGGCAAAATTGTGCCCCCTCCTTCACTAAGAGCCACCGGGTTAGACTGACACCACCACAGGGTCCTAGTACTAACATCAGCTGTTTCCCTCTTGATTTCCTCCAACCTTCTCAACACGTCCCACCTACCTCCCCTCTCATGATCCCCCACTCAGGAGCTGGGAGGCTGAGTCCCCAGACAAGCCCAGCTCAGCCACTGTGAGGATGGCTCCCCAGGACAGCCCTCACACCAGCTCCAGTGTGCAGAGCGTAGCTTCCTCTCTAGCACCCACCTCATCGCCCTGCCTCTTTCCCAGGGTCTCTCCTCCCGCCCACAAGCCCCTGCCTTCTCCCCTCCAATTAAGAGGCCTCCCAGGCCCAGCCCTGAGGCAGGAAAACAAGGCAGTTAGACACTCTGCTTCCCTTATCAACTCGTGTCACGTGGCTAGCTCCTTTAGTGGCAGTCGTCATGGCAACGGGAAGCCAGTCCCTGAGGCTCTGGGAACCAAAACAAAATTAAGGGGTGGAGGCGGGGAGGGAAAAGGAGGGGAGGGCTAATCGAGCCAGGAAGGAGCCAGGATAGAGTTGGTTGGATTTAACTGGAGGAAATTATGCTGAGGCCACGCTGTCCCCAGCTTTCCCTGGGTGGTGCTGGGGAGACAGAAAATAAAAAGATTCCTGTCCTGGAGAAGCTCAGACTAACGTGGTGGGTGTTTTCACATGGTTTACCCTGATAGGTGAGTAATTTTCACCCCCATTATGAATAAACTGAAACCCAGATACGTGTGAAGGTAAAGACAGATGCTTGTCCAAGTTGTACAATTGATAAGCAATGAGTTTCGGCTCCACCCTCTTCTTTCCATATTCCTCATGTCCTCCCCACTCCTTTCCTCTTGCTTTTAGGAGAGGACCACATGCTCTGCCCCCTCTGCATGTGGCACCATTGTCCTTTCTCTCTGCACTCCAGCCACTTCCTAGTCCTTCCATTCCTTGTCTGTAGTGCTCCCTCCAGCCACAAAGTCTTTGCATGTGCAGTTCCCTCTGCCAGGAATGGTTTTCCTCTGTCTCTTGCTACCTCATACCTTCACCTAAAAAGCCTACTTATCCTTCACACATCTTCTTAAACATCACTTCCTCCGAGAGGCCCTCCTGAGCCACCTGCATGCAGTTATATGTTCTTGTGATGCCAAGTGCTTCTACTTCAGACCTCAGTGCACAGCCTGCAATCATCCTTTTAATTACATTCGGATGTCTGTCAGGGTCTGTCCACCGTACTGGAATGTAAGCCCCCAGAGGGCAGGGCCGATCTTGTTCACTGTGGGATCCACAGAGCCCAGCTGAGTCAGCACTAGATGGAACTTCCAGCCCCACAGGCTCTACTAGCCTTTGTAGCTTCAGTGGCTCAGACAAAGTTTGCAGACCTGCTTGGCTTATCTACAGAAACTGACTGTTAAGCCGCCCCTTCCAGAAAGAAGGATGGGAGGGGCCTCTGGGCGAGGCTGTGACAGGCAGGGATGTGGTTCTGAACCCAGAGGGTGGAGAGAAGGAAGACCTCAATCAATTCCCAGTTTTCTAAGCAAAGAGCTCCCCTTCACCATTCCATTGGAGATGCTCTCCAAAGAGGTAGGCAGAGGAAGGAAAGGAGAGAGGAGATCTGCTTTGGGGGGCATGGATTTGTCACCACGCCCTTGGGGGCACCCATGCTGAACAGGGGGCTCACAGACAGAAGACTGTTCCCCTTCACTGGTTCTGTGCCCTTGAAACACTTCGCTTACTCTCTCTGGGCCAGTTTTCTTATCTGTACAATGGAAATTATACCACCCACACATGCTGAGATTGTGGCACTGTGTAGATGTGGATGGGCATGTTTGTGATTTAGGGGGTAAGACAGCCTGGCTCTAACACCAGACAGACCAGGGGGATAAGTCCCTTCTGGGCTGTGTGCTCTTGAGGAATTCACTCCTCCTCTCTGAGCCTCAGTTTCCTTGTCTGAAAATGGGAACAACCTCATTCACTTCATAAAATTACTGTGCACACAGGATACGGCACAGAGTAGCCCCCAGAAAGTGGAAGCACTAATTACTAAAACAATGTGCCCCACGAAATGCAAAATTTAGAAACAGCTATCAACTTGCAACTATAAGTCTTGCCTTCTGATTGCAGATCGGGGTCAATGGGCACTCGAGGTCCTTTGCCGAAACTTGCAACGTTCTGCCTCTGCACTCCGCCCCCCCTGCCCCCCACCCAGGCATCAAGCAGGATGCCAAGAGGTCCCTCTGACCAGGAGATGGCCTCAGCCTCGAGCCAGGCAGAAAGCTCAGCGCAAGCCCCAAACTCAGCTGCTCTCAGGAGAGAGAATGCGGCCTCAGACCGCTGGCCACCAGGGGAAAAGTCCCCCACAGCCTGGCCAATAACCCAAACTAGACTGACATGGATGGGACCTCCAGGGACACTGAACCAATGCTCCCTCCTCCAGATATGGAAACTGTGTCCCTGAGAGGGGAAGGAACTTGTCCAGGGCATCGAGGGAGCTGGTAGCAGAGCTGGGTTCAGGGCCCCAGCTGGAGGCCTGCCCAGAACCAGGGAAGCACTCCCTCCAAGATGTTCACAAGCTCTTCTGCCTGTAGGTCCCCTCCCCCAACCTCTTGTTGAACCAGTCAAGCATTTCCTTAAAAACACAGCCACTCCAGGTGAAAACATTTGGGGAGCACATATTACACCTAGGTTTAATTAAACAATGAACAAAAAAATTGTATGTTTTTAACCTGAAGGGTTTTGGGCGGGAGGTCTATACACACTTCCCCCCAAAACAATCAGAATATGTAGGTTTTGATGGAAAGAGGGTCTAGACAGAGCTTTCTTCAGGTCCCCACAGGGGTCTCTAAGAGGCCTGAGCTGAAAAGTTCTGGGCCTTTCTGAGGGATTCCGTGTAGCCTGTATGTCTCCTTATTCAGAAACGCTAGAATGGGCAGTCAGCCTGGAGCTGATTCTTTTAGCAACAATGGGACATGCCACACACTGAGACATATGCACAGACACATGCCCACGCTCCCCAAGCGGGGAGGGGCAGCAACAGGTTCCAGCCTCCAGGCTGCCCTTGGTGGTATCTGCCACCGTGCGGGGAGGGGCTTCTTGGTGGACAGCACTGTTACCAGATACTGACACCCTCAACATACACAGAGGCACAGGATCAGGTCAGCCCCCGAGGTCTGCGGCCATTCCTGGTCTAGGGCTGAGCACTTAGGATGCAGATGTGAGGCAGGCTCAGCAGCAATGGGGTCCCACGTGGAGGGATGCGGGTGACATGAGGAGGGCGATGCACACACATGGACACAGCCTCACTCATACACACATGGTCACAGCTCACTCATTCACACACAGACTCATGCATCCCATGTCACATGCACACACACAGTCACAACCTCACTCATTCACAGAGATTCCCACATCACACAGATACACATCATAATCACAAAAACAGATAAACACACAGACACACGGATGCATGTACACATAGAGATACACTTAGATATCTCCAGGCAGATGCACACATGTTCTCAGATACACATACTCACAGCTACATGTCCTCACCCACACAGACATGTGCATGCACGTACACACACAAAAAAACACACGCAGTCCAGGCATCTAAATGCTTCCCCAGGCACCCATCACTATAGATTCTCCCACTCTCCGAGAAGTCATGAACTATTAACTCTAAGGCTAGACTGGGCTTCCGTCTAACCCCAGGGAGAGTGAAGGGGCAGAGGGGCAGCTGAACCCTGACTAATTCTCACCCTCGTTCGAGGGTGGGGTGGGGTGGGGGTCAGGGGGGACCTGCCTGCCAGGGGAGCATGCACACATGCCTCAAATGGAGTAACCCACTGACCTGGGACTCTCAGGGAGGGAGTTCCCTGGCTCCTGGGGGTGGCTCCAAGGACTGAGAATTTCGGGGAGGGGTAGGTGGGGAGCTTTATTTCCCCGTAGTGACTTCCTCCCCTTTCCCAAAGTCTCGTGCTCCTGCTGCAGTCCCATCCAGCCCGCCCCCAGCAACATGCCCTGTCAGCCCCGCCAAGTGCTTTTCTCACCTTGGCGAGACCCACCAACCTGCTCTTCCACAAGAGGGGGTCCTACTCAGACACATCCAGGTGTGCCTCCACCTGGAGGACCCTCACACAGCAGTCGCCCCTGCACACAGCACAAAAACACCCAGGGCCCCCCACCAATAATCTCACCCCCAAGCTCACCCGCTTCTAGCCCCGTGGGGTCAGCACCCACGCAGGGTAGCTCCACACCCCAGGAGGCCACCGCTCCTTTGCAGACGCTTTCCGGGCTGGCTGCGGTGGCTCCCTTCCCTGTGGGTCGCGCCCCCGGCCCCCGCCCGGCACTTACCTCCTTCTTGACGGTGCGCAGCAACCTCTGCCGGGTCTCCGCCTCTGTGGGGTGACACGGGGGAACTGCCGCTCAGCCGAGGGCTGGGGGCCGCGGCTCGGGGCTGCCCTCCCGCCGCCCCCGCGCCCCGCGTCCCCTTACCCGCCAGCCCTGAAGCCATGGCTGCGCCCGCTGCGATCCAAGTGCGGCCGGCGGCGGTGGCTCCTAGGGGCTTCTCCCGGCTGCTGCGGCCGCGGCGGGGCGGGGCGAGCGCCGAGTGACGGTCAAGGCGCCAGACGTCAGGCCGGGCCGCGGCTGCCCCACCCTCCGAAGAGCCACGCTGGGCCGCCCAGGCCCTAGCTGAGGCTCCGCGCGGCCCGACACACACGCTCACCCCCGCGCATCCGGCGCGTCCCGCGCATCCCGCGCCTGGACCTCCCTCCTGAGGGACCGCCCCCACACGTCCATGCCCACCCGCCTTCTATGCGGCCGGGAAGGACAGCATCATTTATTCAATGTCTGCTGTGTGCCAGGCTTGGAAGTGGCGGGAGACGGTGGGGCTACTATCGACACTCTACTAGCTTCGGTTTTCTTATCTTTAAAGTGGGTATAATATGATCACCTCATGGGAATAATATGAGACTTAAATGAAGTACTGAATGTAAAGTGCTTAGCACACACCTAGGAAAAAAAGGCCAGCAACCATAAAAGATAGCTGTGCTGCTACTATTACTGTTGTTGTTGTTATTATTATTATTACAGGCATACCTCGTTTTATTCTGCTTTGCTTTTTTTTTCATTTTAAAAACTTTACCATGGACATTTTCAAACATATATAAAAGTAGAGAGAATAGCATAATAAACCGGATTTATTATAACTGGGGATGGCCCCAGTTATTAATATACAGCCAATCTTTTCTTTTTTATACCTCATTTGTGTCCTACCCCCTGACACCATTATCATTTCATCTATAAATATTTCAGTGTATCTCTGAAATATAAGAACTCTTTTTGTTTACAACAAAACCCCAATCTCATTATCAGACCTAAAAACTAACACTAAATTCTTAATAACAACAAATATCCAGTCAGTGTTCACATTTTCCCAGTCAACTTATAGATTTCAGTCTATTTTCAACTAAAGTATTGCTTGTGTCTTATACCCTTTACTGCACTTTGCAGATATTGTGGGTTTTGTTTTTTACAAATGGAAAGTTTGTGGCAACCCTGAATTTAGCAAGTGTATTGGTGCTATTTTCCTGATAGCATTCGTTTCCTTTGTGTCTCTGTCACATTTTGGTAATTCTCACAATATTTCAAACCTTCCACCTGCAAAAAGATTGACTCCTCAATGAAGGCTTGCATGACAGCAGTTTTTAGCAATAAAGTATTTTGAAATTAAGATATGTCCATTTTTTTAGACATAATGCTATTGCACACTTAATGGACTGCAGTATAGTATAAACATAACTTTTATAAGCACTGGGAAACTGAAACATTTGTGTGACTTGCTTTATTTTGCTATTCACGCTTTTTTTGTGATGATCTGGAACTGAAGCCGCCATATCTTTGAGGTATGCGGTATTATTAAGAATCTTCCAAGGCACACTGGTTCTCCATCCAGGAGATGCCAGGCCTTGAGGGGCTCCCTCCCCCACATGCAGGTCATTGGGAGAGTGGGGTCCTGGCAGGACCCCAATAGGGGCACCTGTCAGCCAGGATCTCCAGGGCTGGGCAGGCAATGGGCTCTTTGGGACCAAGGTTTGTTCCGCAAAGTTCCTGACTGCATCCACCCAGGATGCATCTCAGATCTATATTTATTGAGCACCTACTATGTGCCAGGTTACTGTGCTAGGGATACTGAAGTGAGCAAGACAGACAAAATGCCTCACTTTGTGGGGCTTAGGGAATAGACAACAAAATAAATAAGCAGATGATATAGTAGGATGGAAGCTTCTGGAGAAAAATAAAGTAGGCAAAGCAGAGAGGGAGGGCCCAGACGGGTGGGCTTTGTATTTTGAAGCGGGGTAGCGGAGAGAGGCCCCACTGAAGAGATGTCATTTGAGCAAAGGCAAAGGAGTAGGCTGTGGGGATTTCTGGAGGAAGAGCATTCCAGGCAAAGGGAACAGCAAGTGCAAAGACCCTGAGGTGGGAGTGCACCCACAGAGTGTGATGACAAGCTGAGAAGCCAGTGGGGCTGGAGTGGCACAAACAAGGAGCACAATGGTGGGCCAAAGTCCTGTAAGGCCTTGAAGTCCACTTTAGGATTTGCATCCTGCCCCAGAGGGGCCCCCACTATTCAGTTTTCCTTTCAGAAGGACTGAGGACAGCTCAGAGTGTGCCCTCTCCCTGCAGCCGTGGATCCAGAGTCCCCTCTTTTCCATTTGTCAGTGTCAGGGGCCTTTGACCATAAGCCACAGGTTCTGACTTTGGCTAACTTAGCAAGAGGGAATAGACTGGAAGGATAATGGGCATTCCCAGAGTCCAAGGGAGGCTGGAAGACTCAGAAATGGGATGAAAACCAAGGCAGCTCTGGAAGGCCAGAAAGAGACTCTTGGGAATAGTCGTCTGACAAAGACTTTAGAGCACCACCACTCAGGTGACAGGAGCTCCACCTATTTAAGGCCCTGCTCCAGAGAGGGAGCATCTGATTGGTCTGGCCTGGGTCACACAGCCTGCTCCTTCTGTGGGAGAACCTCAGCACCTCACTATCTCCAGTGCAGGTGCCCAGAATATGAGAAACAGTTGCCTATTGGCAAAAGAAAAAAAAAAATGGTAATACGCGAAGTGAACAGCAGTCAGAATTCTGACCCCAGGGCTCAAGAGATTGATCCAGTGGTTCTATCCTTGACTGTGCCCCTAGGATAATTGTGGTACTTTAGAAAAGTAGGATGCCCAGGCCCCACTATGGGGAGCCATTTCTCAAAACCCACGTTTTTCCTTCTGCCAAGCACTAGGCATGGATAGGTGACCTGTGATGGTCCCTCCTTGAAAACCTGGAGCTTTTCTTCCAAAAAGAAAGACTTGATGAAGCTTGCTTTAATGGCAACAGGAAGATGGGCATCGGTGGGACCTGGATTTGCTCAGGTTTCTGAACCAGGAGCTTGGCTGTCTCCGCTGAAGTTAGACCGCTCACCACTTGGGGCGCCATCACCTAAGATCAGCTTGGAAAGATCCCAAAGCCCTCCTCAGGGTCTGAGAATTCCACCATCTGACTCACAGCTACCCAGGCTTTGCCTCATACCTGTGCTGCTGACCACTGGTGCAGCTGCGGGAACCAGAGAGAAAGGCCTGTTTCTCCTGCAGTGTCTCTTTAGCGCCCTCTACTGAGAAAACTCAGCATCGTGCTCAGTATAAAAGACAATCTTAATGCAGTCTTGATTATTATGGAGGAGCCTCCCTTGGACTCCGGGAATGCCCGTTTTTCTTCTTAAGTTAGCCAAAGTCAGCTTCTGTGGCTTATGGCCAAAGACCCCTGAATACTTCCATTCACTATGGAAGAAAGAATTTGGAGTTGAAAAGCAATACACTGATTACTGGCACAACGGCATGACCCTATTGTGAAGTCATTGACCTAGAGTTTTCTCTTACCTGCAGTTGAAAACACCTTGCTGATAAAATTATTCTATGTAATGTGTTCATCTGTTTACATGAACATTTGTAAAAAAAAAAAAGTGACCTGCTTTTTCACTTGAAAATGAACATCTAGGGCTTCCCTGGTGGTGCAGTGGTTGAGAGTCCGCCTGCCGATGCAGGGGACACAGGTTCGTGCCCCGGTCTGGGAGGATCCCACATGCCGCGGAGCGGCTGGGCCCGTGAGCCATGGCCGCTGAGCCTGCGCGTCCGGAGCCTGTGCTCCGCAACGGGAGAGGTCACAACAGTGAGAGGCCCGCGTACCACACACACACAAAAAAGAACATCTCTCTATGTCAATAAATATAGATCTAGATCATCCCAGGCACATGGAAGAGCAGGTGCAAAGCCCCTGGGGCGGGAATGAGCATGCCTAGACAAAGAAGAGAATGGATGTGGTGGAGACTGTAACACAGTGAGTACTTAAGGCTCCTCCAGTCCATAACTCCCTAAAAAAACCCAGGAGAGTCTTGATTTCCTTCTTACCTTCTCATTCCACATTCTATCCATCAGCAAGCCTTTTTAATTTACTGTGGTAACAGTCACATAACATTCACCATTCTAACCATTTTAAAGTGGACAATTCAGTGGTATTTAGTACATTCACAATGTGATGAAGCCATCACCACTCTCTAGTTCCAGAACACTTCTTCATCTCAAAAGGAAGCCCTGTACCCATTAAGCAGTCACTCCACATTTCCCCCTTCCCCCAACTTTTGGCAACCACTAATCTGCTTTTTGTACCTATCAGTTTGCCTGTTCTGGAGATTTTATGTAAGTTAAATGATCAGTAGGTAGGTAGCCTTGTGTCCAGCTTCTTTGACACACCATATTTTTGAGATTCATCTATGTTGTAGCATGTATCAGTACTTCATTCCTTTTTACGGCTTAAGAATTTCCATTTTATGGACATACCCCATTTTGTGTCTTCATTCATTAGTGGACGGACATTTGGATTGTTTCCACCTTTTGGCTGTTGTGAATAATGTTGCTATGGATAGTGCTGTATACTTCGGTGTACAAGATTTTATGTGGACAAATATTTTTATTTAGCTTGGAGTGTAATTGCTGGGTGCTATAGACTGAGTGTTGATGTTCCCCTCAAATTTATATGTTGACATCTAATCCCCAGTGTGACAGTATTTGGAGGTAGGACCTTTTGGAGGTGATTAGGTCAGGGGGATGGAACCCTCATGAATGAGATTAGTGCCCTTATAAGATACCCCAGAGAGCTCTTTGGCCCCTTCCACCACGTGAAGACACAGCAAGAAGATAGCCATCTATGAATCAGGAAGTGGGCTCTCACCAGACACTGAATTTGTCAGTGCCTCGATCTTGGACTTTCTGGTCTTCAGAACTGTGAGAAATAAATTTCTGTTGTTTATAAGCCACCTAGTCTATGGTATTTTGTTATAACAGTCCAAATTGACTAAGACATGGGTCACATGGTCATTCTATGCTTAACGTTTTGAGGAACCTCCATATTCTTTTCCATAGTGACTGTACCATTTTGTATTCCTACCAGAAATGTACAAGGATTTCAATTTTTTCACATCCTTGCTAAAACCTATTTTCCTTTTTAAAAATTACAGTCATCCTAGTGGGTGTGAAGTGGTATCTGATTGTGATTTTGATTTGCATTTCCCTAATGACTAATGATGTTGAACATCTTTTCATATGCTTGTAAGCCATTTGTATAACTTCTTTGGAGAAGTTTTATTCTAGTCTTTTGCTCACTTTAAATTGAATTGTCTTTTTGTTGGTGAGTTGTATGAATTCTTTACGTATTCTGGATACTAGACTCTTATTACATATATGGCTTGCAAATATTTTCTTCCATTCTGTGGGTTATCTTTTCTCTTTCTTGATAGCAGCCTATTGAGATAGTGCAAAAAACGTTTTACATTTTTATAAAGTCCAATTTATGTATTTTTTCTTTTGTTGCTTGTGATTAAAAAAAATTTTTTTTTGTCCGCTCCACAGGGCATGTGGAATCTTAGTTCCCCAACCAGGGATCGAACCTGTGCCCCCTGCATTGGAGGCATGGAGTCTTAACCACTGGACCACCAGGGAAGTCCCTGTTGCTTGTGATTTTGATGCCATATCTAAGAAACCATATCCAAAACCAAGGTTATGCCTATTTGCCCCTATGTTTTCTTCTAAGAGTTTTATAGGTACAGCTCTTATATTTAAGTCTCCAATCCATTTTGAGTTAAGTTTTATATATGGTGTGAGGTAAGGGTCCAACTTCATTTGCATCTGGATATCCAGTTGTCCCAGTACCCTTTTTTCAAGAAACTATTGTTTCTAAAAATAAAGCTACCATATGATCCAGCAATCCCACTCCTGGACATATATCCAAAGAAAACCATAGTTCAAAAAGATACATGCACCCCAGTGTTCACTGCAGCACTATTTCCAATAGCATGGAAGCAACCTAAATGTCCATCAAGAGAGGAATGGATAAAGAAGATGTGGTACATATATACAATGGAATAGTACTCAGCCATAAAAACAAACGAAATAATGCCATTTGCAGCAACATGGATGGACCTAGAGATTGTCATACTGAGTGAAGTAAGTCAGACAAAGAAGACAAATATCGTATGATATCACTTATATGTGGAATTTAAAAAAATGGTACTTATTTACAAAACAGAACTTATTTACAAAATAAGTTCTTATTTGCAAAACAGAAGTAGAGTTACAAATGTAGAAAACAATCTTATGGTTAGCAAGGGGGGAATGTGGGGCGAGGGATAACTTGGGAGATTGGGCTTGACGTATACACCCTACCATATATAAAATAGATAAGTAATAAGGACCTACTGTATAGCACAGGGAACTGTACTCAATACTAGGTAATGAACTATATGGGAAAAGAATCTAAAAAAGAGTGGATATATGTATATGTATAACGGATTCACTGTGCTGTACAGCAGAAAGTAACACAACATTGTAAATCAACTATACTCCAATTAAAAAAAAAAGAAACTATTGTTTCTCCATTGAATGGTCTTGGCAGCCTCTTGAAAACCAATTGATCATAGATGTATGGTCTCCTTTCTGGGCCCCCAATTTTATTCAGTTGATCTATGTAACTATCCTTATTCCAGTACCTCAGTTTTGATAACTGTAAGGAAGTGTGAATCTACCAATTTTGTTCTTTTTAAAGATTGTTTTGACTATTTGAGGACTCTTGATATTCCACATGAATTTTTGGATCAGTTTTCTCATTTCTGCAAAAATGGTGTTGGGAATTTCCCTAAGGATTGTACTAATCTGTAGACAGTTTGGGGGAGTATTGCCACAGTTTATAAAGTGGTTTCACAGTCATCACTTGGTCCTCATATTGTCCTTACGAGGTAAAGGTTACAATCAGTGTTTCCCATTCTACACACAAGGAAACTGAGATCAATGAGATGGAATAACAAAGCCCAAGGTCTGGCTGTTAGGAGGTGACAGATCCAGGGCATGGAAAGCAGAAGGAATAATACATGCAGGGTTCAGAGGTGACAGCCAGTATGATACATTTGGGGAATTACATGTTGGTCAGTAAATTGAATACTGGGGTGTTGAAAGTGGGGTGGCTGAGAAAGCTCTGGGGTCCACTCAGGGAGGCAGCACCATATACTGGTTAAGACCACAGTCTCTGGTCAGACACACACAAGACTGAATTTCAACTCAGCTACTTGCCAGCTGTGTGACCTTGATCATGTCCCTTAACCTTCCTGAACTTCAGTTTCCTCATTTATAAGATGGGGGCAATAATGATCAATGTAAGCTTGTTGTGAGAATGAAATGGATGCCAAGTGCTATATTCCTGGCATACAGAAAATGCTCAAGAAATAATAGTCTCTAGGGACTTCCCTGGTGGCGCAGTGGTTAAGAATCCACCTGCAAGGCAGGGGACATGGGTTCGAGCCCTGGTCTAGGAAGATCCCACATGCCGCAGAGCAACTAAGCCCATGCGCCACAACTACTGAGCCTGTGCTCTAGAGCCCAAGAGCCACAACAACTGAGCCCTCATGCCACAACTACTGAGCCTGTGCTCTAGAGCCCATGAGCCACAACTACTGAGCCCTCCTGCTACAACTACTGAGGCTGCGCTCTAGAGCCCACGAGCCACAACTACTGAGCCCGCATGCCACAACTACTGAAGCTCGCATGCCTAGAGCCTGTGCTCCACAACAAGAGAAGCCACTGCAATGAGAAGCCCACACACCACAATGAAGAGTAGCCCCAGCTCGCCGCAACTAGAGAAAGCCCACACTCAGCAACAAAGACTCAACACAGCCAAAAATAAACAAATAAATTTATAAAAAAACCCGTCTCCAGTCTCCAAACTTCAAAATCTGATTGGCTTAGCCTAGCCAATGAACTGACTCTATCCTGGGTCAGGTGGCCCTATCTGCTCCAGTCAGCTGTAGCCAGAGGGCTGAAGTTATTTGGTGTGAACATTGTTACTGAAGCAGAACGAAGAGTATGTGGCTCAGGAGTGTGCCTATGAGTGAGGCCTAGAGAAGGTGGGAGAGAAAAGTGTTCCAGATGGTCTCTGAGGGCTCCAGGATGTCCTGGTTCCTGTGCCACAGGCTTTGCCTTCTGAACATCATTCCTTATCCTCTAAGCCTCACTTTTCTCATCTATAAAATGGGAGAGGTGTTAATTCTACTTGTCTATCTATCTCCCAGTGCACCTTTGAAGATAAGAATCAAATGACATCGTGTTTATGGAGACTCTTGGGGTACATGCCATGTAAGTACATATGACTGTTAATTTACTGAAGTGATAAAATTATGTTATTGAGCTGCTAAAGCAGATCTTAGTCAAGGCTCTTGAGACAGGAAAGACACTCACTCTGAGTCACTTAAATTGATGGAAAGATACGGGGGGTGGATTTGACAGAAGAAAAGGACAAGCCAAATAGCATCTCTGGCTGTGTGAAGTTTAATGATTTTCTCTTGCTGTGTGTGGCTCCATTCTCTTTGCCGATGGGTCTTTCTCCCTTTACTAATGCATGGGAAGGAGACTTACTTTGAATTGTGTGCTCTTTCCAGCAGTACGTTTGCAGTTTTTTTTGGCCGCACCACACGGCATGTGGGATCTTAGTTCCCCAACCAGGGATTGAACCCGTGCCTGTGCCCCCTGCATTGAGAGCACAGTCTTAATCACTGGACCACCAGGGAAGTCCCTCCAGCAGTGTGCTTTTCAAAAAATTGTTATGAACATATGTTACCTTTTCACAAAATAGAAAATAATAATGATAATAATAAAGATGATGGGGCAGGGTCTCAGCAGGAATTGCAAGTACCGGCCTGTTTTGTGAATCTTGCCTCCTTGTGAATCAGCTACTTCTCCAGGACACCTTAGTTTCTTCTTTTGGAGTGTGGCGTTAGAAACCAAGATCTGGGCACGAGGTATCTTCTGCTTGGCCTCATTCTGCCTCCTTCTCTTCACACCCTTCGAGGTCTTGGGTTTCCAGTTTCCTGGAGGAATGCACAAATGAGAGATAAATTTGTGTTAGAAACAAAGACAGAGGGCTTCCCTGGTGGTGCAGTGGTTAAGAATCTGCCTGCCAATGCAGGAGACATGGGTTCGAGCCCTCGTCCAGAAAGATCCCACATGCTGCGGAGCAACTAAGCCCGTGCGCCACAACTACAGAGCCTGCGCTCTAGAGCTCACAAGTCACAACTACTGAAGCCTGCATGACACAGCTACTGAAGCCCGAGCACCTAGAGCCCGTGATCCACAACAGGAGGAGCCACCGCACCGAGGAGCCCGTGCACTGCAACAAAGAGTAGTCCCTGCACTCCGCAACTAGAGAAAGCCTGTGCACAGCAACAAAGACCCAATGCAGCCAAAAATGAATAAATAAATAAATAAATTTTAAAAAATTATAAAAGAAACGAAGACAGAGCGGAAGCAAGGTCCAGGATACAGGAACCCGAGCTCTGGCTGCTTCTCAAGCAAACTGTTCTTTCAGGTCGGCTTTTGCTTCCTAGACTCCAGAAGTGTGGATCCTGAACCAGAGGAAAATGAGCTGGGTGATGGGACTTTTAACATCCCACTTTCACCAATGGACAGATCATCCAAAATGAAAATACATAAGGAAATACAAGCTGTAAATGATACATTAAACAAGATGGAGTTACTTGACATTTACAGGACATTTCATCCAAAAACAACAGAATACACTTTCTTCTCAAGTGCTCATGGAATATTCTCCAGGATAGATCATATCTTGGGTCACAAATCAAATTTAAGAAAATTGAAATCATATCAAGTATCTTTTCCAACCACAACACTATGAGACTAGATATCAATTACAGGAAAAAATCTGTTAAAAATACAAACACATGAAGGCTAAATAATACACTACTTAATAACCAAGAGATCATTGAAGAAATCAAAGAGGATATCAAAAAATACCTAGAAACAAATGACAATGAAAACACGATGACCCAAAACCTACGGGATGCAGCAAAAGCAGTTCTAAGAGGGAAGTTTGTATCAATACAATCCTACCTCAAGAAACAAAAACATCTCAAATAAACAACCTAACCTTACACCTAAAGCAATTAGAGAAAGAAGAACAAAAAAACCCCAAAGTTAGCAGATGGAAAGAAATCATAAAGATCAGATCAGAAATAAATGAAAAAGAAATGAAGGAAACAATAACAAGGATCAATAAAACTAAAATCTGGTTCTTTGAGAAGATAAACAAAATTGATAAACCATTAGCCAGACTCACCAATAAAAAAAGGGAGAAGACTCAAATCAATAGAATTAGAAATGAAAAAGGAGAAGTAACAAATGACACTGCAAAAATACAAAGGATCATGAGAGATTACTACAAGCAACTCTATGCCAATAAAATGGACAACCTGGAAGAAATGGAAAAATTCTTAGAAAAGCACAACCTTCTGAGACTGAACCAGGACGAAATAGAAAATATAAACAGACCAATCACAAGCACTGAAATTGAGACTGTGATTTAAAATCTTCCAACAAACAAAAGCCCAGGACCAGATGGCTTCACAGGTGAATTCTATCAAACATTTAGAGAAGAGCTAACACCTATCCTTCTCAAAGCCCTGTTAGGACTAGCAGGGCCTGAGTTAGGAGTAGTGTCAGGGCCTTAATTAGGGACAGTGTCAGGCCTTAGTTAGGGACAGTGTCAGGGCCTTAGTTAGGACTAGCATCAGAGCCTTTGTTAGGTATAATATCAGGGCCTGAGTTAGGAGTAGTGTCAGGGCTTTAGTTAGGGTCAGTGTCATGGCCAGAGTTAGGTGTACTGTCAGGGCCTTAGATAGGGACAGTATCAGGTCCTGAGTTAGTAGTAGTGTCAAGGCCTTACTTGCAGACAGTGTCAGGGCTTTAGTTAGGAGTAGCATCAGAGCCTTTGTTAGTTATCGTGCTAGGGGCTGAGTTAGGAGTAGTGTCAGGTCCTTAGTTAGGGACAGTGTCAGGGCCTTAGTTAGGACTAGCATCAGAGCCTTTGTTAGGTACTGTGTCAGGGTCTATGTTAGGAGTAGTGTCAGGTCCTTAGTTAGGGACAGTGTCAGGGCCTGAGATAGGATTAGTGCCATGGCCTGAGTTAGGAGTAGTGTCAGGCCTTGGTTAGGATTAGCATCAGAGCCTTTGTTAGGAACAATCTTGTCTTGTCCTGATCTTAGAGGAATTGGTTTCAGTTTTCACCATTGAGAATGATGTTGGCTGTGGGTTTGTCATATATGGCCTTTATTATGTCGAGGTAAGTTCACTCTGTGCCTACTTTCTGGAGGGTTTTTTATCATAAATCGGTGTTGAATTTTGTCGAAAGCTTTTTCTGCATCTCAATAGATAATCAATATTACCTCAATAGAGATAGTCATATGGTTTTTCTCCTTCAATTTGTTAATATGGTTTATCACATTGATTGATTTGCGTATATTGAAGAATCCTTGCATTCCTGAGATAAACCCCACTTGATCATGGTGTATGATCCTTTTAATGTGCTGTTGGATTCTGTGTGCTAGTATTTTGTTGAGGATTTTTGCATCTATGTTCATCAGTGATATTGTCCTGTAGTTTTCTTTCTTTGTGACATCTTTGCCTGGTTTTGGTATCAGGGTGGTGGTGGCCTCATAGAATGAGTTTGGGAGTGTCCCTCCCTCTACTATATTTTGGAACATAGAGAATAGACTTGAGGACATGGGGCAGGGGAAGGGTAAGCTGGGATGAAGTGAGAGAGTGGCATATACACTACCAAATGTAAAATAGATAGCTAGTGGGAAGCAGCCACATAGCACAGGGAGATCAGCTCGGTGCTTTGTGACCACCTAGAGGGGTGGGATAGGGAGGGTGGGAGGGAGGGAGACGCAAGAGGGAGGGGATATGGGGATATATGTATATGTATAGCTGATTCACTTTGTTATAAAGCAGAAACACACCATTGTAAAGCAATTATACTCCAATAAAGATGTTTAAAAAAAAAGGATCCAGTTAATGTGATTTTTGGAGGCTTAAAGGGGTGACCCTGTGAAATCAGGAAAACAAATGGTAAGGAAATTAAACTCAAATTGAGCATTTATTCCTAGGAAGATGGCCTTACACTTGCACATATGGGTGGTGGTGTACCAAAGTGGTTTTACTGTCATTTAGAAGAGGAATCCCACAGTGATATTGAGGAAGCCACAACTATCCACCTACAGGATTAATTTTTTTAAACGTCCTAATGCCACATGAATGCCTTGCTGTGGTTTGTCACAAACTCCTGATTCAAAAAGGTCTGTTTTTCTTTCCACATAGATGGAAAACAATCTGAAAAAGACATATATATGTATGTATAACTGAATCACTTTGCTGTACACCTGAAACTAACCCAACACTGTAAATGAACTATGATTTTTTTTAAAGGTAAAAAATAAATATACATAAAAAATGCTAATAACCTATAATGAAAACCTATAGTTTTCTGTTATCCTGATTTCTTGTGAAACCGGTCAGAAATTTGTATATTCCTTCAATATGTTAGGGTTTACTCCTCTTCTTAACTTGATTATCAAATAATCCAAGAGCCTAATCATTGATTCTGTTTGAAATTTATCTCTTCCTCTTCATAAATTATTGCTTTGGGTATGATACAAAAAATTTTTGTTATATTTCTCATTGTTTGGTGCATTTATAAATATATGTGCCACATTACTGACTGTATTCCACTTGGACTGGGTGACCAACAGAATTGTTGTACACACTTGAATTTCCTAACTGAACACCATAGCTTGTTCATTAAGGGAAATGGTTCCTGATCTTGCATATTTGGGGCCTGAAAATTGCAGGGGAATATGTATTGGATAGGAAAATTTTTTTTTATCCGGCTGTGCTACGTGGCTTGCAAAATCTTAGTTCCCAGACGAGGGATTGAACCTGTGCCCTCAGCAGTGAAAGCGTGGAGTCCTAACCACTGGAGCACCAGGGAATTCCTGGAAATTTTTAATTTTGGTTGTTAAGGACGCAAAAAACCACCACACATCCACTGTCTCCATCATTTCATAAAAGAAAAACCGGGACTTCCCTGGTGGCGCGGTGGTTAAGAATCCGCCTGCCAATGCAGGGCACATGGGTTCGAGCCCTGGTCTGGGAAGATCCCACATGCCGCAGAGCAACTAAGCCCGTGTGCCACAACTACTAAGCCTGAGCTCTAGAGCCCGCGAGCCACAACTACTGAGCCCGCGTGCCACAACTACTGAAGCCCGCACGCCTAGAGCCCGTGCTCCACAACAAGAGAAGCCACTGTCATGAGAAGCCCGCGCACCGCAACGAAGAGTAGCCCCCCACTCTCCGCAACTATAGAAAGTCCGCGGGCAGCAACGAAGACCCAACGCAGGCAAAAATAATAAATAAATTAAAAAATGAAAAGAAAAACCATCTTAACACCTAAAGGATAGGAAGGACCTAATTTCAGCCCTAAAAAAAAAAAAAAAAAAAAAGGCCTTTCCCGGGCAGGGACAGCTGGTGTTTGTACACTGACAATTTCACTGCAGAAACCTTCTGCCCCTGGCTTATGGATTTGAATCTTGTCTCTGATACTTCCTAGCTGTGTGACTTTGAGTAAGCAACTTTGCCTCTCTGTGCCTCACTGCCTCCTTCTCCGGGTCATTGTGAGGATTAAATGATTTAACCTATGTAAATTAAAGCCCTTGCTACAGAGGCTGGTGTAGATTGATCGTCGCCGAAACTCACGAGTGACAACAGCGCCACCTAGTGGCTCTTCATCCCAGGTACAGACAAGCTGCTTCGGAGGAGGCATCCACACGGGCAGTGAGTGGGAACCATGTGTAATGGCCAAGGCTGAGGGAGAAATAAGCAGAAAAGCCACAAATATTCACGGAATTATAAATAAAGTTGGATTCTCACTTTATGCCATATACAAAAGTTAATTCAAAACTGATCAAATATCTAAACGTAAGAGCTAATCCTATAAAACTCGAAGAAGAATACAGGGCAAAATTCTACATGACGTTGGGTTTGGCAATGATTTCTTGGATGTGACACCAAAAGCACAGGCAACAAAATAAAAATACATAAATGACTACATCAAAATTAAAAACTTATGTGCATCAAAGGACACAATCAACAGGGTGAAAAAGGTAACCCAGGGGATGGGAGACAATATTTGCAAATCATAAGGGGTTAATACTCAGGATATATAAGGAACTCTTACAATCCAATAACAAAAAACTAATGTCACCATTCAAAAATGGGCAAAGGAGTTGAATAAACATTTGTTCAAAAGTGTATACAAATGGTCAGCAAGCATGTGAAAAGATGCTCAACATTACTAATCATTAGTGAAATGCAAATCAAAACTACAAGGAGGTGCCACCTCACATCCATCAGAATGGTTACTATCAAAGAAACAAAAGACAAGTGTTGGTGAGGATGTGGAGAAATTGGAAACTTTGTGCACTGTTGGTGGGAATGTAAAATGCTGCAGCCACTATGGAAAACAGTGTGGTGGTTACTAAAAAATTTTAAATAGAATTACCACATGACCCAGCAACTTCACTTCTGGGTGTATACCCAAATGAATTGAAAGCAAGATCTCAAAGAGATATTTGTACACCCATGTTCATAGCAGCATCAATTACTAGAGCTAATCCACGGAAGCAATCTCCATCGTCAGACGCATGAATAAAGAAAATGTTATATATATATATATATATGTCATATACACACACACAATGCAATAATATTCCATTGGACACAATGAAATACCAGTCCTGGGTCATTCTAAGGAAATTGTTCCATCCAAGTATCAAATGGTTTTCTAAATTTATAACCCATCACAGGCTCAAAGTCATGCCTCATTTTAATTGGCCTCCTATTTGGCCCATGACTTTCTTGCATAGACTTATTTTACTAGAACTTGTAATTGGCTTCCTTAGTTGTTACTGACATAACAAGCATATGTGTTCTCCTTATTTCCAAGATTTTCAGTCACAGCTTCTTTTTTTTAATTTTTTTTTATTGAAGTATAGATGATTTACAATGTTGCGTTAATTTCTTCTGTGCAGCAGAGTGATTCAGTTTATACATATATACATTCTTTTTTATATTCTTTTCCATTATGGTTTATCACAGGATACTGAATATAGTTCCTTATGATATACAATAGGATCTTGTTGTTTATCCATTCTACATGTAATATTTTGCAACTACTAACCCCAAACTCCGTCCATCCTTCCCTCACCCCCCTTCCCCTTGGCAACCACAAGTTTGTTCTCTGTGAGTCTGTTTCTGTTTCATAGATAGGTTCATTTGTGCTGCATTTTAGATTACACATATAAGTGATATAATATGGTATTTGTCCTTCACTTTCTTACTTCACTTAGTATGATAATTCTAGTTGCATCCATGTTGTTGTAAATGGCATTATTTCATTCTTTTTTTATGGCTGAGTAGTAGTATTCCATTGTATATATGTGCCACATCTTCTTTATCCATTCATCTGCCAATGGACATTTAGGTTGTTTCCATGTCTTGGCTATTGTGAATAGTGCTGCTATGAACACAGGGGTGCATTTATTTTTTTGAATTATAGTTTTGTCCAGATATATGCCCAGGAGTGGGACTGCTGGATCATATGGTAATTCTATTTTTAGTTTTCTGAGGAACCTCCATACTGTTTTCCATAGTGGCTGCACCAACTTATTAATACATTCCAACCAACAGTGTAGGTGGGTTCCTTTTTCTCTACACCCTCTTCAGCATTTGTTATTTGTAGATTTTTTAATGATGGCCATTCTGACTGGTACGAGGTGGTACCTCTTTGTATTGTAGTTTTGATTTGCATTTCTCTAATAATTAGTGATGTTAAACATCTTTTCTTTTTTTTTTAAACACCTTTATTAGAGTATAATTGCTTTACAATGGTGTGCTAGTTTCTGCTTTATAACAAAGTGAGCATCTTTTCATGTGCCTATTGGCCATCTGTATGTCTTCTTTGGAGAAATGTCTATTTAGGTCTTCTGCCCATTTTTCAATTGGGTTGTTTGTTTTTTTGTTGTTGTTGAGTTGTATGAGTTGTTTGTATATTTTGGAAATAAAGCTCTTGCAAATATTTTCTCCCATTCCATAGGTTGTCTTTTCATTTTGTTTATGGTTCTCAGTCATAACTTTTTTTTTAGTCATAAGTTCTTTTTTTTTCGGTATGCGGGCCTCTCACTGCTGCGGGCCTCTCACAGGCTCTGGACACGCAGGCTCAGCGGCCATGGCTCACGGGCCCAGCCGCTCTGCGGCATGTGGGATCTTCCCAGTCCAGGGCATGAACCCGCATCCCCTGCATCGGCAGGCGGACTCTCAACCACTGCGCCACCAGGGAAGCCCTAATAAAATTTTTAAATGGCAAAGCCAAAGAATGACAGAACCTGGAGGCAATTAACAAAAAGACTGATAAAACAAATATCATTTACAAAAACAACCTCCAATAGTTAGCTTAAATATCACTGCAAATCCACTTGTAGGGATCTGTGCCAGGGAGACAACTAGGGATGAGCCCGGGTTTGAGTCCAAAGACAGCCACAGTAGCTACAACTGAGTTAGTTATATTGGCCACAGCAGGGATTTAGTTCAAGTGTCAAGTGCTAAGGACATAAGTTTCTGGAGTTCCAAGTGAACATCATTTGGTAAAGTCACTCGGCAGGTTAATCCGCGGATGGCTGATGGGTGGGATCAGGTGGGCCCAAGGGCAGGCAGAGCCACTCCCCCTCCCACCTTCCCATCCCACTGACACTCGGAGCATCTCTTAATTCACCAGGTGCAGCTTAGAGTTGGCTGCATTTGGGTCAGGATGGAGGCGGCGCCAGAAGAGGCTGGGCAGCAGGGTTGAAAACGAAATTGAGGTGGGCCTGCACCGGGCACCTGCCCTGCTTGGGGTGAGGCGCATCCCACAAAGCGGCCAGGCTAGTTCTCCTTCCAATCCCACCCCTGCTTGGTGACTGCTTTGGGGGCACAGGGTTGTGTCCTGGGAAGGGCTAACCCTTTTAGAAAGGAGCTTTGCACCTCTAACCCTGCAGAAATCGGCGCTCAGACACTGTGGGGCTGGAGGAGAGGGACCCGAGGGCACAAAACTGTGGGTGCATCACGCACAGATCTTCCTAATTGCAGAAGAGGAAGGAGGGTAGGTGAGCTGTGTGGGCTGAGGACCAAGACTGGAGATAGGTGGGTGGAGTAGCAGTTCAGAGGGGTGTGTGTGTGTGTGTGTGTGTGTGTGTGTGTGTGTGTGTGTGTGTGTGTGTGTGTGTGTGTGTGTGTGTGTGTGTGTGTGTTAGAGAAAGTCTAGGGGACACCGTGTGTGTGTGTGTGTGTGTGTGTGTTAGAGAAAGTCTAGGGGACACCGTGTGTGTGTGTGTGTGTGTGTGTGTGTTAGAGAAAGTCTAGGGGACACCCAGGCTCCTCACTGTGCTATGGGGATGCCTAGTAGGTAAGAAGAACCCAGTACACACCTGACTTGTACTAGCAAGCACTTTGACCATAGTGTCTCGTGAATCTGTGTGTGGAAAAGAATCATAATCAACAATTTTCTTAAATTCCCATGAGTATCTTCCCAGGTCCCCAGTCTTTTACTACAGGACACTTCTCTGACAATTTAGGGGCAGTCCCTCTTGTTGGTGTGACTGGAAAACGTGTGTAGCTAGAAACCTGATGCTTTATTTGAAGTCGTAGTTTAAAAAAAAGTTCCCAGGCAACTACGCAGAGATGTTTAACAAAACCATGTTTTTTAAGGGCCTCCCCCCTTCAGGGTCATCGCCTTCAGGACAGCAATGACCGGCAGGGCCAGGGTTCGAGCCCGAGGCAGAGCGTGCAATCCAGCATCCGTGGAGCCTGCTAAGCCTGAGGTGGCTAGGGGGTCCTGAGGTACCCAGAACCGACCCACCACGGAGCTTCGCTGACATAGTGAGACGTGGCACAGCAGTGAGCTTCCTAATGTTCCTAAAGATGCCTTGCTGAGTCAGTACAGTTCAGGTTTAGAGTTCTCTCCTGCTGAGAGGGAACTAATGCATCTTGTAAGAAAAGTCCGATTCCACGGCTGTCGGTGTGGGTAGGCTTTATCTACCTGGATATCCTCTCTACCCCCTCCCTTTCATGTGCATCTTCATAGATGCAAATAGACTTTCTTCCAAACCCCAGTGGATGGAAAGTCATCTACATCTCTTGGTCTCAGCCAGTGACTCCTCTTTGGGGAGTGATTTCAAAACGGGCAATTTCAGGCGAGTGTTTGAACAGACTGAGTTGGATAGAATTTTTTAGTCTTGTTTAAAACTTGCTACCCCTGCTGTCTCTATGCACTTCTCTCCTCTCTTATCCCGCATCCACTTTGCATGCTTTAGGGGGTCTTGCTTTGAACTCTGATGGGTCCCAGTGCTGGCCAGCAGTCACATGACCCCATCAGGTCCTGTTTCTTCGCCTCCCCCACCTGCTCAAGCCTCAACCCTTCCTGCTGCTCCTCCCCCATCTTAATTTTCAGCCTTTAACATCAACTCCTATGTCACTGAGACAAATAAAGCATCAAAGCAGAACTTCAATGCTGTCTTCACCGAATCTCCACATCCTGGCCTTGGCCCCTCACCCGAGACCCTAGGGCACTGGCTCTGCTCCTACCTAAAGGAAAAATCTCCTGGGCCCCTTAGCCAATTCTCTATCCCCTGGCATCTCTCCTGCAATTCTCCTATCTCCCAAGTCCTAGGTCATCCCCATCTGCCTACAACCAGCTGAGTTGACTGCCATCCAACGAGAATCCTCTCCTGAATCTGCTTTCCTCACAATTACTTCCTTTCTCTTTGCTTCTCATCAACGAAGTCTTGTCTCTATTCTGAACTCCAATCCTTATCTCCCTCTTGTCCCTTCACTCCAATCAGGTGCTCTCCCCATTGCTCCACTGAAATGGCTCTTGTCAGGCTTCCTCAGTATCCTCCACTTTGTCAAATCCCCAGGTCCGTCCTAGGTCTTGCCTATCACTTGTACTTGGAATAGCTGAGCCCTCCTTTCTCCTTGATTAACTCCTTCCATGTGGTGGTCAGGTCACCGCACACCCTTGGTTTTCCGCCAACCTCACTGGCCACTGCTGTAGCTTCCCTTGGCTGGGTTCTCCTCCTGTCCTGTCCATATGCCCAGGACCTAGTCCTTGGGCCTCTTCTCCTTGGTACATGTACTCACACCCTTGGTCATCTTTTCAGTATCATGGCTTTAGGTGTGATCTGGTATGTGGACAAGTTCCCTCTCCTGCACTAAACGAACATCCCCATGCATGTCTCACACTACTGATTTGCCCTCCCAGACAATTCCTAACTACTTCATCTGATGAAATCCCTTTCTTCCAGTTGTTTAGGCCAAAGTCTTTGGATTCATCTTCTCTTGACCTCAAACCCTTCACATAAACAACCAGGAAATACTGTTGTCCCTGACGTTCAAAAAATATCCAGTCTCTGATCATTTCTCATCCCCTCTATTACTACCCTCTGGGCCAAACCACCAGCATCCCTGGCTGGACCCCACAAATGGCCTCATAACTGGTCTTCTTGCTTCTGCCCTGGTCTCATCCTCAGTCTGTTCCCAGCACAGAGCCAGTAAATTGGATTCACGTTCAACCCACAGCCTGTAAGCGTTCCCATTTTCTCAGAGTCACAGGAGATTTCCTTAACATGGCCTCCCTCCCACTACCTCTCCGGGTCCCTCTGCTTCCCCCTCCCTTGTTCATCTTGCTCTCCCTTCAACATTTCTTCCTTAGGAGCTTGCTCTTTCCTCCACCTGAGGCTTGTGTAACCTTGTTAACTCACTGCCTCTGAGTCTTTGTTTCAGCGTCAACTTCGCACTGAGGCTCTGCTTTGTCTCCCATGAATTAATGCAACCAGCCCCTTTCATACCCCACCTTCCCAATAACTCCCAATTTTCCATACTTGGCTTTGTTCTACTTTTTTCATTTCCCTAGCAATTATCATATTCATGCCATATAAGTTAGTCATCAATTTATTTTCTGTCACTGGAATATGAGATTTTCAAGGAAGTTCCTTTGCTGTATGCTCTGATACATGCATCGTGGCACATGGCAGGCATATGATAATTTTTGGGTGACGGTCGAACATATGGATAACATTACTCTTTATTTTTATCTCCAAAAACTTGCAGGCTCAGCAACCTCGTCAAATCCAGCCTAGACTCAAGCAGCTGTGGGGTGTTAGCCATGTGGCTGGGGCTGGACCACCAACAGAAGCAGAAGGAACACCGCAGCCTTCAGGTAAAAAGAGGGAAGAAGAAAGATATGGTGAGGGGCAGAGGATACTTAATATGTGACGGTACATGACAGCGATAAAATTCTAGACAGATAGCCTCGGTGCTCCCGTGATGTTTGGCAGGATGGGAAGAAGGTACAGCTCTCAACTATCTCCTGCAGTGAATTATCTGGCTATCAATGCTTTATTCCCCTTATATTTTAAGGCTTATGGAAAAAGAAATAGAGGTCATTATTCATTAGCTAATTCAATGTAATTGCTTTTCAAATTTAGAAAATGCATTGGTATGACAACTATAAGTTAACTAGTTCGGGGAACAAGATTTTTCTTGGGTTCGTGAATCGCTATACTGAAAGGTTGAGCAGTTCCTCAAATGTTTACCTACATTGTATTATCCTCACAGGTGAACGGTTATCATTATACAGGTAAGCCCACAGGCTCAGATGTTGTCGTTTGCCAAGGATTTGGGTAATGCAGTGAAACCTTAGATCTGATTCTCCAACCACCTTTTTAAAACATTTTTTAAATTTGTATTGTGGTAAGAACAATAGAGCTCTACCCTCTTATTGTATTTTTTTTCCTCTTATTGTATTTTTAAATGTACAGCACGGTATTAACTATAGGCACAATGTCGTCCCGCAGATCTCAAGAACTAACTTACCTTGCATAACTCTAATTTTACACCTGTTGATTAGCAAATCCCTATTTCCCCTCTCCCACTCCCTGAAAAGCACCATTCTACTCTCCGCTTCTGAGTGTGACTATTTTCATTGTATAAGTGGAATTATGCAGTATTTGTCCTTTTGTGACTGTCTTCAAGGTTCATTCATGTTGTTACATATTACAAGATTTTTCTAAAATTTATTTTTATTTATTTTTGGCTTCATTGGGTCTTCGTTGCTATGCCTGGGCTTTCTCTAGTTGTGGCGAGCGGGGGCTACTCTTTGTTGTGGTGCATGGGCTTCTCATTGTGGTGGCTTCTCTTGCGGAGCATGGGTTCTAGGCGTGCGGGCTTCAGTAGTTGTGGCACGTGGGCTCAGTAGTTGTGGTGCACGGGCTTAGTTGCTCTGCGGCATGTGGGATCTTCCCGGACCAGGGCTTAAACTATTATATATACTCATATGTGAGGATATATATGGGCAAAGGATCTGAATAGACATTTCTCCAAATAAAATATACAAATGGCCAATAATCACATGAGAAGATGCTCAACATCATCAGCCATCAGGGAAATGCAAATTAAAGCCACAATGAAATGCCACTTCCTATCTACTAGGATTGCTAAAAGTTAAAAAGGAAGATGTTAACAAGTGTTGGCAAGGATGTGGAAAAATTGAAACCAACCATTATACACTGCTGGTATAAGTATGGCCTCTTTGGGAAACAGTCTGGCATTTCCTCAATGGGCTAAATATAGCATTACCATATGACCCAGCAATTCCACTCCAGGTTATATACCCAAAAGAAATAAAAACATATCCACCACAATTGGAATATGAATGTCCACAACATCACTATTCATACTAGCTTGAGGATAAACAATCCCAAATGTTCATCAACTGGTAAATGGATAAACACAAATGTGGTATATCTATACAATGATATATTATTTGTCAATAAAATGGAATGAAGTATAAATACATGCTACAGCATGAATGAACCCTGAAAATATTATGCTAAGTGAAAGAAGCCAGTCAGGGAAGATCACATATTATATGACTCAATTTATATGAAATGTGATGAGTAGGCAAATGCATAGGGACAGTAAGTGAACTAGTGGTGGTTTAAGGACCGGGGGAATTGGATGGAAACAGGGAGTGACTGCTCATTGTTCAGGTGTTTCTTCTTTGGGTGATGAAAATATTCTAAAATCGCGTGATGGTTGCACCACTCAGTAAGTATACTAAAAACCATTGGACTGCACACTTAAATGGCTGAATTGCATGTTATGTGAATTAATCTTAGTAAAGCTATATATCCTGCAATTACCTGTAGGATTTTAAACCACTTCTTTCTTACATGCTTCCATGCAATAACGTCAGGAATAATACCATATATTACGATTATTCCACAGGTATGACAACAGAACCTATAGGGCGGATGGTATTACTTGGGAGAAGTCTCCCAGCTCTACATTTACAAGATCGGATGGCAGTGAAACCTCCTTTGTAGACTATTACAGGGAGGTATGAAATTTTATTTCTTCAAACATACTTGCCTTAAAAATTTTCATATTATATAGTTAAGTATATTTCTCAAGTCTTATTTAGACACATATATATGTATTTGTATATATTCTCCTTTTGGGGTATTATAGCTTGGCTTATATTATCCATGTATTAGAGTGTTTTGTGTATAGGGTAATGTCACATAATTAGAATGGCTCCAAGATGGCCCTCCCTGTCAGGCTTAGAAGTGGCTATGGTAGTTTTGAACATGTAGATGGATTGTTAGGTAGAAAATAAAATATGGTAAGACTTCAGAAATGAGAACTTTATGTAGGAGTTTCAGCCCTACAGAACTTGGTTCAAAAAGAAGAAAAAAATGACCAATTACAATCTGAGATGATGTCTGTTACGTGCTAAATCTCATAATCTCCGTTGCTGTGCACGGGCTTTCTCTAGTTTCGGCGAGTAGGGAATACTCTTCATTGCGGTGCGTGGTCTTCTCATTACGGTGGCTTAGTTGCTCTGCGACATGTGGGATCTTCCCAGACCACGGAACGAACCCGTGTCCCCTGCATTGTCAGGCGGATTCTTAACCACTGCGCCACCAGGGAAGTCCTTCCTTTTTCTTTTCTTTTCTTTTTTTTCTTTTTTTTGCGGTACGCGGGCCTCTCACTGCTGTGGCCTCTCCTGTTGCGGAGCACAGGCTCCGGACGCGCAGGCTCAGCGGCCATGGCTCACGGGCCTAGCCGCTCCGCGGCACGGTGGGATCTTCCCGGACCGCGGCACGAACCCGCGTCCCCTGCATCAGCAGGCTGAGTCTCAACCACTGCGCCACCAGGGAAGCCCTCCCTCCTATATTTTTAATTTGCGTGCTCACAAATAAACTCAGGCCAGTTGGTGAGGTTGGTTTTCTAGCTTTAGCAGATGAGAGAAAGGTAATTAAAGGAATGGCAGATATTTGTGGCAAATGGAAACAACTTATAAATGGATGTTTTTAAAAAAGCTTGCATTATATTGGGACTCAAAACATAGCTACTTGGAACAATTGCAGGTACATAGCCCTCTGACATCCCTTCAAGGGAGGGTTATTATGACATTATCCTCATTTGTGTTTCACACTTATTGCTTGTTCATTCAATCCCAAGAGCATTTAGTGCCTATTGTATATCTTGGGTATACATTAGTAAGACAATTTAGTTCTCAGCTCTTAAGGCACTTGCATTCTCATGGCAGACAGAGATATGACAAACAAGAAGAAAACTATTCTAATAGTTATAAGGGATATGGAGATAATTAAAATCGGGTGGTATTATGGAGAATATCTGGTGGCTATTAGTCTGCAAGGTCATGGAAAGCTTCTCTGCGAAGCTGATATGTAAATGGAAGCAAGGAGCAAGCTAGGTGCGGATGAGGGAGAAGAGGTAGTACAAAGGCACTATTTTCGGGGTGGGCATTGTGTACCCAGAGCCCAAACTAGGCTGGAGTGTTCTCTAGAGAAGTAAATTGGATTTTATTGTCAAATCATATTGTGTAGATATTTGTAAGATTTCTGTCTAATATACAGAGAATGGGCTGTATGGGTGTAAAAATGGAGGCAGGGAAACCAGTGAGGAGGTTATTAAATCAGTTGACTTAAATGATGATGGTGGCCTGGAGCAGGGTGGGAGAAGTAGGTGAAAATGGAGAGGACATAGTGAAGGCTTGGTTGTAATAAGTGAGGGGATTGTTCTGGGATGAGATAGGCACAGATGGAATTGCAAACTGAAATATCAATAAGTTAATTTTAAAAGGTTTATTTCTGGCTTGAATAAAGCCTAATGAGAGTCAGGGAGACTCAGTGATCTCATCTGTTACCATTTTGTGGCTCTACCATCTCAACAAGAGGACTCCAAGGTTGTCATGTTAGAAGAAAAGAGGTAGAAGCAGCATACTGGCTCTTAGGTCCCTTAGACTGAAAGTGATAGGCTGATGCACTACTTTCACTCATATTTCTTTGTTAAAATTCAGTCCTATAGCCTGAACCTATCTAAGTGGACACTCTTTTCTTTCGTGTACAGATGTGGTGAGTTCAGTATCATCTCTCTGCCAAAGGGTGTAAATAAAGTATGCTCTTTGGGCATGCGGATGAGTCAGGAGTCCCAGGGTGTAAAGCCTGGAGTTTTCATTTTGGGAATTATTAGCTCTTACCTAGTCCTTGGATTTTGATATGCAGTCACCTAGGCAGAATATATAGATGACCAAGAGAATGAAATATTTCAGGAAAGAAGGATATGCGTCTCTGTAGAATGTTAAGATGAGGTTAAATGAGAGTGTATACATATGCCCCAATTCACCAAACTGTACACATTATGGGCAGATTTTTGTATACCAATTATACCTCAATAGAGCTGGGGGAAAACACACAGTGAAGAGTACATTGAGTTTGATAGCATGGAGTTCACTGCCAAGAGCAAATTGTGTAATGGTGGCAATTGAAGTCCAGGTGGAAGGCACTGAAGGAAAAATTTAGCAACGCTTGCTGTAGAAGGGAAGAGAAATGTTATGTAGATGAAGGATTTTTTTAAGTTAGAGAATACTACAGTATGTGTTTATCCTGGTATAAATTGTCCAATAGAGAAGGAGAAATTGTTAATACAGAAGGCAAGATAAATGAGGGGTAATGATAGGAACAAAATCCCTGAAGGAAAGAAGAGGTTAGTATCCATAGCTGTAGTAGAGATTACGGACCCTTTTCTGGAGCAGGACACATCCTCCATAGTAATCGGAAGGCAAGAAGAACATACATATGTGTAGAGAGAAGGCAAACACCGGGCAGAATATAAGTGTATTCCTGTCTGAATCCTCAGACATTCACTTCTCAGTGAAGTATGAAGCAAGATCATCGGCTGAGTTAGTTGATGGGCAGCGATGAGGGAGATGTATAGGAGATTTGAGAAGAGATGAGAAAGTGTGAAATGTTGGTTTTTTGAATGGGTAGGAAGCATAACTAGGGCATCTGAACAGAGCACCCCTTTTAGATTGTGGCAGACTAACTCTAGAACCACTCAGCAGGGTTTGGCTGTTGGTTGCATGGGCAGAACAGACAGCTGGGTTTTACCAGGGTTTGAGACTTGCCAACGTAGCATGATCAAGGCATAGTCAAGGAATGAATGGTATTTGTGAGGACTTAATTGTGACAGGCTATGGAATGCAAGCTGGGGAAGTAAGGGAGGTGACGCTGTGAGAGAGTTAAGGACCTCTCTCCTCAATTTATGTGTGCTGATTCCTCCACCTAGGCTGACGTTTGCTTGTTCATCCTACAAATTTTATCTCAAAGATCTTTGACTAAGAAGAGCCGCTCTGGGTCCGTCCATGTTGCTGCTAATGGCATTATTTCATTCTTTTTTATGGCTGAGTAATATTCAATTGTGTGTGTATGTGTGTATACACCACATCTTCTTTATCCATTCATCTGTCGATGGACATATGGTATTACTTATACGTGCAATCTAAAATATGACACAAATGAACATATCTATGAAACAAACAGACTCACAGATACAGAGAATAGACTTGTGGTTTCCAAGTGGGAGGGAGTGGGGGAGGGAAAGATTGGGAGTTTGGGATTAGCAGATGCAAACTATTATATATAGGATGGAACGACAACAAGGTCCTACTGCATAGCACAGGGAGCTATATTCAATATCCTGTGATAAACCATAATGGAAAAGAATATGAAAAAGAATATACATATGTATAACTGAGTCACTTTGCTATATAGCACAAATTAATACAATATTGTAAATCAACTATACTTCATAAAATGTTTTTAAAAAGAGCCATTCTGGATAACCCAACAGTACCCCTCCCTCTCGTGCATACACTGACCTGCAACATCAGGCCTCTGTGAGGTCACCCTGTTCTGTTATGTACTTGTATTTCATAACACTTATCCCAGTTTGTAATTATATATTTGGGTGATTTTATTAATCTCTCCCCTCCCCAACAGACTATGAGTTTCATAGGACTAGGAGAGCTATGATTCTGCTCTTTGCAATACATATCTCTTATACCTTACACCATGACTGGCACATAGTAGTTCATACACATAGGTTGTAATAGATAATTCATGCATGTTAGCATCACAGAGTAGTGGGATTAGTAATAATTTGAGGGAGTGTGTCACATTAAGGCAAACTACCTTCATGGCATGTGTTGATATATAGAGTCTTACATGTAAACGTAAGAAAATGGTTCCAGCAGATTTACTTGAGTGAAATGGATGTGCTGAAATAGTTGAATGACTAGGGTAGTCTCAGGATGCCCTGGTGGGAACTGAGTCTCATAAGAGATGACAACTTTGTCGTAGGGTTGTAATGAGATCTGGGGAAAACTGCTGAATTCATAGATGAGGCATTAGAAAGTAAGCGCAATCCTACCTTTCAAATAATGGAAATAGGGACAACAGAACTGATTTGTTTTTTGGACCTAAAACAATAGACTGCAGGTTTTTTCTTCAGCAAAGATGGGTTGATTTGGGATCAGTGGAGAATTGCAATTTGGGGTCTGCAACCCTGGCGAGCCACGTGCAAGTCCCACTTGATGAGGAAAGGAGAACCCCTTCATAGAAGAGAAAAGCAAGTTGGAAGGGCTTTAGTAAACAAAGAGTCCATTGCTTTTCATTGGCCAAGGTCTTGCCAGGGAAGAAAAGAAGTCTTTCTTCTTCTTGTTGGGCTCTGCTATCGTTGCAGGGTATGAGAGCTCCCCCTCTGGTCTCCTGACTCTATTTAATTGAGGTTTGTTTATTTTTTACAAAAGCTATAAGAAATGGGAAGTGTGATTTCCAAAGTTCATAGTTGGGGGTTAAAGAAATATTAGGAGAACACCATGGGCTAGAGTGGGCCACTAAGTTTGAAATAGGTTGTTTATATTTTTCTAAAAACTGGTTAGTGTGGTGAATTATAGTGTGGTGAATATTTCTCTTAGTCCACGCAGGTAATGCATTTAATAAAATCTCATACTTTTTCATGTGAAAAGAAAAACTCACTTAATCTACAATGAGAAAAGAATTACCCTAATCTGAAAAAGAACGTCTGCCAAAAACTTCTATAAGCATCATTATGTTAAAAAGAATATACTGGGCTTCCCTGGTGGCGCAGTGGTTGAGAGTGCGCCTGCTGATGTAGGGGACACGGGTTCGTGCCCCGGTCTGGGAGGATCCCACGTGCCGTGAAGCGGCTGGGCCCGTGAGCCATGGCCGCTGAGCCTGCACGTCCGGAGCCTGTGCTCCGCAATGGGAGAGGCCACAGCAGCGAGAGGCCCGCGTACCACAAAAAAAAAAAAAATATATATATATATATATATATACACTGATGATTTTTCCCATTAGTCAGAAACAAGCCAAGCAGTAGCCTCTCTTCCTAACTGCTCAGTGTCCTACTGGAGGTCCTGGCGAGGGTTTGGAAACTTGCTCTGCTGCTTGTAAATCAGGCAGTTTCCACAACAGCCCCCAAGCTTGTTTGCTGGTGGGGGCACATAACAGTATTTATCTCAGTTGACTGGTGAGAGAATTAACTGAATCAAGTAGAATGCTTGGGAAGCGCCCCACACACAGCGATCATCCCATCGACGGTGACTGTCCTGAGGACGGTATAGTTCAGTCTATGTTTTTAACCCATCCATGTTGACTTCATGATAAACTTCTGGAAATGGAACGACTCCTGGGAATGGAATGACTAGGATGAAAGGGTTTTGCAAGTTTAAAGGATCGATGCATATTTCCAAATGCCTGTCTCGCAGCCTGTCTCTTCCATACACTCACACTCACACTTGTTGAATGCAGTGTGATTCTAGACCCTTCACCCTCATGGATTCAGATATCTATTTAATAGTCTCTACTTTGTCAGTGCTCCACCTATATAGCTTCCTCGACACGCATCCATTTCTCACGTCACTGCATTCTTGCATTTTGGGGAATGTCATGTTTGCTTTCTTTCAAGGTCCTTTTCTTGCTGCCCACTGAAAATAAAGAAATTTGTGATGGCATAAAAAGACACCTGTGTGTCAATTACCCGATCCCAAGCCAGTGTGTGTTGAAACGGACCTTAGAGAGACCACCGCTACAAAGATTGCCCTGCAGATGAACTGCAAGCTAGGAGGTGCCCTCTGGAAGGTGGATAGAGAAGTACGTGGGGATTTTGTTGCCTTCTCTTGCTTTCATCTGTCTTTGGTAGAATTTGTTATGGTCCTACTTAATTGGAAATTTGCTTCGTGTTCTAACTCAATCTGCTACCTTGTTTAAAATTTAAGTTGCAGAATGCAATGTTCATCGGTATCGATTGTTTCCACGGTATTGTACATCGATGGAAGTCAGTCGCAGGATTTGTGGCAAGCATCGATCCAGACTTGACGCGGTGGGTAAGCTTTGGCAGACAGTGTTTAGTGGGGAGCTATCTGGAGGCCAGATAGGAGAGGTGGACTTAACACACATTATTGGCAAGCTCCATGGACAAGTTGTTCTTAGAGATGTGCTCTCCTGATCTTCTGGCAAAGTTAGGCTCCCAGAACATTTTGTATGGAAGCCTCTGATCACTCTCTATTGCTGCCTAACAACCATGACAAAATATGGCAACTTAAGACGACACTCACATGACCATGGACAGTCCTGTGGGTCAGATGTTGGGCACTGCATGGCTCTCAGGGCCTTACAAGGCCGAGATTTTGTTTGTTTTTTTGGCTGCACTGCGCAGCATGCGGGATCTTAGTTCCCCGACCAGGGATCGAACCCATGGCCCCTGCGGAGGAAGTGCAGATTCTTAAACACTGGAGCACCAGGGAAGTCCCAAGGCTGAGTGAAAAGTGCCACATAAGCCACATTCTCACCTGGAGGCTTGGGATCCTCTTCCCAGCATACGTCGATGTGGCAGAGCCAATTTTCTTGTGATTGTGGCACAGAGGACCCCACTTCCTTGCTGGCTGTCACCTACAGCTAGTCTCAGCTTCTAGAGTTTCATCCACGTTCCTTCTGATGTGCTCCCTGCCTCCCCTCCAACTTCCAACCCGCCAATTCACACTGTGCTATTGTTCTCTTTTGAATCTCTCCATCTTCCTCTTCTGTCATCAGCCAAAGAAAACTTGCTGATTTTAAAGGAGCTCATGAGGTCAGATATCATCCATCTGGAGACTCTCCTTATCCTAAAGTCAACTGTGCCATATAACATCACCACAGGGGCCAGATCTCAGTATGTTCACAAGTTCCAAGGATGAGGACAGGTAGAATTCTGCCAACCGCAGAATTTGATCAGTAAGCCTCTGCATAGGGACACATGAGGAAGCACTTAGGATATATGTGGGTGAAGACACATATTATACCTTCAGTGGCCTGTAGGTATAATAAGATCTTGTCTTCATACATTTGTATATAATGTACCTGAATAAGGAGATGTGCTTCTATATCCTATGATTCTCCTTTTCTCCAGGGACCTTTTATTTTCTGTGCTTAGAGTAGAAAATAAAACCCATAGTGCAGATGGGTCTGCATATTCTTCTCCTGTGCATTATGGTATGTGGGACAGTCACAAACCACTACTATGTTCAATGCTGTTTGTGGCCCACCAGGTATAATTCCACAGTATCCTTTAAGGATCTTTTTTTTTCTAGTCATACTCTAAATACAGTAACATGGATTTACTCTGCCTTTTTTAGTAGAAAATGCTGTGATAATAGGTAAAAAGTTAAGCTTGCATTCATGCAATAGATATTTTTGAGCACTTGCTATGTGTAAATACTGAGAATGCAGCAGTGAAGATATAAAGCCAAAATACCTGATCCCATCCATTGGAGTACAGATTCAGATGAAGAGGCAAACATACATCATACCCTATCACGTCATCCTAATACTCTGAAGTAAACAAAGACGCAATAAGGGGATAGAAACTCGAGACAAACAGGTGATTTTACTCGATACCTCGAGCAGTGGTCACAATAGCTATTACTGTTTGGAAGCAAACTGCTCCCTCCAAAGCAGATTCATGTGGATGAACCATTGTTTAAGACACTGAACTAAAGTAGGAGTCTCCAGAAAAACACCGGGTTTGCACTTTGTGGAATTCCCCAGGAGCTGAAACAATATGAGTCATATGTATTCAAAGCATGTATAATTTGTAGTTAACGTTAACAAATGTTTCCATTCTATCTTACTCCTTCTGTGCATTCAAAATGTTACAAAATGCCTAAGATATGTGAAGAGACCAATACCTGGATCTCTGCAGCGGGATGAAGAATGGATCTTTAGGGCTTCCCTGGTGGCGCAGTGGTTGAGAGTCCGCCTACCGATGCAAGGGACACGGGTTCGTGCCCCGGTCCGGGAAGATCCCACATGCCGCGGAGCGGCTGGGCCCGTGAGCCATGGCCGCTGAGCCTGCGTGTCTGGAGCCTGTGCTCCGCAACGGGAGAGGCCACAACAGTGAGAGGCCCGTGTACCGCAAAAAAAAAAAAAAAAAAAAAAAAAAAAAAGGATCTTTAATTGGATCCTCAACTACTGATAGTGAATTTTTTTTTGGTCATAGATTAATTTCATCATTTTGATTCTGAATTAATCTTGTTTTCCAAACTAATGGCTTATTTTTCTCCATACAGGTGGTTCTCTCAATGCATCATCCAGCAATCGGGGCAGGAGCTTGTCAATGGGCTGACAACCTGCTTGCACAGTCAGTGCCTGGTGGAGGCTGGAGGGCTTGAGTCTATACTGGTGGAGATACTGCTCCCCCACCTGGGACATCTGGCAATGAGTGAAGACACTTTTGGTTGTCACAATGGGGATAGAGGTGCTATTGGCATCTAGTGGACAGAAGTTTAGGGATGCTGTTAAATGTCTTACCATGCATGGGACAGCAACACTTCCTGCCCCTGACCACCACAAAGAATTATCTGGCTCAAAATTTTCATACTCTTGTTAAGTATGGACTAGACTGAGGACTTAAGCAGTGTCCTGAAAGCTACCATGTTGACAAATGAACACAGAAGTTGTCTAAAATAGTGGCCACTTTGTTCCAAGTTATGGTTTATTTATATGTGTTTCTGACTTCCTTTCAGCTGCCTTGAAGCTCTGGTATGAACAAAATTCATCTCTGCCACATTCACCATTGTGTATTGAGATGGAGTGGGAGATGGACAACTTCAAGCACTGACTGACCAAGAACTAAGACAGATGGAGTCCTACTTAGAAAATGCTTACAGAGGACAAAAGTGGGTATATTACTCTTGAAGTGCAGATTTTGTAAGCTTTACATTTTAGTTTCCGGGGGCAGGGGGAAATATCTACAACAATTGTGATGTGTGAATTGGAAAGCTGGATACAGAGGGCTTCAGTGGATTTCGGGGGGAGAAAAAACAGACCCTTCCCCCTTTGTGTTCCATGCCCACGTCAGAGGAGAAAGCAGAACTGAAGCCTTGCAGTAGCAGGTTGTTTCCCCATATGGAAACCCATGATTCTTTCTCTGTTTCCAATCTCCTTCCAAACCTTGATGGAGGAGGGCTTGCTAACCTCAGATATTCCTAAAAGTCCATGAACATAGCTAATCAATGGTTTGTACTTATCCAGCTCCTTTATCCTGGAGTTCTGTACGTCCCAGGACTGGGGATTCCTCTCAGTTCCCTTCTCTGGCCTCACCTGTTTGTCAGTGAAGCCTGGTGCCCAGCATAGACAGTACAAGTAATCCTGACCTTGGGAGGAAGGGACCCTTCTCCTAGGATCTGAATGGCTATGAATAGAAACCTCCTCCTTTACTTCCTGAATTAGGCTCTTGGATCTAAGACAGTAAAATTGGGGTGTGTGGAGAGCTAACATCTGCAGACTCCTTTTAATGTCCTACATGTGGGCTGTTTTCGACATTCTGAATGCTTCTGAGATAATGCAGAGCAAACAGAGTGACACTGATCATAATCTTTTAAGTATCAGAGTAACTTTCATCGTGGTGAAGAAACAAATAAACATCAGATTTTTTATTGAAAAGGATGAAGGAAGACTTGACAATCCATCTCCAGGAACGGTTATTGATTTAGAGGTGACTAGGATGGAATGGTAAGCCATCTTTATTTTAAAGATTCCTTTTTATTCAAATAGTAACAGAATTTTTTAAGGTTTCCATGATTTGGACGAGAAAGGAAGAATTGACCTAAAGAAGGTTAAAAATGATAGGTATATTAGATGATAATTTTTTCTGTCTTCAATCATTTTGTTTCTCAGAGAATTTTATTTTTTTTTAATTATTATTATTTTTTTGCGGTACGCGGGCCTCTCACTGCTGTGGCCTCTCTTGCTGCGGAGCACAGGCTCCAGACGCGCAGGCTCAGCGGCCATGGCTCACGGGCCCAGCTGCTCCGCGGCATGTGGGATCTTCCCGGACCGGGGTACGAACCTGTGTCCCCTGCATCGGCAGGCGGACTCCCAACCACTGCGCCACCAGGGAAGCCCTCTCAGAGAATTTTAAAAACAGACAAATATTTATTGATCATTCTAAGATGATTCCGTTGTTAGGAAGAAGGCTAGAACTTCTGGTTAACTTTAGACTTGTAAAGTGAATTATGCAAATGAGAAAGTTATGCAAAACCACAGCAAGAAATAAAACAGGACATTCATACCAACAGATAGGGAGAAATGAATTAAATTTGAAGAAAGGCAGAAACACTGATTTTTCTAGTAGAAGGCATGAAAGGATTGAAGAAAACAAAGCAAATGAAAAGTACAATTAACATAAAGTATAACATAAAATGATATAAACATTCAATATTTACAATAAATTGGTTAAGCTTACCACTTATATAACTTAGGGAGTTTGAATGTATTCTGGTGATTTGCAGGGATGGATATTCCCATCTTTCCCTGAATCTCGGAATCACATTACCTATGACCATGTCTAACGTGCTAATTTGAGGTTTGCTGCCTCTAGGCATCAGTGCATATGCTTTTGAGTTTAAATCCCATGAGCGTTATTAATTGTCAATGATTTCACTGTCCTTTGTAGATTTGCTTTAGCAAATCATTGCTCAACAGTTAGCCAGGCTTCTAAATATAAAGGAAACTCTGTATCATAGATTTCTGTAAATTGTTACTTCAGAGACTAGGTTTGCTACATTGTTTTTCTTCTAAAATAAACTTGATACCAATTAGGTTCTATAATTCTAGGTATGACTTTTTTATTGTGAGTCAGTCTGTGAAAGAAGGCACTGGTACTGTCACTCCCACTCATTATAATGTCATCCATGACACGCTTTACTTGAGCCCAGATGCAGTACAGAGTCTAACTTACAAACTATGCCACATGTATTACAATTTTTCAGTAAGTACTTTTTTTCTTTAATTTGGTAACGTGCATCTGTTAATCCTATACTCCTAATTTATTCCTCCCCCCTGCAGTTTCTTCTTTGGTAACCATAGGTTTGTTTTCTGTGTCTGTGAGTCTGTTTCTACTTTGTAAATAAAAATAAGTTCATTTGTATGCTATTTTTTAGGTTCTACATGTAAGTGATATCAAATAATATTTGTCTGTGATTTACTTCACTTAGTATGATAATATCTAGGTCCATCCATGTTACTGCAAGTGGCATTATTGCATTCTTTCTGAATGAGTACTATTCTATTGTATACACATACCACATCTTTGTCCGTTCATCTGCTGATGGACATTTAGGTTGCTTTTGTGTCTTGGCTATTGTAAATAGTGCTGCTATGAACATTGGGGTACACGCATATTTTTGAATTAGAGCTTCCGTCTTTTCTGGATATACGCCCAGGAGTGGGATTGCTGGGTCATATGGTAGCTCTGTTTTTAGTTTTAAGGAGCCACCATACTGTTCTCCATAGTGGCTGTGGTAAGTATTTTTTGATACTGATTTTCCTTCAGATCTGTGAAACTGTTCAAAATTGAATCTGCTTTTTGAACCTTGGATATCTATAAAAATTTAAACTTAGGGAAAGTAGACATAAAGGTGAGAAAATTGTTTTGGTTGATCTTTCTCCTAAAGGGTATCATCTGAGTCCCTGCTCCTTGCCATTATGCCCATAAGCTGGCTTACCTGGTGGGCCAGAGTCTTCACCAAGAACCACATGGGTCTCTGTCAAAACGTCTCTTTTACCTTTAACATAGAGAAGAAAGCATGATGGGATGTTGAAAACCACAATTTGTAAATTTATTTTCTCATTCTGCATCTGTACATCTGAAATTTTTTCCTAGATGCACGATCAGAGTTTAAAACCATTCTTGACTGGACATGGACGAGACTCCAAGTGTGTTATGCTATTTTCAATACTACCACTAACTTAACATGAGGCTTCTCTTCTCCAGGCTGGAGAACTGACAGTGAGAGTTTTGTTTTAGAATTTACCTCTCAAATGTGTTACAAGGACTTTATGATTAAATATGCCTGAATATTCTGTACTCCAAGCAATGCTGCTCTAATTGTAAAGGTTGGGGGACTTCCCTGGTGGTGCAGTGGTTAAGAATCCACCTGCCAATGCAGGGGACATTGGTTCGAGCCCTGGTCCAGGAAGATCCCACATGCCGTGGCGCAACAAAGCCCATGCACCACAACTACTGAGCCTGTGTTCTAGAGCCCACGAGCCACAACTACTGAGCCCACATGCCACAACTACTGAAGCCCATGTACACTAGGGCCCATTCCCCGCAACAAGAGAAGCCACCGCAATGAGAAGCCCACGCACCACAATGAAGAGTAGCCCCCACTCACCACAACTAGAGAAAAGCCTGCACACACCAATGAAGACACAACGCAGCCAAAAATAAATTAATTAATTTTAAAAAAAGGTTGGGCATTAGTCACATGGAGAATATATATATCTATGAACAAGTAAATTCTACTTGGAAAATCATACCTACTTTATTTTTGTAACATCCTTTTTCTCAAGGACAGCGAAGACATAAAAGTGGCAAAATTAAATGGGAATTTATTTGTGTTTAATATTTTGTATGAAAGAAACAACCTATATATGAAATAGTTTGTTCTTTGTACCTGCATGGCAATCTGAATTTTTTCTGGTGGAGCTGTAGTAAGGAGAGCTTTGCGATTTAAAAGTTGGTGGCTCAGGAATGTAACATTTTGTCACTTTTTCCACAAAGAAGGTAAATTAAGGGCTTTGTTAGCATTTCTGTTTAATTCATTCTCTTGTGCATGTTCTAAGTGTGACATTATTGTGTTAGCTGTACCATCATCAGAAGAAAGTCTTGAATAAGTTGTTTAAATGAAGCTATCATGTTTTTCCTGAAAGCAGACACATTTTTTTTCTCTCTCCACTTAAAACTATCTGTAAATAGACTTAAGAAACAATATGTGGGACTTCCCTGTGGCTCAGTGGTTAAGAATCCGCCTGTCAATGCAAGGGACACGGGTTCAAGCCCCGGTCTGGGAAGACCCCACATGCCGCAGAGCAGCTAAGCCCAGGCGTGACAACTACTGAGCCTGCGCTCTGGAGCCCGCGAGCCACAACTACTGAGCCCACGCACCACAACTACTGAAGCCCACACGCCTAGAGTCTGTGCTCCACAACGAGAAGCCACCGCAATGAGAAGCCCACGCACCATGACAAAGAGTAACCCCCGCTCACCGCAACTAGAGAAAGCCCGCACACAGCAACAAAGACCCAACGTAGCCAAAAATAAATAAATAAATAACTTAATTAACTAAAAAAACAATATGTGAAACTTTCATTCTCTTATACTCCTAGAGTGGTATTTTTTCCTTTTGAGGTGGGGTAGTTAGGGGGCTTCAAATACGTCGGAAAGGATATGTTTAAAAACAATATAATTGCTTTGATTATAGGTTAATCAATTTAGGTTTGCAATTTGAACCCATCTTATAAGAAATAAAATTAAAACAAGTCTTTTAAGTATACTGTAATCCAGGTAACGTCCTACCTAGCTGTATTGCTAATAATGATAAATATAGGATATGGTCTCCATGATTAAAGATAACACATTCTTTTCTAAAGCTAGAATTTGATTTATGATAATACATTTATGGTAGTACATTTTTAGAGAGCTACAAAAATCACTTGGAACAAATTCAAAGTAATGAGCACTTTCTGAACATTTCCTATAAATGCAATACAAATATTATTCATAAAACTATAATGTCTAGAATTATAAATTTAAAATGTGATTCAATAAAGGTATTCATGTTAAAATCACTGAATTCAGTCTTGTTCTTAAAAATATGGTCTTAGGCTTCTTAATCTACTGATTAGAAAAAATTGTTGCTTTTGTAAGATGAACAGAAGTATTGTGACCAGGACACCATCTGACTTTATTAGCCTACTAGTCCTTTATAAATTAGATGAAGGAAACTGGGTATCAAATATTTCTAGGAGAAAGCTTTATTGCTCCAAAGGCTTACAGATAAACTTTCTCCAGTGTATCATAGTACCTAAGTTTCACGTTACTGAGTAGGTTAGGAATGAATTTGGCCTAAGCAGCAATACAATATATAATCTAAGAATAATGATTTCCTGACTCTGAGTTAGAGGTCTGATGTGGGCATTACTGGGCTAAAATAAATGTCAGCAGGGCTGCATTCCTTTCTGGAGGCTCTAGGAGTCTGTTTCCTTCATTCTAGCTTCCAGAAGTTGTCTGCATTCCTTGCCTCCTGGCCCCGCTTCCATCTTCAAAGCCTGCAATGGCCAATGGAGTCATTCTCATATCCCACTGACACTGATTCTTCTGCCTCCCACTTCCACTTTTAATGGCCCTTGTGATGATGTTGGGACCGCTTGGATAATCCAAGATATTCTCCCTATTTTAATGTTAGCTGATAGGCAGCCTAGCTCCATCTGCAACCTTAATTCCCTTTCCCCATATAAGGCAACATTTGGGTAGAATCCAAGGATTAGAATATAGACATCTTTGGAGGGGCCATCAACCTGCCACAGAGACATTGCCCAGGGCTGAGCGTGTCGGGGAACAGGGACACATGTGAATGTAGGAACTCCTCCCTCCCATGGGTGCCTCAGAATAAGAGAGACTTAGGGGAGCACCCACTGGAGTCTCAGGCAGCACAGCTCTTGAGCACCTGCCCCATGACCTGCACCCCTCTCCTCATCATTCTCCTCCCTCTCTGCAGCAGGTGAGGGCTGACCTGTTCTGGGTGGAATATTTGTGGGGGACCCCTCAGTTCTGCCCTGTACCCTCATTCACTTGGCTCACTGTTCCCTCTCTCCCTCTAGGGTCTACGGCCCAGGCAGGGCTGACTTAGCCACCCTCAGCATCCAAGGGCCCAGGACAGATGGCCACCATCACCTGTACTGGAAATAGCAACAATATGGGCAACCAGGGAGCAGCTTGGCTGCAGCAACACTCAGGCTGTGTCCTCAAACTCCTGACCCACAACTATGTTAACCGACTCTCAGGAATCACAGAGAGATTCGTGGGCTCTGGGTCAAGGCAGACTGGCCTCTCTCTCTCTGGTCTCCAGCCTGGAGATGAGGCTAATTATTACTGCTCAGCATGGGACAGCAGCTGAGTGCTTGCATTGCGCTCAAGGTCCACAGGGAAGTGAGAGAAAGACCTTTGGGCTTCAGGCTACCTACTCACTGCCCAGAGCATCGGGGTGCAATGGATCCCTGAGGAGATATGGAGTAGACAATACTGGGTACTTGAAGGGGCTTTTTAAAGTTGGGACTGCCAACAAAACTCAATAAATCCAGTTAAGGATGTTTAGAATTACTCATTCAAAAATATTCAAAACAGTTCTAAACCTACTGGGATCTACTTGATGATGTGTATTACATGTATTTATTAATGAAGAGGAGCTAGGTTAAATATGTTTATTTAACCTCCGATTTTTTCCATAAAGGAACTGTAAACAATGCCAAGAATAGCTAAAGGGACATTTACTTACCCAACTTCTTCCTAACAATCTTTAAATTCCATGCAATCATCTAATTTTTCAGTCCCGTGGATTACCCACCATTACAGCATACATTGGCCACTTCCTGGGGTCCCTAACACTAGAACAGTAATGTTCTCACACAGCTTATGTTTTTGGATGTCAGTCTCCTCAATTGTGCCTCCAAAGCCCCACCTTCACCTTTTTCTACCAGTCCCTGAACACAACAGTGTGAGAATTAGAAGGGTGCCGTGGGAGCACATACTGAGTTAAATCCCCAGTGAGGGTTTAGGCTTGGGGGAAGCATTTAGGACACAGAAACCTGACCCCAGAGGGTGATATCTTTAGGATTTATGGAAATGAGCTAGAAGGAGAAATGAGGGGGAAAATGCTCTAGGTGTTGGTAACAGCATATGTCAACAACAACAAAAAATTTTTTTGGTTGTTCATGCAAGTAAATAATAGAATTTGCACTGGGCCTAAGTGTGGCAGATGGCAGTGGGGACAGGGTCAGGAGAAGTGACTCTAGATGAGTCTGGATGAGATGAAGGAAGGGTGCAGCCATGTCGTAAAGATGACACACCCTACGAAGTATGCATTTGGCTGTAGAGGTCATGTGGAGCCTGGGCTAGTCAGAGTTCTCTAGAGAAACAAACAGAGATAGAAGGAGGTAGAAGGAGATTTATTATGAGGAATTGGCTCACATACTCAGGGCTGTGCACATGCTCAGGAAAGACCTGCGAAGGTTCTAAGCTCTCACCTCTGGCTGACCTTGACGTTCTGCACAAGCAGGAAGTGAAGGCTTAGGTGGGGATTTCCGCTGCCTGGCTGAGTGCTAAGACAAAAATCCCCATGCTCACAGAGGCCCTCAGTAAAGACTGGGTGACTTCTTGGTTCCAGGCTGTTAATGAAATCTCTATCCAATCAACAAATGACCACCAAGTAACCAAACAGGGACGACAGTGGTCACACACGACACAGAATACACTTAGTGAATTCGCTCAGAAAAGTCAATAGCAAAACAACAACAACAACAAAAACCAAAAACCAAAAACACAACAAGTACAAGAAAACAGCATAACAACAAATCCTGGGGAGGGGTGAGAATCTGATTCTCAGAGTTTCCATGTGATATTATTTTAAATGTCCAGTTTATGCCCCCCACCCACCAAAAAAAAAAAGTGTGGTCCTACGTGGTCCAGAAAAGAGTTGACATAGTAGGGTTGAGACTGCTTTCCTTAGAAAAGCCTGCTTGCTAGATTGGCCCTTGGCTAGAGTCTGGGAACTTGGAATCAGGACAGTCCCCACCATTCTCCAGTAAGAGTGGCTCACTGTGCCCAAGCTGTTTTTGCAAACACTGTGCTTTATGCTGAACATCTCTTTCCTGGTGAAATTCTTGAGTTTAGGTATGTGCTAGGCAGAGGATGACTAAATGACCAGCCCCCAGTAACAACCTCTGGGCACATAGTCTCTAATGAGGTTCCCTGGAAGACAGCATTTCACATGTGCTGTCACAAGTTTTGTTGGAGGAGCTCAGTGTGCCTGTGTGACTCCACTGGAGCAGGATTCCTAAAAGCCTGTGCCTGGTTTCCTCTGGACCTCCTCCATGCACTTTTCCCCTGAGCTTATTTTGCTTCGTGTGCTGTCATTGTAATAAATGATAGCAACTAGTATGACAATATACTGAGTTCGGTGAGAGAATCACATAGCCTGGGGATGTTTTCACCACCCCCCAAAACAGGCTGACACACAAGGGGAAAAAAACCCTAGTAGACAGTATCTTCATGAAACTCCTGACAATGGACAAATACTTTATATCAGCTATTTTTTTAAACCATTTTTTAAAACTGAAGTGTAGTGAATTTACAATGTTGTGTTAGTTTCAGGTGTACAGCAACATGGTTTGGTTTATATATATATGTGTTCTTTTTCAGAATCTTTTCCATTATAGGTTATTATAAGATATTGAATATAATTCCCTGTGCTATACAGTAGGTCCTTGCTGTTTATCTACTTTATACATAGTAGTGTGTATATGTTAATCCCAAACTCCTAACTTATCTCTACTCCCTCCTTCTGCTATCCCCTTTGGTAACCATAAGTTTGTTTTCTATGTCTGTGAGTCTATTTTTGTAAATAAGTTCACTTCTATCATTTTTTTAGATTCCACATATAAGTGATATCATATGATATTTGTCTTTCTCTGTCTGACTTCACTTAATATGATAATCTCTAGGTCCATCCATGTTGCTGCAAATGGCATTATTTCATTCTTGTTTATGCCTGAGTATTATTCCATTATATATATATACACCACATCTTCTTTATCCAGTCATCTGTTGATGAAGATATAGGTTGCTTCCATGTCTTGGCTATTGTAAATAGTGCTGCTATGAACCCTGAAACATTTTTTGAGTATGTTCAAAGAATTAAAAGAAATCATATTTTAAAAACTAAACAATAGTATGAAAATTATATTCCTCCAAGTAGAGAATGGCAATAAAGAAGATAAAATTATAAAAGAGAACCAAATGGAATATCTGTAGTTGAAAAGGACAGTAATAACTGAAAATTTCACTGGAGGGGCTTAGATTTTCCCGGGGCTGCTGTAACAAATTACTATAAACCACATGTCTTAAAACAACAGAAATTTACTGTTTCACACTTCTGGAGCCTGGAAGTCTGGAGTCAAGCTGTAGGCCCGGCTATGCTCCCTATGAAAGATCTAGAAAATTATTCTTCCTTGCTTCTTTCTAGCTTTTGGTATTTTCTGGAACTCATTGGTTTTCCTTATCTTGCAGCTGTATCACTCCAATCTCTGCTTTCATTATCACGGGGCCTTCTCTCCTCTGTGTCTGTGTATCCAAACTTCCCTGCTCTTATAAGGACAACAGCCATTGGGTTAGGGCCCACAGTAATCCCATATGACCATATCTTAACTTGAGACCTTATTTCCAAATAAGGACACTGTCACAGGTACTGGGCATTAGAGATTTAATATATAATTGGGGGGACACAAACCCACAATAGGGCTGAACAGATGTGAGCAGCAGGAAGACAGAATCAGCGAATTTGAAGACAGGTTAATTGAGTTCCAGTCTGATGAACAGTAAGTTAAAATAAGGGGGGGATAGGGATGAAAAATGAACAGAGCCTAATGAGACCTGGGTAATACTATCAAGCATACCAACACATGCATAAAGAAGAGTCCCAAAAAGGCATGAGAGAGAGAAAGGGAGGCCATGTGAAGTAACAGCCAAAATCTCACCAAATTTTATGGAAAACACAATCAATATTCAAGAAGTTCGATGACCATCAAATTGAATAAGCTCACATCACACTAAAATGGTTCAAGGTCAAAGACAAAGAGAGAATCATGAAAGCAACAAGAAAGAAGTGACTAATCACAGGCAAAGGCTCCCCACTAAGTTTAAGGGCCGACTTTCATTAAAAATCATGGAGAACAGAAGGCAGTGGGATGACGTAGTAAAAGTGCTAAAAAAGGAAATTTCCTGGCAGTCCAGTGGTTAGGACTCCACGCTTTCACCGCAGAGGGGCCGGGTTCAATCCCTGGTTGGGGAACTGAGATCCCACAAGCTGTGCGCAGCGTGGCCAAAAAAAACACAAAGAAGTGCTGAAAGACATTGACTGTCAGCCAAGAATTCTCTAGTAGAGATGCCCTTCAGTAATGAAGGAGACATTAAGACATTCCCAGATAAATAAAACCTGAGAGACGCCATTGCTATCACCAGGCCTATAAGAAATATGGAGTCCTTTAGGCTGAAATGAAGACAACAGAGTAACGCAAATCTACATGAAGAAATTGTTACATATGTAAATATAAAAGAAAGTGTAAATATAAGTACATAAGATGTATATAGTATAAACATATAAACAATGTACTATTTTCTTCTATCTGCTTAAAAAGGACACTCTAAGAATATAATAATCTACATTGCTGAACACACAACATATAAAATATGTAATTTATATGACAGTAACAGTATACAGAAGGGTACGTGGAACAGATCCACAGATGAGTAAAGTCTCTGTAAGTCACTGAAATTAATTTGGTATTAATCCAGATTAGAATGCTATAAATTAAGATGTTAATTGTCCCCAGGGAATCCACTAAGACTATAACTCAGAATCTATAGTAAAAGAAACAACATGGGAATTAAATTGGTACACTAGAAAATAACCAGCACAAAAGAAAGCAGCAATGGAGGAATATTAGAACAAAAAGATATAACTCATACAGAAAACAGATGGCAAAATGACAGATTTCAATGCTACCTGATTAGTGATTAAATTAAATGTATTCATACATGGTTTACACACTCCAATAGGCAGACATTGGCAGAATGGATGAAAAGCTATGATCTAGCTGTATGCTATCTACAGAGTTGCACTTTAAATTCAAGATACAAAGACATCTAAAGTAAAAAGGTGGGAAAACATATACCAAGCAAATATTAACCAAAAGAGAATTAGACTGGCTTTACTGTATAAGACAAATAAACATTATGGCATTTTTTTCTAGAGACAAGTAAGGACATTTTAGAGTGACAAAAGGGTCCATTTCTCAAGGAGGAAACATTATAAACATTTTGCACTTAACAAGATAGTTCCAAAATACATGAAGCAAACTGACAGAATTGAAAAGAGAAACAGACTCCTCAACAATAATAGTGAGAAACTTCAATACTCAACTTTCAATAGTGGAGAGAATCTGTTATTTCTTGGGATTCTCACATCAGCACTATGGGTTGGACAGAGTAGGAGCTGTGGCCCATATTCTATGGTTCAGGGCACTGAAATTTAGAGAGATTGAGTAACTTGCCCAGAGTCACAACACTGATGAGTGATGGGTCTAAGGCAGGGGAGGGAGTTGATTCCCTGGGGATAGAGATTCCTGAACACATGGACATGAGATCATGCCCTGGATACAAAAACCAAGAGCTCTCCTCACTCCCTTTCCCACATCCTCCTGCCCCAAGGATGCTGCAAGGAGACAGCTGGTACTCGGAGGAGGTGCCTGGCCCAAGAGAATGGCTCAAATCTGGACCCAACTCCTGGCTCTACGTTTCAATTCCTGACCCCCAATACAATGCCTTTCCCCCAAATGCAGACCCCCTGATGGACCAGGGTATCCAAATATGTGTGCATCTCCCCTCCCTTCCCCCTCAGCACTTGATTCTAGCAGCTGACTTGCAGTGAGACTTCCTGGTGGTCAGGTGACCACCCTGAATGACCAGTAGTCTACTTGACTCCCTAACTGACTCAGAACTCAGGACATTCCAAACCAACTGCCCACATGACAGTTGCACAGAGAATTAGCATCATCTTCAACTGATCAAACCTGGATGATGAGCAGTTAATATTCATGAGCTGGGAACAGGGTCTACTGGGCTGGTGTTTTGGTGGCTTAACAGATGAAGTTTACAGGCCCCCAGGGTCTCACTGACTAGAAACTGACCAATTGTCTGAGCAGCTTGGACTAAGGCCTGGCTAACAGCGGGCAGTGGCTGCACGGGCTCTGAGTGGGCACCTTCCCTGCCCAATCCTCCTTCAGCCAGATCCAAGTTCTGCTGTACAAACTACAGCCATTACTCCTGAATCTACTTGCTGGTATTATTTCCACAGTACCTTCAATGGAGTGGTCAGTGGGGGTGATATTTGTGTCCCCACCCTGTTGTTTGGCCAGATGCTGATTCTGATGTGTCTGAACCACCGCTGCGGATGGCCAGCAGATTATCTTGATCGCTGATGATATTCTTGTGCATCCTGTGTTTGATTCCTTTATAATCTTCCTTTTCTTCTTGGTACCCGAGTCATGATCCTGGAAAACACAACAAAAACTGAGAGAACTATTGATATGTTGCTGGGAGAAGACCATGCAGAGGTGTCAATTCATTCCCAGGTCACACGTCTGTTCTCTTTGTTCACCAGCCTCCTAGGGGAGTCTAGGGGAGTTAAGCGAATCAAAGCTGGGCTTGGGAAGAGGGTGTTGCAATGTGGGGTGCACTTAAAATAGCCAATGGGCTGACTGCACGGGGACATGACTTTATTTAGTGAGATAATACAGAAAAGGAGCACAGCACAGTGACCGACACAGTGGGGGCTGGTGCCTGATGGTCTGGATTCAAATCATACCAGAAGCCACATGAACCTGGGAAAGTTATGCAGACCCTCTGTCCTCAGTTCCTTGTTCTGTGATATGGAAATATTAATAGGGCCCACTTATTAGTATTACATGATAAAGCTTAATACAACAAATCAGGTAGACCCTGACGAAAAATGATGGGTACTTCATAAGTGCTACCTAAGTGTTCAAATATTAAATGTCTGGAAGAATAAGCAAGAAATGTGGTAGTGCTGCCTCCAGAGAGGGGACCTGGATGCCACAGGGCAGGGAAGCGGGGAAGGTTATGGGTGTGATGCTTTAGAGCTTGTGAAGAGTATCTGTTATCATCTCCTGTGATCCCCACATCAGCTCTGTGGGGAACTCATGGCAGGTGCTGTGATCCATATTTTATGGTACATGGCACTAAAATGTTGAGATTTTAAGTGACTTTCCCGGAGTTGCAAAGCTGATGACAGATGGATGTGGGACAGGAATGTAGTTGGTTCCCTGGGACAGAAATCCCTGAACCCCTGAATCCTCTAGATGGTGCTCTGGACCCCTGAGCCCAGGGCTCCCCTCCCTCCATCCCCCCAATCCTCCTGCCTGCCCCATGGTTGCTCCAAGGACAGGAGGGGTCTGAGCCAACAGGAGGGCCCATGCCTGACCCGCTGCCTCCCTTACATGTTGATCCCTGACCCCACAGCTCTTAAATATCCCTGAAAGAAGGTCCCTTGAAGGATCAGGGGGTCCCATCTACGTCCCTCCTCCCTCAGCGTCTTCACACACCAGGTGAGCCTCCTGGTGGTCTGACCAGTGGTCGGCTTGTCTCCACGTGGCTCAGAGCCCTGGTCTCTCCAAGCCAGCTGCCCACATGGCACGTCTCTAACAAATTAGCTTGGTCTTCAACAACCAGCCCTGGATGCACAGTTAGTGCTGATTAATGAGGACAGTGGCCTGCTGGGCTGTGCTTGGTGGTTTAGTGGGTGAAGCTGGCGTGCCCCACTGTCGCCTGACTATTGATGTGAGCAACTGTCTGAGTAGCCTGGGCTACGGCCTGGCTGGGGAGGGGCCGTGGCTGCACTGGCTCTGAGGGCGCACCTTCCCTGCTCATCCTTCCTCATCAAAATCCAGCCCTTACAAACTCCTCAACCATCCCTAGACCCTGCAGTGGCACAGGAGAGAGGCCCATGTCCTCCTAGAGGGACCCCTCCATAGCCACAGCCTAGAGACCCCATCACAGGACTGTCTCTGAGGATGACCCAGGCCCTCCTAATCTCTGTCACCAAATGTTCATTCCACTAACCCGATGGCATTGCCCCTTCTCTCCACGTTCCCAGGCAGCACCCAAACACCCAGTGATCCTGTCCACATCAACCACTGGAAATACCGCCACGAAATCCCAGTTTCCTTCCTTTCTGAAAACCTCTAGATTTAGACTGCTAATATTTGCTTTTGGATTTTGACATCGACATTCAGAAGTGTTTAGCCTGTAATTTCTCCTGTCCTGTAACATCTGCTGCTTGTATGACATCCATATTCTCCTGGTCCAGTGAAAGCAGTGTGGGTGTGTTCCCTCTGTATCTGTTCTCTGGAAGAGTGTGTAGGAGACGGGCATCATTTCTGTCTTAAATGTTTGATAGAAATCAGAGGCAGCCACCTGGGCCTGAAGTTTGTTTTGTGGGGAAAGTTTTTTGGATCTCTTTCTAGTTGAAGTTTACTTGGTGTATTGTACAGGGCACAGATCTTAAGCGTAGAGCTTTATGGATTCTTGTAAATATAAACACATCTGTTACCAACACCCAGTTCAATATACAGGACGTCCCCAGCACCCTGGTAGCCCCCTGTAGAAGGGGAGAAGAATAAGTGCTAACTTATTTGGTTATAAGAATGAAATCAGTTACTCCACGTATATTCCAAGTGCAGTGATTTACACACAAATAACTCAAAATGAGTGTGGCAGCACAATCAGAAAGTAGTGGAGGGTGCTGGAGGGCTGGGAGAATCCAGTCCCTTTGGGATTTCCGCTGTGGAGGTCGGGCCAGAGTAAGGAAGCTGAGGAGCTTCTCAGAAGCATCTGGGCTTTTACAGAGGGAAAAACTACTGCTCCCCAGAGTGGAGCGCCCATTGTAATTCACTGAGCCCTCCCTTTGCGGAGGGTGCTTTTCTATACTTGTGTGTCATTTTACATAGAAGTGTTTAAAAAAAAAAACCGAGGAGGAGATCAATTTTGCTTGATGTAAAAGCCTCCAGTGTTAAAAATAAAACATATATCTAAAATTAATGCTAAATCTGTACAGCTCCGACAGGAAGTAACCGGCACTCACGAGCTGACTCAGGAGCGGAGGGGGAGCAGAGAGGCGGCCGTCCTTCCTTGGCCTCGTGTCTCATTTAAGCTGCCAGACGCTGCACAAGCTCCATCCCCTCTGAGTCTCAGGCTGAGGCCTCCAGGTCACGGTCTTCACAGGTGTCAGACCAGAACCTGCCACACAAAGGCAGGGACTGGAGTCAGTGGGGAGGTGGGCTTCCTGGGGTCGGTGTGTGGGACCCAGGGGCTACTCCGACCCTGCAAGTGACTTTGGGCCCTGACATCCCCAGGGCTCACATCCCCAGGGCACTGGGGCCTGTTTGCTGCTGTTTGCCAAGTGTGTTCTGGTAGCAGAGAGACCTGTCCTCTATGGGGCGATTTAACCTGGGCATTTGGCCGGGCGGCGTTCAATTGACTGGTCCCCTGAACAGTGAAATTGATGCAGAGGAAAGGGGAGGCTCTGGGGCTCCAGGGTGAAAAGTGTGGGCGCTGTGAGGAGTGGGAGGTCTGATGACACAGGTGGGAGTAGTGACCCTCTCCCTCCAGCCCTACTCAACCCGACCCATCAGGAGACCTGCACAGTGGAAATGAACAATTAATTAAGTCACATTTTACCCCCAATAATTTTTTTCCTAACATCCCCACCAAGCCTTGCTTGTTTCTTTCACTTTAGAAAAAGATTATTCAGTGGTAATAAAAAAATAAGGTTTATGGCCTAAGTACTCCAATGTGAAAAGGTTATAGAAAACACTGCTATGTAAAATATAATGAGGGCTTCCCTCGTGGTGCAGTGGTTAAGAATCTGCCTGCCAATGTAGGGGACACAGGTTCGAGCCCTGGTCTGGGAAGATCCCACATGCTGCGGAGCAACTAGGCCCATGTGCCACAACTACTGAGCCTGTGCTCTAGAGCCTGCGAGCCACAACTACCAAGCCCACGTGCCACAACTACCGAAGCCTGTGTGCCTAGAGCCCAAGCTCCGCAACGAGAAGCCACCGCAATGAGAAGGCTGCACACCGCAACGAAGAGTAGCCCCCGCTCACCACAACTAGAGAAAGCTGGCACGCAGCAATGAAGACCCAACGCAGCCAATAAATAAATAAATAGATAACTTTATTTTAAAAAAATAATAAAATAAAATATAATGAAATAGGGACTTCCCTGGTGGGCCAATGGCTAAGACTCCGTGCTCCCAATGCAGGGGGCCCAGGTTCGATCCCTGGTCAGGGAACTAGATCACACATGCCCCAACTAAGAGCTTGTATGCCACAACTAGGAGTCCACATGCACAACTAAAGATCCCATGTGCTGCAACTAAAGATCCCACATGCCACAACCAAGACCTGATACAGCCAAATAAATATTTAAAAAATAAATAAATAAAAAATGAAATATAATCAAATATATATTTTTTTTACTTATTTATAAATTTGGAAATTAAAGAAACATAAGCGATTTATAATTCTGCCCCCTTACCCTATCCCAAATGAGCATGGCATTGAGTTTCCTTCCACTTTTGTCTGCCTGTTTTGTTCTTATATACATATGACAAATCTACAGAACCTCAGCCTGAGAAACGTTGCCATGAGGTGACTCGGGCCCTCCGCAGGGCTCTGTAGAGGCTGAGGGGCCCCCAGGGGTTGGCTCCCTCCCAGCTGGGTGTGGATCCTGCAGAGTCCCCTACTCGATCCTGAGACTACTACGGGCAGACAGGGCTCTAAGCTGGCCCACTTGAGCTGTCCTGATTGCATGAGAAGGCGTCCCAGGTGCCTCTGTCCTTCTCACCCTTTTCCTAGGAGGCCTGAGGGAGGGGGAGGGTCAGGGCCTCACCATGCTATCTCATCATATCCAATGTTAGCAGATCTAGCATTCAGCCGCTGAGTGGGGGATGCCCCCTGTTGATGTTAAGGGGGTTGGTGGAGCAGAGCTGGGTCCCGCACTACCAAGATATTAAATAAATCCTGGCAGACTCTTACAAACGTGTATGATGTGAACAACGCAGCCTGGAGTCAGGCACAGGTGGCCTTACAGTAACCTACAGGCCTCCCCTCCAAATGGAGGAGCCATTGGAGGGTTTGGCCCAGCAACCTTAAAACGTTATGTGGAGTGGGTTATCGCTTCCAGGAAAGATGTTCTCAGGGCACCCTTCATTTGTCTGCATAGATTTTTACCATCCTCTTGTCTCCCCTGCATGCAATACTGGCCACCCCAGTGTGCTCCTCAGTTTTGCTGGTTCTACCAAAGTGCCAGAAAGAAAGTTAGGAAGCGATGGAACCCATGTGCCCTTATTTGCCTCCCCTCCACAGTTTACTTGTTTCATGCTCCCATTTCCTCTTATTCTTCCACTTTATCTCCTTCATTCATTCTAATAGAGTAGGAGAGAATTTCTTGACAGCTGGAGAGAAAACAATGGCACTTGTCAGAGGCGCCCAGGGCAGGACTACACCCATTAGTGGCAGTGGTGGGAGGGGGCAGCGCAGAGCCAGACTTCACAGGTGGGGCTGGGGGGGCTCCAGCAGGGTGGGCCCAGTCCTTCTGACTCCGACCTGCCTCCTGCCCCAGGGAGGGGGGCACTCAGGGCTGCTCAACACGATTCAGTGATACAGACAGGGTGGTAGGCGGGCACTCTGGAGCCAGGGCAATGCTAAGAAAGTGGAGGAGGACGGCTGCAGAGGATTTGTACAGATTTTATAGAAGATCCCAGGACCTCAAGTGCCTGGATGAGAACAGGTCCTTCTGGATGAGAATCATTAAAAAGAGGGAAGGAGGGAACGGGGAAGAGCTACACAGAGGAGCTTATGGATTAGAAAAAGAGAGAAAATGTAAAGGAGATGAAAGAGTAAGTAAGTTACATGCAGATTGTTGCCCTCCTGTTCAGAGTCTGCACTGTCAGCCAAGGAGTGTTTTAGTGCCCAAGGACAGCAATGATGCTGGGGGTGGGGGCATGTGAAAGGAGAGCTGAGAATCAGAGTCAAGGTCAGAACTCGGGGCCCCTTCTGTCCCCATCTCTCCTAGGGCCTGGATGGCTTCACCTCTGCAATGAGGGAGAGGGTCTAGGATCTCTAGGGCCCCTTTTCCAGCCCTCGAATTCTGTAACTATGACCAGGAAGCCACGCCTGTGTCCTCCTGTGCCTCCAACAGCCAGTCACATCGCCACGGCTTTCTGCGCATAACACTGCCCTCCTCCCAGCTCCCTCCTCTTCCTTACTTCTTCCCTTCCTTGTCAGCTTAAAGTCCCTTCTCCTTGACAACCTCCACCAACCATATTGTTCCCCAACATATGGGAACATTGCAGGAACAATTGTGGGTACCCTGCCACTCTCCCTAATCAACCAATGGATCGTTGAACCAATCCAACCAAATGCAGGAAGCACCTGTCATGGACCCAGGGTTTTGATGGGCCTCCTGGGAGAGAATGGCAGCCAATTCCACATACAACTTATCTGTCCTGTGCCTGAGGCGATGACCTTAGTTACTTGCTAGATACTTACTCCTCACAACAACCCTGTAAGTTTTTTAGCTCCTTAGAGGGGATGAACACAAGCTTAGAGGTAAAGTAACTTGTCCAAATTCTCTTGGTCTGCAAGTGATGCAACAAGGGTTCTCCAGCAGGAGGATATATGCCCACATGAGTAAACAGTACCTGCTAGATTTCCCCGGAGTCCTGGAAGGACTGGGGAGGAGGGGACCTGGGCCGGCCAGGGGGAAGGGCACAGGGTGGGCATGGCTGGGGTGTGGGGGAGCAGGGGCAGCGCTGCCTGGCTGCAGCAGTGGGTTCTGAGAGGAGAAGCGATCCCCTGGCCCTGCCTCCCAGACGCTCTGTCCTGGGGCAGGTCAGTCCCAGAGGACCAGGTCAGCAGGGCTATGAGGACAAGTGTGTGGGGCCAGCCCGGCAACCCTTCACAGCATCCTCGAGAATTCCTGCCATCCGTGGAGGGGCTCGAGGGGCAGCTGAACATGGGCCTCATTCCTGGTCCCAGGATTTGGGTTGTGGGTGAGGAGTGGAGGTGAGAAATGTGCTCCAGGGCGTGCTCCCCCCTCACCTCTCCAGGAGGACCCAGGAACCCATGCAGGAAGCTGGGAGGAGGTCATCTCTAACCTCCCCACCCCTGGGAGCGCCCTTAAACTAGGAGTAAACCTGAGGACAGGACGTGAAGGTGCTGCCATAAGGCCTGAATGTGCAGAGGGAGAGTCTGCTTCTCACCCAGCACCGGGGTCACACACGAAGAACTGCGTCTCCAGGTTCAAGTGTTCATGAGGGAGTCCAGTCCCACCAGATGGCCTCATCCCAGCTCAACCCCCAAACCCCAACCCAGTAGCACTTGTGCTTTATTCCCAAGAGATGCCAACCAAACGTAAGCAAAGGTTCTGGTGTTTGGCAGTGGCAAAGGCAGCAAGAACTGGTCTCCTGGAAATGATTATCTTAAATAACAAAGCCAGAAAAGGTGATTACAAACATAGCACCCTCAAAGCCCACAGACGTAATACCTCTTCCTATTAGGTCATTAAAATACAGAAAACATGGGACTTCCCTGGTGACGCAGTGGTTAAGAATCCACCTTCCAATGCAGGGGACACGGGTTCGAGCCCTGGCCCGGGAAGATCCCACATGCTGCGGTGCAACTAAGTCCGTGCACCACAACTACTAAGCCTGCGCTCTAGAGCCCACGAGCCACAACTACTGAAGCCCGTGCACCCAGAGCCCATGCTCTGCAACAAGAGAAGCCACTGCAATGAGAAGTCCGCGCACCGCAACAAAGAGTAGCCCCGCTTGCTCAAACTAGAGAAAGCCTGCACACAGCAATGAAGACCCAATGCAGCCAAAAATAAAATGCAGCCAAAAATTAATTAATTAATTAACTTTAAAAAATACGGAAAACACAAAACAAGCCTCCATGTTTCCTCTTCTTTCTGATTTTACACCTTTCTTCCTCAGCCTACTAAAGCAGCTGAGCCTTGTTCCCTACCTGGAAAGTCTTCATCCTCGCTGCTTGAGTCATATATGCTCTCCTCAAGCCATTCTTTAGAAACACAAACTTGAGCAATAAGGTTGTTAGAGAGAGTAGCTCACTCCTTCCTTCTACTCCAGTGGAGGCCATGCTGGCTCACTCAGCATCACCCAGCTCTTTCCTCTGGGTTCTCAGCCTTCCCTGGGCTCCCTGGAGCCAGAGCCCTTCACCAAGATTATAGCTGCAAATCTTCTAATGAGAGAGAGGATCCCTCTTCAACTTCTCACTACCCCAATTCCCACCGGATAAGTACCACTGTCACCTGCAAATTTATCAACCTGAAATCCCACCTGTGATGGAAACACTTTGAATTAGATGAGTTCAGCCAACAGACCTGTGCCCAGATCAGGTCAGCTGCACAAGACGGTGTCCTGTGAGGATGGAAATGTTCTCTCTGCCTTGTTGAATATAGTGGCTGCTAGCACATAACTCTATAAGGCACTTGAAACATGGCTGGTGTGATGGATGGACTGAATGTTCATTTTATTTATAATTAATTAAGTAGTTAGTTATAAACAGGCAAATCTGGCAAGGGAACACCACACTGGATGTCACAGCTATAGAATCCAAAGATGAGGAAGACATAGTCTCCCCCGCTCCGCCTTGTTCCTTGTAAGTATAGTTTGCTGGTCTTATCTGACAATGCATTTGTAGGTCCTTCCTGGACTCACGCACACGTGTCAGGCATTAAGTGAGGCCCTGGGGACACAGCCAGTAAGGTCAACACCCAGGTCCTAGAGGATTCCCAGCAGGGGGCCCACCTGTCAGCAGAGATGAAGAGCAAGGCCGGGCACACCTGTGCTGATGTAATCAGAACAGCAGGGTCAGGGGTGAGGGAGGGATGCTTCAGGAGCCCACCCGTCTCATTCCTGATCTGGATTAGAACCTGGGCAGGCCCCTGGCTTGGTGTGGACCCAGCAGGCCTGGACAAGCTGAGGAGGGACCCTTTCCACCCCTGAACTGGATCCCAGTCCAGGGTGGGGGGATGTACATTAGACATTTATGGGGCCTAAGAAGGGTTGTCCAAGGCTGACCACTGGGGTGAGAATTGATGAGGAAGATACAGGCAGTGCCCTTGCAGTGGTCACCTACGTCCAAGGTTCCTGTCCCCACGAGTGGGAGGACACAGAGTTTGGGCCTGAGAATTCCAAGACGATTTCGAAGAAACTCTCAAATTGATGCCTCTCAGTCATAGAGAAGAGTAGCAAGGACCACCTCGACTCTGGGAACATCCCTCATGTCTTTGCTGAGCTTGCCCGGTGCTAGTGCCTGTGCCCCTCCCCACCTCCACTGCACCTGGAGTGCTCTACAGCTGCCTGGCCACATGCTGTGAGCTCTCTTCAGTTTAAATGCTTTTCTGGGCCGGAAAATCCTTGGTTAATATTGTCTAGAAAAGCAGTAGCAGTCATGCAACCTCTAGAAGCTGATGAAAAGTAAAAACTGGTCCCTGTCCCAGCATGAGGGAGAAGAGGTCTCAGAGCCTCCTGTCTCTGGCCGGACCCTGTAGTCCATTCCTGCTGACCCATGTCAGACCTGACTCCTCTTCTCTGCCTCTCACCAACTGCCATGATGCAAAGTGCCGGGTATGTTCCAGTTGATGGAGAAGACAACAGAATAGGAAGGAAGCTCCTCTCTGCAGAAAATAAGGTGGATGTCCCTGTTGTTCTCACTGCAGCCACTGCACCTCATCCTCCCTCATCCCCACATGGAAGGAGCACAGAGGTACAGATGGCCATGGCTGGACACAGGTGGTGACGCTGTACTGATTTTTCCCATCTGAAGACTTTGGAATCTATCACCCCTCTTCCTTCCCATGGCCTGGGTACTCTTGTTTCCTTCTTGTGTCCCTCCATATCTTTTCCCTCTCAAGGTCCTGCCCAAGGTTCTGGGCCCTGATGTCTCCTATGGGCAGCTGCTCTTGGTATCTCTTGCTGTAATCTTTAATCACACATGGCCAGGGTCCCCTCAAGCACCCCTGGGAATCTGTGATCTAGAGATGAAGGATTTCTAGGACAATCTTGTTATGAGAAACTTGCTTCTGGGGGGGAAAAATTGATCTTTTTAATCAACTAGTCTCCTTTTTTTATTTTGTGGGGAAAAATTTCAACACTCCTGTAAGACAATCAAATTCTATTAAAATGCCATGCATTTCACACAGGAGCCATGAAACTAAAGGATCCTCAAGTCAGACTCTGCCTCATTTTATATTTGCATTGACTTCAAACAACTCCCTTGACTTGTTACTTGCTAAGGCTTCAGAAGAAACCCAGACCCTATTTCCTCTGCCAGTTTTGACAGGGACATGAGTGGCGATGTTCCTGTCCCACTGCTGAGTTCCCCTCTCCCCACCTTGCAATGCATAACTTCCCCTTCAGCCTCCCAGGAAGGGAGCCCAGGGCCTACCCTGACGCTCAGTCCCTGAAGGAGATCTCTGTACAGTGTTTCGTGCCCAGCACACAGAAACCAGGGCTGGCATAAGTGATGGGAGACTGATTTCCCACATCAGAATGGCATTTCCTATTCTTGGCAACATTTTCTGGAGCAAAATACTAGACTTTAGTTGGTGAGAGTTGGAGTATAGGTTCTTCATTTATCCCTGGAGGATCCTCCTTTCTCAGATTCCTCCAGAACTGGGTGCGACATGTGGGTTCACCTGGGGCTCCTGCAAAAGGAAGGAATGCTGCCCCAGCGCCCAGCTGAGATGGGGGAGGATTAATTCTGAAGCCTCTTGTAATAACAAAAAGAAGCTTTGGGAATGTGGAGAGGGACAGGAAGGAGGCATCCTTGAGAAAATACCCCTTTAATGTTAAAGTATCTGAAGGAGCAAGGGCTGGGATTCCTGCAATCTCAGGCCTGCTGAGCATCCCACACAAGGATTGGGAACAAGGATTAAAGTCATAATTGATATGCCAAACTCATAGGAGAAGTTTAGAGTCTGTCCCAAGAAGCAGAGGCACCAGAGAAAGTCCACAGGATTTGGAACTGAAGGGTTAATCTACAGGGCCTGGTTCCCTATTTGCTGGTCGTACAACTTTGCAGAATACCCCCACGTTCTCAAGCCTCCCACTTCTCATAAGTCAAATAAATACAGTTAGAGATTCTTTTCTTGTATTTGATCAACCAAAATGAGGGGAACGTAAAGGCCAACTCAGAGTGGAGATTTATTATTAAACGAATACTTAATGTCTCAGTAATAGTGATTCTGAAGGCACAGTTTTGTCCATTTAGAACTCTGTGAATGTTTTCCTGGATGGCAACAGTATTTTGTCCCAGTTTATTGAGGTATGCTTAGCATACAGTATACTGTACATACTGAAGGTTTGCAGTTTGATAAATTTGGACATACATCCTAGAGTATAGTAAAGATGGTGTCTGGTCTCTGTCCCTGGCTCCTGGCACAAAGCTTCAAAAATCCTTGGAATTTCCTTCATGCTAAGATAGCCTTTGTTAGGCCAAAGAGGTGACTCATTTTGGATCTCTGGATGGCTTTAGGATGGGAGTGAAAGGCCAACTGCAGGATTAGATGGTTATAACTTCAAGCCAAAGTGACCTCCAGGGAGAGGGGAGGGGGCTGGAGACTGACTTCAGTCATTCGGCCAATGATTTGATTAATCGTGCCTACCTAATGAAACACCAGTAAAAACTCTGGACACCAGTACACACTGGAACCTCCAGGATGGTGAACACGTGGTGGGAGGATGATGTGTTAGGACTCCACAGGGAGGGGACATGGAAGTTCTGCATCCAGAACGCTCTTAGACCTCACCTGTGTGTATCCTTTATAGTAAAACTGTAAGTGTAAGGATAGTGCTTCCCTTAGTTCTATGAATTGTTTCCAGGGAATTATTGAACCCCAGGGGTTGTGGGAACCCATAAATATATAGCCAGTCCATCAGAAGTGTAGGTGGCTAGGGATCCCCAAATTGCATCTGGTGTCTGATGGAAGGAGAGTCTTGTGGAGGACTTTGTCCTACCTTGTGGGATCTGATGCTAATTCTGGGTGGTAAGCATCAGACTCACATTAATGTATGCCCAGATTAGGGGGGGAAACACAGCATTTGGTGTCAGAAATGGGGGATCCACTACAAGGACCCTGACCCACTGAGACATGTGGTTTGTGAAGAGAAAGGATAAAAGGGTGGCGGGTGAGGATTTTTTGATTCCTGGGTGACCACAAGGTCATTTACAGTATGGAAGAGCAGTTGTGCTGCAGTCCCTTACTCAAAAGTGAACAATAGAGTTTAGAGATGATGGACCCAGCTCCTGGGGTTTTGGCTCACTGGATGCATAAGAATTGTAAAATAACAAGAAAAAAGTTCAGTATGTAGTCCGCTGGTTACTGTTATCTGTAATAGCTACAGCTGAATTGAAAGAAAGTTCTGAGTCAGATCTTGGTATTGACAAAGCTCAGATTTTGGACAGGGGAGAGGACCTCTGAGACCTCTGGTCATCAAAAAGGTAGTCTAGGTCGAGGATGGCAAAAAGAAGAAATTCCTGAAACCAGGAGGTAGAGTGTGCAGTTGTCTCATTTTGTGGATTGGTATTATCAGCTTCCTGAAAAACCTGTACTGAAATGGCACGTGAGACGATTAATGTGGGGGCTGTGTCTTTGGCTTTGAAGGCTGCACAGTGGAAGGGTGTGTTTGCTCTGATCCAGGACCCACATGTCACTATGGAACAATCACAGAAGGTTGTGCATGATTCAGACACACCAAAGGTTATTCCCAACAGCCTTGTGGGCTGGATAAAAGGCCCTGTGAAGTCTGTTTCCCCTGACAGGAAAGACTGTCTGACTCCCCCTATAAATGCCAACTAGTACATCTCAGATGAAGCAGCTGAAATGCTTTGCACACAAGCCATGCTACACTGGCTTTATGGAGATCAGGATTTTAATCCACAGAGTATGCCCCTTACCCAGGACATGGCACGTGCTGTGATTAAAGAGCCTCTTCTGCATGGACACGCCTTGTAACCTAACTGCTGCCAAATCAAACAGCACCCCAAAATGATTTGTGAGATTTTTCTGTCTCAGTTTTCCCCTTACGGGTCTTATAGATGCTAATTAAAAAATAGACTAATTAACTTTAAACAATGGCAAAAGGCAGAAGGGAGAGTCAAGGGACTCATTCCAGCAGAATGGAAATCTTTGCATGGTTTTTGAGGAATGGGATGAATAAAGCTGACCTTCATGGCATTGAAACAAAAGTCTTAATGGAGCACCATCAAAGGATGAGTGGACCAATGGGACATGGGTCCTCAAACATGTCTTTCCACTCTATTTATCCCAGTTTGGAGCAATTTTAAAAGTCAGGAGGCAAAGACTACAGTGAGAAACCCAACTGGGAGTCACCTGGGATGACAGTCAAGCAGACTCACCTAGATAAAGACTGACAAAGGGGCCAGTGTATCTTGGCTCATGGCTCTGCTGGGGACCCAAAGCCTTATGCACATGAGTGGGTGGGATGATTGGGGAGGGAGGAAGGGAAGTTTCTTGGGCTCCTTGACAAAAGAACTTCATGCACTGTGTAGCACCCAAATCTGTGCGTGAGACAGGACCTCAAAGAGCCTACAATTAAACTGAGAAAATAAAAGAAATGCATGATTTAATCAGATTAAGGTGGAAAGTTTGGATGAAAACTGGAATGTTTATGCAGGCTCTGTGTGAAGTGGCTGTGTCTGTGTTACCTGAACATATTATAGGGATGGATATTGGGTCTGACTGAGGAATGTTTCCCTTGCCTGGCATAAAACAGAAGGCACATAAGTCCACTCTTCAAGCAATACTAATTGCTAAATGGGAAGCAGTAAAAATGTCAGAACCTAGAGTATAAAATAGAAGCTTAAGTGTTGGTACAGACAAATTCTCGTTACAGTAAACCCATGTAAGAGTGTAGACTGGGGTTTATGGCAAAACCCTGTGTTCCCCTCCCAGTGACCACTGCTGGGATAACAGACTAGAGAATTTCCATAAGAGGAGCAATTATTATCTTGCTATCGGACATTAACTGACTCTGCCCTACAACTGAAGGATATAAAATAATCTTGAAACCTGAAATACCCATAATATCTTGGGTGATAGCAGAGGGACACTCTAATAGGGAGGGCAGTGCCCAGATGAGTTCCATAATAAAATGGAAATGGTTTGCACAGGAGCATGCTGTGAGGGGATTGCAAAGACTTGTTCAGTGTATTTGTGGGCAAGTACACTCATTTTCTCTAGGACTGACTTTGGAATCACATGAGGAGCTACTGATTCCATTGCCACTTGGGACAGTGCCCTATAAACAGCTCTTGACTGACCAAAAAAGAGCGGCTTAGCTTTTAGATGACAGTTCCAAGATGAGGAGATAGTTTCCTGTTTGGAAGACCATCACTCTGATCGAAGAAGGTAAAAATAAACTAGCTCCATGCCGCTAAATTGCATGCTGTTTGGGTTTTTACTGATGCATTGGGTGGTGACCAATAGCTTGGCCATATGGTCAGGCCAAAAGGCAATGGAAAACTGGCCTATGAGAAGGATGCCCAGATGGGGCATGGCCCTATGGAAATCACTATGGAAATCTGAAGACTGAATTCAAGTAGGATATGTCAATGCCCATCAGAAAAACCATTCTTCAGATTTGTAAGATGACTGGACTCGATGAGTTTGGATATACTAATGTGCTTGCCTGAGGTGGCCTCCTCGGTCCACGGACTGTAGTAATGGACTGAATCTGCATGCATTCCTCTTGCTCCCTCTGAGACACAAAATGCCAAGAACTGTTCTGTCTGTCGACAAGAGAGACACAGACTGCTGATGGCCGTGGAGTGGATTCCCCAGGGGGAAAGCTGGCAAGTGGATTACACTGGACTAATGCTGGGGCCCCAGGGGGCTATACCTAAGTCCTGACAGGAATAGATACTGACTATGGACTGGAGTGTATGTTATCAGGTGGTACATGCCAATGCTCACACTACAACAAAAGAGTCAGAACAGAAGGTCCTGCACCGAGCAACACAGTGCTCATCCCCAGAGTAATGGCTTGGTAGACGATTGGAATAGGCAACTAAAGCACTGATTTGTCTAAAACAGGGGGAGATAGAGGCATAACAGACGTGCTTATGTGCCCTCACAAGCGTTTGCTCACTCTCACCGTGACGGGCGCCAAAGGCATTTCCCCACTAGAAAGATCCTTCTGCTTTTTTGGTGGATCTGAGGGAGAGGGCATGGGAGAGGATGCTGCTTTGACTATGCAGTTCTTCCCACTGGGGGAAGATGATGGTATGATTATATATTTTTCTTTTCCTCACCCAACACCTCAACTTTCTTCCCCTACCTGATGTAAATAGTAGTCACAGGACTGGGCTGTAACTACAATCAGAAGCAGGCATGGGTCCTAGGCAAGAAATTGTAACTCTACTTTTACACGTTTATGTCAATTTTCCTAAGGGCCTGATTGAGTGAGTCCTGGTTTCACTCCCTCAAGCCAAAATGGGGTTAATGGTGCATGCTCTTATATTGCCCAGCGGTAGAAATAGCCCATTCATTCTGTACAAATGGAGAGAAGCAGAAATAATAGCCGAAGGTAAAGGAATGAATACATGGGTTATGCAGAGGGAAATCCAATGTTCTTCCAAAAAGGCTCTTAGCTCAATTATGCCAGATGCCTGAAAGGCTGAAGCCACATAGAGCTGAGACCACTCCTTCTTTTGGAACCTGACAATGTCAAACGGAAGCCTGCAAACCTGTGTGGCCCTGGCCCAGGAGACATTTGGTCATGTAATATGATGATGGGCTGGACTATTTATTCATAACGAAAAGGAACTCATTTTTCAGGTTGCATCTATAATATCGAGATGCGGTCTAACACCGGCATTGTTGGCAAGATTATAATACTGATAGTTAAATGTATTGGGAAATACATTTGAGTTAAAAACCTACTATCTGTACCCTACACTTGCTCCTCCAAATATTAGCTATATTCACATCAGTACTATTGCTGTATCTATTACATAAATGCTACTCCAAATGTAGATGCTCAGACAGGTATGATCATTCTGCTGTAAGGTAACCATGGTCAAAGACTAGGAGAGGGGAGGGCAGACAAAGATTGGCTTCAGTGTTTAAATCAATTATGCCTGCAGAGTGACACCCCAATAAAAATTATGGACACCGAAGCTCAGTGGTGTTTTTTGTTTGGGGAACAGACAGTTGTGCTGGGACGGTGACGTGCCTGACTCCACAGGGAGAGGGGATGGGAGCTCTGCTTCCAGGACCCCCTCAGGCCTCGCCCTATGTGTATCCTTTATACTAAAACTGTAATAACAAGTATAGCACTTTCTTGAGTTTTCTGAGTCATTTATAGCGAATTATCAAACCTGAGGGGGTCATGGGAACCCCTGAATTTATAGCCAGTCTTTTGGAAGTTTGGGTAGCCTGGGAACCCGCAAAATGTGGCTGGTATCTGAAGAAACGGCAGTCATATGGAGGACTTTGTCCTTAACTTGTGGGATCTGATAGTAACTCTTGATGGTTAGCGTCAGAATGACATTGCAGTACACCTAACACATATACCCATGAGGCAATGGCAATGGGATATTTTACTGAGAAAGCTGACACTTGCAATTTTGCTGTGTAAAAGGAATATAGGGGAAAGACACACACACACACACACACACACACACAACTGCACCACACGAACTCACATACAGACACACCCCACCCCCTAGGACACAAACCTGTACCATCTAAAGGGATTACAGTGGCTTGCAGAAACACAGCCAAAGTTCTTTATCTAGAAAATTCACCTATAACCTCCTGTTTGACTAGATACCTAAGGGCTTGAGATTCTATAATTGTCAGAATCATAAAGACCTTTTAAATATTTTAAAAATTAAATGTAGAACTAAAAACATGGAAAGGAATCACAGATGATCAGAAATGTCCAGCCAGATTATTAAAGGAAACAACTGAACTACTAGAAGTGAAAAATACAGAAATTAAAATTAAAAACTCATTTAATGAGCTACAGCAGAAGATTAGAGATAGGTGAAGAAAGAAACATAGAAATGGACATTAGGTCTGACATATTTTCCCAATTTAGTATACAAAGAAATGGAATGCTCAAATAAAGAGGTAAAACAATACGAAACACAGAATGAGAAGCTTTCATCATCTTCCAACTTTATTCCAAGGAGAAAATGAAGAGAATGGGAGAAAGAAAACACTGGAAGTAATCACGGCCGAGCATTTCCTAGATGTGATAAAAATATGTGAATTCTCATCTTCAGAAAGCAGGATGAAAACCCTAGCACGTGAATAAATAAAAAATCCATGTAGAGCTACATTGCGGTGCATCTCAAGAAAAACAAACGGAGCAACGAGAAAGGGCTATTCTTATCCCATAAGAACAACCAGCAAAAGTACAAACAAAAGGAACTGAAATAACACTTTCATATGCTAAGATTCAAAAGAAGATCAGTGTAGAATTATAGACTTTTACTTGTATTCAAATAACAGTGAAAAGAAACGGTAAAGATGATTTTTCAGAGACAAATTGAGGTAGTTAAAGGGACAATGATCTCAGAATGAAAGTTTGAGATGTTGGGATATTCAGTGAACACTGGTGAGTAGAAATGAAGTACTCACCAAATGAAAGAATAGTATTTTCCAAATTGGGAGTTAAAAAAAAAAAGAAGCAAACTACTAGACAAAAGTAACATGTAGGGTGAGAAGGATGGCAATCAGATTTGAAGAGTTCTCATTTTGTTCAGAGTGAGGTAGGCACAAAGATTACTTTGCATTGTAAGCTAACTTTGTAGGTTAAAGTTTTAAGAGTAACTTTAAAATTACATAATAGTATTATGGTAAAAATTACAGTTAGTCAATCCAAAAGAAAAAAGAAAAGGAGAAAGGAAGCATCAAACCATCAGAACAAATAGCAAAAAACATAGTAAAATAAATACAAAGATATCAAAATTATAATAGAAATAAATATGAATATAAAAATATTCACTCATACTAAATTTAAATGGGCTTAACTTGAGAGTTAAAAAGCTTTTATCCAGATTAGATAAACCATACAAGACATGACTATATATAAGTACACATACATACTTTTTTTTTTTTAAAGGGGCCTCTCACTGTTATGGCCTCTCCCGTTGCAGAGCACAGGCTCCGGACACGCAGGCTCAGCGGCCATGGCTCACGGGCCCAGCCGCTCTGCGGCATGTGGGATCCTCCCAGACCCGGGCACGAACCCGCGTCCCCTGCATCGGCAGGCGGACTCTCAACCACTGCGCCACCAGGGAAGCCCCCACATACATACTTTTGATTAAAATGTTGGGAAGTTATACTAGGCAAACATTAGCGAAAGAGAAAGATTATTGAAGGTACATGAATAAATAGCAAACTAAATATGGTTGGAGACCAAAAGCACTGTTTTGCCTTTAGAAAGTCAATATGTAATAATAAATTGTGTGATTCAAAAAAAAGAATCATAATTCTCAACTCCAACACCAGCTAGCTTGGGCAACTCACTTTCTTTCTCTGGGCTTCATTTTCCAGCTACAACCCTTGGGGATAACAGCACCCGTAGCTCAGTGGTGGTGAATGAAGGGACATAGTGAGTCCCCTATAGTAAGTGAAGTAACGGACGGCTTGTGTGATGGAGAATGAGCTCTTTGGGGGCAGGGATGGCTCCTACTCTCCCACCCGCCCCTCGGGCCCCACTCAGTGCCAGGCACACAGTAGGTGCTCAGATGCCCAAAGGAACTGAATCTTGTTTCAGTTCTTTGTGCTGCAGCCCCAGAGAGCCAGCGCCAGCCCCTGAGCGCCCTCCCCTCCAGGCTGACTCTCCTGTGTTTTTCCATCCCATTTCTGTTGAGGTGGAGACAGAGCACCAGCCCTGCCCTTGCCTCTGTGCTGAGCCTGGTGGAGGTGGGGTGGCAGCTGCTCCTCCAGGGCACACCTCCCAGTGGAGGCTGGGAAGGAGGGAGGAGGGAGGGAGAGAGGAAGTCCCTCCAGAGTTAGCCCTGCTTTCCCAGGGGCCCAAGGTCCTCAGACAGGAGAGTGAGGCTTCAAGCCCAGCACCACTACTCCTAGCTGTGTGACTGTACAATGGGGCTGTTGATGACACTGGCAGCCCCTTAGGGTTGTGGGGAAGGTGGTGAAGTGTGGAGCATACCGTTGGCACTCCATAAATGCACCAGGCACTGCTGTCTCTCATTTTTTACAGTACAGCTCTTGTCTTCCACAGGTGGAGAAACTGAGATCCAGAGAGGGATGTCACTGAGCCTATATCTTGCTGGTTCCAGCGTTGGCCTTAGCCATTCTCCCTGGGCAACCCCAAATAACCAGCAGGGCTGGGCCTCTGGGTAGACCAGGCAGGGGTCTCCTGGGCTGAGGGAGTGGGGAGGGTGTGGCGTGGAGGAGAGCATCAACAGTAATACCGCCTTGCTAAGGGCCTTACTTGTATTCTCATTAAATCCTCAAAAAGCTATGAAAGCGGTGTTACTGTCATCTTCATTTTACAGATGAGGAAATTGAGGCTCAGAGAGGTGAAGTCACTTGCTCAAATCACACAGTGGTGGGAAGAAGGGTCTTAACCCCAGCCCCAGACCTATTTGTTGAATGAAGGAAGGGACAGTAGATGATTCGGGGACATACAGTGAATTCTTGGTTTGAGGGAGTTCAGCCTGCCTCCCCCAACCTGAAATGGTGAAGGGCTACAATGCCAGCATCTTCTGGGCTTCTGGCTCTTTTGAAGCTCTCAGAGCTCCAGAAGAGGACAGCCCTAACCTCACCCCACTCCCCATGCCCACATCTAGTTGGCAGAAGCCTCCCCTGCACAAGCTCAGCCCCAAGGAGCAGCAGCAGGGCAGCATTTAGAACTGCAGGGGGCCACACCCACACGGCACCCGCCCAACCAACCTCTGCTCTGTGCAACCAGGCAACATTCAGAGGCCCATCAGTCTTTCTCCCCAGGACTGCTCCAGCTCCAGCCATGGACCTGGAGCCTTAGCACCTGGTCCCATTGTATATGTTGTCTCCTCCAAGCCTGGCACCTCCCCCCACCCCCCAGTCTCCTACAGCCCTCCAGGCTCCAGGAGGAGGGTCCTGGCTGTGGGCCCCATGTGCCTGCAGGTCTCCAGGTGCACTGTTTCCAGTGCACCCTCAAGGAGACACAGGGAGGTGTCTCAGCCTCTGATTCCCCAAGTGGGAAGGCCAGTCCCAAAGTCTCATAGGAAGAAGGCAGAATCTCCCACCTGAAAAGATATTCACAGTAAGCCTCCAGGAGGTGCTGTGACCCCATTTTATGTGAAAACTGAAAGTCAAGAGTGAGTGGATGAGAGTTTTGGAAATGAAAACTGGAGTCTCCCACCCCCTGTGTTATCAGTAACTGGCCCTGCTTCATGGGGCTGGGGATGTCAGAAGGGGCCTCACCCTGATGATGTAGTGGAAAGAGACTGAACTGTGGCTCCACGGTTTCAAGCAAACCTCACTTTCTTCAGTCTGTAAAATGGGAGGATAAGGTTTCTGTATCAGTTTTCTAGTGCTGTGTAACAAACCATCCCAAAGTGTTGTGATGGGGTCCTAAGTAGCATAAAAATAATAGCAATTATTTGTTCACAGTAGGAACTCAAAACGTGTTACATTAACAATTCTCATTTTATAGATGAGGATCAGAGAAGTTGAATAACTTACCCAGGGTCACACAGCTAATTAGTGGAAGAGCTGGAATTTGCACCCAGGGCTATCTGATTCCCAAGCTCATGTTCACGACTGCTATCCTCTGCAGCTGTGCCAGAGTGTGTTATTCAGTTCCAACATTAATAGGGATTAAAAATTTACAGTACTTATTCTGGGTTGCAAGCCCTGTTTCTTCCTTCTGACCCTTTCCCTCATTGTTCTCAGACAATGAGAATGTCTGGCCACATTTCAAAGAAGCCAGTTGACTGGTCTGCTTTTCATCTATATCCCAGGGTCAAGGGAAGTTGATCCAGGCACACAGTAGAAACCAGGGGTAATTAGTCTGAATAAGTCACCCACCCATACCTGCAAAGACTGAGTAAATAAATTCGACTTCCACTCTCTCCAGGCTGTAATGAGGCACTCCAACCCCCTTCTGGCGGGACAGGGGTATGGTGGTGCCAGAGAAGGCTGAGTATGGAGTCAGGAATTTCATCCCTGCCAGGTGATGAGGAAGTCCTCCACTCTTCAGTGTCAGTGGATTTTGGAGAGAGCCTGGACTTCCAACAACACCCAGCCGTAAAGAGGTGGCCTCCCTCTCCCCGCTGAGGTGATGTCAGAGGAGGATTTTACCACCACTCAGTGTTACTGAGGCCACCCTCCCTACCCTTGATGTCAGTGAGGTCACATGGGGAGCACTAATGAGGCACTCATACCCCTCCCTCCCACCGATGTATCACTGGAGCCCTAGTGGGGAGCTGGAACTCCACTCTCCTGGCCCATCCTGACCAGCAGTAAGGAGAACCTCAGCCCTCGAGGGTTAATGGAGGCCAACTGGGAGACCTGGATTCCACACTCAACTGGCAGCAATGAGGCAAGACCCTCTTCCCCTTGAACAGGGTCAGAAAATCCAGCTAAAACAGAACATTTAAATAAGATCCAGAGTCTCATCATACTCATAATGTCCAGGTTTCAATAGATAATTACTCATCACATCAAGAACTAGGAAGATTTCAAGCGGACTGAACAAAGACAGTCAGTAGATGCCCACACTGATGTGACAGAGGTGGTGAAGTATCTGACAAGGATTTTAAAGCAGCCATTGTAAAAATCCTCAAATTAGCAATTAAAAATATACTTGAAATCATGGGCTTCCCTGGTGGCGCAGTGGTTGAGAGTCCGCCTGCCGATGCAGGGGACACGGGTTCGTGCCCCGGTCCGGGAAGATCCCACATGCCGCGGAGCGGCTGGGCCCGTGAGCCATGGCCGCTGAGCCTGCGCGTCCGAAGCCTGTGCTCCGCAACGGGAGAGGCCACAACAGTGAGAGGCCCGCGTACCGCAAAAAAGAAAGAAAAAAAAACACCCCAATTTTAAAATTGGTAAAAGACGTGAAGGGTCATTTCACCAAAGAGGAATTTACAGAGAAAAAATAATTTTTGACATTCATTAGCCATCAGGGATGAAAACCACAATGAGATACCACTATATATCTATCAGAATGGCTAAAATAAAAAACAGTGACAACACCAAATTTTGCTGAGGTCGGAGAGGATCTGGATCACTCATAGATTGCTGGCAGAATGTAAAATGGTACAGCCACTCCAGGAAACATTTGGGCAGTTTTTACCGGTAAACTAAACATGCCCCAGCAATTGTGCATCTCTTTTTTTTCCCAGAAACATGAACACTTATGTTTACACAGAAACCTTGTACATGGATGTTTATAGCAGCTATATTCATAATAGCTAAAAACTAGAAAGAACCCAGATGTCCTTCAGTGGGTGAAAGGCTAAACTGACTGCAGAACGTCCATACTACCGAATAGTATTTAGCCATAAAGAGGAACAGACTATTTACCTAACATCTTGGATGAACCTTCAGAGAATTACGTGAGTGGAAAAAGCCAATCTCCAAAGGACTGTATGGTGTATTTACACAACATTCTTGCAGCTACAGAGAAAAAAAAGTAGTGGAATCCAGGGGTTAAGGAGAGGCTGCATGAGAAGGGAAGAGGATGTGGGAGTTAAAGGGATATGAGGGACCCTTGTAGTCATGGATCAATTCTGTACCCTGACTGGACCAATGTCAATATCCAGGTTGTGACACTGTACTATTGTTTTGCAAGATGTTACCATTAGGGGAAATTGGGTCAAAGATCCATGGGATCTCTTTGTATTATTTCTCACAACTGCGTGGGAATCGACAGTGATCTCAAAATAAAAACTTTGATTACAAAAAAATGAGGCATCTCATTCGCAGCGGGATCATTCGGTACCTTTCCAGCCCCCTATTTTCCAGAAAGAAGCACCCCCATTGCAGTGAGACTCCAAGATAAGGACTAATTGACTCACCTTCCGGGGTCCAGGACTGTTGAGGAGATTTCAGGTGATTACGCAAAGAAAGCACTCAACATAGCATCTGGCGCATATAAGTAGAGCTGAATGTTAGCCATAAAGGGCAAAGTCTGGCTGGGGAAAGCCTGCTGGGACTCCATTTGGGCCCAACCTTCCTCCTTGGCACATCTGCTTCCCTCAGAGTGACAAGAGGCGGCGCAAAATGGCGCGGGTCTTGGTGTAGGAATTGGCCTTCTCTCCGGCATGCGGGAGGGGCGGGGCGGGGGCGGGGGCGGGCCCCGCGGGGCCCGCCCCAGTCCATCCCCAGTCAGGAGGCCCTGGTTGGACACGGTGTTGAGGGGGCGGGGCCTCAGCGCAGGGCGTGGCCTGCATTGCCCGCGCTTTTTCGTCCAGGCCTTCAGCAGGGAGGAGGCAGACGTATCGCTTTAAAGTAGCCCACCTATAGTCTGTCATACAGAGTGAAGTAAGTCAGAAAGAGAAAAACAAATACGGTATGCTAACACATATATATGGAATCTAAAAAAGAAAAAAACGGTTCTGAAGAGCCTAGGGGCAGGGCAGGAATAAAGATGCAGACGTAGAGAATGGACTTGAGGACACGGGGAGGGGAAAGGCAACCTTCCCTTTTCTAGTCTATATAATCTGCAACTGTAGCACAATAAAATTTGCCCTGCAACCATCAGTTGTCTTGGTCATTCTGACACCATTCGTCGGTGAACACTCAGAAAAGAAACTTCTGAAAATGTAATTTAAAAATATTCAATATTGTTTAAAAATGTAACACAATTTGGAAATTTTATTTCTTAAATAACATTATCAAAATAATATGTACATAATATAAAAGACTAAAAAAGGTCAATTTGAGCTCTTGGTAAAACAAAGCAAACGTTATCCACAGTGAATTTTAAGCGATGATGCCATCAATATTTCCATCATTCACAAAATTAATTATAGTAGTAACCAACATCTAAAAAATTGGCACACCTGCTGTCTGATGCTCCTGCCCCCAGGTGTCGACCTCACAGCCCACCCACTGCCTGGATCACCCCTGGCTCCGTGCAGGTGGGACCTGGTAGTGCCTCACCCTCTGGCATCCCATCAACCCTCCACTGGCTGCCTCAGAATCGTGGACGCTCACCCACAGTTCCCACGTGTCCTGAGCTGATTCTCTGAAGGTTCCACCCTCTGCTTCCATCACCGGAGTTGGCGTCTCCTTGGTTACACTGCTGCCTTGCTGGACCTCTGCTGGGGACTGTGCTCTTTCAGCATCTTGCTTAGGGCCATACATGGATTCACTGCAAGGACGCAATAGCTGCCGGGCCTACCCCGTCATTGCTCCAAGACTTCAGCTCCTTGCTCTCTGTTAACTTTCCCCAAAACCATGACTGTCTTCATCCTGGTCTCAGCACCCAGCCATCCCCGCCACGTAAGATGCTCATCAGCGCAGCTGCTGGGAGCACCGCAGGCAAATACCGTACATCCTTCCACAGGTCACAGAATACCGTCCTCGCGCCACCTCGTGGACATACTGTGCATTTGCCCATTAGTGCGGTCATCAGGGTCCACCTATTCCCTACAAGTTACATCTACAGAATTAATAAACACGGGACTTCCCTGGCGGTCCAGTGGTTAAGAGTCCACGCTCACAATGCAGGAGCCGTGGGTTCGATCCCTGGTCAGGGAACTAAGATCCCCCATGCCGCGTAGTGGGAACAAAAGGTAAAAAGCCAGCCTATGTTGTTTTCACTCTTCCAGCGACATCCACATGCCCTCCTTTCAGCCCAGGGATGAGCGTGTTTGGCTCCACAAAAACTGAAAGCCCAGCTCACTGGTTGCATGCTGTATAAACTTGTTCTGATATTGAGATAAATTATTTCCACTGTCTTTTGTTTTTACACTTGAAATTTAGCCCCCACCTCACAGAACACGTGTCACAGTTTTCAGCTAGAGATGTGTCTTTTTCCGTTTTTCTTAATTAGATAATACAGGAGCGCTGGGCTCTGTCTTTACAATGACCAAAGAACCCAGCAAAAAGCAAACACCGGGCGATTACTTTCTAGATGCAATACAGTTTAATCCAACCATTTAGAATTAACCTGGCCTCTTACAGACCATCTCCCCGAGTCTTTATTCCCATTGCTAAAACATTGAATCTGTAAGAGTCATCTAATCACGTGATTTCTTTTTGATATTAAAAAATTTTTTTTTTAAATTTTGTTGAAGTATAGTTGATTTACAATGTTGTGTTAATTTCTACTGTATGGAAAAGTGGTTCAGATATATATATATATATATTCTTTTCCATATTCTTTTCCTTTATGGTTTATCACACGATATTGCATATAGTTCCCTGTGCTATACAGTAGGACCTTGTTTATCCATCCTATGTATAATAGTTTGCATCTGCTAATCCCAAACTCCCAGTCCATCCCTCCTTTACCCCCCTACCCCTTGGCAACCACAAGTCTGTTCTCTGTGTCTGCTAATCACATGATAAATCATTATCAAATAGGACCAAAATTTGGTCTTACAAAAAATGTACACAAAGAAAGGAAAGATACTTAATTTATGATACATTTTTAGGTGGGGGAAAACAGTAAGATTATGTTCAGTTGTTTGTAATTTGAAAACAAAGCTGTTATTTCACAAATTAAGCACAATTTACTCAGTCAAATTAATCAGACCAGTTTCTTCCATGATATCTGGAGATTCATTGTTCCTCTTTACTTTGCTTAAGGCCTCACGTCCCACGTAGTATGGAAAATACTCTTCCATTTAGTTCCACATCCTCCTTCTGTCCATGGACACCTACTGGTGTCCAGCAATGGTACCTCTGTCCCCATATTGCCATCTGCAGAGATATCCCATCTCCCACAAACTACAAAGCATTGCTAAACCAAAATACAGAAGACACAAATAAATGGAAAGATATGCTGTGTTCACAGAGTGGAAGATTTTGTGATACATTATTTAAGAAGACTTCGCAGGTTTTGCTTCCAGTAAAATTGTGATCTGAACCTACAGAGGTCCTGCCTGACTCTGTCACATGAAGGTGCTGCAGACCAATGACCTGTCAGGACCACAAAGAAAACTGATTTGTTTACAAACAGGGAAAACAAAAGGCTGGAGTCAGGCCTTAGATTGCTCCTGCACTAGGAGTAGCAAAACGTGGAAACAGAAAAATGTGTTTGAACATTGCTAACTTACATGGTCTTAATTATCCTGAGAGCTGGGCACTTGGGGGCAGCGGAGGCAATGCCCTTAGCTGGACACGGGGCAGGTGGAGCAGAACATGGAAGATGAGCCTCTGAGTCCACAGGACCCAGAGACCCAGCACCCAGAGAGGCCTGGGGAGAGCGAGGGGGGAGTCTTCCATTAGTACGTGGGGCTCAGGCACATGCGAGGGAGTCCTGAGTGCAGCCGAGGGCAGTTTGTGTACCTCCCCTGCTGGGGACACAAGTACGTGCCAGTCACCTTCCTGGCTTTTCTGCCAGTATTGAAAACGTTCTCTTCCAAACATCCTTGTGACACTTTGTCACTTTTTCTTCCTCTCCACTAGATGCCACTCTACACCCACCCAACACAACAGCCATTTCTTTTTTTCTTCTTTTTTGTTAACATCGTTACTGGAGTATAATTGCTTTACATTGTTGTGTTAGTTTCTGCTGTATAACAAAGTGAATCAGCTATACATATACATATATCCCCATATCTCCTCCCTCTTGCGTCTCCCTCCCACCCTCCCTATCCCACCCCTCTAGGTGGTCACAAAGCACCAAGCTGATCTCCCTGTGCTATGCGGCTGCTTCCCACTAGCTATCTATTTTACATTTGGCAGTGTATATAAGTCCATGCCACTCTCTCACTTTGTCCCATCTTACCCTTCCCCCTCTCCGTGTCCTCAAGTCCATTCTCTACGTCTGCGTTTTTATTCCTGTCCTGCCACTAGGTTCTTCAAAACAATTTTTTTTTTTTTTTTAGATTCCATATATATGTGCTAGCATATGGTATTTCTTTTTCTCTTTCTAACTTACTTCACTCTGTATGACACACTCTAGGTCCATCCACCTCACTACAAATAACTCAATTTCATTTCCTTTTATGGCTGAGTAATATTCCATTGTATATGTATGCCACATCTTCTTTATCCATTCATCTGTCGATGGACACTTAGGTTGCTTCCATGTCCTGACTATTATAAATAGAGCTGCAATGAACATTGTGGTACATGACTCTTTTTGAATTATGGTTTTCTCAGGGTATATGCCTGAGAAACCCCTGAGTAGTGGGATTGCTGGGTCGTATGGTAGTTCTATTTTTAGTTTTTTAAGGAAACTCCATACTGTTCTCCATAGTGGCTGTATCAATTTACATTCCCACCAACAGTGCAAGAGGGTTCCCTTTACTCCACACCCTCTCCAGCATTTATTGTTTCTAGATTTTTTGATGATGGCCATTCTGACTGGTGTGAGGTGATATCTGATTGTAGTTTTGATTTGCATTTCTCTAATGATTAGTGATGTTGAGCATTCTTTCATGTGTTTGTTGGCCACCTGTATGTCTTCTTTGGAGAAATGTCTATTTAGGTCTTCTGCCCATTTTTGGATTGGGTTGTTTGTTTTTTTGTTATTGAGCTGTATGAGCTGCTTGTAAATTTTGGAGATTAATCCTTTGTCAGTTGCTTCATTTGCAAATATTTTCTCCCATTCTGAGGGTTATCTTTTCGTCTTGTTTATAGTTTCCTTTGCTGTGCAAAAGCTTTTAAGTTTCATTAGGTCCCATTTGTTTATTTTTGTTTTTATTTCCATTTCTCTAGGAGGCGGCTCAAAAAGGATCTTGCTGTGATTTTTGCCATAGAGTGTTCTGCCTATGTTTTCCTCTAAGAGTTTTATAGTGCCTGGCCTTACATTCAGGTCTTTAATCCACTGTGAGTTTATTTTTGTGTATGGTGCTAGGGAGTGTTCTAATTTCACTCTTTTACATGTAGCTGTCCAGTTTTCCCAGCACCACTTATTGAAGAGACTGTCTTTTCTCCATTGTATATTCTTGCCTCCTTTATCAAAATAAGGTGACCATAGGTACATGGGTTTATCTCTGGGCTTTCTATCTTATTCCATTGATCTATATTTCTGTTTTTGTGCCAGTACCATACTGTCTTGATGACTGTAGCTTTGTAGTATAGTCTGACGTCAGAGAGCCTGATTTCTCCAGCTCCGTTTTTCTCAAGATTGCTTTGGCTATTCAGGGTCTTTTGTGTTTCCACACAAATTATGAAATTTTTTGTTCTAGTTCTGTGAAAAATGCCTTTGGTAGTTTGATAGGGATTGCATTGAATCTGTAGATTGCTTTGGGTAGTATATTCATTTTCACAATATTGATTCTTCCAATCCAAGAACATGGTGTACCTCTCCATCTATTTGTATCATCTTTAATTTCTTTCATCAGTGTCTTATAGTTTTCTGCATACAGGTCTTTGGTCTGCTTAGGTAGGTTTATTCCCAGGTATTTTATTCTTTTGTTGCAATGGTAAATGGGAGTGTTTCCTTAACTTCTCTTTCAGATTTTTCATCACTAGTGTTTAGGACTGCAAGAGATTTCTCTGCATTAATTTTGTATCCTGCAACTTTACCAAATTCATTAATTAGCTCTAGTAGTTTTCTGGTAGCATCTTTAGGATTCTCTATGTATAGTATCATGTCATCTGCAAACAGTGATAGCTTTACTTCTTCTTTTCCGATTTGTATTCCTTTTATTTCTTTTTCTTCTCTGATTGCTGTGGCTAAAACTTCCAAAACTATGTTGAATAATAGCAGTGAGAGTGGGCAACCTTGTCTTGTTCCTGATCTTAGTGGAAATGGTTCAGTTTTTCACCATTGAGAACGATGTTGGCTGTGGGTTTGTCATATATGGCCTTTATTATGTTGAGGTAGGTTCCCTCTATGCCCATTTTCAGGAGAGTTTTTATCATAAATGGGTGTTGAATTTTGTCAAAAGCTTTTTCTGCATCTATTGAGATGATCATATAATTTTTATCCTTCAATTTGTTAATATGGTGTATCACATTGATTGGTTTGAGTATATTGAAGAATCTTTGCATTCCTGGGATAAACCCCACTTGATCATGGTGTATGATCCTTTTAATGTGCTCTTGGATTCTGTTTGCTAGTATTTTGTTGAGGATTTTTGCATCTATTATCATCAGTAATATTGGCCTGTAGTTTTCTTTCATTGTGACATCTTTGTCTGGTTTTGGTATCAGGGTGATGGTGGCCTCATAGAATGAGTTTGGGAGTGTTCCTCCCTCTGCTCTATTTTGGAAGAGTTTGAGAAGGATAGGTGTTAACTCTTCTCTAAATGTTTGATAGAATTCGCCTGTGAAGCCATCTGGTCCTGGGCTTTTGTTTGTTGGAAGATTTTTAATCACAGCCTCAATTTCAGTGCTTGTGATTGGTCTGTTTATATTTTCTATTTCTTCCTGGTTCAGTCTTAGAAGGTTGCGCTTTTCTAAGAATTTGTCCATTTCTTCCAGGTTGTTCATTTTATTGGCATATAGTTGCTTGTAGTAATCTCTCATGATCCTTTGTATTCTGCAGTGTCAGTTGTTACTTCTCCTTTTTCATTTCTAATTCTATTGATTTAAGTCTTCTTTTTTTTTTGATGAGTCTGGCTAATGGTTTTTTTTTTTGATGAGTCTGGCTAATGGTTTTTTTTCTTGATGAGTCTGGCTAATGGTTTATCAATTTTGTTTATCTTCTCAAAGAACCAGCTTTTAGTTTTATTGATCCTTGTTATTGTTTCCTTCATTCCTTTTTCATTTATTTCTGATCTGATCTTTATGATTTCTTTCCTTCTGCTAACTTTGTGGGTTTTTTGTTCTTCTTTCTCTAATTGCTTTAGGTGTAAGGTTAGGTTGTTTATTTGAGATGTTTCTTGTTTCTTGAGGTAGGATTGTATTGCTATAAACTTCCCTCTTAGAACAGCTTTTGCTGCATCCCATAGGTTTCGGGTCATCGTGTTTTCATTGTCATTTGTTTCTAGGTATTTTTTGATTTCCTCTTTGATTTCTTCAGTGATCTCTTGGTTATTAAGTAGTGTATTATTTAGCCTCCATGTGTTTGTATTTTTTACAGATTTTTTCCTGTAATTGATATCTAGTCTCATAGCATTGTGGTCGGAAAAGATACTTGATACGATTTCAATTTTCTTAAATTTACCAAGGCTTGATTTGTGACCCAGGATATGATCTATCCTGGAGAATGTTCCATGAGCACTTGAGAAGAAAATGTATTCTGTTGTTTTTGGATGGCATGTCCTATAAATATCAATTAATGTATAATTTAAAGCTTGTCTTTCCTTATTTATTTTCATTTTGGATGATCTGTCCATTGGTGACACTGGGGTGTTAAAGTCCCCTAGTATGATTGTGTTACTGTCGATTTCCACTTTTATGGCTGTTAGCATTTGCCTTACATATTGAGGTGCTCCTATGTTGGATGCATAAATATTTACAATTGTTATATCTTCTTGGATTGATCCCTTGATCATTATGTAGTGTCCTTCTTTGTCTTTTGTAATAGTCTTTATTTTAAAGTCTATTTCCTATTAGAGAATGGACTTCAGGATATGGGGAGGGGGAAGGGTAAGCTGTGACAAAGTGAGAGAGTGGCATGGACATATATACACTACCAAACGTAAAATAGATAGCTACTGGGAAGCAGCCGCATAGCACAGGGAGATCAGCTTGGTGCTTTGTGACCACCTAGAGGGGTGGGATAGGGAGGGTGGGAGGGAGGGAGACGCAAGAGGAAAGAGAGATGGGAACGTATGCCTATGTATAACTGACTCACCTTGTTATAAAGCAGAAACTAACACATCATTGTAAAGCAATTATACTCCAATAAGGATGTTAAAAAAAAATCTATTTTGTCTGATAAGAGAATTGCTACTCCAGCTTTTTTTTGATTTCCATTTGCATGGAATATCTTTTTCCATCCCCTCACTATCAGTCTGTATGTGTCCCTAGGTCTGAAGTGGGTCTCTTGTAGGCAGAATATATACGGGTCTTGTTTTTGTATCTATTCAGCCAGTCTATGTCTTTTGGTTGGAGCATTTAATCCATTTACATTTAAGGTAATTATCGATATGTATGTTCCTATTACCATTTTCTTAATTGTTTTGGGTTTGTTATTGTAGGTCTTTTCCTGCTCTTGTGTTTCCTGCCTAGAGGAGTTCCTTTAGCATTTGTTGTAAAGCTGGTTTGGTGGTGCTGAATTCTCTTAGCTTTTGCTTGTCTGTAAAGGTTTTAATTTCTCCATCAAATCTGAATGAGACAACTGCTGGGTAGAGTAATCTTGGTTGTAGGTTTTTCCCTTTCATCAGTTTAAACATGTCCTGCCACCCCCTCCTGGCTTGCAGAGTTTCTGCTGAAAGATCAGCTGTTAACCTTATGGGGATGTCCTTGTATGTTATTTGTTGTTTTTGCCTTGCTGCTTTTAATATTTTTTCTTTGTATTTAATTTTTGCTAGTTTGATTAATATGTGTCTTGGTGTGTTTCTCCTTGGATTCATCCTGTATGGGACTCTGTACTTCCTGGACTTGATTAACTATTTCCTTTCCCATATTAGGGAAGTTTTCAACTATAATCTCTTCAAATATTTTCTCAGTCCCTTTCTTTTTCTCTTCTCCTTCTGAGACCCCTATAATTCGAATGTTGGTGCGTTTAATGTTGTCCCAGAGGTCTCTGAGACTGTCCTCAATTCTTTTCATTCTTTTTTCTTTATTCTGCTCTGCAGTAGTTATTTCCACTATTTTATCTTCCAGGTCACTTATCTGGTCTTCTGCCTCAGTTATTCTGCTATTGATTCCTTGTAGAGAATTTTTAATTTCATTTATTGTGTTGTTCATCATTGTTTGTTTGCTCTTTATTTCTTCTAGGTCCTTGTTAAATGTTTCTTGTATTTTCTCCATTCTATTTCCAAGATTCTGGATCATCTTTACTATCATTACTCTGAATTCTTTTTCAGGTAGACTGCCTATTTTCTCTTCATTTGTTTGGTCTGGTGGGTTTTTACCTTGCTCCTTCAACTGCTGTGTGTTTCTTTGTCTTCTCATTTTGCTTAACTTATTGTGTTTGGGGTCTCCTTTTTGCAGGCTGCAGGTTCATAGTTCCCATTGGTTTTGGTGTCTGTTCCCAGTGGCTAAGTTTGGTTCAGTGGGTTGTGTAGGCTTCCCGGTGGAGGGGGCCGGTGCCTGTGTTCTGGTGGATGAGGCTGGATCTTGTCTTTCTGGAGGGCAGGACCATGTCTGGTGGTGTGTTTTGGGGTGTCTGTGGCCTTATTATGATTTTAGGCAGCCTCTGTGCTAATGGGGGGGGGGGTTGTGTTCCTGTCTTCCTAGTTGTTTGGCATAGGGTGTCCAGCACTGTAGCTTGCTGGTTGTTGCGTGGAGCTGGGTCTTAGCATTGGGATGGAGAGCTCTGGGAGAGCTTTCGTCGTTTGATATTACATGGAGCTGGGAGGTCTCTGGTGGGCCAAAGTCCTGCACTCGGCTCTCCCACCTCAGAGGCACAGGCCTGACACCCAGCTGGAGCACCAAGACCCTGTCAGCCACACGGCTTAGAAGAAAAGGGAGAAAAAAAGATAGAAAAATAAATAAAATAGTTATTAAAATAAAAAATAATTAAAAGTTAAAAAGTAATTAGAAAAAGAAAAAAAGGGCAACCAAACCAAAAAACAAATCCGCCAATGATAACAAGTGCTAAAAACTGTACTAAAAAACAAACAAAAAAAATGGACAGATAGAACCCTAGGACAGACGGTAAAACAAAGCTATACAGACAAAATCACACAAAGAAGCATACACATACACAGAAAAAGAGAAAAAGGAAAAAAATATATATATCGTTGCTCCCAAAGTCCACCGCCTCAATTTGGGACGATTCGGTGTCTATTAAGGTATTCCACAGATGCAGGGTATATCGAGTTGATTGCGGAGATTTAATCCGCTGCTCCTGAGTCTGCTGGGAGACATTTCCCTCTGTCTTTGTTCTCACAGCTCCCGGGGCTCAGCTTTGGATTTGGCCCCGCCTCTGCACGTAGGTCGCCTGAGGGCGTGTTCCCGCTCAGACAGGGCGGGGTTAAAGGAGCAGCTGGTTAAGCGGCTCTGGCTCACTCAGGCCGTGGGGGAGGGAGGGTACGGAGTGCGGGGCGAGCCTGCGGCGGCAGAGGCCAGCGTGACGTTCCACCAGCCTGAGGTACGCCATGTGTTCTCCCGGGGAAGGTGTCCCTGGATCCCGGGACCCTGGCAGTGGCGGCTGCACAGGCTCCCGGGAGGGGAGGTGTGGAGAGCGACCTGTGCTTCCACACAGGCTTCTTGGTGGCGGCAGCAGCAGCCTTCGCGTCTCATGCCCGCCTCTGGGGTCCGCGCTGTTAGCCGCCGCTCGCGCCTGTCTCTGGAGCTCATTGAGGCGGTGCTCCGAGTCCCCTCTCCTCACACACCCCGTAACAATATTCTCTTGCCGCTTCGGCAGCTCCAGACGTTTTCCCGGACTCCCTCCCGGGTAGCTGTGGCGCACTAACCCCTTCAGGCTGTGTTCACGCAGCCGACCCCAGGCCTCTCCCTGGGGTCTGACCTCCGCAGCCCGCGCCTCAGCTCCCAGCCCCCACCTGCCCCGGCGGGTGAGCAGACAAGCCTCTCGGGCTGGTGAGTGCCGGTCGGCACCGATCCTCTGTGCGGGAATCTCCCCGCTTTGCTCCGCACCCCGGTGGCTGCGTTCTCCTCCGCGGCGCCGAAGCCCCCCCACCTCCGTACCCACCCCCTCCGCCCCGCCATCCCCTGTCTGCACCGGTGAAGGGCCTTCCTAGTGTGTGGAGACTTTTCCTCCTTCACAGCTCCCTCCCACAGGTGCAGGTCCCATCCCTATTCTTTTGTCTGTTTTTTCTTTTTTTTTTTTTTTTTGCCCTAACCGGGTACGTGGGGAGTTTCTTGCCTTTTGGGAGTCTGAGGTCTTCTGCCAGCGTTCAGTAGGGGTTCTGTAGGAGCTGTTCCACATGTAGATGTATTTGTGGGGAGGAAGGTGATCTCCGCGTCTTACTCTTCCGCCATCTTGAAGGTCTCACAGCAGCCGTGTCTGATCCTTTAGGGTCCTGGTGCGGAGGAGACAGAGGTGATGTGGTCCGTCCTCCTTATTTTCCAGAAGGGAGAATGGAGACCGTAGTATTTACTAGGGCTTGTTGACATCATGGTGACAATATTAACTCCAAAAACTATAAGTTGTCACGCACTCAGTGTGTGCCAGGCTCTTTTCATGGATTAGCTCCTTAAACCCCCAGGAGACCCTGCGATGTAAATTCCCATCCTACGTACCAGGAAATCGAGCCTCAGAGAGATGGTGTGACCTGCCCAGAGTCACACAGCACATAACTGGACAGGCTGTGATTTGACAAAGTTTTTGTCCAAGTCCAGATGCCAGAGACATAATATTGTTCTGTTGCCCAAGGCAGTTGCTGTTTATTGAGCTCCTACTATGGGCTGGGCACTGTGTGGGGCTTGGAGAATACAGAGATGAATGACAGATCCATTCAGTGGACCGTATGTCCTGTGTCCACTCCCCAGGGAATCTTGAGGGCAGCACCCGTGTGTCTACAGTGCCCAGCACAGAGCTTGGCACAAAGTACAACCTCAGTTAATGTTGGCTGAATAAATGAATAAACTACTGCAGGTTCTACGACAAGCACTTAAAGATGATTGCAGCTAAAACACCTCACTCTTGGAAGTGAAAACAAAAATAAATTTGGCCATGCTTTTCAATAAATTTTCCATATGGAAATCTTTAAACCGACCTCAAAATCAGTTCCAGGTCTGTTGTGGATCTAATTATGCAAGGTAGAACAATACACTTGTAGAATAAAACAAAGGAGAACGTTTTCATGACTATGGGAGTAGGCAAAGATTACGTAACTAGGATAAAACTGTGCTAACCATGAAGGGAAAAAATTGACTATTTTAAAATAAGAAGTTCCATTCATCAGTAGACACCATTAAGTGAAAGAAACAGTAAAGTGCAATGGAAAAGGCTTTCTGCAAAACACATTTCCTACAAAGGATGTGGCAAAAAAAAAAAAAAAAAGGAAAAATGAACAAAGGACATGAATAGACATTTCCCAACAGAGGATATCCATTGCTAAAACTCAAATGAAAATGTGCTCATTATTCTTCAGTGAAATGCGGTTTGACACCCCAATGTGATAGTTCCACACATTTGCCAGAATGTCGAAAGTATATAAAAGTTCTCATATCTAGTGTTGCTGAGGATGTGGAGGAACTGGAACTCCTCCAGGGCTGACAGTTGGGTAAGTTGACACACACTCTGGGAAGCTATGTGTCAGTATCTTCTAAAAGTGAGTACATCCAGACCTTGGACACTACAGTCTCCGCTCTGCATAATCCCAACACAGATGTGTACTTATGTTCACAAATACACATGTATTGGAATGTTCATAGGACCACAGTCCCTAAGATTGTGAAATCCCAGACGTGAAACAGTCCACATGCCCATTAATGGCAGGATGAATAAAGCGTGGCATATTCACACAGTGGGACGCTACACACGCAGAGAATGAGCAAACCACAACTGCATGGAACAAGATAGATGAACCTCACAGAGGAAGGAAATCAGACACCAGATTACCTACTGTTGGCCAGATAATGTGATAAGCAAGTTACACGCATCATCTCACTCAGTCCTCATCACAAGACGGTGAGTTGCTGTAATTATCCCATTTTACTAGTGAGGAGACTGAGGCCCAGAGAGCTTGGGTCCCGTCTACATCCACTTGTACCAGACGATGCGTTACTGATTGTACTCCTGTGTGACTGGGGTACCAACAGAATTCTGTTGTACAAACTTGAATTTCCTCCTAACTGAACACCAGAGCTTGTCCATTAAGGGAAATGGTCCTTGATCTTGAATATCTGGGGCTTGAAAATTGGGGGGAAAAAGTTTTGGATAGGAAATTTTATTTATTAAATTTTTTTAATTGAAGTATAGCTGATTTACAAAGTTGTGTTAGTTTCTGGTGTACAGCAAAGTGATTCAGTTATACGTATATATATTTTTTCAGATTCTTTTCTCTTATAGTTTATTACAAAATATTGAGTATAGTTCCCAGTGCTATACAGTAGGTCCTTGCTGGTTATCTATGGTAGTGTGTATATGTTAATCCCAAACTCCTAATTTATCCCTCCCCCCTCCTTCCCCTTCAGTAATTTAAGTTTGTTTTCTATGTCTGTGGGTCTATTTCTGTTTTGTATATAAGTTCATTTGTATCATTTTTTTAAGATTCCACATATAAGCCATATCATATGATATTTTTGTCTTTATCTGGTTTATTTCACTTAGTATGATAATCTCTAGGTCCATTGGATAGGAAATTTAGAATTTTGCTTATTAAAGACATGAAAACCCACCACGCATCCCGTCTCCATCATTTCAAAAAAGAAAATCCATCTTAACACCTAAACGTTAGAAGGACATAACTTCAGAAAAAAAAAAAAAACCATAGCCTTTCCCAGGCAGGGACAGTCGGTGTTTGTATACTGACATTTTTGCTACAGAAATTTTCTGCCGCCGGCGTATAGATTTGAATCTTGTCTTCGATACTTCCTAGCTGTGTGACCTTGGGTAAGTAGCTTCTCCTCTCTGCGCCTCACTGCCTCCTCCTCGGGGTCGTTTCGAGGATTAAATGATGTAACCTGTGTAAAGCTCTTAGAACACTCCATAAACTACAGAGGCTGATGTAGATTTATCGTCGCCGACATTCACGAGAGACAACAGCGCCACCTGGTGGCTCTTCACCCCGGGGACAGAGAAGCGGCTTCCGCGGAGCAATAATGAGGCATCTGCCGGCAGTGAGGGGAACCTTGTGTAATGGCCAAGGCTGAGGAAGAAGCAGGGAGAAAAGCCATAAATATTCATGGCATCACTTAAAGCTCAGGCCTGTCGGTCTGCCTGAGAATAAAGTTTGTTCCTCAGAAGCTACTGTCCAAGCTGTCAGCTCTGGAAGAGGAGAGAAAATGAAATCTCTCTTCCAGGCGCCGCCTCCGTTTCCGCCCCACCTCCCGAGCCTTGGGGCCAGGAAGGGGGGCTGCTTTCATTGGGGTGGGGGGAGCCGTCTCTTCACGGGCCTAGGTGCTGTCACCTACTGGGGTCGGGGCTGGGCGTGGGGTGGCTGTCAGCCACAGCCCTCCTTGCCTCTTTCCTGCGAGGTCTGAAGATGGAAAAAGGGACGGCAACCTGAACGTGGGAGCCTTTTTGTGACGGTCACAAAACAGGGACACATGTAAGCTCAGTGTTCTCCCCGATATGGGTCTTTCACAGACCAAGCCATTAACCACTGGAAACAGCCCTTTGTCTTCAGAAGAGTCATTTCAGGAGAGGCTGTGAGACCTGAAAGACGACTTGAAGACTCTCTTTTTACATTCCTTCCCCAGGGTGAGAGATTGATATTGATTTTTCTTTCCTGTCTCTGCCTGCAGACTTTCACGTAGCCCGCGAGCCTGGGAAGGAAACTCGGCAAAGGACAAAGAAGGTTGGCTCTGGGAGAAGGTAGGCTTACGTTGGAATCTCGGTCCTGACGCTCACTGACTGGGTGACCTTGGGCAAGTCACGGTCTCCTTGACCGTGCTTCTGCACCTGGGAGTGACGATGGCACATCCCCTCAGGGGTTCGAGTGTGCTAATGTATTCCACAGTCTCAGGTGCCTCCAGGGGCCAGGCAGGCGTTGTGAACGTGAGAAGTAGGCCAGGTGTAGGGCAGCAGGGAGTGCTGGGAGCTGTGGTAAACCAGGAGCCCTAACCCCGTGGAGTGGTGGCAGCTGCTGGCCAGCGTCATCTGCTCCAGGGCACTCAGGCATTTGATCCAGGCATTCTAGTAAACCTCAAAATCCCAGAATTTTTTTTTTCAAGAGTCTGTGGGCAGATTTAGGCATTGTGGGGCTTAGCTGATGGGAGGGAACAGATTTGGTTAGCAGAAAAATATGGTGGAAAGAAAGGTGAGCTCAGTGCTGCCAGTTTTTTTCCCCAATGTTCAAGAGAAACAGGAAGTCATCTCTATTTTTCGGTGTTGGCAGTTGAACATTTTATAAACAATGCACTGTGATCTATAATAAAACCCCATGTTGGCTGTGTGACCTTGGGCAAGTCTCTTAACATCCCTGAGCTTCTGTTTCTTCATGAATAGTGAGGGTAAGAGTACACCTAGCTCCTGATCTTAGCAATTTACATAAATCACTTCATTTAACCTTTCCCCCACTGTGATAAGGGAGCTGTTCATATTATTCCTCATTTTACAGCTGAGGGAACAGAGGTGCAGAGAAGCTAAGTAACTTGCCCAGAATCCCATAGCTAATAAGTAACAGGGCTTTTGTGAGCATGAAATACTGCATGGAAAGGGGTCAGTGAGTATTAGCTATATTGTTGTGCCATGGTCATTATTACCACTATTATTAATAACAGAAATGGCTCACGGTCAGGTCTCAAACTTAATTCAATGGCCAAAGTAAGCCGCTAAGACTTTGATCCATCAGCCAAGACCAGGGCCAGCTCTGCATCATGTGGTATGTATTTTTACAGGTAGCTCTTGGCCATCTTAATAGTTCTTTTCACGTAGACATTGGGTCACACTGCCAGTGGGTTTTCTGGGATGATAATTAGATTTAGACCCCTGGTGCAGTGGATAGATCCTCATCTTGAGGTGACCAAGCCAATCATGACCAGTTAGTTACAGCCTGAGTTGTTCTGAGATCAATACGAATTTGCTCTTCATCGAGTGAGCTGTAAATCATGGGTGACAGGCAGCCTGAAAAGCAGTTGACATGGGGGTGGAGAGCTTGCAGGGTCTGGAGAGGGGCCGGGCTATTAGAGGAGAGACGAGGCAGAGGGTGGAGGAGGCAGACCTCTGTCCAGGGGCTGTGGACAGAGCTGCCCAGAGTTCCCACTGGGACCTGCTCAGGACATCGTCTCGTTGAGAGAGTAGATTTGATTGGCAGTGAGGCGTGGAAGAAAGACATTAAGTTCTGGAGTGGACAGAACTGGATTTGTATTTTCGTTGTGCTGTTTTCTACCTGTGATTCTCTGAGGAAATTGGGCCCTGTTCCCTGGTTTTCTCCTCAGTAAGATGGGCAATTAGCTGAACCAGTTGCACAGATGAGGACGAAATGAGTCTGTGTTTGCAAAGCCCTTGTTTTTACTGCAATGTGGGGCTGTCAAGTGCAGTCCTTAAGAGACTGTGGAGTCAGGCAGACCTGGCATGGAATCCTGCCTCTTTCACCTCCAAGCTGAGTAACCTTGGGAAGTTACTCTACCACTCTGAGCCTCAGTTTTCATATATAGAGATAGTAATAGAAGTCCCTGCCCAGGGCGGCTATGATCATTAAATGAGATAACTCACATAAAGATAAATCAGCACCACGCACAGGATACAGTGTGAGCTCAGCAGGAGGATGGCGTGATTTTTGTCCATCTGATTCTTAATTACCCCAAGCTGGCAGCGCAGTTAAGAGCAAAAGAGGGTGTGTGGAGCACTTGAATTAACAAAGCACTGTGGGGCTTTGCACAAGGAGCCCCATCTATGTACAGCCCTTTGGGCACCTTCTCAGTCTCCCTGGTTTTCTCTTGCTCTGGCCAGTGATGGGAAACGGTCTTTGGGATCTCTCCGTGGACTTAGCCAGAAGGGCTTCCTTGAACAATCCTACAGTTATTTCAGGAATTTCCCCCCTCCCCAATACATCAGCCAAGCAAGAGCCATTCCCAAGATTATTATGGTTGAGAGGGGGATTTAGAGAATATTTGTTTGAATCTGTGCCTCCCAATGTCTTTATCAAAACCATGTGTTGCAAGAGATTGTTCACAAGAGGCCCAGCTCTGTCCTGTCCTCTCCAAGTATCTTGCTAGTCAAGAGACAAGGCGTTTCTTCTCCTTGGACGGGAACAGTTTAGAACACAAGTGCAGAACGAAAGTTTTAAAGTCAGATCGAAGTGGTTGTGAAGCCCAAGTTCCCCTCTTGGCAGCTGGGTGACTTTGAAGGATGACCTCACCTGATTCCTGAACTAATGGGCCACTTTGAGGATTAAATGGGATGTACATTAATGCCCTTGGCAGAGTTCTTTGCTAATGCTTGTTAAACTGTTATTGTAACTACACATGTCCTAAATGAGCTCAGGGTAAAGACTGAGACTCCGGAATAGGCTGGGATATCACAGAATGCTCCATTTGATGCTGCAGCACTGGGTTACCCACCCCTGCTATCGGGAGGGCTGTGCACAGTTCTTCGGTCAGTGGGATATCATCGGCTCTTAGAAAAGTAAAATTCTTCTCCTTTCCAGGCAGGTAGGAGCTGAGGCATCCCTCAGCCTTCCAAAGCTCTGGGATGCACTGGGCAGGGAATTTCTCCTAGGATCAACCTCTTGGTGGTCTGGGGTCATCCACCTAGTAAACAGCCATTCAGCTTGCTACGTTCTAGAGAAACAGGGCTCTGCCAGTCCCTGTAATAGCCTAGGATTTGTGAATTCTTGAATCCAAATATACATTTATGGGTATCAAGCCAATGACGAACTTAGGCCAGCCTGAATCTTGTAGATACATGATGTGTACAGTATAAGAGGATTACAGGGGGAAAGTAGAAAATGTCTAGGAAGCTATTCAGAGAGAAGTTACTATCTGTTTCTACCCAGTTATCTCATACCCATACCCATCTCCTACCAACTCAGCCACACGTTCATCCCTCCACCCACTGCCCAGTCCATATCCAACCTAATACTCACCCCATTCTTCATCCATCTATTCCTCTACCCACTCCATCTCCCTTCAGACCCACCCATCTGTCCCATCCATCCATCCATCCATCTATCCATCCAGACATCCACCACTTGCCCACCCTATCCATCCATTTAGCAAACGTTTATGAATTACTCATTATGTGCTACAACTTGTGTTATGGATCTAGGACACATATAACTTGAGACCTGGCTCCTTTTCCCAAGAACATCCTGTGTGCAAGAGCTATACTCTAGAATAAAAAAGACAAAACTCAACCAGGTTTTTTTTTTTAATATAAATTTATTTATTTATTTTTGGCTGCGTTGGGTCTTTGTTGCTGCGCGCGGGCTTTCTCTAGCTGTGGCGAGCGGGGGCTACTCTTCATTGTGGTGCGCGGGCTTCTCATTGCGGTGGCTTCTCTTGTTGCAGAGCACGGGCTCTAGGCATGCAGGCTTCAGTAGTTGTGGCACATAGGCTCAGTAGTTGCGGCTCGTGGGCTCTAAAGCGCAGGCTCAGTAGTGGTGGCGCACGGGCTTGGTTGCTCTGTGGCATGTGGGATCTTCCCGGACCAGGGCTCAAACCCACGTCCCCTGCATTGGCAGGCAGATTCTTAACCACTTCGCCACCAGGGAAGCCCTCAGCCAGGTTTTAATAAGATACAACACGCGGAATCTTGTAGTGGTTACGTAAGCACATGGGTTTTGTAGCCAGACCAACTTGACTTTGTTTTGGGCTCTGCCACTTGCCAGATGGATATCCTTGTACCAATCGTAGCACATTATTAAACCCCAGTTTCCTCATCTGCTAAGTAGGAATAATAATTGCATCTCCTTCAGAGGATCTTGGTGAACACTACACAAGTTAATGCTAAGGAAATTAGCATGTTTACAAAGGGTCGCATAGCAAAGAACTGTAGGTGTCCTCTGGGAATTGAGAGCAGCCCCAGGCGACAACCAGGAAGACAATGGGAACCTCAGTCCTACGGCTACAAGGAACTGAATTCTGCCAATACTGCTGCAGGCTTGGAAGGGGACCCTGAGCTCTGGGAAGGAGCCCGCTTGACACCTTGATTGAATCATCGTGGGGCCCTGAGAAGACCCAGCTAAGCCATGCCTGGACTACTGACTCATGGAAACAGCGAGATATTGATTGCGTGTGGTTTTAAGACACTAAGCTTGAGGAAATTTGTGATGTGGCAATAGATAACTAAGATATTCAGTAACTTGCCCAAGGCTACAGAGCTCCTCAAGGATAGAGCTGGGATTCAGAGCAGGAGAGAACCACAACATGGTATTGAAAGATAACCAGCCAGAGGGATTAAAACGCGAAAGCTTTCCTGATTAGCCTTCAATTGACTGGAAAATCCAGTTAATCAGAATTTCTAATTCTTGGGCCTTATGATTTGTCAGGGATTTTCTGGATTTGAAATCAAGTTTTCCATGGCAATTGGGGCAAATACCCATGGATGCCCTGATGACGCTGGATAAATGTAGCCACTGTAGAGTCGGGAGAAGAAAGTTCTGTTTCTTTTTACGTAAAGGTCTGATTTAGAGCAACCAAGTGTTAGAAGATAGTAAGGAATGTGAAGGAAGCATAGGGTGATGTGACAGGGGGCAACTGTGGGATCTACGTGGAGAAAACAAGTAGGAGAGGACAGCAGAGCTGACACATGAATGGAGAGAGGGAGGCAGCAAGGCCAGGACCGGAGGAAGCAGAGCATTCAAGGCACAGGGAAGAGCAGGTGTAAAGGCCCTGTGGTGGGAGCAAACGTGGGCCAGACAGGGAAGCGGAAGGATGCTGTTAGGAGGCTGACACACAGTGTGTGTGGTGAATCAGAGGAGCCTGGTGTGTCAGGAGGGCCAGAGATGAGGTCGGCAGGGGTCAGTTAGGGTAAGAAAAGGAACTTGGACTTCATCCTGCTGGCCTCAGGGAGCCATAAAAAGGAGCAGCAGGGGGCTTCCCTGGTGGCGCAGTGGTTGAGAGTCCGCCTGCCGGTGCAGGGGACACGGGTTCGTGCCCCGGTCCGGGAAGATCCCACGTGCTGCGGAGCGGCTGGGCCTGTGAGCCACGGCCGCTGAGCCTGCGTGTCCGGAGCCTGTGCTCCGCAACGGGAGAGGCCGCGACAGTGAGAGCCCCGCGTACCGCAAAAAAAAAAAAAAAAGGAGCAGCAGGATCCGAGTTATGTTGTTCAGTGATCCCTCTGATTGCTGTGGGCAGGACGGAGAAGGCGGCTGGAAGGATGGTACTGAGAACAGGTAGGAGACCCTGCAGCAGTCCTAGCACAGGACGTTCTGAGGGATTTGTCTCATCCCACTGCGATCCTTGGCAGATCCTTTAACTCACCAAGCCCTTTCCTGGCTCAGGGTTCCTCACATGGAGGTCCCTCACCTACAATCCTCTTTCAGCACCTTTCCCTCGCTACCTCTCCAACTCTTTTCTTACATCTTCTCTCATGTCTTTTCATCTGGAATTCTTCTCTGACCCCAAGTCCAGGGGGGTGCTCATGGCATCGAGCTCTCACTGAGCTTGCAAAGTGCAGCTTACCCATCGCTTCTCCTTCGGGAGCCTATGAAAGCAAGAATTGCATCATTGCTGCCCTACACAGAAAGCATGCAGAAGACTCTCAGCAAATCTTTCTGTTTGAGATTTATGCTGCTGACCCTAAATGATTTTTAAACAATTAAGTAGGGTCGGTCTTTCAAACAAATGTGTTTTTAGAGCAATAACTACGATTGGCCGCGTGCCTCACATGTACCAGGAACGGCGTTAAGCTCATGAAATCCACTCACTCATTTAATCATCTTGAGAGCCATGCCAACTAGAAATGTTCACCCCCATCTTTCAAATGGGAAACTGTGGATGAAAATGGCTCCATAACTTGCCCAAGAAAACCTTCTGACTACGTGATGGAGATCACAATTTAAGTCCATGTCCATTTGGGTGCAGAGCTCGTGCTCTTCTGACCAATGACTCCTAAAGATCGGCACAGTCACTCCTTCCACAAGGATGTAGCAAAGCACCAGCTTTGGAGGTGGTGGAGGATATGATGTGTCATTAGCCAGAGTTCCTGCCTTCTAGGGGATGAGCACCTGGAAGAAGAAAAGAGAGATGGAGAGAAGTGTTGATGTAGTGCTTATACCTCAGGGATCCATGTGACCCAGTCTCAAGAGCTGTTGAGATCAACAGAAGAGTCTCATGATCCCAAGAATAATTTCAAAATAACTTACATTCATTTATCGTAATTCCCCAACACTAGGAGACGACTTATGCTCCACAGAAGTATTTCTTAAACCTCTTCCTCTATCCCAGTCACACCCCAAACCACCTTCTCCTCTCTTAACTGATGCATCTGCTTCCCTTCTCTTACCTTTTGCATTAAGATTCCATATCACTGAAGCTCCAAACAGCTGACAAAACCCAAAGCAGCCCCTTTGACTGTTTGGTGGAAGCCATGGACTTTCCCCTGGGGAAGTACTCAAACGCATGTGTGTACACACACACACACACACACACACACACACACACACACACACACACACACACACACACACACACACACACACACACGCCACACCACCACCCCCCCCGCACACACTGGTTTCACTGGTTTGCCAGTCATTTCAGGGGGTCCATAGACCTCCTGAATCTTACCCCAGTTTCTGAGTGAGAACCCCCGCCATTGGCAATCTGAAAAGCCGTCAGCTCCTTAGCATTTGCCAAAGGAAAAGAGCTTCTCCTCCTAACCACGTGCATGAGAGAACTTCTCTCCCCCCGCCCCGCTAACCAACCTAACCCCATGCTTGCTGCTTCAGAAGCTTGTCATTCTGCAGTTTCCAGCCTGGAATGACTTTCTCTTCCAGGGAGCGGGGAGCTCTGGAATTAGGAGAGCAGAGGACAAAGGCCTTAGCAGCACTCTAGATGTTGAAACACCAGCAGAAAGAGCTCTCCGTTTACAACTCCCTCCGTTTACAGTCCGAGTTGAGCTTCTTGATACCCAAGGTGGTTTTAATTTAACCACGTGGCATGGTTCTGGAGACCAGCAGTTCTCAGCCACAGCATGGCGTCACCACTGGGTGGCCATAAGTTATCAAGGACGTTGGAAAATAGTCTGAGCTATTGGTGACATACCAAAGGTAGCAGATTATTTGCTTAAACAATAAGTTTGAGAACATTCAAGTTTCTTTCTATAATGATGCTGTTTTCAATGCTTTACTTCCAGATGTGCTTTCCTGCGGGTGGGGGATGGGTGGGAATAGGCAGTGGGTACCATCTGGGGAATTCGGAACAACCCTGAGATACCCACAATCTTACCCTTCATGGTTCCTGATTTTTTTATGTTTAAAACATAAACATATGTTTATGCTGACCCCACGATTTGCTTTGCTAACCCCAAGAGTTTTTATTTTTCTCCTTTCAGAACAGTGCTTCCCAAACCCCAGTTATTTTAATATCACCTTCAAGGTTTTTGCCCTATCTTTGGTTACACATTCTTTTTTTCTAAGATTTGTTCTAGGAGTCGTTCCTCTATAGTTTTGGCTCAAGCAGTCATGTTCACAAAATCACGAGGTTGAGTGTTTATTATTTCCCTTCAAGACCCACTAAAATAAGCACATAACTTTAAAAATAAAATTCACCATCCACGTTCCATCAAAAATCATTCCCTACACCCCCGAGTAGTACAGTTACCACATTAAAAAATTTTTTTAATACAATTTATTTATTCATTTTTTGGCTGCACCGTGCAGCATGTGGGATCTGAGTTCTCCAGCTAGGGATCGAACCCGTGCCCCCTGCAGTGGAAGCGTGGAATCTTAACCACTGGACCGCCAGGGAAGTCCCTGGTTACCACATTTTTGAGGACACACTGTTCTAATAAGTGCCCTCATGAGTTGAAGAAATTAACTTTGATCCACTTATTCATTTGTAAATTCCAGTTCTTCTTTAAAAACCATCCATTAGAAGCTCACGACATGCCAGGCACCGGCCTAGGCAGGTGCACGCTCAGTATTTCATTTAATCCTGGCAACAGAACTCTGAGGTTACTATTGCTATTCCCATTTTACAGATGGAGAAAAAGGCTTAGAGAGGTGTAAGGGTCTTGCCCGAGGTCACACAGCCTGTGATTTCCAGGAGGACAGAACCAGGTGTCTCTCTAAGGGTAGTGAGAAACTTCCAACCATGATGGAGGTGCTGGTTGACCTACTCGAGTACTTGGGCACTGGGTTTCTTTTTTTTTATTTAATTTTTTAAAAATTTAAAATTATTTTTACTTCTTATTTTAATTTTTATTATTTATTTATTTATTTATTTATTGGCTGTGCCGTGCGGCATGTTGGATCTTAGTTTCCCAACCCTGGACTGAACCTGTGTCCCCTGCATTGAGAGTGCAGAGTCTTAACCACTGGTCTGCCGGGGAAGTCCCTTTATTTTTAAATTTAAAATTTTTTAAATTTATTTTTAAAATCAAAAAAAGTTTTTAGGGTGCTGGGTTTCAAAGGCAGCCCCAGCTCCTCTAAACAGTCAAACTGCAGTGGGGACATTTGCTTGTGAAATATGTCACTGTGTTCCAGCAGCCTAGATTCTTTCCAAGAGTTTCTCAAAAATCCAGAACAATAAATATCAGATTCTTTATTGCCCACCACATAATAGGAATATAACTTATTACCATCAGAGCACCATCCTTTCGGCAGCCTCCGTAAATCTGGCGCTCCACTGACTCCAAATGCATTTAAGCAAAACCTGGCCGACGTAGTGGAGCAGTGGATGTAATTGGAATATGGAGCGGAGCTTTTGGATTAATCATATGCTGAATATTAACTGTGTATTATGCTGATTTCCTTGTAAATATATTCAGAAGCCCCAGCATGTGTACCTGACTCAAGCTTATACAATCAGAATAGCAAATATCCTGAGTGTGGGGTTGGAAGCAGTTCCAACTGCAGTGTACGAGGCCAGGTTTAATTTCTCCTGAGAAAAAGAATACTTCAGCCCTCTCCAGGAGGCCTCAAAACACAATATATGGTTTTCTGACACCAGTGGAGGAAGCAATGTTTGTTTTCAGCTGCCTGGTTCAGAGTGGATTTTGTCAAAGATCAAGACTCTGTTTTGCAGTACATTCTTGGGGAACTCTTCTGGCTCTAGAACTTCTTTGGGAATAAGCCACTCTGTGTGATTGTCTTTACTGGGTGGGGGGGCAGCGGGGGTTGGAAGGTGCAGATGAGGGAATAGGATGGGAGACAGCGTGACCAAAATTGAGGCTTAGAAAGAAAATCCTGAATGACTCCCAGCTCTGCCAAAGGCATTGCCAGGTGCCTTGTTTCATGAGATCAGTCACCTCCCTGAGTCACACACTTCATTGTTCACAAAGCAAGGCTTAAACCTGCAGAATCTTATCTAGAACTCACGGCAACTCTGAGAGGTTAAGTATTAAGATACTCATTTCACAGATGTAGAAAATGAGACTTGGACAAGTTTTGCTTTGAGGAAACGTGAATAAATAAGTCATGGGAGGAGGACCTGGACTCAGGCACAAAGTTAAGGGGACACCAGAAAAACTCGGCAATCAAGAGCAATGATATTCTAATGCCATATTGTTTAATTACTGCAAAAAAAATCTATGATGAACAAAGAACCAACATTTTAAATTAAGACAGGATTAATAACAGGGCTTTGCTGAGCCATATTGAAGCCTGGAGAGAAAGGAAATATCAGTAATACAGATTCTGTCTTTATTTATCATGTTAATGAGTCTTTTCAGCTTTTCGTTAAATTTTGTGCCTGGGGTAGGTGCCTTGCTCGCCTCACCTTAGTTCCGGCCCTGCATGGGAGCCAGAATTATCTCCCTTAATCACACATGTGATCACATCAGGCCCCTGATCGAATCCCTCCCGGGGCTCCCTATTACCTACAGGAAAGAGTCCCGGTGCCCAAGCCTGGCTCAGAGAGGCTTCTGGAATTGAGGGGACACACACAGCACGCCCTGAACCAGGGTGTAATTCACATACATTAAATTATTAATCACCTTTGGTCCAAGGGCACCGGCTCCAGACTTAGACTGGATCCTGGGTTTGGATCTTGTTCGGTCGTTTACTAGCAGTGTGATGTTGGATGATGCACTTAAAGTCCCAGGGTCTTAGTTTTCTCACCTGAGAGAGGGGGAAACAGTCATGTTGGTCTCATAGAGTTGCTGAGAAAATTCAGTAATAAAAAAAGGATAAAAAATAACATTTATTGAGTTTCCCCAGCATCTAGAGCACAGTAAGTGCTCAATTAATTCATTCAACAAATAGTTGTCAAGCATCTGCTATGTGCCAGGTACACAGTGCTGGAGCTTTGGGGGCTCAATAAATGCTAGTTACTGCTATTACTGTTATTTAATCCTCACAGCAGCCCACGAGGTAGGTATCACGATTTTCATCCTCATTTTACAGGCAAGGAAACTGAGGCTCAGAGGGATTAAGTAACATACCCAAGCTAAACCAATAATTAAATTGAGAAGATAGGATAGGACCCCAGCAGGAGATGTGGTTCCAAAGTCCGCAGGGTTCTTAGTGAGGGCTCCCGGAGCCTTGCCTGAGTGCGTTTGTCTCTCCCTTAGGACCATGAGCTTCTGGTGGGTAGCACCCCTGGTGTCTTCAGCCTCGTGTCTGCCTCAGGCTTAGCAAGGAGCTTTGCACACAGTAGGTGCTCAACAAAGGGCCAACAAAATAAACTGCATCTGGTCTTGTAGCGTTCTTGAATACGCTTTGTGGTGTGTGCCCTGGTATTTACTCCCATGATGGGGAATGTGTGTGGCTCTTCTCTGAACTCCTAGTTCCCTTCAGGGATAGAGAACCTGGCTCAGGTGGTGGAGGTGAGTCCAGAATGCAACTCTTCTTTCCCCCACCCCACCCCATGCACCTGCTTCTCCTCAAGGTTTCAGTGAACACAGCACAGTGCACCAACTGCGGATACAAGACACCCAGGCATTCTGTCCCTTTCCTCCTTCCCTGTCCCCTGACAGTCACTCAACCTCCTCATGCTGGAGATCCCACCTCCTAAGTCTTTTTCCCATCAGCCACTTTTCTCCATCCTCCCACCACCCTTGTCCAGGCTGCCATTGTGTCTTGCTTGGATGCCTATAGCTATTTCCTACTGCTCTGCCCGCTTCCAACCTTCCCCCCGTCCCATTCTATTCTTTATCGGGCAACCAGAGACCTCTTTTCAAACCACAGATTTGACCCCAGCCTCTTTCCTCCTTCAAACCCTGCCAAGGCTCAGCTTGCCTGTAGCAGTGGTCTCTGGAGTGGGGCATCTGCAAACTGGGGGCAACGCAGGAGTATCCTCCCAGGTGTGGGAAAAAGGTATAAGAACTTCTGTTTCTGTGTATTTTCTATTATATCTGTTTTGAAAGTTATACTTCTGGGCATGTTTTATAATGTACTGTCTTAGTTCAGTTTATAATGTACTGTCTTAGTTCAGGTTCCCTGGAAGTGGAGCCTGAGGCAAGGCTTTGGATCCGTGTGACTTACTGGGGTTGGGAGCACTCAGGAGAAACCTATGCGAGAGTCAGGGAAGCAGTATGGAGAAGAGGGAAAAAACCTACGCAAGGGTGTGATGTCAGCTGGAGTCTAGCTTCAGCCTAGTCCATACGGGATCTCTGGCAGGTGAATTGCATCACAGGGGGTTGACCTTTTGTGTCCCTCTGTCAGCCACCTGACCCTAGGGTGGTGAGGGGTGTCAACTTCAAAGTGAGACATCTCCCTTTAGCCAAGGGAAGTTGCTCAGATGAGAGGACAGCTCTTTTATGAATGAGTATACCCCCTGGGAAAGGGAACGGTCACCAAGACTGTCGACTCTGTGTACAGGGGTGTGGGAAGAAAGGATTAGACTGTCTATTTATATCTATTTTCCATTTCTTCCTTTTACATTTTATGTATTTTCTCCATGTTTTATAATAGACACATCTCCATAATGCACATGATGTATTAGTATAGGATTTTGTGTGTAATTTAACAATAAGTATATCAATGTTGTGGAAGATTAGATTAAACTCATGTCTTTTTGACTCCCTGCGGGATATAGATGAACTTGAATCCACATCTGAATCCCAAGTCCCATGGCTGGAATCCAATCATGCATAGAGGCCAGAGCTGGGATGGGCAGGGATGCAGCTCAAGCAACTGAACTCTAGACATTAGAGGAGCTCAGCTTTGTTTATTTTGGAATCCAGCATTAGAACACTTTGACCCAGTCTCACTGGTCACCTCATCACTCTCTGGGAGTGTGGGAAAAGGATGATTGCACCAAGGGGAGTCCTTGCAGCTGCTTTTAGAGGATCTGGTAATTCTGACCTCTTCCTATGCCTCAACCCTTAATGGAGCCTCCTGATGCTATGAAATCCACAACCTACCTCATCCTTGACCAAGAACAGCAGCCAGAGTGGAAAGCCCCGTGGGACTGGGGAGCCACTGGTGTGAAGGTCATCCGCTTTCTAACAAAAGGTGTTCTCGCTCTGTGCCTGGCTGGGACCTCTGTGCAAATGACTCCCCGCGGAGCTTCTGGGCTGGTACTGGGTGATCTAAATTCAGGTCACACCTGGAATAGATGGCCGTGAAAAAGGAGGGACTCAAAAGTCAAACACAGTTGGGACCCAACCTCACTTTGGCCAAGTACCAAACCTTACTAGCTGTGAGACCTTGGGCAACTTAGGTAATTTCTCTGAAGTTAAGGTGTTTACAACATCTAGGTCAGTTTCCCAAAGCTGAACCCAGGACAATGAGCTGTAAGCAGAGTCCTAACAATAATTGAGCACTTGCTATATGCCCAGAACTGTGCGAAATGAGATGTGTATATCTATATGTATATGTACATATATAATGTGTACACACACACACACACAGACACACACACACATATACACATATATATTCTAATCTTATAATCTCAATAACCCTATTAGCTGGGCATGTTGACCTTATTATATAGCTGAGGAATCTGGGGCTCATCGAGGCCAAGTGACTGACTCATCACTGCTTGTAAGTGATGGAGCTGGGATTTGAACCAAGACCACTTACCTCCTCACCATCCCCTTCACTGCCTCACATATCTTCCCTTAGTTATCAGCACCCCAAGTACAGACTCCAAACCCTTCTGAGACAGCAAAGGCCTTGTTTGCAGGCAGCTTGAAATCATAACTAGAAAGCAGAAATCATCTTTATTAAAATTCTGCAAGGTAGCCAGTTGGGTATAGAAAATGCACACATCCTATGATTTGAATGTCTTCTTTATCCCGGTTGGTGCCTACCCTAAATTAAAACCCCCTGAAGGTACCGCTGTCTTAATTAACAGTTTGCCTTGTTAACACTGTAAACATTTCTCTTGCTGTGGAGCAGGTCATGCCAATTAAAGGCAGAGACAAGGCTGAGCAGGAGGGTAGCACGTACTCACCCGCTGAGAAGGCCAGGCTCCTCTTGCCCACGTGGTCCCCACGTTTCTCTTGGGAGGTCACGGAGACACAGGGCCCTGGGATGACAGCTGCTCCTGCACAGTAAGCAGCTACCAATCTACAGGCTACCCTTGGAGGTTGGGAGCTTGGGTTTGGAGCCATTGAGACCTGGCCACGTGTTCTGGCCCCTCTCTGAGCCTCAGTTGCCTCAGCAGTGCTTAGCTCATGGGATGATGAAGTACTTACCCCCTGAGCCCAGGTGAGGCTTGAATGAACAGGTGTGCACAGAGGTACTCAGTACAGTGCCTGGCACTTAAGGGTGGATGCTCTTCTCCTCTCCCCCTCCATCTCCTCTAGTGGACATTTTTTATGCCTTTTGGCCACTGAGCATCAGTATAATGTCCTTCCTGGGTGGGGGAATTTTCCCTTGACCAGAGTCCCACGTCCCCAAGAGAAAAGCCAAAAACTCACTTTGCCATCTCCCTTGTAAGTTTGTGGTCCAGTCTTGGGACCCAGTGCTGGAAAATTTGGATTTTTGGGGAGGGGAGGGGTAAACTTTTTATTGAAAAGTAACATATATATATAGAAAATCACACAAAGCCTAAGTATGTTGCTTGCTAAATATTTATAAATTGAACATAGTCCTATAACCAGTGCCTAAACTATGAAACAGTGTTACCAGATCCACAGAAGACCCGGTTGGGCCTCCTTCCAGTCACCCCAAGAGTATCTATTATCTTGATTTCTAAAGCATAGGCTAGTTTTGCTAGTTTTTGAACTTTATAGAAATGGAATTATATAAAGTTATATATTATATGAAGATATATATGGAAATTAATAGAATTAATTATATATATATGGAATATGGAAATATAAATTATATTGTGCATATATCACTCATCCCCATTGCAGGGTAGGATGCCAATGTGTGGTGATACCATAGTTAGTTTATTAATTCAACTGTTAATGGGCATTTGGGCTGCTTCCAGTTTTCAGCTAATACAAGTAGGGCTGCTATGAATATTCTTGTACATGTTTATTGGTGAACATAGGTATGCATTTCTTTTGAGTAGAATTGCTGAGTCAAAGATAATATGCATAGTTGGCTTTAGCAGGTACTGTGAAATCATTTTATAAAGTGTTTATACCAATTTACACTGCCACCGATAATATATGAGAGTTTGCAATTGCTCCAACATTTGGTGTCTATGCCTTTTACATGTTAGTCTGTTCTGGTAAGAGTGAGAACTATTAACATGGTGGTTTTAATTTGTATTTCTCTAATATCTGAGCACCTTTTCATGTACTTATTGGCCAGTTGGAGACCATCTTTTGTGCACTTCCTATTCATGTCTTCTGCCCATTTTTCTCTTTGGGTTGTCTGCCTTTTTCTTACAAATTTGTAGTTCTTTTTAATACTTTGGTTAAAAGTCCTTTTTGAATTGGCAAATATCCATTCCCACTCTCCTGGGTGTGTTTTCATTCCCTCCATGGTATCTTTTGATTATGATCAACAGTTATTGGCTGTAGTCCAATTTATCAGTATTCCCCTTCAGGTAGCACTTTTGTGACTTATTTAAGACATTTTTGCCTACCCCCAAGGTCATGAAGACGCTCTCCCGTGTTTTTGCCTAAATGTTCTATTGTTTTCCTTTTCACATTTAGCTGTACAATACATCTGATACTGATTTCTTTGTATGGTGTGAGGTAGGGTTCAAGCTGAATTTTTGTTTTCCAGCATGGATTGACCCAGCACCAGTAATTGAAAACAACATCCTTCTCCCTCTGCTTCCAGGGAATTTTGTTATGAGTCAGGTGACTATGAGTGAGTCGATTTCTGGACCCTATTTTTTTCCATTGGTCGATATGTCTAACCTTTAGAAAACTTTCATATGAAAGAGAGGTTTGTGAAGAAGGAGGTACTCCCAAGGGACCCATTTTTGGGTAATGGTTGTGCAAGGGGCAGGAAGAAATCCATCCAGCCTCTGGAAGCAGCCGTGGCAGGGTCCTAGAGCCTCGGTAGTATGGACTATAGTGTGCGGGTCCTCAGTGGCAAGGGCTGTAGGGTCACCCTGGAGCGGTCCAGGGGGATAAAATGGGCATTGACCTTGGTGTTGTAGACTCGAAGCTGAATTCTCTGTTCCTTCCATAAGGCTGGATGCAAAGAATTTGAAACCTCCATGCTCGCCTTCCCCTGAAACCAACTTCAGACCAAGGAGCCCCTGTGTGCTTCTTCCCCAGTAAACTGTGAAATACAAGGTCTCCTTGTAAATACTTTTATACACTGCTCACTTCAGTTTAATATATGAGACACTGCATCATAGTCTGGAGGTTCAAAATTACCTCGAAGTAATCATTTCCTAGAGGGCTGGTAGTAAACATTCGGTCACATAGCTATAGATTGTCGCCTGTCGCCATCAATCAGCTCCCAGGGAGATGTTAAGGGGAATGATATGGAAGTGAATTGAGAACAGGTGCACACGGCTGCCAGCTCTCTGCAGAGGGAAACAGCCTTGGTGGCCTATGGCAGGCTGGCTTTGTGGGGCGTGGGCTCTGTCGGCACGACAGCCCAAGGTTGTGGGTCTGGGTAGCCTGTTGGCATAACTCAACTCCAGAGTCATGGGATCCCTTAACCCTAATCTTGGCCTTCTGACATCTTCCCTGCATCCTTCAGACCAAAGCCTGCGTTTGCACAATAATAATAGTTGCCGTTTATAAGCACCCACTCTGCCCTATGGAGTCTGCTAATCCTTTTCAGGCATCATCTTATTAATCTTTAGAGTGACACCGGGAGGGAATTATAATGTTAGCCCTATTTCACAGCTGAGGAAACCGAGGCTCAGAGATGTGGGAAAACTTGCAAAGTCACACAGCTGGTGAGTGACAGAGCCAGGACTTGAACTTGAGTGTTCCGCCTCCGGAGGCCAAGTGCTAAATCACTATGCGCTGCCTCTGTTAAACATGCAGCCCTGCATTGAGCCCATGAGCTTGTATCCCCGTTAAACTTTGATGCGTGCTGTTCTTGTTCCATTGTACAGGTGAAGAAACTGAGGCTCTGAGAAGTGTACAGCTGCTCATCCAAGCTCAGCAAGTAGATGGCGTTGCCAAAATCCCACGCCAGGGTTCTTTGGCCACGCATCTAAAACTTCCTCCTTGAGAAGGCAGCTGGAGTACAGGTAAAACATCACTGCCTGCAGACTTGCAGCCTATGTGCTGGTTCACCTTGTAGACCTGATGGCTTGGTGAACTTCAGCCCAAGTCCCCAGCAGGGTCAGATCGGGTTTGAGGAACTGAAGTTGATACAAGGTGAATGACCCTCTTAAGAAAATTAGTCATGAAACTTAGGTATGGGAGTACCTGTTTATTTAGCAGTGCATTCAGATGACAGTCCTGAAACTTACACTTTGTGAATGTCAAGGTCAGTCCACTCTGGTCCCCAAGCTCCTGTGAGATCCCACCTTGGACACTGTATCTCCAACAGTGAAAAGCCTTTTCCTGCCTCGGTTGGCATTTCGGGAATCTGAGCTGGAAAGAAGCATGAAGTGGCTGATGTAGGGGTTTTCAGGTTGTCAGAGTCATCTTTGGGCTCTTCCCAGGACTGGGAAGGGGTGAGAGCCCTGCTTGACTCCAGTCCAGTGCTACTCAAAGTGTAGTCTCTGAGCTGTGCCTCTGAGCTTTGTCAACTCTGGGACAAGATCAGTAAGACATCAAGACCTGGCATGTAGAAACTTCCATAGCAATCTAGCCCTGCACAGGGGCCAAGTGCACTTGCCTTGTTGAACCAGGTGTAGACCAGTCAGAGTGTTGTTGAAATTCAGTGGTGAGCTGCCTGTGGCGTGAGTGGGTACTACTCACGCAGAGTAGGATCGAGTGACAAGTAGCTCCTTGCACAACTAGGATTAGTCCGTGATGTCCTGGGAAAAAACAAAGCTGGCCCTTCATTGCAGACAGTTTGACATGCACTGGTCTAAGCCTTATTAGGGACATTGCTGTTTTCAAAACACCCTGTCGTCACCATTTCATTTCACAGACAAGTAAACCTCAAACCAAGACAACATTAACAACAACAACAAAAACCCAAACCTAACCTACTGATGATTTGTTTGAGGTCTGGTTTAGTTTCTTCCTTCTTTTTGTATTGTAGTTGATTTACAATGTTGTGTTAGTTTCTGGTGTACAGCAAAGTGATTCAGTTATATATATATTTGTGTGTGTGTGTGTATGTGTGTGTGTGTGTGTGTGTGTGTGTGTGTGTGTGTGTGTGTGTCAGGACTTCCCTGGCGGTCCAGGGGTTAAGACTTTGCCTTCCAGTGCAGGGGATGCGGGTTCGATCCCTGGCCAGGGAGCTAAGCTCCCGCATGCCTCTGGGTCAAAACACCAAAACATAAAACGAAGCAATATTGTAACAAATTCAATAAAGACTTTTAAAATGGTCCACATCAAAAAAAATAATCTTAAAAAATGTGTATATATATATACTTTTTCAGATTTTTTTCCGTTATTGGTTATTACAAGATATTGAATATAGTTCCCTGTGCTATATAGCAGGACCTGTTGTTTATCTATTTTATACATAGTAGTGTGTACCTGTTAATCCCAAGCTCCTAATTTATCCCTCCTCCACCACCCTGTTCCCCTTTGGTAACCATAAGTTTGTTTTCTATGTCTGTGAGTCTGTTTCTTATTTGTAAATAAGTTCATTTGTATCTGTCTTTTTATATTCCACATGTAAGTGATATCATATGATATTTGTCTTTCTCTTTGTGACTTCACTTAGTATAATCATCTTTAGGTCCACCCATGTTGTTGCAAATGGCATTGTTTCATTCTTTTTTATGGTTGAGTAATATTCGGTTGTAAATATATACACCACATCTTTATCCATTCATCTGTCAATGGACACTCAGGTTGCTTCCATGTCTTGGCTATTGTAAATAGTGCTGCAGTGAACACTGGGGTGCATGTGTCTTTTTGAATAATGAAGTGAACATTGGGGTGCATTTGTCTTTTCTGGATATATGCCCAGGAGTGGGATTGCTGGATCATATGGTAACTCTATTTTTAGTTTTTTAAGGAACCTCCATACTGTTCTCCATAGTGACTGAGCCAGGTTACATTCCCACCAACAGTGTAGGAGTGTTCCCTTTTTTCCACACCCTCTCCCACATTTATTATTTGTAGACTTTTTGATGATGGCCATTCTGACTGGTGTGACGTGATACCTCAATGTAGTTTTGATTTGCATTTTTCTAATAATTAGTGATGTTGAGCATCTTTTCATGCGCCTCTTGGCCATCTGTATGCCTTCTTTTTTTTTTTCACTTTTGTGTGTGCCAATGGGCTAATATTTGGCTAATTTCAGTTGGTTATAACTCTCGGCTGTGTATCTCATATGGGGGATGGCAGGTCCCTTATTATGGTGATGGCAAGAGTGCAAGAGATTGGAAACGTGATGCCTCTTGAAGCTTGGAACTGTAACACTAAGACTTCCTCCCATACTTCATTGGCCAAGACAAGTCACGTGACTAAGCTCTAATGCGGCAAGGTAGTAGACTCCACCCACAAGTCACATGGCAAAGAGCATGGGTGTATAATTCTGTTTAAGGGAGGATGTGGCATTGGGAGCCATAATCCAATTTACCACAGCTGATAACCACAGATGCCAGGAAAAGCGCTTAGCAACAAGCCTGGCCAGAGTAGCTGCTTGATAAACACTGTGTATTCTCCTAGGAAGCAGACTCCCGCAGCTTGCTCTGAAACTGTTATGTGGGAGTGACTCTCCCTCCATGAGAGGTTCCAGGGATGAGTTGTCTTTCCACCCCAGCATTAAGCCAGGGAGAAAAGACTGTGGCGTAATGCACCCAATGCTTTAAGTTCCTAGGAAGAAAGATCCCAATTGGAGGCTGCCAGAACTATTATCAGCTGCTTACATATCCATTTGCCCATCCACCACTCACAAAGTGCTCTATTTATCTGCACACACTCTGTAATACAGCAGTGGAGGGAGAATTCATTAAGGCAAATTGTGAGGGTTGCTTTCAAAAAAAATTTTCATCTCTCTGTTTTATGCAGTGCATGGTTCCCTGTTTAATGAGAACTCTGCAAGTCCATTTTCCTTAAGGGTTTAATACAAATATAATTTAAAAAATTAAGACAGATGTGGAAAGTGCCAGGGGAAGCTATTTCTCCCATTAACTCACAGAGTAGACCTTCTCGATGCTGCAAGATGTGTGGGGAGGAGAAAGACTCCAGAAGCTATCAAGAGTCCTTTAAGGTTACATCAGACTCCAGCCTGGGTTTATGTGGTTCAGGGATCCCTGCTGAACAGATAGGAATTAGATTTACTGGTTGAGTGATGGGACTGTTACTAGCTGGCGGTTTAATTAATGCTGATATAGGAGCTTTGCTATTTCTTGGAATTTGAACTACAGAGCAGTGAGAAGTGGGCATTTATATTTTTCAAAGTTTCTCTGAATAATCTTGGTTGTTTTTGGAGGGGAGGGGAGAATGGGGTGTTTGAGGGAGGGAGAGCCTTGGGGTGTTGGAGGCCCCTGTGCAATTCCCAGCTCCCTACATGCAGCATATCTGGGGCAAATTGTCCACTGCAATTTGATTGCTTTCCATCCTGCTGCCACCACTGGCTTCTTGAAGCAAGGTAGTACCTGAGCTATAATCACTTAAACAATTAAGAAACTAAGGATTAGTATTACTAAAATTTTGTGGTGCTTATTTTGTTCATTTCACTGGGAGGCTGGTGTTGTTATCATCATCCCCATTTCACAGATCCGTAAACCAAGACTCAGTCACTCAGAACAGGCAGAGCTGGGAATTGAAACCTATGTCTGTGTCTTGAACCATGTGCTACCCTTTTCTTTGTGACAAATGGGCCATCCACATCTTAGAGATGTGGGGAAAAATTCCAAGCCTGAACAGCAGGTGCGGACAGAGTGAGAACTAGCTATCTTACCTAGCAGCTTTCCCCACTGCACCTCTTGAATTTAATACGGGGATTCTGACTCACTTTACTATTAGCCTGCATTACACTCATTAAGAAATAGAAATATGCTCCCCTCCCTCATCCGGAAAACAATAAGCAAACGCACATTGATGGAGGGTTTACCGTGTTGCAGGCACTCTGCTGAGTGCTGTGTTTTTTATTTCATTTAATCTTCAAAATACATGCTGGCAAGAAGGTACAGTTGGCCCTTTGTGTCAGTGGGTTCCACATCCCCAATACCAAGGGCCACCTTTGGGACTTGAACACCTGGGGATTTTGGTATCTGCAGGGGGCGTGGTCCTGGGACCAATCTTACACGGATACTGAGGAACTACTCTGTGTAACGCTCTCTGCTTTCTAGATAAGGAGTCTGAGGCTCTGAGAGGTGAAATGACTTGCCCAAGGTCACACAGCAGGAAGTGGTTCAAACAAGATCCAGACCCAGATCTGTCCGAAACTCCCAAGCCTTTGCACTGAACCCTAAGGCTAGATAGACACGAGGGCTGGGCTTTCCTTTACTTCACTTTACCAGCATCCTAGGCTGCCTCCATCCCAGATAATTGAGAGCTGCCTGACCCAACGCAGCCTGTCACACCTGCGAGTTATTTTTAGCACGTTTCTATATAAATCCTTCTTCTCGGAAGGTAGGAAGGAGTCTGCTTGCCTTGGCGCATTCCCTGGTTGGCATATTGGTTTAAGGTCTCCTTGGTGTGCTGTGAGTTGTAAATCGGGAGGCCCTCTGACCTCGTTGAGATGGACACGGGTTCCTGAATCAGCAGTTTGGGAGACGCCCTCTTCTCTGCCTTTCTTGGGTTGCCATTCATTAAGTAATTCTAGAGAGAACTAGATTCCTTTCTAACCAAGGAAATGTCTTTGGTTTCCCTCTATGTTCAATTCAAAAATAGTTGAAAACCATTTTCGTGTCTTTACCATGTTGCCAAAAATATTTTAATTGATGGATAAACGTCAAGAACTAGATAATGTCCAGAAAATGGAGAGGATGACTCCTAAGTTCATGTTCACTTTGTCAAAGTTGGTAACTGGCTTCAAGTAAGTTAAGTTTCTTTCTACCTGGATCAAAGAAAATAAGAGGGCAGGTTTTAATTTTGCAAGGGTACTTGGATTTTCCATTTAGGACCAACAGAAGTGACTTTTGCATCACACAGACCTCTGCTCTCCACTTCTTCATCTGTGCCAGACATCACTAATAGATCATGGCAGTACAGCCTGCTCAGACTAGTCGTGATCTTAAAATCCTTCCCAGCAGAGGGAACCAGGCACCTTCTGCCACTGATCAAAATTGGGTTATAGGTGAAATCAGTTTTCCAAGTGATTCTGGATGCTGTTTTATGTCCTCTTTGAGTTTAGGCATCTGTCTTTTCCTGTCAGACAGCCTCAGATACATGGATTGAATTAAGATGCTAATCAAGGCATCATCATTTGATGATGAAGATTTGATGATGATTTGCTTTCACATCATTTGATGTGAAAACAAGTAGTGCTCTGATTCTTAAATAATGAGAAAGGAAGGCTTGGGGGTGATTTGTTGAAGGTCACACAGTCAGTAAGTGAGGGAGAGGGTTAAGTAGATTTGGGAGTCAGATCCAGGTCCCTGTCTTGGCTGTACCATTTCCTCATTTAGCGATGTTGGGCAAGTCACTTCAAATATCTGAGCCTAAGTTTCCTCATCAGTAAAATGGGACTAGAATGCTACCTCAGTGAGCTATGGTGAGGATTAAAATGAGATACTGCATATGAAATGCCTAGGAGGGGACCTGGTAGGTAGAGGAAGTGCCTGATAAATGTTAGCCATTATTTGTCCAGTTTTCTTAAAAATATCTTATGCACAAAAAACAGTATACATTATTATGAAATCTGATGACTCTGGGTACCACTATTCCCATTTTACAGATCATGAAACGCAGACTTAGAGAAATAAGATGGCTTTCCCAAAATCACACAGAAAGTAAATAGAAAAGCTAGAATTCAAATGCCAGATATGGCAAAGCACGAGTCCTTACTTCTTTAAAATCTTATCCAGATATCCCTCGCTCAATGCAACGTATCATGACCATCCTTTTAAAATTTCTCTCTCTGCCCCCATGTCTGTTTCTCCTCACCCTCCTTTGTTCTTCTCTCCAAAGCACTTTTTGCCTTCGAAAACACAATCTCTTACTATATAATTTCCTTATTTATCTTGCATATATTTAATTGCCTGTCTCACTCCTACTTGACTATCCCTCAGGGCAGGGTATTTAATTTATTTTGTTAACTGCTGTATTCACTGCTCTGGGCACAGTGCCTGACACACAGTAAGCACTAAATGTTCACTAAATATTTGCTGAATAAACACATGAAGTCTGCCTGGCTCAAAAGCTTCCTTTCTGGATCATGCTGTGTCCTACACGATTTGTAATCAGTTCTTAGTTGTTGAACTCTGACCATGTTCTAGGCATCATGGAGACATCGTAAATATATTGTTGCTAAATATGACCATAACCATTCATGGAAGGGACGATTATCCAGGCTTTGCAGTTGAGGAAACTGATGCTCAGCAAGGTTATGTGACTTGGTTCCCATCAGACATCTATTAAGGGGCAAGTGGGAAGTCATATCTAGGTCAGCTGGACTCCAAGACCTGCTCCCCTTCCCCAGACTGTGTTGAATTATAAGAACTGGCTTCCTTCTCAGCAGGTGCTTATGAGTATCATCCTTGGACCAGAATTTTTCTTTGAGAACTAGACCCTCGTTCCATTTAAAAAACTCATCAGACCTCATGGGTGGACTCTGTTGTATACATATCCCAGGATTGGAGCCCGCCGAAACCTACTGAAACAGAAGCCCTGGGGTTAGAGGAAGTGATGGGGAGTCCAGGAATCTGATTTTTAATAAGAACCTAGGTGGTTTCTATGATCAGGCTAATCTGGAAAACAGTAATGGAATTCATGCATGCATCTATCCACCCATTTCCTCATCTTTAAAGTGGGGGTAATACCAGTACCCAGCTTATATCGTTGTTGTAATGATTAAATAAGGGCATATTAGGAAATGATCAGAACATTGCCTACCAAGTAAGTTGTAAGAGGTGATTAAGACTTGGGCACCTCCCGTGGCTGGTAATTAGGGACATAGTGGAAACAAACAGACAAGGCCTTGCCTTCCTGGTGCTGACCATGTAGTTGGAATGAGCACAGATTTTGGCATCAGATAAAACTGGATTAAACTCCCACCTTTGCCACTCACACTCAGGTGTGCACATGAGCAAGCTACTGAACTTCTCTGGATCCATTTGCTCCAATGTGGGGATAATAAAATTAACAACAAAAGCAGTATTATAGCTTTGTTGTTGTTTGTATCAACTAGAAGAGATTGAGGTTCAGAGAGGCAAAGCAACTTGCCTAAGGTCACACAGCTAGTGAGTGTCAGAGCTGGGATTTGGATTCACATCTTTTAGACTCTGGGGATGGAATGTTCACCTGCCACGTGTTGTGGCTTCCCACAGACAGAGGGGTGGCTATAAAACTCACAGGGAACTGGTGGAAAGGATAACAAACCCGGTGAAGCCTTCATCCAACATACCGGCACACTGAAGCACATTGTACCGAGGCCCTGTGGGAACTCCCCTGTGACAAAACGAGGTCCAGACTTACCTAGTTTCCACTGACTTCACACAGAGCTAGCCTTCCCAGGTTCTCCTGCAACACAGGCATTTAGAGAGCTCCTTGGAAAGATTTTGACTTCTCTAATCTCACCAGGCACAAGGAAGGTTTGGGAGACGTGAAAGGCGCAGTTATTTATTTCATGAATAGATAACGGCAAGCCATTTAGAGGGAGCAGTGGCAGGAAGATGAAAAAGCTATTAATACAGTTGGAAGCTCGTTTCTTTCGGAGTGGCCAGCAGCTGCTGGAGAGGACAAAAACTAGAAAATACCGCAGTGGGTGCTCCGGAGAGCACAAATTATTCAGGAGATATTACAGTACATTGTTCACCTTAGTAAACATTTTTTTAATGTTTATGAGATCTGTTCAAAGGCATCCTGATGGATGAAAGCCAATAACATTTATAGGGGTGTGTGTGCACGTGTGTGCGCGTGCGTATGTGTACTCGCATTTCTTTTGCTCTAGTAGTCTTTGTAAATCATTTATTTGAGCTGATGTACTCAACAGTGGCTAGGCAGGGTCTACCTAATGCAACGTGAAGTCCATGCCTCTGTTCCCTGGGTAACTGTACTCTTCGTGACGTCTGCTGCGCTGCAGATGGGGCTCTGGGAAGCTGGGAGCTGACCTGAGGAGTGATGGGAGCAGAAGAAAGACTCCAGTTCTGAGAAGAGAAAATCAAGAGGAGCAGGGAGATGAGAAGGATAGGGCAGCATTTCCCAGTGTGTGTTGGGAATATATTCTCACCCAAAGAGGGGCCCGTGGGAACAGGATTTGGGGGAATCCTTGCACTTCTGACAAGAAGAGAGATTCACAACGTATAGGAAGCATCCTGTTCAAGGTTCTTGAGATTAAAGTGATCCCCGTAACAAGGCTTAATTCCACTTTTGCCAGACCCTGACCACAGCACAGCCCCTGCAGAAGCTCTAGTGCCTCAGAGAACGCATTCAGGAACACAGCTTTTATGTGATAAAACTGGGCGAAGCTGTTAATCATTGAAACTAAGCCATGATGGCATCCCTACACACGGCTATTAGCTCACTTATTTTAAATGAAATGACTTGTCAATTTGGTTCAGGAACTGACCAAATTAGACAATCTACTAGTTTAATAGATGTTTTTTTCCAGTTGAATTGGTTTATTGTTTGATTTAGGACTCAGGCACGCAACCAGTTTAACTGGGAGGGATGAACTTGGTTTTGACTCCATCATCCAGTTTCACAGACTGATTAGGTACACCAGTTAGGGAGTCAAGGGCACCAGGTTAAATTCTGGCACCTTCCGTTCCTAGAGGTGTGACTCTGGGAATGTTACGGAATCTCTCTATTTAAGTCTCAGTTTCTGCATCTATAGAATGGGAACAATATTTACTGGACCTATTTTATTGGCTTATGGAGATTAGTTGAAATAATGCAGATAAAAAGTTTGGCACAGAGCTGGCATATAGTGAGTTCTTAATAAGTGTTGGTCATCATCGTTATCATCAGAAGGAAGGGGCTGGGACTCACAGGTGAACAGTAAATCTTTCTTCCATCCTCAGGAATGCTTGAGGAAAGTTGGACTCTTTCTGATAATGACGGAAGGAATGTATCCACTAGAGACAAATGATGCTGTTCCTGGGGTGGCTATAGGCTCATCACTGATCCAATGATGTCTCGGAGCCCACTGTACTTGCTTGTTGGGTTTCCTTATTACATGACCTGTAGTTTATGGAGTGCAGCTGCTGAAGAATGAGAAACATGTGCCCCTCAGGGCACTACGTCACTAGCAAGGTATTCAAGGCTCCAAGATCCTGAAGCTTCCCTATGCCAGTGTGACCCACAGTCACACCAGCTCTCGTGCTTTAGACCAGAATGGTGATTAGGACATTGGACATTGGCTCTGGATGTCCAAGGCCTTTGTGATGCTGCTAGCCTAAGATGCTGCTGTGCTCCTTATTCTGTATCCCTTCTTAAGGTGAAAGAAGTCTCATGCCTGGTGAGCCTATCATGTGTCTTGTGAATTCCAATGACAATCCAAACCTGAAAGCCACTCCAGTGGTCTTGAAAGTACTAAGAGATTTGCAGTTAAAAATATCTAGGCTCTGTTTGACATTGCCATTTATCCACTGGGAAACTTTAGGCAAGTTACTTAATCTCCCTGAGCCTCAGGCTCCTCTTCTGTAGAATGGGGATGAGATTGCATACTTCGTAGAGTTGTGATTCATTTAATGAGATAATATATGTCAAATACCTAGAATAGTGCCTGGCCCCAAACTGAATGATTGTGTGAAATGCCTGGTATCATGCCCTGCACTGGGTCTAGGCAAGGGGATTTTCCACAGACTTCTTTCCTGCTCATCAGGGACCACCTGGCTCAGGCACTAAATCCCCAGTTAGATATAAAGTTGTCCCTTGCCCAACATTTAGCTTGCTCTGGACTCTCGTTAGGGATGTCTTAATCTACAGATAGAGCATGAGTTTCATGAGGCCAGTGAAAGTCTAATTCATGTCTAATTCCCTTCCCTATTGTTTGGCAAATTGTTGCAAATGCCTACATGGTTGTATAGTTAAAATGTAGGACAGGTGTTCAGGAGCTGAAGAAGTTAAACCTGGACTGGTATGATGATGTCGCGTAGTGACGGCCAGGCTTGAGTGTGGACTCTTTCCTATGTGCAGTGGGGAGCCAGAGAGGGCTTTTGAGCAGGGGAGTGGTCTGATCAGCTCCACACTATATGATAACAGTGATGATGTTAGTGACATCAGGAAGGATGGTGCTGATGACGGGGAAATCTAAGCTCATCCTTTGTACCAGAAACTGTGCCAAGTCCTTTACACCCATCATGGCCTCTAGTCCTCACAAAGACCCTCTGAGCTTGGATACTGGATAATTGGCCATGTGCCGCGTGGATTGAAGGGCAGAACGACTGGAGTCTTTTGGGACTTGGTATAGTCTTCACTTAAGAAAGGACAGTGGAAATGGAATTGACAAGCCCCCAAGCCCACAGCACGTATTTTCAGTTTTACTGGCCAGCCAAACACCTCCCTTGCTCAGTAAAATGTTCAACCACATCAATATAATCCCTTATGTCAGAGCTGCCAAAGTAGTCATGGCTCCACTACTCTATAAGAAGAGCCTTATTAGCTTTAAAAGGGAGGTTGTGACTCATTTGGAGCTGGGCCATAATGTCCCCAGAGAGGACATTCTACAAAGTGTCTGTTACGGGGGCTTTGCATGGTGTAATGCATGAAGTAGCTGATTTGGGGCAATTTTCTCTTAGCTGGAGGCTCTACTCTCCTGCCTTGAGATTTCCTTTTCTCTTCCATGTAAACCTCTTCTGGGACTATTCTAAGACTTCCGGTTGGTCATTGACTATGTTACTTTTCTTCCACAATTCAGGTTGTAAATGCTGCCACCGTCCTCTGACTTAAGTCAGAAATCAGTGTCATCCTACCCGACCTCTCTGTCCAGTCCTATCAGTCACCAGGTTTGCCAACATGAATCCCCCAAGAGTCCTTCCATCCATCCCCTTCTCTTCACCCTGACTGCCATCACCATCCAGGATGCCATTATTGCTCATAGAAAGGATGGCAGTGGCATCCCAGCTGGTCTCTCTGTCCCCAGGCTTGTCTCTCCATCCTGTCCTTCATACTGCAGCTAGAACGCTGTTTTGAAGATTCCCCTCTGCTATGCCATTTTCTTGTTTCAAAACCCAAGCCCCGGGCTTCCCTGGTGGCGCAGTGGTTGGGAGTCCGCCTGCTGATGCAGGAGACACGGGTTCGTGCCCCAGTCCGGGAAGATCCCACATGCCGCAGAGCGGCTGCGCCTGTGGGCCATGGCCGCTGGGCCTGCGCGTCTGGAGCCTGTGCTCCGCAACGGGAGAGGCCACAGCAGTGAGAGGCCCGCGTACAGCAAAAAGAAAAAACAAACAAACAAACAAACAAAAAAAATCCAAGCCCCATGTCCTGGCATTCAGTGCTAGTCATAACCTGGCCCCTCCCTATCTCCCTGATCTCAAGCTGCCACTCCTTGCATGCTCCAGCCGTGCCACACCTTCACGCAGGTCCCCCAAATCACCAGGCTCTCTCACACTCTTCTGGGGACTCACATCCTCAGCCTGACACTGCAAAGCCCCGGTAGGTGATCCTATCTCTCCTGCCTCCCGCTTCCTCTTTCATGCCCCTGTCAGCGTGTGGGCTAGTAAACGAGAGCTGTATTTCCCAGGGAGGTACCTGTAGGGCCATATCTGCAGTTCTAGCTGAGATTGATGAACTTTCAAATGATGAGGTTTCTGGGGGCATTTGTTGACATATAAATCAAAATCCAATTTATGTGAAGGAAAATCCCAGCTGGTTTACATGGCAGGATTATGAAACAGTTTTTGCCTTGTATGAAGCCTCTTGGATGATGTAAAATGATTTTACCTTCCACAAAAGAAGCTTGGCTTTTTAACTTCTGCTGGTTTTCCTAGGGTGACCCTGGAAACTTCCGATACAGAGTTTGCCAACTTATTCCAAGGTTGCCAACTTATGACACTGGTCTTACTGAGGGGAGGAAGGGAAGTGCAATTTATTGAGTATCTACTGTGTGCCAGGCACACCCCTGCAGCATCCTACAGTCTCACAACAATCTGCTGGGTACTTGACATCATATTGAAAGCGTTACTCTCAACCATGTGACTATCTCTCCATTCTCTTCCTGAGAGGGTGTATTAGTCATCTGTTGCTGCAGAAATTACCACACACTTTGCAGCTTATAACAACTCACATTTATTATACTACTGTTTCTGTGGGTCAAGACTCTGGACACAGCTTAACAGAGTTCTCTGCTTGGGGTCTTACGAGATTGTAATGAAGTGTTGGTCAGGGTGTGGTCTCATCTGGGGCTCAACTGGGGAAGGATTTGCTTCCAAACTCACACAGTTGTTGGCAGCAGCCCTTTACTCATGGGCTATAGAGCTGAGGATCTCAATTTATTGTTGCCTATTGGCCAGAGACACCCACCCCCAGTTCCTTCCCAACATAGCCACTTACTTCTTCCAAGTCACAGAGAGAGGGACTTCAAGCAAGACAGATGTTACAGTCTTACATAATATGATCACAGAAGTGACATCATTTTATCATCTTTGTCATATTTATTGGTTAGAAGCCAGACCAAGGTCCTGCCCACACTCAAGGGGAGTGGGCTACACAGGGTGTAACTGGGAGGTGGGGACCATGGCCACTTCAGAGTCTGTCTGCCCCAGAAGGGTTAAGACACTCAAGGTCGCACGACTAGATGTTTGTGGAGTTGAAATCTGACTTCAGAGCCCACACTTTTAGCATTATGCTGCCCCTGCAGCTGATTCCATAGTCTGTGGAATCCAAAGTAAAGCTCTTCCCGGGAGATTTATCCTGACTGCTGAAGCCTGGGTCATTTGTTCATCTCGGGAGCTGCTGTGAGTTTCAGCACCCAAATCACTAAAACTGGAGTGGAAGTGAGGCAGTTCTTCAAAGGATGACTTTTTAGGGTACTAGTACCCCAAGTGGGGAAGGGATCCTGGGTGTGTTCACTCCTGCTGGACCCAGACCCCCATGGACTGTTCTCTGATGGAGAACACATTCTCAGATGGATCCCACGTGACCGTGATCCACTGTGGCCTTGGGGAGAAACTCACATGGCTGCTCAGAGGTTAATGCCATCACAGGTCTCTCTCCCTGTGGTCACCCTTCACAGAAGAGGCCTCTACCATCTGGCTCATTAAATGGTATTGCTGCTGTGTTTTTATTTTTTCCACCAACATGCACAGCCTCCAGTTTGATGTTTGGAGCCCTTCCAATTCTGAACAAGACTTGTGTTAACTCGTACATGGCTGTCATGTGTAGTTGTATGGGTTGTGCACTGCATAAGGATACCTGGATCATATACAAAGTCAGCACCCTGAGATCTCTTTTCCAGTGGCAGGGAACACATCCAACGTCACTTCCCCTTCATTGTAACAATACCTCGGTTGCCTCTTGTTTTGTTTTGTTTTGTTTTAGGAGCCTCCTTCCTTCACTCTTCAGCCTTCATACCACTCACTAAGCCAGGAGAAGTCCTTTCTGCCTGAGGAAAGAGGCACCTTTTTCTGATTCACATACAGAGACTCATCTAGGCTTGCAGCAGCCTTGATGACTATTTTCAGGGTAGACAACCTTCTGCTGACCTGGGGTCATGACATAATCTGCCCAAGCTGACTCTGAGAGCAAGCAACTCACAGTTTTTAAAACCAACTAGGAGCAGGACTTCCCTGGTGCACAGTAGTTGAGAGTCCGCCTGCCAATGCAGGGGACATGGGTTTGATCCCCGGCCCGGGAAGGTCCCACATGCTGCGGAGCAACTAAGCCCGTGCGCCACAACTACTGAGCCCATGTGCTGCAACTACTGAAGCCTGTGTGTGTAGAGCCCATGATCCGCAGCAGGAGAGGCCACCACAGTGAGAAGCCCACGCACCGCAACGAAGAGTAGCCCCTGCTAGATGCAACTAGAGAAAGCCCGCAGCAGCAACAAAGACCCAAAGCAGCAATAAATAAATAAAATTAAACAAAAACAAAAACAAAAAACTAACTGGCAGCTGCCCAATCATGGTAGAAATTATTCTTTCAACATGCTGCACTTAAAACTCCCAAGTCCATATGTAGTGTCATTTAGGTAAAGAATAAAAAGCTCTGGCTGTCATGTGCCTTTAAATAAACCTTAAAATTGACAGCCAAGGTTGGACCAATGCCGATGTTCAGTCATAAAGGCTGTTCTAGGGGAGAGTATTCAAAAGCCACATTAAAAAATATGCAATCAACACCAGCTGTGGTCCAATTAAATTCAGCTGATCACAGGTGTTTATATAGATCTCTGTCTCTCTGTCTCTGTCTCTGTCTCTGTCTCTGTCTCTCTCTCTCTCTCTCTCTCTCTCTCTCTCTCTCTCTCTCTCACACACACACACACACACACACGACCCAACACATTACTTCCTTTAAAATACAGTTTGAAAAGCACAAGATGAGATCCATCGACCATTCACATCAGAGTCACCTGAAATCCTTAATAAAAATGTAGATTTTTTCTCCCTACCCTAGACCTATGAATCCAAATATTTTAGGAGAGGGAGCCCAAGAATCTGAATTCTCGCAAGGACCCAAGGTGGTTTCAATACTAAATGCCATTGAAGAACACTCTTATGCGAGGCTAGGCAGTATTCTAAGGGTGCTGGGTTGCTGAGATGCACTGCTCTTAACTGTCCAGCCAGAATAAACTGTTTAAATTGGATCATTTGAGGTTTTAGTCTCCAGGGGAAACTTCTGGAGAGGCACTCAGCAGAGTGCGTTATTTCTCCATCAGGGTCCTTTAGGTATTTTGCAAGAAGACATTCCTCCAAGCCTTTTCTTGCAACCTTTCTCCCAGTTCCTGACATCTGCAAACGACTACATCAGGAGCTATAAATCAGAATCTGGGGAACATAGAAAAGTGACACCCACCTGGGTCCCATACTTGAAGTCAGTTGGTTCATCAGGTTGGATACATTTAGCCATGAGTAATAGAAAGCCTGACTGCGGTTCAAATTCTAAGCACAGTTACCACCATCATGAAGAGGTCTGAAGAGAGGTAGTTCCAAGATTTCATGGCGGACTCTGAGCTCCCGAATGGCTCGACAATTCTCTGACCACCTGGCAGCCCCTCACCTCATGGTTGTGAGCTGGCTGCAGCAGTGCCAGACCTCGTGGCCTCACACAGCAGCTTTCAGAAGATAGGAAGGAGAGGCTGAGGAAGCGTGGGGAGATGGTGGTGGAGGGATGCTATGTGGTTTCTGAGGTCAGTTCATGAGACACCTGCCACTTCTGCGTGGGTCTCTTGGAAATGCTCACTCTTAAATCACTCCCTCTTGGGAACCAGCTGCCACGTTGCAAGAAGCCTAAGCCACGTGGAGAGGCCACGTATACACATGCTGCTAGTCATCCTCAGCTGCATCCTTCACTGACTTCCAGCACTAAGTTCCTGCCGGTGCTCACTCCAGCCATCTTGGTTGGTACAGCCTAAATGAACCTGCACATGAGTGCAGCCACCCAATGGCCAGCTGCTGCCAGGTGGAGCAGAACTGCCCAGGTGACCTACAGGACAGTGAGAGTTAATACACTGTGTTAAGCTACTGTGTTTGGAGGTTATTATTGTGCATCACTGGATAATAAGCAGACCACCAGGATGTTGGAACTCAGGAACATTTAGGTGATGAGGGAAGCTCACCAACGTCTTGCCATCATTGGTTGAGAGCTGCTCTTGAGAGGAGATGAGAAGACAGTTATTCCCTGGCACTTCTGGTCTGTCCTGCAATGAGACAGAGCAGCCTCCATAGGCAGAAGGAATCTTCACCCAAAGAATTGCGTGAGTGGACAAGCAGGAAGGCAGTCGGCCTTCTGGGTGCCCATAAATGGTAGGTGATGAGGGAGTAGGAGGGATGGGGGGCACACCAGCATCTGTGGTACCCTGTCGAAGGAAGCAGCTACTCAGTTCTGGGTATTTTTGGCCATGAAGGTATACGGTTACAGAGTTATCAAATCTTGTGACCTCAAGAAAATCAGAAGGCTGGATCTTGATGTAAACTTTCTTGATTTTTGGAAGTGGACAACTAATTTAGATTTTAAATCTGTGCAGCCAAATCATGCAGGCCAAATAAAAACACACGTGGATGGGGAGGATGCTCCTTGACCAGCCCAAGATGGAACGGAAAGAGCACTGAGCCCCATATCATATTTCCTAGAATGAGAAGGTGTGGCAAGACAGAAAGAGGTGGTCGTGAACTTGACCTTAAAAGACAGATTTACATGGGGATGGCTTTCAGGCAAGGGAAGCCACATGGATAAGGGCCCAGGAGGTGGCAAGGTTTGTAGAATTGCAGGGTAAGTGACTAGTTTATAGTGGGGGCCAGTTAATATGAGGGAAAATGGGGAAACAACATTGATGTTACATGTAGAAACTAATAGACATGCAGTACTCTAATTGGGCACATTAAATGCATATATAATTTTCCCTTCTTCACTCTTAGGAGTCTGGTGGCCAGAAATAGAATGCTTATGTCTTGGCAAAAAATGTGCACTGATATACACCTGAAACTAACACAACACTGTAAATCAACTATACTTCAGTTTTAAAAGTGCATTGATAATCTCAGAAAGAAAAAAAAAAACCTCTGTATATTGATTGACATCCTGTTTACTCTTCTGTTGACGAGGTTAATTATTTAAATGTGATGCTTTATTTTGATCTGTATCCATAAGCAAGCAAAGTATGTTTCAATGGTATAATTGTATTGAATTTCCCACATCATACATTTCATAGCAGGTGATCAGATAAAGACTGTATAACCTGCACTCAAGCGAAATGACTCTGCTTAACCTAATCCATTGACTGAGTGACCTTGGGCAAGTTACTTAACCTCTCTGTGCTTCTGGAGTCTCACTTGAAAAGTGGGGGATGGTGATAAAACATACTTCACGGTGTGGCTGAGATGAGTAGATGCGATGAGACTTGTAAAGCTCGTAGTACAGCGACTAATACAAGTTGTTGATCAACACCAACCCTTATTGATTGTTAGCAAATCTCACTTTTGACACCTGAAGTCTAATGAGAGCTACCAATTCGTGAATTTGCTCCATGTTTGTGCCTGATTCAGACATGCGTTACTGCTCATCCTTCCTTCTAATCCACTTCCCAGAAGATCGTGTAACCTGGAAGTGGGAACTGGTTCTTCTAGTTCTCTCTAGAAGATTCTCTCAAGTCTGATTCATTCTCAGGAGGGGCTGCCAAAAGTCCCTCTTGTCTTTTTTTTTTTAATTAATTAGTTAATTTATTTTTGGCTGCATTGGGTCTTCGTTGCTGTGCGCGGGCTTTCTCTAGTTGCGGAGAGTGGGGGCTACTCTTCGTTGTAGTGCGCGGGCTTCTCATTGCAGTGGCTTCTCTTGTTGCGGAGCACGGGCTCTAGGCACGCGGGCTTCAGTAGTTGTGGCGTGCGGGCTCTAGGGTGCAGGCTCAGTAGTTGTGGCTTGCGGGCTCTAGAGCACAGGCTCAGTAGTTGTGGCGCACGGGCTTAGTTGCTCCGCGGCTTGTGGGATCTTCCTGGACCAGGGCTCGAACCCGTGTCCCCTGCATTGGCAGGTGGATTCTTAACCACCGCATCACCAGGGAAGTCCCTGTCCCTCTTGTTTTAGGTTCATTCATTCACTCATTCTATCAACCACTTACTGTAAGTCAGGTCCTTTGCTAGACACAGATGAAAGAAATAGCCCCAGCCTCACAGAGTTCATAGGCTAGTGGCAGGGGGAGGGAAGAGAAGAACAGGCACTGGCACTTCAGTGAGATCTGGGAAGTGGACAGGAAGCTGAAGGACAACAGAGGAGATCCTTTCATCTTACTCAGCCTGAGGATCAGGGAAGGAAACTATGACATCTAAGGAAAGAAGAAAGGAAATAGCTGGGCAGTAGGATAGGGAGTGGAGAGACTATCCCAGCTCAAGAATGTCACAGGAGAACTACAAATAATTCAGTATCACAGGAAAGGCATGTGGTTTGGTGGAAACAGAGAACAAGGAGAAGGGAGGGAGGAAAGTCATCAGTGGGCATACGCAGACTAAGAAACCCTGTTGGGGGAAATGGGGAGCCACTGAAGGCTAGCAGGGGAGGGATGATCAGACTGGTGCTTTGGAAAGATCATAATTGCTGTTCCAGGGAGAAGGGGTCAAGCAACTAATTAAGAGACGAGTTTAAGAGCTGATATGATCGTTCAAGCCTAAACTACGGTGGTGGCAAGAAGTGAATAGATTGAGATGTATGTAAGAGACATAAGCAACAGGACATGGAGACTGAATGAAGGAGAGGAGGGGGTGGGATGTCAAGAATGACTATAGGTTTAGATAACTGGGGGAGTAATGGATGGGGCAGGGAGTGTATGTGGTAGAGATGTTTAACTCTTTGCTGGCTCTTCTTAACCAGGACACACAATTTTTCAGATTAAATTCAAGAAGCTCAATTGATCGTGCCAGCCATTCTTACTGAAGCTTTAACCAGGGTGATAATTACTCCAGGAGGCAAGTTGGGAAAATTCTCATGAGGGCATCCTCTTGAAGATACCCAATTTTCTGTACAATTTTCAGACTCAATACAACAAGGTTTATTTGTCACCTGCTCTGTGTCACTTGCTGTGCCCATTGGGTTGAACCAGGAAAACATGGTTGCTGCCTTCATGGGATTTACATGCCAGCTTAGAGTTCTGGTATCTTCTCATCTAAGTGCTAAATCCTCCTGTCCTCTAGGGGTGCTGGAATAAGAATACAAATGTATCATTTAGCTATTGCTGTATAACAAAATGCCCTCAAAACCCAGTGTCTTAAAATAGCAACAGTTTATTTAGCTTAAAATTCTGCCATTGGCAATTTAGGGTGGACTCAGCTGGGTGTTTCTTCTGATCTTACCTGGATACATTCTTGCATCCACATTCAAGCTACAGGTTGGGTAGGCAGTTTTAGTGATCCTGGCTGGACTCTCACATGTTTGAGATCTCAGCTCGGGTAAATGTTCTTCAATGGCTCCAATCTCTCATCTTCCCATAGGCTAGCCCAGGCTGTTCATGTGGTGGCCAGGAAAGTTTCCCAGAGAGAACGGAAGTAAGCACAGTCTCTAGAGGCCCAGGCTTAGAACTGACACAGTAACACTTCCACCATGTTCTACTGGCCAACGCTAGTCACAGGGTCCAGTGCAGATTCCAGGAGTGGGGAAGAGGCTCCACACCTTGATGGGAGAAGCAGCAGAGTCTCATTGCAAAGAGCATGGGCACAGTGAGAGGAAAAATTGCCATAGTTTTAGCAATATACTCCAAGGACTCACACACTCCTAATTCTTGCTACCTGTAAAAGGAATCACAAAAGGGAGCTCTCATGAGCAGAGGATGGCAATAGATCTATTTCTTATATTTCCAAGCCAAACAGGAGACTTATTGAGACCTGCCCTTTCCCATGAGGGAATTCATTCTATCTGTCTGGGCTCCTGGGTCAGTCAGTTTTTTCCATTTTAGGTTTCTGACTGTGGCCATCCTCTCCTTTTCATCCCCCCAGGACAATAGCCTGGGATTCTCTGCACAGATGTCAAAGAAATGAAATGTCAGCAGAGTTCACTGTGACCCTGGAGCCAGTGCCCTCCCGCCTCCTCCTCACAGTTGCCTACGGCAGGGCTGGTCTGCACTATTAATAAACCTTCCCCTCAGCATTTTCTCTTGACGGACCGTATCAGATAGGCTCCATCTATCTCCCATCCTCACTCCCGCCAGGCTGGAGAGAAGGTCTCCTGACACGGAGATAAGAAATCCCGGACATCACTGCCATGTAGGGGAAGCTCAGGGTTCCGTTTTCCTTATGAAAGGTCAAATCACTTCCTTTGCAGTGCTTGGAAAGAAAAGAGCCAACATAATGTGCTTTTGAAATGCCAATGGTCTTGATGCCCCTGATAAGAAGTAAATGAAGGAAGAGAATGTCTGAGAAAGAGCTGACTTCTAAGTGCCAGCCGGAGAAGTAAAACATTTTTAACAACCCATGTTAAAGGTAGTGTTTAATTCAGTCCTGGGTTAGGGAAATGCAATCATTGCTGCTTTAAAAAAATCCCTGCCTTGTTGCATTGAATACAGGTACCAGTAATAGTTCTCCCTCAAGAGGCTTAGGAGGAAAGACAGACCACAAACTGGCCCTACCAGCTTTTCATTTATTCTTCCATCGCACGTCTATTGAGCGGCCAGTATGTGCCAGAAACCGCTGGGCATAGGGGACACAGAAGTGGTAAATGGCACAACGTTCTGTTCTTAAGGAAGTCACTGTCTAATCATAGGTCAACAGACAGTAGCTCTGGAGAGTGACGCGTGCTACCCCAGGACGCGCAAGGTGTTATGGAGGCATCTCCATGGGCACATCATCTCCTGAAGTTCTTCTCTGAAGCAGTAGAGGCGCCAGGAAATTACGGGTCAAGCCTGGCATATTCACTACTATATTGTTGGTGCCTGGCCCTTAGTGGGGGCTCATTCCTGTTAGTTGGTTGACCTAAGTGGTGTGAATCCGACATTCTCACCCCATGGTGCCATCAGTCCTTCTCCCAACTGTCCCTGCATTCTCACACCTGTGTGCTTCGACAAGTACCGTCTGGAATCTTGTTCTCACCTTTTTGCCCCCTAGAAAACTCTGATTCACCCATCAGTACCCAGACCATATGTCATTTCTTCTGCAAAGCCTTTTCTGATCTGCTGAGTAGAACTTATCCTCTTTCCATAATTCTTCCAAGCAACTTGCTTATGTGTCAAATTTGGTCCTTATCTCAAAGGACCATTTTATTTTAATCATTTGTTTTTGACATGCTTTTTTCTCCTTCACCAGATCATGGGCTTCTCTGGAGCAGGGTCTGGATGTTAGGAGTCTTTGAACCATCTGTGCCTGGCCCACCATAGCAGCTCAGTGAATGTTCACTGCATGAACAAAAGACTACATATTATGATTGGGACCACAGATCAGTGGATGTCACCCAGATGGTTGTATTTTCTAATTCATGGAGACAATGGGATAGAATGTGGGATGCAGCAAGGAGAACTGAGGTGAAGATGTAGCCATCAGTTTAGCCTCCTTTCTGCTGTAATGACAGCATTTCCCGCTTTGTCTAAGGTTAGGGAGAAAGAGGAGGCCAGGCTGATGTCTTAATGCCACGGCCCACATCCAGGAGCGGATTCAGATGAAACGCTGCTCTGTGCAGAGTGCGGGGATCTTTGATCAGTACCTGGGAAGGACTTGGGACTGCTTGAAACTGAACATTCAGATGCTGTCTTTAGCACAGACTCTCATCTCAGAAGTTTCACTTTAATCTCTGGGTTCCACGTGATGCTCAGTCAGGATGAGCTGATATAGCACAGGAGTCCTAGGATCAATTGGGGAAGGATGACCTGGGGACAGGTGAGGGTGGGCTTTAATTGTCTGAAGGGCTGTCATGTGGAAGAGGCAGCAGAACTGCGAACAGAGGGTGGTGGTTACAAGAGAGCAGGTTAAGTCTGACACAAGAAATGTTTTCAAAAACCGATTCTTACACCTCTGGAATTAGATTATATTACAAAATGGTGAGCTCCTGACACTTCTGAGTATGGCATCAGAATGCAGCAAGACTGGGGACTTCCCTGGCAGTCCAGTGGTTAGGGCTTCATGCTTCCACAGCAGGGGGCACTGGTTCAATCCCTGGTTGAGGAACTAATATCCCGCAAGCCTCGAAGTGTGGCAAAAAAAAAAAAAAAAAAAAAAAAAAAAATGGAGCAAGGCTGGTAATTCTATTTGTCCTTCAACTGTGAAGAATACCTGATTATTCATCAATATAGAAGATGAAACAACAAAACAACCCATGAGTGCATTGGTATAACCTAGCCAATGGTCACGCTTAGTTCCTATCATCTCTAGCGGACTGTGGTCCTGCATGCTTGCCTCTAATGGCCTGTCATTTTCCCCAATCTTCCTCTTTTTTCATTCTCTACCTTCACACCTCTTTCAAAATTTGATTAAGATGTCCTGAGCCAGTTTGGATGAGGTTATCTGGGTCCCAGTGTTAGGGAAAAAGAAAATTGTGTTCAGTGGTTGTTTGGTTGTTTGCTGTTGTTGGACAGCAACATGCATTTGCATCTCCCCCCAGCAGCTGAGGTAAGGCTACATCCAAGTTATCAGGGGCTGTATGTAAGCAGTGCCGTGACTGATGCGCTTGGATTCCTATGTATCCGTTTACTGGATTTATTCATGCATCTTGTCGTATGGTGAGAGAGAGAGAGGAGAGAAAACACGTAGTTTATCTAATGAGTTTTGATTCTCAAAAGGTCCAGTGGGGGTGGGGGGATGAATTGGGAGGTTGGGATTGACATATATACACTAATTTGTATAAAATAGATAATAAGAACCTGCTGTGTAAAATTTTAAAAAAGGTTTTCTCCATCATTGAGATCCACAAGATTACCCTTTATCCACTTAATCAATCTCCTTTTACTTGAGTCAGTCTAAGGAGGTTTTCGTTCCTTGCAACCAAATGATTCTTGGTAAAGAGAGCATCATTGGATTAGGGATCCTCATCCAAAAAGTGACCAGTCTTGTCCTTCTGCCTTCCACAGAGCTTTGAGCATGCAAGTCTCCAAGGTCCCAATGCTGATAGCATGGATGAAGGGCAGGGCTTGGGGCAGGTCCATGAGACATGTGTTCTGGCCACAGACAGAAATGGGCTCACGCTCTCTGCCCGTTAGGTAGATGCGGCCCCCATTACTTTTGGGAGGCAGATGTCAAGCAGTGCCAACAATTAGACCCCAGTGAGGCTTGTTTTACCAAAGCACTCAGTTTAATGAGTCTTTCCATGACACAAAATTCTACTCGCTCCATCAGCAAATGTGACCTGTTTGGTGTGAATAATTCAGTGTTTTGCAGGGGTTCTGACTTCCACTGAGAATGCAGCACTGTCAAAGATTGTTAACTAATCCTATGGAGCAGAACTGAGCTCTGGTTCACCACTGAGTCAGAAAAACACTTAGGAAAACAGTAAAAAGAGAATAAAAAAGAAAAGTACTTTCCCTAACTAACAGAAACCACTCTCTCCAAACTCTCCCAACACACATGCATATCAGTATGCGGCTCTTCTCTTCCCAAAGCCTGAAACCTAGTTTGGGGACATTTTGGTCCAAAAAAAATTTCTGAAGACACATTTCCATGCCAAAAAAAAAGAACTTTTAAGCAGAAAAGTCCAGCTCTGGATGAATATGCTGGCTGTCTCTGCCCAGAGGAAGTGAGGGATCTGGAAAAATGAGAAAAGTCCTGATCATTTATAGCTCAAAAAGTGTTTCCTTCCCCTTCTTTCTTTCTAGCTATGTGATCTTGGGCAAGTTAGTTCTCCTCTCTGGGCACATTTATAAAACCAGAGCTTTGGATTAGAGATCAGAAATTCCTTTTTTTAAAAAAATAAATTTATTTTTATTTATTATTTTTGGCTGTGTTGGGTCTTCGTTGCTGCACACGGGCTTTCTCTATTTGCAGCAAGCAGGGGCTACTCTTCGTTGCGTGTGCGGGCTTCTCATTGCGGTGGCTTCTCTCATTGCAGAGCACGGGCTCTAGGCGCGTGGGCTTCAGTAGTTGTGGCTCGCGGGCTCTAGAGTGCAGGCTCAGTAGTTGTGGCGCATGGGCTTAGTTGCTCCGCGGCATGTGCAATCTTCCCGGACCAGGGCTTGAACCCGTGTCCCCTGCATTGGCAGGCGGATTCTTAACCACTGCGCCACCAGGGAAGCCCGAGATCAGAAATTCTTGACCAAGAACTCTGGGTGGTCCATGTGTGGTCAGTGAAATCTCTGAAGTACTGTGAAAATTCTGTTCACGTTTGGGAAAAGGGAGAGGCTCTATAGCTTCCATCAGATTCTCAAAAGTGTCCATGACCTCTGACCTTTCAAGCTTTGGAGCCAGATTAGGAAGCTCGATCACTGGATGCAGCAAGTTTGTGTTTGTGCATGGGCTTCTATCAGGGGGATAAGATGTTCATTCATTTTTTCATTCCACAAATATTTGCTGAGTCCTCTGGGGTGCTAAGCCCTCTGCTACTCACTGACCTCCTGGAGCTCACAGTCTAGGAGACAGACGATAGAAAAACAGTCACAAATAATTCTGATTACCAAATATGACAAGGGCTCTGAGTGTCACTGAGAATTTTGGTGAGAGATCAGAAGTGACCCATTTTTTCTTCACTGCCACATCCCATACATCCAATGAATGGTGGACTCCAAAAATAGTTCACCTCTTCTGATCCCCACTGCCACCACCCTAGTCTGAGCCCTGAACCCCTGAACCCTCTTGCGCCTGAACCCCTGCAACCCTCTTCTCTTTGCTTCCATTCTTTCCCATCAACTGGAATGTCGAGACCCATGGAGAAGAGAGTGGGGGGTGTGTAGAATCCAGTCATGTGCTACATTTGATATGAAATCAGACAGTACAATTGCTGTGTGGGAAGAGCCCTCAGGCTCTAGGGAAGGGAGTGGGGGAAGGGGTGCTCCAGGGGTGCTCCAGGTACTCAAGACGGAGTGGTGGGGAAAGCATTTGCCTCCTCGAGGTGAGAACTTTGAAAAACAAGGCTCACTTGGATGTGTAATGTATAGCATTGGGGAAAAAAATAACATTATTCATCTGACATCACACCTGGTGTTGCACAAAACAAAACAGAGTCAGAGCACTTATGGCTGAAGCTGTTGATTCTCAGCCCACGAAATGATTCAAAACAGTCTAAATAAAGCAAGCAAGCAAATTCAAACCCACAAACCAGGCAAATTAGGGAGTGATTACATCCATTTGTGTTTCAGAAGCACTCTGATTTACAAAGGGCTGTCTTTAAATAGCATCCCTTGGAGTGTTTACAAATCTGTAACTGCTCGCTGGAAAGGCCGAAGATGGGGAGGGATACCTACAACTACAGGTGTGAAATCCCTGGCCAGTTGAAGGCCATTCTAAGGAATGTGCGACCTGGTTTAAAGCTATATATAACATATTGAGGAATCTACGATGTAAACTGCAACCATCAATATTGGGAGCAGGGCGGGGTCTGGACTCTTGTTTGAGAAAATGCACATGAGAGATTTTATATGCACATGGCTCATAATAAGTACTCAGTAAGTGTCAACCATCATCTTAATTCCCTAAGCTCCAGTACCAGCTGGGTGTCATTCACTTCAGCCCAATTCAATTCAATTCAGACACTAACGCCCTGGAATTAGTGCAGACCCCACAGACTAAGGGGCTTAGCTCCACTAGACTGCCCCTACTTCAGACACCAACCACAAGTCCCAGGTGTCCCCTAGCCACTCATGCTTCTGCTACAAATTTGGGGTTTCCCATAATTCCCTTTGAGGTTTGGTAATTCACTAGAACAACTCAAGGAATTCACTGCATGCACTATACCCAAAATTACAGTTTTATTCTAAAGGATACAACTCAAGAATAGCTGATTGGAAGAGATGCATAAGGCAAGGTAGGGGAGGGGGCTCAGAGCTTCCATACTCCTTCCGCATGGGTTCAGGGTGTACCACCCTCCCAGCACACTGATGTGTTCACCAACCGGAAAGTTCCGCTAAGCCTTGGTGCCTAAGAGTTTTTATCCAGGTTTCACTATGTCAGCATGATTGATTAAATCATTGATTTAATTTAAACCATGTGATTGAATGCAATCTCCAGCTCCCCTCCCCTCTCCAACGGGTGGCTGAAAGGTTCAACCCTCCAATCACATTGTTGGTTCCCCTGGCCACCAGCGCCCCTCATGCCCCCCCGCCCCCCCCCCACCAAAAGGGGCTCATTATGAATAACAAAAGCTACTACTATCACTAAGAAATTCCAAGGATTTTGAAACACTGTGCCAGGAACACAGAACAAAGCAGATACATTCTGTATTGTATCACATTCCCTCTGCCATGCTCTCTCCTGAAATATAAGGCTGAAGGAAGCTCTTGAGAGGTCAAACTGGCCATCCTTCTGCCTCCAGGTGAGCCTGTATTTTAATCATTGAAAACAGCTGATTATCATTTTCAGAAAAAAATGACAACAAAATTACGCAGGCTGGCAGAGTCTCCAGTCAGTCCATGTGGCTGGGCATTCCAGATTCCCAGGGAGAGACAGCAATGGGGCCTGGCCACCTTTCTCCTCTAGGTCCCCCCATTTGCTTTCAGAATACTGCTTAAACCTCCCCCATAGCCAGAAAGAGGACTGGCCACCAAAGAGTTAACGTTTTGGAAAGATTCAAGGCAGGAGGGAAAGTGGTTCCTAGGTTCCACTGCATTAGGATGCACTGCTCCATAGTACGTGATTTTGACTGTCCCTAAGATACTTCACACCCATAAAGGTCTGTGTCTGGAAGGGTTTTCAGATTTATTACTTCTGGTGAAGGTGTCTTCCTGTACTTGAATGCACTTCATTTTCTTTCCCTGCAATTACTCTGAAGTTACATAGTCAGTAGTGCATATAATCACAGGTACTACAACCCACAGACTCCTCTTGATGTTCTGGAAGGCCTTACTGGTTAGGCCTTCACAAAGCTCACACTGCCTTCTCTTACCAGGCTTGTTTTTCTTTGAAGTATCTTTTCATATTGTCTTTTTCATTGATTCATTCAGTCATGTATTCATTCACTTCTGCCTTTCCCTGGACTGCTGTCTCTATACTGTCTAACTGGTGAACTCCTCCTCAGCCTTCGAGGTCCAGCTTAAATGTCACCTCCTCTGAGAAGCCTTCTATGATTGCCTTCAAGTCTCTCTTCCATGCTTCCGTATATAGCATAAACATCAATCTGGCCATCTATCACAATCTGTTGTGGTTATGTAATTAATGCCTAACCATTTCTACTGGACTGAAAATTCACTGAGGGTAGGGAATGTGTCTAGTCCTTCTCTGGTTCCATAATGCCCACCATGACACTTGGCACTGAGTAGTCACTCAAGAAACATTTATTGAGGGAATATATAGATGGATACTGACCTACAAGTACTGCCTATTACATCTGTAGAATACTATTGATTTCCCACTTCTCTTTTCTTTCTTGCTAATAGAACCTCAATTTGGACTAAGTAGTAGGCTTTCATGTACCTCATGGCCCCTTTCCCAATTCCAGGGTGGTGTATGTTGGTTATTTAAATACAATTATGGTCATTTCACAACTCTAGCCAGTGATTGGTTTAGATGTGTGAGTGGAGGGATTCTGGGAAAAGGTTCCTTTCTTTTTTTAAAAAAATTGAAGTATAGTTGATTTACCGTGTTGTGTTAGTTTCTGGTGTACAGCAAAGTGATTCAGTTATACGTATATACGTATCTATTCTTTTTCAGATTATTTGACCTTATAGGTTAGTACAAAATATTGAGTGTAGTTCCCTGTGCTATACAGTAGGTCCTTGTTGGTTATCTATTTTATATATACTAGTGTATACATGTTAACCCCAAACTCCTAATTTATCCCTCCTCCCCCTTTCCCCTTTGGTAACTGTAAGTTTGTTTTCTATGTCTGTGGGTCTATACTTGTTTTGTATAGAAGTTCATTTGTATCACTTTTTTAGATTCCACATAAAAGTGATATCATATGATATTTGTCTTTCTCTTTCTGACTTACTTTACTTAGTATGATAATGTCTGTGTCCATCCATGTTGCCGCAAATGGCGTTATTTCATTCTTTTTGATGGTTGAGTAATATTCCATTGTATATATACATACCACATCTTCTTTATCCATTCAATTGTCAATGGACATACAAGTTGCTTCCATGTCTTGCCAATTATAAATAGTGCTGCAGTGAACATTGGGATGCATGTATCTTTTAGAATTATGGTTCCTCCAGATATATGCCCAAGAGTAGGATTGCAGGATCTTATGGTAACTCTATTTTTAGTTCTTTAAGGAACCTCCATACTGTTCTCCATAGTGGCTGCACCAATTTACATACCCACCAACAGTGTAGGAGGGTTCCCTTTTCTCCACACCCTCTCCAGCATTCATTATTTATAGTCTTTTTGATGATGGCCATCCTGACTGGTATAAAAGGTTCCTTTCTTGATAAAAGTTGTTGTACCAGGAGACTCTCTTTTTCCTCTTTGGATGAAATTTGGGGAGGCCAGGATGTCTCAAGCAGAACCAGCCATCCTGAGGCCATGCAGAGGGTAGCAGTGTAAAAGAATGAAAAACAACTGGGGCTGTGATGACACTGTTGTTCCCCGGTGACCAGCCTGGACCCATTGTAATACAGAGAATTGTTCTCTGATTTTGGTCTCTCCCTAGGAGGGGGAGGTTTAGGTATCCGTGGGAGGGGGCTGAATAATGGGTTGTTTAGAGCTTCTCAAGACCTGGAAATTCATCCACTTATTTTACAAAAGTCAGCGACCTATGTGAATGGGTTTCCTGTAGAGACAACATACAGATTTACCTTTTTTTTTTTTTTAATTAGGGTATAGTTGTTTTACAATGTTGTGTTAGTTTCTACTGTACAGCGAAGTGACTCAGCTATATGTATGTATATGTATATGTATATCCCCTCTTTTTTGGATTTCCTTCCCATTTAAGTCACCACAGAGCATTGAGTAGAGTTCCCTGTGCTATACAGAAGGTTCTCATTAGTTATCTATTTTATACATATTGGTGTATATATGTCAATCCCAATCTCCCAATTCATCCCACCCCCCTTTTCCCGCCCTGGTGTCCGTACCGGATTTACTTCTTATATTAAGTCTAATGGGACAGTATTCCCCACCTTAGAAAGTGTGTTAAAAATAGTATTTATTAAAGAGGTGGTCAGGATTACCAGTGTTCTCTATACATAGTGTAGTAGACTTTCTAGTACAAGTGAGGAATATACTTCCCAGTAACTTGCCATGTGGGCACTGGGAATTCTATCCAATGGATTCTAGCCAGTGAAGTGTAAGCAGAAATGATGTGTCTCTCCTGTCGTAAGGTATTTAGCAGCTGTTGTGCCACCTCTATGCTCTCTCTTCCCCTGCTGCCTCAACCTTCATAGCTGTGTATCCTGTATGGTATAGTTATAGTATCAGGCTTTTAGTTTGAAGAAAAACAGTTCTTGTGCTAAGCTACTGATTTAGGGATTATTTTGTTACCCTATAGCTTGTGGTGACTAATACACAGAATAATATGTTTGGAAAATATGAACAAGCAAAAAGAAGGGCAGAAAAGAAAATCTCCTGTAATCCCTGCATTATTAGAATTCAGGTGGCCATGATGCTCCACGAGATGGTCCTGGAGAAGACACCACCTCTTAACTCAGTCTTGCAGTGAACTCTCAGGAATGTTCTAGGCTCTTTTGCATCAGTGACTTTCACCTGAATTCAAGCAGACAGGTAGCCAGGAGCTCCAGAATGGGCAGATAAGAGAAGCTTGGAGGGCAATGCATGGGGAGAGCCTTCATTCCACACAATCATATTATTGACAGCTGTCATCCTCATGCTGAGCTCCAGGAGAATGTAAATCTGTGTCTGTCTGTGAGGAGCTGTGTTGTTTTCTGCTTCACGCAGTGCTCTCCAAAAGTTTTCATATCCTTTCCCATTAAAGACAATTTTCATTTTTCAACTGGGCCAGTGGTGTGTTTCCATCAATGACATAATGTATTACCGCTCACAGATAATCCTGTTTGTGACTTTTGTTTCCAGTATTACATCTATTTTTCATAATTGAGTTTCCACAGTTAAATATTAAACCACAGTATTTATCCTACATTTATAAAAATGGAATTATATGGCCCATGCAATTACAAAAAAAGTCTGTTTTCTTTTTACTTACAATGTTATGAACATCTTTCCATGTCATTCAACATTCTTCTACAGCATCCATTTCAATGCCTGCCTAGAACCCCAACATCTGGATATATCCTCATTTATTTGATAAATCCCTGCTGCTGGACACTTAGGATGTTTCCAGTTGTTCAACACTAAAGAAAAAAAAAATCCTTGTAGCTAATCTTTGCTCATATCCATCATTATTTCTTTAGAATAAATCCCTAAAAGTGGGTTTCTCCAAAGTGTGTGCAAAAATAATTAAGGCTTCTGATCCATGTTGAAAACTTGACTTTTCTAGAAAGACTAGAAAGGCCGTATCAGCCTACACATGTATGAGTATCTTTTTTCACTCTCCTGCATCACATCCTTAAAATCAGCAGGCAGAAACTGAACAGGCAACAGTCTCCTTCATGCAGGCTTTGTGTCTATGGTTAATGATCTGTAGCTACTATTGACCCTATTTTCTTTCCTTTTTTTTTTTTTTATTACTCAGATAACTTCAAAGAGACTTTTAAAGAGGTCTTGTGAATTTAGTTTCTATGGTTTGAATTCCTTCATTAGTTGCATCTTCTGACTCTTGTGGGGGCTTGGTTTCTTTACGTACTTTATCATTTTTAACTGTGAGCTCATCTTCAGTGGGGATTCTTTTCTTTGGGATTCCCAGGGAGCCAAGATTGGGGAACCTCATGGCACAGCCTCGATATTTAAATTTCTCTCAGTGAGTGTTTTACCACCTGTGGTTTGGGGTGGCCAATTCACCTGAAAGCTATGTGCTTAAGGCACTAGGTAGAGCTTTTTAGTGCCCCTTTCATGGATAGAAAGCCCTTTATGGTTCCCTGCTTTGGGCCTCATCAGCTCCCATCCTGTGGCTGCAGCTCTGCTCTCCGGGCATTGGTGTTATGACTCTCTAGGTATATGCAGTTCTGATATCACATGGACCTTTGGGCTCATGTAGTTTGCTTGTCCTTTCTGGCACCTGGGATCCTCTTTTCCTTTATTTTTGATCCGAGCTATGTATGTGAAGTTTTGTTATATTTTATCCAGCATTCCTATGGATTTGGAGTGTTGAGAGGGCTCTGATGTCAGCTCAGCTACTCCATTGGTTGGTGGTCTTTGGGCTCTTTGTATGCCCTTAGGGCTGATTTGACACTCTATGATGGTGGCCAGAGGCAGGAGAGCAGTTGAAGCAACCATCTCTGCAATTGTTAAGAAGTCAACACCGGTAGAACTCTTGAGACTACATGGATTCATGAACACATGGCTTATTTCAAGAGTCACAGCCGTGTTGTTGGGGGAAGAAAAGAAGCATGCCCCATGCCAAGAAATCCTTGAGCTCCTGGGTCAGTGCATCCCTTGTTATCCACAACCTTATAAACAAGAACAATTAATATAGCAACCCACTGTAGAGTGCCAGGAGCTGCTGTACAAAACACATTGTGTAGATTAACCCATTTAATCATCACAAAAACCCAATGAGATAGAAATTTTTATGACCCCTCCCCCACCCATTTTACAAATGAAGAGACTGGTCCAGAGAGGTTGAGCAACACGCCTGAGGTCACATAGCTATGAAATGGCCGAGATGGGATTTGAACCCAGGCAGTACAACTCCAGATCTCGTAGTCCTGACCACTATGACACAGGCATGATCTTTCCTTGTCTTCTGCATAACATCCTCTCAAACTCCAGTCTAAAATATTCCTCTTGAGATGTCCTCGGTGTTCATTCTCTTCTTTTTCATTATTAAGCCTTTGCTTCTAATTCTACTGATCCAGTACATTCTATTTCTAGCAGCAAGAGATAACTTAAACAACCACATGATTATACCTCTCCTGTCCTTCTCCCTCCACCCTCTTTCTCACAGAACTACTTATGAGGCACATTTACCATCCTTAATTAACTAAATGCATTCTCCCCTTTGTAATAAATTAATTCCCCCTCCTGAGCAGTACCACCATCAACCTCTCTGTAGCAGTAGGGTGAACCCCAGCAGGTTACATTATCAAGCAGAATTTCCAGGTGTACTGGGTCCTGGCTCCCCTTGCTACCTGTCCTACAAGAAAGCACAGACACTATGCTGTTCAGCCATGTCTGTACAGTGCAATTGTATGGGGAGGTTTAAAAAAATGCAGACTCCTTGCTCCCATCCCTAGTGATTCCAGTTTAATTTCTCTGCATGTGGCCTGGGCATTAGGAGTTGGAAAAGCTCTCCAGGTGATTCTAATGTGAAGCCAGGGTTGAAAACCACTAAGGTGGTTAGAACCACTTAGAACCACTCAGTCATCCCCCAGGATTCTTCCATGACTGCCTTCTAGTTGGATTTGGGCAGGTATCTCACCCTTCTTGCCTTAACCTTAACCTTAGAACTTAAACGTGCATCCAGTCGTGGCGGGCTTGTTAAAACACAGATTTCTGGGCTCCACCCCCTCCATAGTTTGTGATTTAGTAGATCTGGAATGGAGTCTGAGAATTTGCATTTCTAACAAGTTCTAGGCAATGCTGATGCTGCCGATCTGGGGACCATCCGTCAAGACCACTGTCTTAGGACTCTTCTTGCTCTTTGAATGTCCCCCCTAGATGCTCTTCACTGCCGTGATTCAAAACTCTATGCCTCCTCGTTCTTGTTTTCCTAAGTTGTCCTTCAAATCCTGTCTCCCTCCATTAGGTCTTTGGGACTAGCCCATCTGTGTGGTATCTCTCCCCGAACCCCAAAACTCCTGGGGGCTCCTTCCCCTCTGTACCACTCTTTGTGGTTTTTAGTTACAGGTCATAGATTTTAGAGCTGCAAAGATGCTCAGAGTCCAACAGTTTAAAACTTCAGGTTTAAGCTGAAGAATTCTTTTGCATTCAGATGAAATCCTATTCCAAGTGGCACTGTTTAGAATACATAGCTGGGGTGGGGCTAGGAGGCCAAGAACATCACTATTTGTACCTCTTTTTCCCTATGGGGTCTTGAGGCACTTTGGGGAGGCACTTGGGACCTGGGGAGCATAATTTGGAAACCATCCATTGTCCAAACCTGTACTTTATAGATGAGAAAACTGAGGCTCAATGGGGGTAAGTGACATGCCCTTTCATCCACTCAATATTGTTGATCACCAAGTCTGTGCCAGGCACAGTGTCAGGTGTTGGGAATGGTGACCAGGATGGACTAGTCTGCCCTCATGAGCTTTTATTCTAGCTGGGGAGATAGACATTGAGTAAGTAAGCGCACAGACACAACGATCAGAGATTGCGATACAGCTAAGGGGAAACCCAGCATACGCTAGACTCACATGAGTTCAAGGAGGCTCTTTCCAAAATGACCTTTGTTCTGAGTCCTGAGGATAAGAAGAAACCCAATATGTGAAGAGTTGGGAAGGTAGGAGTCCTATTGAGCCTTGTCGGTAGGTCACAGTGAAATGTCTGGATTTTATTCTCAGTGGGCTGGAAAACCAGTGGAAGGGCTTCAGCAGGGAAATGATAAGACCTGATCTTGTTCCTCCTGTTATTTGTCTCCTTGAAGACATGGGTGGATATCAATCTTTATGTTTTTCTAGTATTCCATGCAGAGTACGTGCTGAAAAGATGTGTGTTGACGGCTGATTGCCTGAAGTCAACAAGCATGTATAAGCTGTCTTCTAGACCAGTATCTCTTTATCTGTTTTGGGTTTAGAACCCCCTCCAATGTCTTATCAGAGCTATGAGGCTTTCCTTAGAAAATATCCTCACGTGCACATGCATACCGTGTTGTGCATAAAAAAAGGTCATGAACGCGCTGAGGACCATCTCAGGACCTTGCACCAGGGCCCCCTGCTGTAGAAGCTGCATCACGAGATACCTTTAGTCTCAAGACCCCTCATTTGGCTGGATATCATTGTTATCCTGGATTTAGAGGCAGATTATTTTAGTATCTTTAAGCCCCAGCTTTTCTGCCTGTAAGATTGGCTAATGTATATGTCACAGGGGACTTTATTTATTTATTTGTTTGGTTTTCTTTTGGGGGAGACTTTAAGAATAAAATGAAACAGGGACTTCCCTAGTGGTCCAGTGGTTAAGAATCCTCCTTCCAATTCTGGGGACGTGGGTTCGATCCTGGTCGGGGCACTAAGGTCCCACACGCCTCGGGGCAGCTAAGCCTGCGTGCCACAACTACAGAGCCCACGTACTCTGGAGCCCATGGGCCACAACTAAAGAGAAGCCCATGCACCGCAATGAAGAGCCCATGCCGCAACAAAAGATCCCGCATGCTGCAACTAAGATCCGATGCAGCCAAAAATTAATAAATAAAATAAATATTTTAAAAAGTTCTTTTAAAAAAATTTTTTTTAAAGAATAAAATGGGAGAGAGCAGTCAAGATGGCAGAGTAGAAGGACGTGCTCTCACTCCCTCTTGTGAGAACACCAGAATCACAACTAGCTGCTGGACAGTCATCAACAGGAAGACACTGGAAATCACCAAAAAAGATACCCCACATCCAAAGACAAAGGAGAAGCCACAATGAGATGGTAGGAGGGTTGCAATCACAGCAAAATCAAATCCCATAACTGCTGGGTGGGTGACTCACAGACAGGAGAACACTTATATCATAGAAGTCCACCCACTGGAGTGAAGGTTCTGAGCCCCACATCAGGCTTCCCAACCTGGGGGTCCGGCAACGGGAGGAGGAATTCTTAGAGAATCAGACTTTGAAGGCTAGTGGGATTTGAATGCAGGACTTTGACAGGACTGGGGGAAACAGAGACTCCACTCTTGGAGGGCACACACAGAGTAGTGTGCGCATCGGGACCCTGGGAAAGGAGCAGTGAACCCAGGGGAGACTGAACCAGACTTACCTGCTGGTGTTGGAGGGTCTGCTGCAGAGGCGGGGGATGGCTGTGGCTCACAATGGGGACAAGAACACTGGCAGCAAAAGTTCTAGGAAGTACTCCTTGGTGTGAGCCCTCCCAGAGTCTGCCATTAGCCCCAGCAAAGAGCCCAGGTAGGCTTCAGTGCTGGGTTGCCTCAGACCAAACAACCAACACGGAGGGAATCCAGACCAACCCATCAGCAGTCAAGCGGATTAAAGTTTTACTGAGCTCTGCCCACCAGACCAACAGTCAGCTCGACCCACCACCAGTCCCTCCCATCAGGAAACCTGCACAAGCCTCTTAGACAGCTTCATCCACCAGAGGGCAGACAACAGAAGCAAGAACTACAATCCTGCAGCCTGTGGAACAAAAACCACATTCACAGAAAGACAGACAAGATGAAAAGGCAGAGGGCTATGTACCAGATGAAGGAACAAGATAAAACCCCAGAAAAACAACTAAATGAAGTGGAGATAGGCAACCTTCCAGAAAAAGAATTCAGAATAATGATAGTGAAGATGATCCAGGACCTCGGAAAAACAATGGAGGCAAAGATCGAGAAGATGCAAGAAATGTTTAACAAAGACCTAGAAGGATTAAAGAACAAACAAACAGAGATGAACAATACAATAACTGAAATGAAAACTACACTAGAAGGAATCAATAGCAGAATAACTGAGGCAGAAGAATGGATAAGTGACCTGGAAGACAGAAGGGTGGAATTCACTGCCGCAGAACAGCAACAGCATGGGCATTATAGGGGTCCCAGAAGGAGAAGAGAGAGAGAAAGGACCAGAGAAAATATTTGAAGAGATTATAGTCGAAAACTTCCCTAACGTGGGAAAGGAAATAGCCACCAAGTCCAGGAGGCTCAGCCAGTCCCATAGAGGATAAACCCAAGGAGAAACACGCCGAGACACATAGTAATCAAATTGGCAAAAATTAAAGACAAAGAAAAATTATTGAAGCAGCAAGGGAAAAACGACAAATAACATACAAGGGAACTCCCATAAGGTTAACAGCTGATTTCTCAGCAGAAACTCTACAAGTCAGAAGGGAGTGGCATGATATACTTAAGGTGATGAAAGGGAAGAACCTACTACCAAGATTACTCTACCTGGCAGGATCTCACTCAGATACGATGGAGAAATCAAAAGCTTTACAGACAAGCAAAAGATAAGGGAATTCAGCACCACCAAACCAGCTCTACAACAAATGCTAAAGGAACTTCTCTAAGTGGGAAACACAAGAGAAGAAAAGGACCTACAAAAACAAACCCAAAACAAGAAAATGGTCATAGGAACATACATATCGATAATTACCTTAAACGTGAATGTATTAAATGCTCCATCCAAAAGACACAGGCTTGCTGAATGGATACAAAAACAAGACCCATATATTTGCTGTCTACAAGAGACCCACTTCAGACCTAGGGACACATACAGACTGAAAGTGAGGGGATGGAAAAAGATATTCCATGCAAATGGAAATCAAAAGAAAGCTGGAATAGCAATACTCATATCAGATAAAATAGACGCTAAAATAAAGAATGTTACAAGAGACAAGGAATGACGCTACATAATGATCAAGGGATCAATCCAAGAAGAAGATATAACAATTATATATGCACCCAACATAGCATCTCAATACATGAGGCAACTGCTAACCGCTGTAGAAGAGGAAATCGACAGTAACACAATAATGGTGGGGGACTTTAACACCTCACTTACACCAATGGACAGATCATCCAAAATGAAAATAAATAAGGAAACAGAAGCTTTAAATGACACAATAGACCAGATAGACGTAATTGATATTTATAGAACATTCCATCCCCAAACAGCAGATTACACTTTCTTCTCAAGTGCGCACGGAACATTCCCCAGGATAGATCACATCTTGGGTCACAAATCAAGCCTCAGTAAATTTAAGAAAATTAAAATCATATCAAGCGTCTTTTCTGACCACATCGCTATGAGATTAGAAATGAATTACATGGGAAAAAAATGTAAAAAACACAAACACATGGAGGCTAAACACTATGTTGCTAAATAACCAAGAGATCACTGAAGAAATCAGAGAGGAAATCAAAAAATACCTAGACACAAATGACAATGAAAACACGACAATCCAAAGCCTATGGGATGAGGAAAAAGCAGTTCTAAGAGGGAAGTTTATAGCTATACAAGCCTATCTCAAGAAACAAGAAAAAGCTCAAATAAATAATCTAAACTTACACCTAAAGGAACTAGAGAAAGAAGAACAAACAAAACCCAAAGTTAGCAGAAAGAAAGAAATCATAAAGATTAGCGCAGAAATAAAAGAAAACAATAGCAAAGACCAACAAAACTAAAAGCTGTATCTTTGAGAAGATCAACAAAATTGATAAACCATTAGCCAGACTCATCAAGAAAAAGAGGGAGAGGACTCAAATCAATAAAATTAGAAATGAAAAAGGAGAAGTTACAGCAGACACCACAGAAGTGCAGAGTATCCTAAGAGACTACCACAAGCAACTCTATGCCAATACAATGGACAACCTGGAAGAAATGGACAAATTCTTAGAAAGGTATAACCATCCAAGACTGAACCAGGAAGAAATAGAAAATATGAACAGACCAATCAGAAGTAATGAAATTGAAACTGTGATAAAAAATCTTCCAACAGGGCTGCTCTGGTGGCGCAGTGGTTGAGAGTCCGCCTGCCGATGCAGGGGACACGGGTTCATGCCCCGGTATGGGAGGATCCCACGTGCCACGGAGCGGCTGGGCCTGTGAGCCACGGCTGCTGAGTCTGCGCGTCCGGAGCCTGGGCACCGCAACGGGAGAGGCTACAGCAGTGAGAGGCCCGCGTACCGCAAAAAAAAAAAAAAAAAAAAAAATCTTCCAACAAACAAAAGTCCAGGACGGGATGGCTTCACAGGCGAATTCTATCAAACATTTAGAGAAGAGCTAACACCCATCCTTCTCAAACTCTTCCAAAAAATTGTGGAGAAAGGAACACTCCCAAACTCATTCTATGAGGCCACCATCACCCTGATACCAAAACCAGACAAAGATACTACGAAAAAAGAAAATTACAGACCAATATCACTGATGAATATAGATGCAAAAATCCTCAACAAAATACTAGCAAGCAGAATCCAACAACACTTTAAAGGATCATACACCATGATCAAGTGGAATTTATCCCAGGGATGCAAGGATTCTTCAATATACGCAAATCAATCAATGTGATACACCATCTTAACAAATTGAAGAAGAAAAACCATATGATCATCTCAATAGATGCAGAAAAAGCTTTTGACAAAATTCAACACCCATTTATGATAAAAACTCTCCAGAAAATGGGCATAGAGGGAACCTACCTGAACATAATAAAGGCCATATACGACAAACCCACAGAAAACATCATTCTCAATAGTGAAAAACTGAAAGCATTTCCTCTAAGATCAGGAACAAGACAAGCCTGTCCACTCTCACCACTATTATTCAACATAGTTTTGGAAGTCCTAGCCACGACAATGAGAGAAGGAAAAGAAATAAAAGGAATCCAAATTGGAAAAGAAGAAATAAAACTGTCACTGTTTGCAGATGACATGATACTATACACAGAGAATCCTAAAGATGCCACCAGAAAACTACTAGAGCTAATCAATGACTTCGGTAAAGTTGCAGGATACAAAATTAATGCACAGAAATCTTTTGCATTCCTATACACTAATGATGAAAAATCTGAAAGAGAAATTAAGGATACACTCCCATTTACCATTGCAACAAAAAGAATAAAATACCTAGGAATAAACCTACCTAGGGAGACAAAAGACCTGTATGCAGAAAACTATAAGACACTGATGAAAGAAATTAAAGATGATACCAACAGATGGAGAGATATACCATGTTCTTGGATTGAAAGAATCAATATTGTGAAAATGACTATACTACCCAAAGCAATCTACAGATTCAATGCAATCCCTTTCAAATTACCAATGGCATTTTTTTACAGAACTAGAACAAAAAATCTTAAAATTTGTATGGAGACACAAAAGACCCCGAATAGCCAAAGCAGTCTTGAGGGAAAATAACAGAGCTGGAGGAATCAGACTCCCTGACTTCAGACTACAGAACAAAGCTACATTAATCAAGACAATATGGTACTGGCACAAAAACAGAAACATAGATCAATGGAACAAGATAGAAAGCCCAGAAGTAATCCCATGCACCTGTGGTCAACTAATCTATGACAAAGGAGGCAAGGATATACAATGGAGAGAAGACAGTCTCTTCAATAAGTGATGCTGGGAAAACTGGACAGTTACATGTAAAAGAATGAAATTAGAACACTTCCTAACACCATACACAAAAATAAACTCAAAATGGCTTCAAGACTTAAATGTAAGTCCGGACACTATAAAACTCTTAGAGGAAAACATAGGAAGAACACCCTTTGACATAAATCACAGCAAGATCTTTTTTGATCCACCTACTAGAGTAATGGAAATAAAACCAAAAATATACAAATGGGACCTAATGAAACTTAAAAACTTTTGCCTAGCAAAGGAAACCATAAACAAGACGAAAAGACAACTCTCAGAATGGGAGAAAATATTTGCAAACAAATCAATGGACAAAGGATTAATCTCCAAAGTATATAAACAGCTCATGCAGCTCAATATTTAAAAAACAAACAACCCAATCCAAAAATGGGCAGAAGACCTAAATAGACATTTCTCCAAAGAAGACATACAGGTGGCCAAGAAGCACATGAAAAGCTGGTCAACATCACAAATTATTAGAGAAATGCAAATCAAAACTACAATGAGGTATCACCTCACACCAGTTAGAATGGGCTTCATCAGAACATCTACAAACAACAAATGCTGGAGAGGGTGTGGAGGAAAGGGAACCCTCTTGCACTGTTGGTGGGAATGTAAATTGATACAGCCACTATGGAGAACAGCATGGAGGTTCCTTAAAAAACTAAAAATAGAATTACCATATGATCCAGCAATCCCACTACTGGGCATATACCCAGAGAAAACCACAATTCAAAAAGACACACGCACCCCAATGTTCATTGCAGGACTATTTACAATAGCCAGGTCATGGAAGCAACTTAAATGCCCGTCGACAGACGAATGGATAAAGAAGATGTGGTAGATATATACAATGGAATATTACTCAGCCATAAAAAGGAACGAAATTGGGTCATTTGTTGGGACGTGGATGGATCTAGAGACTGTCATACAGAGTGAAGTAAGTCAGAAAGAGAAAAACAAATATCGTATATTAACTCATATATGTGGAACCTAGAATAATGGTACAGATGAACCGGTTTGCTGAGCAGAAATGGAGACACAGATGTAGAGAACAAACATATGGACACCAAGGGGGGAAAGCAGTGGCGAGTGGGGTGGTGGTGGGATGAATTGGGCGATTGGGATTGACATGTATACACTGATGTGTATAACATTGATGACTAATAGGAACCTGCTGTATAAAAAAAATAGAGAAAACCTATTTATTAGGTTTATAGACGTGTGCAATTAAAAAAAAAGACTATACATTTTCCTGTAAGCACAGCTTTAGTCACATCCAAGATTTGGTATGTAATATTTTGTTTTATCATTCAGTTCAAATTATTTTCTCACTCCAATTGTGATTTATTTTTGGGGGGGTTACTTAGAAGTAGTGTATTTCATAACTTCTAGTTACTTTTTTGTTACTGATTTGTAGCTTCACTACAAGTCAAGAAACATACTTTGTATAATTTTAATACTTTGAAATTTGTTAAAATTTGCCTTGTAGCACAGTATGGTCAGTTTTAAAAATGTTCCAAGTGTGCTTGAAAATAATTTGTAATTTCAAGTTTTGGAGCATAGTGACTGTATATCTGCTTGTGAAATCAAATTTGCTGCTCACATTATTTAAGTTTTTTATACCCTTACTAATTTTTTTTGGGGGGGTCTACTGGTCCTGAAAGAGGTATCCTCTATCAGTGAATGACAGCAGTATGTTAAATCTCCTATTATGATAGTGAATTTGTCTATTTTTTCCTTGTAGCTCTGTTGCTCTATATAATTTGAAGTTAAGTGCATACAAATTTAAAACTTCCTCGTAAATTGGTCTTGTTGATATGAAGTGCCCTTGTTTATTTCTAGTACTGCTTCTGCTTTCACGTTTACTCTGTCTGTTATTATATACTTTCCTTTTGGTTTATATTTGCACAGTATATCTTTTCCAATTCTTTTACTTTCAACCTTTTTGTACCATTATGTTTTTTTAAATAAATTTTTAAAAATTAAAAAATAAAATAAAGAATAAAATGAGGTAATGTGGATAATGTTAACACGTATGTGCCCAGTAGATATTTATTACTTTCCCTTCCTCCTTGGCAAGAAATGAAGTACCTCCTCGTGAGGCAGAATCAGAGTTGTTAAGAACCTGGCTCTGGTGGTGGGTAGATGAGAAATGAGTCCTAGTTTTGTCCCTTACCCGATGTTCTCATCTATAGAATGGGGATAAATATGAGAAACACTTAGCAGAGTGCCTGGCACCTGGCAAGAACTTTGATAATTAGTTTCCAGTAATTTTGATAATGATGATGATACCAGTATTGTATGCTCTGTGCCACTCCATGCCTGCTTGGGTGAGGAATAGCAGGGCTTATAGGACACATTGAAAACACACCTTGATTCTAAGGAGGTTAGATTTTGGGAAGCTCTGCTCTTCTGTGGAAACACCTTCTAGGGTATTGTCCCATGGGAACCACCTTGGCTAAAGACAGTCTGATCCGTGTCCCTTGGATAGCTCTGCCAACTTTCCGAACCCAGGCAAAGCAGAGTGGAGAACAAACGTTCTCAGGCATTAGAGATGCAGCTGCTTTCCTCTGAGAACACTTGGTAATGTGGACAAGCTGCAACCCCAAGAGAGAGCATAAAGACCACTGAAATGAGGCCAATGCATAATGCAAGAGCCTTCCTTCTCCCCAACTTAATTCTATTTTGTTAAGTAATGATGGAATAAAAATTCAGGATGGTGGGAGATGAGATTTGTGACTCGATTTGATCAAATGCCTATCGCTGTCGCTTCAAGCCCAACGGGTTGCTTCATAAACAGATAAATAAATCCGACATCAATGGAAAATGAAAAGTCATGGCCAAGGATGAAACGAGACAGAAAATAATTCCCATCCATGATGTTCGTTTAGGACATCACACCCAGGCTGCAGCGGGAACCCTGAAGTGGCTGATGGAGGATTATAACGGAGTGGGGATTCAGCCCCGATAAGCAGGACCTTACTAGGCAGCACCATCTGCCTAAGCCATGGTCATCCCGGGGAATCGTGAAGGGCCAGCAATTGACCTGCCACCATTAATGCTCCATTTGTGGGATTAACTGGGCTGTGTGGGGAATAATTTATGGGGAATCATTAACCTAATGATATTGGTTCTCTATAAACTGCTTAGTCTGTCTCAGAGAAAATGGATTTCATAAATCTAGGTGGAAAATTCTGGGTGACTCACGGAAGACCCATCAGCAGGGTGAGGATGGGTCACCAGACAGCGAAACTGTGCACTCGCGGCTTGGTTGAAGGGCCTTGAAGGTCACCCCATCATTTACTTTTGTCTGCCAACCCTGCCAGCCACTTGATTGAAGAAGGAAGTGCCCAGAGTTGAAAAGTACATGCTGGAGAAAGGTGCACTGATTCTCCTTGCCTTGAGTTTTAGATCCCACCTGTGACCTGCTCTGAAGTTTCAGGAAAAGGAGAGAAGGTAGCATTCCCAGTGCAGGGAATTCCTGGACTGCAGAAATCATATCCTTCCTTATCTAGAAAAGAATCAATGTCTTTTAAATAAGTTGGCTTCTGTATCTGCTGTGTGCCAGGCTGGAAGGTTCACTACTCTGGACAGGGGTGCCAGGGAAGCCTTTGAGAAGGTGACTTAAGAAACTTCATGATGAGGTGGAGCCAACATGCGAGAGCTGGAAAGGATGGCAAGGCAAGTGCAAAGTCCCTGGGGTCAGAGTAAGCTTGCCTGTTGGGGAACAGAGAATTTATTAATCATGGGGTGGGGGTAGGTATATTTATTTCCATGGGAGAGATGAGAAAACTGAGGCCCAAGATTAGGTAGATAATTCCCATCTACACTAGAAGGTGGGATTTGTAGGAAGTGTTGATGGATGCCAGTCTGTGCATGTAACCACTAGGCCAGGGGTCAGCAAATTATGGCCTGTGGGTCCAATCAAGCCTTCACCAGTTTTTGTAAAAAAGTTCTATCAGAGCACAGCTATTCATTTACATATTGTCTGTGGCTTCATGCTCCACTGACAGAGCTGAGTGGTCATAACAGAAACGTTATGGCGTGGAAACCCTAAAGTATTTTCTATCTGTCCCTTTACAGACAATGCCTCTTCTCCATCTCTCCCTTTGCCCTTTGTGGGAGCAGGTGACAGTCATAAGGCTCCTGGGAATGTACATCATCTGGTCCATTGTGTGGATCCAAGAAGGAGGAGGAGTAGGTGGTGGACAGGAGGGGGAGAGGGAGGGGTTGAGAAAGCCAGAGGGTGTCTCCATCCACAGCAGCCAAGCCTGTGGGTCCCAGCGTGTGTGAGACACACACGGCAGCATGGCATTTTCCCAATTATTGTCAGGGGTTGTTTCACATTACAGAACCAGCCCACCTCTCTACTTCCTGATCCTGGGTGATAGGGAAGTTGTGATGTTTTTCCCCAAGTGCATGGATTCAAAACTGGATAGAAGGTATCTTTGCCAAGATGAAGCTTTGTTAACAGAGGATTCTCCCTTCTGTCTTCTGCTGGCGTCACAGCATCATGTAAGGAAGGGGAAATCATAGAATTCAGGGTAAGCCCACCTGGGTTTAAACCCTAACCTGGCTAAGGAGTAGCCATCTAATTTGAGCAAAATTCTTTTTTTTTTTTTTTGCGGTACGTGGGCCTCTCACCGTTGTGGCCTCTCCCGTTGCGGAGCACAGGCTCAGGATGCGCAGGCTCAGTGGCCATGGCTCACGGGCCCAGCCCCTCTGCGGCATGTGGGATCTTCCCGGACCGGGGCACGAACCTGTGTCCCCTGCATCGGCAGGCGGACTCTCAACCACTGCGCCACCAGGGAAGCCCTTGAGCAAAATTCTTAATTGTTCTGAGTTTCAGTTTCTTCATCTGTCATGCAGAGATAATAATAGCATCTGTTTCATTGGGCCTTGTTAAGATTAAGATGAGAAATAGAAACCACATGCCACTTGGTAGTTTAAATTCCTGCTCTCAATCCTGAAATTGGGAATAGGACTATATTTCCCAGTCTCCCTTTCAGCTGGCCATGACCATGAGAGTAAGTTATGGCCAATAGAGTCAAAAGGCAGTGATATCTAAAACTTCCAGAAATCACCTTCTCTTCTTTCTTTCTGGAAGCTAGAAGATGGGCATAACGACCGGAGCTGGAGTACCCATTCTGAGTCATGAGAGGGAAGACTTGTGTTGAGCTAGCAGAGCAACAGGTTAGAAGAGGCCTAGGTCTCTGAACTCCTTAACTGCAGTTTTTGATTCTGTGAGAGAGGAATAAACTACTATCTTTAAATTTTTGTTTAAACCACCTTTAAAATTTTGAGTTTTCTTCTCAGAGTAGAATTAATCCTGATACACTAGTTGTATGGTCTTGAGCGAATTTTCTTAATCTCTCTGAGCTTCAGTAACCTCATCAGGTTTAAAAATCCAGACCCCTCAGAGATGTTGTTGACGATTCAAGGACACAGTGGTAGTGGTAGTTTTCTGCTGCCCCCAAAAAGTTTTGTGATGATGCCCTTGAAATACAGATCTTCAGGCCGCATGCTGAAGCGTCTGAATCACCAGGTCTGGTGATGGGGCCAACCAGTGTACATTCTTGTCAAGTCCCCAGGTGATGTGATACCTAGCCAGGTTTGGGAAGCATGGAGCTGAGAGATTCATCCTTTCTTCCCTGCTGTCAAAGTCAGAGTGAACATTAAGAGATGTGGTCTGTACATATGTCCAAAGGGGCTCATCTGCTTTGAGGAGGCCTTGCAATATCTCCGGCCTCCCTGAGACCACTCTGCTGCAAATGTCCCTTAGGGAGAAGCATGATTTGCTGGATAACGACATGACCACCAGCTGCTCAGTCCCATGTGAACCGCTTACTCTCGATTTCTGTTTAAAATGCAGTGGCATACGTGGATTACAGTTTACGTGCTCATGATGGATCTCTGCAGTCCAGCTGCAGAGAACTCTGATTTTAAGCATAGTGTACTGGCTGAGTGCACTTGTTTTAGGGGCAGGAAAACCTGGCCCCTAATGCTGGTTGTGTGTCCCTGAATAATTAACCCCTCTGAAAAGTCAGTTTCCACTTTCATGAGTCAGGATTTAGGTCAAGCCTTTTGCAGGCATAGAAAAAATCCCCCAACAGCCCCATGAAGGAGGTGTCATCATTCCCATTTTACAGATGGGGAAACTGAGGCTCAGAGAGGGTAACTACATTGTCCAGATCACACAGGGAGTACGTGGTGTGAATTTGATAGTATATTAATACCTGGCTGATGGACTGTTCGGAGGATGAAATAGTTTAGTGGCTCTGGAGAGTTTAGCATGGCTGTCACCCAATATGTGTACTGTTGAAACAATCAGCTACTATTGTGACTGTCGTTATTAAGTGGTTGTTGTTAATGGAGGCGGTATGGGAGCCTAGGAGCATGGGGCCATCCATGAAAAGTAGTTTTTTTGTGCAGGTGGAGGAGTACAATAGGCAGACCAAGACCAATGGGTAGGTCCTCCAGACCCACAGCACTGTCCTGGTCCAGATGTGGGCTGATGCCTCAGGGGATAGATGTCTCTATCAGGCACTATCTCTTGACCCTAAAAGACCTTGGTATATATTCTGCTCCCCTTCAAAAGCAAGGAAGCCTCTCCCTCAGGAGATGCTGTGACGGTAGGGAGGAGCTAGGTTCACTTAGAAAGAAGCTGGCTGTTGGCCCTTCCTTCCAGCAGCCTTCTATACCGCTTGCATGCTGCCAGCTTCCAGGAGATGCCAAAGCAAATATTCTCAGAAGAGCGCTTGGAGCCTGGAAGGAGGGGAGAGAATGCCATCTCCAGTTACAGCCCAGCCATCACTGAGGTCTCAAAAGCATTCTCAATTTCACTGCCCTTCTCCTCCCCTCCCACCCATCTCTGAATCTAGAGGTCCCCATGGGGAGCCAGCTTCTCAGAGGGGGAGGCACTAGCCTGTGAGTTGGGGCGTCTGCTCCCCGGGGCAGTGGCTAGAGCCGCAGGGTCTCCTGGGCAGTCCTGAGTGGACACATGGAGTGAGGGGGTCAAGGAAAGAGTGGGCCATGATGCCAGAAAGTGGGACCCAAACCCAGAAAAGCAAATGAGGGGACAGAGAATAGGTCTCTGATCTGAACTCTTTCACCCACTCAACCTGCAGAGCACAGGGAGGGTGGGAGAAGAGGGTAGAATATGAGAGACACTGATAGAGCAAGAGAAAAGGAAATCAGAAGGTCAGGGGGTTGGTTAAGAACTTTATCAGTGGAGTCCCTCCCTCTCTCCATAGATCCATCCACTCATCCATCTTTCCATCTTTCTTTCCCTCTCTCTCTCTCTCCCTCTCCCCCCACCCCGTCTCTCTCACAGAGAGCCATGGGAGTCAGCAACAGAATTCTCCCTACACTCCCTTAGACACCAAAGCCCTAGGACCCTGCACACTTCCTGGCACATGAAAGATGCTTAAAACAAATTTAAGACGTGTTGAGTGAACATTTAAGAACTGTTGGTGGACTGGCAGGGTTGAAAGCAGACAGACGTCAAGGCCTGAGCAAGAGGCTCAGTATTAATGCCAGAATTTCTCTCTGGGAGGTGCTAGGGGTGCCGTTTTCCCGGAACCATGTGCTGGGGACTCGACTTGAAGCTGCACAGTAGTCAAAGCCCTTTACCGAAGATTCAGAACGTGTTCATTTATATAAACAAATGGAGCAGGTGGTAGAGATTATTGAGGGGAGGTGTCTAAATCCACTGGGGAGTGTCACTCTTCCCCTCTCCAGAGCTCAGAGAGCCTCTGGTCACAGCCTCTTCCTTGGGACAAGTGACGAGGAGCTGGAAGGAAGCTCAGAGGTCAGTAAGCCAATTCAACGGCTTCATTTTACAGAAGGGGAAACCAAGGCACAGAGAAATGTGTCCATGGTGATCCATCAGGTTAATGACAGATCTGGGCAGGGACCCATTTGTCCTGTCACTTGTGCAGGTGCTCATTCTACTCTACCCCCAGTCTCAGAGATTTTCATGAGATTTGAGTTGAAGGGAGAGAGAAGCTGGGGGTGATGGGGCAGAGGGACTGCTTGAGTGGGTCCTATGCCCTCTGCCAGGCTTTTCCTTCACACCCAGTGAGATCTTTCTGGCCCCATCTGCATTCCCCTCCTCTTCCTGAGAGGGCTAACCCTGGTCTCGCCTCTGAACGGTCTGTGGGCCATCCAGAATTTCCTGCCTCATCCAACCAGCCCCGATAACAGGGGACACAAACTCAAGTTTTCACCAAGGCCCCACACATAACAGACGTGAGAGGCAGCTACCGGACCGTAGGGAATGATGGGGACCGTGGCAAACTGGAGAGTTCATGTCTGTCTAAAAGTGGCAGCTGCTACTCAGTTCTTATGATGCTGCCACGGGAGGAAAGGTGGGCTCCGTGTGGCCAGATCTGGCACTTCCCAGAAGAAGCCAGAAATGGAGACTTTTGTGTACAATTTCCTGTTTAGAAAGACAACACATCACCTGGGAGAATTAGCCTGTGGACCTCAGTTTACAGCTCTCGGTGGTTCTACCGACCTCCTGTTGACCCAGACCTCAGAGTGTAAAGATCAGGCCCACGGACAGAAAGGGAAACATGGGGCCAGCTGGGGAACTTGGCACGGGGTCAGCAGCTGAGAGGAAGGGGCCTCGGCAGAGTTGCTGAGTTTCTGAAATCCCAGGCACTCTCCATGGTGTGATTTTTTTTTTTTTTTTTCCTGCTGCACGTAACAACCTTCTGCCAGGCTCCTGGATGCTGACAGCCCAAGTTGTGGAATTTACTTTGAAATGCTAATCACAGGAAAAAGTGATATTGATGCTGCTGACTAATTAAGGTCTGGCTTGGTTTAAACTTTGGAGGTATCCTGCCTGTCTCTGGCCTTGGCGGGAGCCTGGGAGGATACTATTTTTATTAAATTGGAGAGATGAATCAGATGGCCTAAGTGGATAGGGAAGGGAGGGGGTGGAATCACAGCGGCATGGAGACCCGTGAGTTCCACATGTATGGAGACAGTCAGGACACGGGTCTCAGAACATCAGCCCTAGAACCACCTCCCTCCCAGGGTCTCTGATCAGGGTGAGGGGGCGGCATAACGGGTCAGGCGACAGGGCCTGACTTTACTGGATCTGGAAGCTGCACGAGGGGCCTGATGAGAGTGGTTAGCTGTGATTTACAGGAGGCCTTATTTACAGATTCTCTCTGCGGGGTCTGAGTTACACTTGGAGACTGTCCAGAATTAGTAGCTGCCAGGACAGCTGGCATTCACAGCCCCTACAGGCCTGCACCCTGGGAGGCAGGAAAACAGGGACTCAGGGCCCCTGCCCACTGCCCTGTGCAGAACTTACTGGTCTCTGGATCCCTCATGACAGCTGATGCTGACTGTAAGCTCGGCAGATAGTTTTCCCATTGTTTCCATTTTACAGATGAGGAAACTGAGACCCAGAGAGGGTCATGCAGCAACTGAGCTGCAGAGCGGAATTTAGACGTAGACACTTTGACCCCAGAGTTCAAGATCTTAACCCCTCAACTCTGCAACCCCTTGATCTCTGCCCCATGCCTGCCATGGAAGAGATTCTAGATCTGTTCTTTCATTCACTCATTCACTCATTCATTCACTTACTCATGCACACATTCATTCACCAACTTGTATTAAATGCTTCCGTATGTTAATCTTTTTTTTTTTTTTTTTTTGGTGGTACACGGGCCTCTCACTGCTGTGGCCTTTCCCGTTGCGGAGCCCAGGCTCCGAACACGCAGGCCCAGCGGCCATGGCTCACGGGCCCCGTGGCACGTGGGATCCTCCCGGACCGGGGCTTGAACCCGCGTCCCCTGCATCAGCAGGCGGACTCTCAACCGCTGCGCCACCAGGGAAGCCCCATATGTTAATCTTATCGGCTCCCACAAGAACCTGGCCAAGAAGCATCATTCCCCTTTTACAGATGGTGACGTGGAGGTTGAAGCATGTTAACTGACCAGCTGCAATTCACAGAGCCGTGGGCATTGGAGGCGAGATTTGTGACTGATTGACACTAGCTCTGTGTCTGGTGCTGGATTGGGCCCAGTGGGGACTAGACAAAGAGTAAGTCGAGGGTCTTGGTCTTGACAAAATTCTGTTTGATTGTGCCTTAATGACTTCTGGCCCCGGCACAAAATAGGCCCGAGCTGATATGTGTTGCTTACAGGAATATATGAAACAAATGAAATAGATTTTTTTTTAATTGCAAAAGGGGTCTCCAACCCTCTGGCAAAGTGAGTGGTTCGGACTCTAGAAGTGGGTACAGTGGGTGTCTGGATATTAGCAGCCCCCAGTGAACCATGCCTTCCAATATTTACATCCTGGTGTTGTCCCCTCCCGTTGAATCTGACTGGCCCTGGGATTGGCTTTAACCAAAAGCATATGACAGAAGGGATGCTATGCCATTTCCGGGTGCAAGTCTTCAACAGAATTCTGGCTGGAGGCTGTTTCCTGCCTGAGGTTCTTCTCTGGTTCTTGATGACTCTTGGTTAGATCAGGACAGATTAGCAGGTGTTAGGTATTAGAGACCTATTATCGCCAAAGAGAGACTTCCTCCTTGACTTAATCAGAAGGATGAAAGGGAATTGAGAAGGAATGATTTTTCTCATTACTGTTTAAGACCCAAAAGAGAATGGCTTTCTGTCAGTGTTATTTACTGCCCTACCCCGAACCACCTAGCCGTGAGCACCACACTTTGTGAGAGGTGCTGGCTCAGGTGACCCACAGTTTCCTGTAAATTCTGTCCAATCGTGGGCATTCTCAGTTGTGGCTCCCTTGTATGTCCCTGCATCCCTGAGGACCCTGAGAAGGTCACGGTCTGTCCATCATCTGGGCTCTCCATCTGGAACTCCATGCCTTCCCCAGGATTTCTGGTCAGGTGGTAGAGAAAAATATTTATGGCTGAGTGAACAGATGGAGCTGGAATGTCCTGTAGCCGAACATTCCTGTAGCGGCAAATGAAAAGTTCGTGGTGCTCAGGCCAGAGTCAGCCAAGTGCGGTTGAATTGCAGTTTTTGCTCTTGTCCCAGAGGAGATATTTCAATTTTGTGTTAATCACCTTGGTTTCCTGTTAATGCACCCCGTGGCTCCTGCAGGCAGGAAGATAATTGGTTGCACCAGAGAGGGGAGCACTCAGGACACTTGCAAACCAGGGACGTAACTCAATCAATCACAGCCGCTTTCAAAGGACATGGACATTTTGGTTTGTGTGGCCCCCTCCTTCCTCACCCCCGATTCCCGAGCATTCTCCCTTGAAATTACATACAGAGTATTAATAACGATGCTGATTGTTCTCCTGTCTTCCCGCTGCTTGGGCCAGAGGCCTTTTTAGATCTCAGCAGTTGGGAAGATGTTAACTCCAAACGGAAATCTAATCATGACACATTGAAAGATTGACTTTTCAGCTCTGTTGGGGGATGTGCTAATGATCTGCCTTGGGCAAAAGTGTTTCTCTTTCCACGTCAAATTCCCTGAAGTCTCCTCTCCTTGGTCATGCTTTGGGTTGATTTGTGACTTATATTCCAGGAAACAAAAATTTTTCATGTAAAAGTGGACTTTGATTGATAAGTAGGGATCTCTGCTAGAATGTGACCCCTGCCATCAGTCAGGGAGCCCCCAGGGAGAGAATTCACCCCAAGGGAAGAGGTGATCTAGCATTATGACACTATGCTAATGGAAAAACCTGAGTTGTCATAGGGGCGTGGGGGTTCTGAGTGGGAAGATTAAAATCCATCCCCAATCCAGGCCAGCCACATGGATACATGGGTCATAGGGAGAAGCAAAGGAGCAGATTCTCGAAGCTTGATGCCCAAGCAGCGACACTAAGACCCCTCTGATATGGTGCATCCCAAGGGGGTGAAAGCCATTCACACCTTTTTCTTCATCCTGGACTAATGGGCGCATCAGCACAGGGGAAGTTCAGCTCATTAGAATGGGCTCCTGGGAGGGGCAGTGGGAGAGACAGTGGTGCTGGTGGAAGACGGGAAATAGTGCCTGGTCTCTGCTATGCCCAGTGGAGCAATCCAAGGGAAGGGCTACACCTGGCGGGAGACTTTGGGGCACATGGGCACCCTGGATTGCTGAGAAGGGCTGTGTGAAGTCCTAACGACCTAGATGTTTGAACTAAGCTCAGGGGAAAAGAAAAAAGAAAGATAAAGATTCCCTTTGAAGGAAGCGTACATGCTTGCAGATCAGGAAGCAGGGTGGGTCACTCAAAGTCATGGGACCACAGGGGTAGCCAGAGAGAAGCACATTAAAGGGTCTGAGAGAGGCCACGATGACAACGCTTACCTGCAGGGAGTAGCCAAATAAGGGGGAGTTTCTAAGGCAGCAAGTTGAGGCCCAGTGAGCAATGAATATCTCTCCTGGAAGCTGTCCCAGACCGCAAGCTAGAGGGAAATAGACTGGCTCACGGTGGTCATTGGTGGAGAGGCTCCAGGTAGGAGAGTCTATCAATTACATGTCAGAGGCAGTGATTATTACCTGGCGACAAGCCTAGAGAGAGCATTGCTTCCTCAGGAATAAGGATTCTTTAATTAAAAAGGGGGCTTACTGTTCAGACTGGGGGGCTAGAGTTATAAAATTCAGAGGAGGAACTCAGCTTATAGCTGGAGGTGACAGACCAAAGTTTACGAGCGAAAAAGAAAACCATGCACCAATAATTTGGGTGCTGTGACCCAGACTATGCCGAGGAAGTGGTTTCTGCATAATAATGGCCAGATGATCGCAAAACAGAAAGAAAATCCCACGAGGAGGATGTAGGGTGTCCGGTCTTTATTCAGCAAATATCCACTCCCTTGCGCATCTGCAAGGAGGACCATGCATCCCACCCCTTGACTTGGGCTGGGCCATGTGACTTGCTCTGACCAAGAGGACATTAGAGGATGTCATCCCAACAGAGACTTGGAATGAGTTTGTGCTGTGGGGTTGGCCGCCTCAAGCTCCTGCCTTTAGCCTGAGTAGAACATGCCTCTGGAGTCAGACTGCTAGTCCACGGAGGATGAGAGACGCATGGAGCAGATATGGATCTGACCTGACGGGGGCCAAAGCCAGCAGAACCCAGCCTGGACCAGCCAGATTCCAACTGGCTCACAGACGTGTGAGTGAGAAATGAACACTTAGGTGGTAGATGGAGAACTTTACCATCTTCAAGCCACAAATGCTTGGAACGCTTTGAAAACCCTTTCCTGCTGCTAAGCATAAAGTTGTCCCCAGATAGCCACACTGGACTCTAGCAGACCCCTCTCTAGCCTCATATCATGTCCCTGCCCTGTCCCCAGGGGTCTTGGGTAAGAGTCATTGCTACCTGGCTTCAAATCCTCATTCCAACTCTTTCTAGGTTTGTGACTTTGAGCCTCAGTGTCCTCATCTGTGAAATGGACCTTATGATTATCTGCCCACAAGGGGTGTGAGTTTTAAATGAGGTAATGCTTGTAAAGTACATTGAACATTGTCTGGCACATAACCAGTACATTTTCAATAGTAGTAGTTGATAATTACCCTTTTTGTGGTTGGAATTCATTACTCCAGACCCATTACTTTAGGATTTTACTCATGGTTCATTCAGTCTTGAGGGCTAGGATGCCTCCATGTGTGTCTCCTTGCTGGGGAGCCTGGACTACACCCTCCACCCCTGTTTCTGACAGCAGGAGGACACAGTTCTGAAATGCCCACACACTTTGATTTCCCGTTGGAGAGGTCTCAGCAGACTCTGGGAGGTCGCTGTCAAGTGTTGAGAAGGGGGACATGAATCATGGCTTTCCAGGGAGGTCAAAATCCAGGCCCTGGGCAGTTGCCAAAGATCACAGAGAGTGGAGTCAGGTCCTGAGTGTCTTGTAAAGCTGTATTCTCTCCTTATCATGATGAGTCTGAATCCCATAGGGTGAATATCAAAAGCTCAGTCAGCAAGCCAGGTTTGTAAACACACATGCTGTGTGGCCGGGGGATGACACCAGCCTGGGCCAGAGGAGAAGGCGCATCTAACCCACTTCTCCTGCTTCAGCCTCCGCGAGTGAGCAAAGGGCAGCCCCCCTCACCTTGAGAGCCAGGTGACCTTGCTGTCTCTAAAGTGAGAAGATCATGGAGGTTGTGTTGGGGTTTGTGTTCTGTGAATGAAGGGATGCTTGGAAAGGACTGCTTGCCAGAGGTACAGAATTGTCCTAGAGAGGGTAATTGAGGAAGATGAATTTTATCTTTACATTCTAGCTCATTGATTCTAAGATGCACATTTTCCTTACATTTTAACATCTCTGAAATCAGGATGTTTCTTACCATCAACTGACATGAAGGCGTTGTGTCATGGGGTAATTGGCACCACTTCCTCATTACCAGTGGTTCATGAAATAACATGTCGTACAATCAATGGCATCTTAGATTTGGTGAAATATAGTCTTTCTTTTTTAACGGCTCATACTTATATAGATTAACTCTGTGCTAAATCCTGTGATTAGTGCTTTACATGAATGAGCTCATCAGAAGACTCTGAAGATCCTCATTCTTCAGATGAGAAAATCAAGATCAGAAAGGTCAAGATAGTTGTCTAAGGTCACACAGTAATGGAAAAGCCTTTACCTTTCTCTTTGTTGTCATGCCTGAATTCATCTCTCTTTAGTCTACCCTCGCTGAACATTCAGTTTCTTGATAAATCAGATCAGGGTTTATTTTGAAGACCTGTCTATCTGTCTCTCTCTCTCTCTACCTATCTATCTATCTATCTCCCTCTCTCTCTTACTCTTTCTCCCTCCCTCCCTTTCTCTCTCTTTCCACAAATGCATACACACCTCAGGTATTTGGTCCCCAAATCTTTCTCTTGACCTATAACACTCCTGAGAAATTAGTTTCATTCCCTCAATCAAAACATATTTATTAGGTATCTACTATTATCAAGGTTCCAGAGAAATTATTCTGTGCGAATGAGAGACTGATAAATCTATCCCTAAATCTTGCAGAGTTTACAATCTCGTATTATGTAAAACTTTTGTTGTTGGTAGGCCAATTAAAGCCCCATTTTAAATGTACCAGGAAAATCTATGGATTAAAAAATGGTGGAGGGGCTTCCCTGCTGACGCAGTGGTTAAGAATCTGCCTGCCAATGCAGGGGACACGGGTTCGATCCCTGGTCTGGAAAGATCCCACATGCCACGGAGCAGCCAAGCCGGTGCGCCACAACTGCTGAGCCCACGTGCCACCACCACTGAAGCCCACGCACCTAGAGCCCGTGTTCTGCAACAAGAGAAACCACAACAATGAGAAGCCCACGCACCACAACGAAGAGTAGCCCCCGCTTGCCACAACTAGAGAAAGCCCTTACACAGCAACGAAGACCCAGTGAAGCCAAAAATAAATTTATTTATTTTTTAAAAACGGTGTATTACACCATTTTACTTTCATGGATATAACAGAGTGCCCTGCCTGATTCTCACAAAGGTATATAAACGTCACTGGGACTAGCAGAGGCTGGAAAAACTTTCAATTTATAACTGAAAGCCGTCTTCGGCAAGTGGTGGGGATTTAAATGTCCTGTGGGGCACGCTGTTCCTTCGCTCTGGAAAAACCGCCTGGATGCAGACCCTTTGGCTTCACGAGACCAGTGCAAGTGGATGTCAGTTGTTTCAGGGAAAGCTGTGAATTCCCCATTATCCTGAACGCAGATGGTTAGGCCAAGGTCCTCCTCATTCTCTGGAGACTTTGTTTTACTTGGGGTGGGTAGGTGGATTTTTTTTTCCTGTATGGGGTTAGCCAGCTCTGTGCAGGAGGCCCAGATCCCACTGCATGTCTTCAGGGATTGCCGTGCCCTCATGATGAGTATTGCTGATGGGGAGCTGGGGCAGACGTCCTGGTGGCCACAAAAAGGATGAGAAAGCCCAACTTCAAAAACGACCTGGTCCAGCTCAGGGAGAGCCCAGCCTGGACTCGGCAGTTGAGGTCATGTAGATGTAGTCGAAAATACACAAATGCCACAGAGCTAAAAAAAAAATTACGAAACAAAGTCTGTTAACTTGTTAAGCCAGTGGGGAATTTCACTGAGCAGATCACGAAGAGGTGATGAAGTCAGGAGCTATACGTGCTAGAAGGGAATTTTCATGGTGCTGTGCTAATTTCTGGTTGGGAGCTAGCCCTGTGGACAGAACGAATGGGTCCATGGGTCTGTACACAGATCTACTGGTCAGGAGAGAGTCTTCAGTTACTTCCAATGAGGCCTGGCATTCAGGGTCACTAAGAGCTTGTGGCCCTTTATACCACCTTCAGCTGGTTACAACCATTTGTGATGAGACACGACACTTAGCTTGAATGTTTTCTAGGCAAGTGCTGATATAAGTGGAATTTTTTCTTTTTACAGTGCTAGGGAAGACTGAATTACTCAGACTCTGGGAAAAGTACTGATGCTGGGTGGTTTTATTCTGATACGATCACCTTGTATTGGGACTGAGGAGCCAGACCTCCCCTTATTGGTATCCGGTGAGGCTTCTCATAAAGGGAGTTGACAATTCTGAGACTGAATATACAAGTGGACGATGGCCAAACTATATATAAGAATAGAACTCTGACCTACAGCCTCTGCAACGATTAGCCCCAAATGGTAAGGGCTTGATCAATAACTAACCTGCCAGGTTCCCCCGTTTTGCCCCCACTTCCAACTTAGGACTGGCCAGAGAAAGGAAAATAAGCTCCCCTAGCCAATCGCATAGGATGCCTTCTCCTAGTGCATATAGCATGCCTGCCGCCAGCCTCCCCATGCCAACAGCTAGGGAATACCAGAAGTTTTCCCTTTTTTCCACTATAAAGCTCTCCCACTTCTCTGCTGGCCTTTGAGTTTTTGCCAAATGCAAGTCACTGTGGCTGATTCCTCTACTTTATAGCCATCTCTAAAGAAGTAGCCTTCACTTATTCTCATTTGGGTGGTCTTCATTTAGGTCCATATTCCCACAGTTAAATTGTGGGCAGGAAAGGAGGACAGTGGAGGTGGCATTTTAGACAAGGAGGTCTGGACCCCAGCAGTGCAGACGTGCTCAAAGGCACTCCTGGTGGGGTTGGATCCGCTGCCCGTGGGTTTTGGAGGCAGGACAGCATCCAGGCAAGGGGCAGCCAGTAAAGGCCCATAGGATGGGCTTGGAGCCTGAGAATTCTGAGAGAAGCCACCTTGAGCAGCAGAAATAAATTGCATGCTTGGTTGTAAATACTTCCTGGAAGTTCAGCAACTTCTTGGCAGACTTGCTGGTCTAGTCTTCACTGTGCCATGGGAATAAAAATAAGGGTTTGCTCCCAGATGGGGACAGATCACTAAAGGGCAGAGGAGAGGTCAGGGTGAAAATTGCAGAAGACCAGAACATTAAGAGGCATCAGGGCAGTGGCAAAGCCCCACATCACCTCCCCAGGAGCAGGAGCTCCACCCCCACCAGTGTTGAAGGAGAAGTACCTTGTGTCCTCTTGCAATGAGGTGTCACCCTTGATATAATAGGCCACATCCCCTCTTCCATGATAGCCATCAACTGTGGCGTGGTCACCCTTGAGAAACTTCAGAAATATCTGGAGGAAAAGAAAGCTCTTGAAAAGACTAATTCTTGCCAGTAGTGCAATTTATAATAATCAAAGGGGGCAATTTAAATAGCCAACTAGAGGAGAAGGGTAAATCAGCTAAGTTATAGCCTTCCAACAGACTATTATGCAATTGTTAAAAATAACGGAAGTCTAGTCTACCCACCACCAGTCCCTCCCATCAGGAAACCTGCACAAGCCTCTTAGATAGCCTCATCCACCAGAGGGCAGACAGCAGAAGCAAGAAGAACTACAATCCTGCAGCCTGTGGAACAAAAACCACATTCACAGAAAGACAGACAAGATGAAAAGGCAGAGGGCTATGTACCAGATGAAGGAACAAGATAAAACCCCAGAAAAACAACTAAATGAAGTGGAGATAGGCAACCTTCCAGAAAAAGAATTCAGAATAATGACAGTGAAGATGATCCAGAACCTCGGAAAAACAATGGAGGCAAAGATCGAGAAGATGCAAGAAATGTTTAACAAAGACCTAGAAGAATTAAAGAACAAACAAACAGGGATGAACAATACAATAACTGAAATGAAAACTACACTAGAAGGAATCAATAACAGAATACCTGAGGCAGAAGAATGGATAAGGACCTGGAAGACAGAATGGTGGAATTCACTGCTGAGGAACAGAATAAAGAAAAAAGAATGAAGAGAAATGAAGACAGCCTAAGAGACCTCTGGGACAACATTAAATGCAACAACATTCGCATTTTAGGGGTCCCAGAAGGAGAAGAGAGAGAGAAAGGACCAGAGAAAATATTTGAAGAGATTATAGTCGAAAACTTCTCTAACGTGGGAAAGAAAAGGCCACCCAAATCCAGGAAAGCAGCGAGTCCCATACAGGATAAACCCAAGGAGAAACATGCCGAGACACATAGTAATCAAATTGGCAAAACTTAAAGACAAAGAAAAATTATTGAGAGCACCAAGGGAAAAATGACATATAACATATGAGGGAACTCCCATAAGGTTAACAGCTGATTTCTCAGCAGAAACTCTACAAGCCAGAAGGGAGTGGCATGATATACTTAAAGTGATGAAAGGGAAGAACCTACTACCAAGATTACTCTACTCAGCAAGGATCTCACTCAGATTCGATGGAGAATCAAAAGCTTTACAGACAAGGAAAAGCTAACAGAATTCAGCACCACCAAACCAGCTCTACAACAAACGCTAAAGGAACTTCTCTAAGTGGGAAACACAAGAAAAGGAATTACAAAAACAAACCCAAAACAATTTAGAAAATGGTCATAGGAACATACATATCGATAATTACCTTAAACGTGAATGTATTAAATGCTCCAACCAAAAGACACAGGCTTTCTGAATGGATAAAAAAACAAGACCCATATATATGCTGTCTACAAGAGACCCACTTCAGACCTAGGGACACATACAGACTGAAAGTGAGGGGAGGGAAAAAGATATTCCATGCAAATGGAATTCAAAAGAAAGCTGGAATAGCAATACTCATATCAGATAAAATAGACTTTAAAATAAAGAATGTTACAAGAGACAAGGAAGGACACTACATATTGATCAAGGGATCAATCCAAGAAGAAGATATAACAATTATAAATATATATGCACTCAACATAGGAGCACCTCAATACATAAGGCAACTGCTAACAGCTATAAAAGAGGAAATCGACAGTAACACAGTAATAGTGGGGGACTTTAACACCTCACTTACACCAATGGACAGATCATCCAAAATGAAAATAAATAAGGAAACAGAAGCTTTAAATGACATGATAGACCAGATAGATTTAATTGATATTTATAGGATGTTCCTTCCCCAAACAGCAGATTACACTTTCTTCTCAAGTGCGCACAGAACATTCTCCAGGATAGATCACATCTTGGGTCACAAGTCAAGCCTCAGTAAATTTAAGAAAATTGAAATCATATCAAGCATCTTTTCTGACCACAACACTGTGAGATTAGAAATGAATTACATGGAAAAAATTAAAAAAACACAAACACATGGAGGCTAAACACTACGTTACTAAATAACCAAGAGATCACTGAAGAAATCAGAGAGGAAATCAAAAAATACCTAGAGACAAATGACAATGAAAACACGACAATCCAAAGCCTATGGGATGCAGAAAAAGCAGTTCTAAGAGGGAAGTTTATAGCTATACAAGCTTACCTCAAGAAACAAGAAAAAGCTCAAATAAATAATCTAACCGTACACCTAAAGGAACTAGAGAAAGAAGAACAAACAAAACCCAAAGTTAGCAGAAAGAAAGAAATCATAAAGATTAGAGCAGAAATAAATGATATAGAAACAAAGAAAACAATAACAAAGACCAATAAAACTAAAAGCTGTATCTTTGAGAAGATCAACAAAATTGATAAACCATTAGCCAGACTCATCAAGAAAAAGAGGGAGAGGACTCAAATCAATAAAATTAGAAATGAAAAAGGAGAAGTTACAGCAGACACCACAGAAATGCCGAGTATCCTAAGAGACTACCACAAGCAACTCTATGCCAATACAATGGACAACCTGGAAGAAATGGACAAATTCTTAGAAAGGTATAATCATCCAAGACTGAACCAGGAAGAAGTAGAAAATATGAACAGACCAATCACAAGTAATGAAATTGAAACTGTGATTAAAAATGTTACAACGAACAAAAGTCCAGGACCAGATGGCTTCACAGGCAAATTCTATCAAACATTTAGAGAAGAGCTAACACCCATCCTTCTCAAACTCTTCCAAAGAATTGCGGAGGAAGGAACACTCCCAAACTCATTCTATGAGGCCACCATCACCCTGATGCCAAAACCAAACAAAGATACTACAGAAAAAGAAAATTACAGACCAATATCACTGATGTATATAGATGCAAAAATCCTCAACGATATACTATCAAACAGAATCCAACAACACATTAAACGGACCATACACCATGATCAAGTAGAATTTATCCCAGGGATGCAAGGATTCTTCAATATACGCAAATCAATCAATGTGATGCACCATATTAACAAATTGAAGAAGAAAAACCATATGATCATCTCAATAGATGCAGAAAAAGCTTTTGACAAAATTCAACACCCATTTACGATAAAAACTCTCCAGAAAGTGGGCATAGAGAGAACCTACCTCAACATAATAAAGGCCATATACGACAAACCCACAGCAAACATCATTCTCAATAGTGAAAAACTGAGAGCATTTTCTCTAAGATCAGGAACAAGACAAGGATGTCCACTCTCAGCGCTATTATTCAACATAGTTTTGGAAGTCCTAGCCATGGCAATGAGAGAAGAAAAAGAAATAAAAGGAATCCAAATTGGAAAAGAAGAAGTAAAACTGTCACTGTTTGCCGATGACATGATACTATACACAGAGAATCCTAAAGATGCCACCAGAAAACTACTAGAGCTAATCAATGACTTTGGTAAAGTTGCAGGATACAAAATTAATGCACAGAAATCTTTTGCATTCCTATACACTAATGATGAAAAATCTGAAAAAGAAATTAAGGATACACTCCCATTTACCATTGCAACAAAAAGAATAAAATATCTAGGAATAAACCTACCTAGGGAGACAAAAGACCTGTATGCAGAAAACTATAAGACACTGATGAAAGAAATTAAAGTTGATACCAACAGATGGAGAGATATACCATGTTCTTGGATTGAAAGAATCAATATTGTGAAAATGACTATACTACCCAAAGCAATCTACAGATTCAATGCAATCCCTTTCAAATTACCAATGGCATTTTTTTACAGAACTAGAACAAAAAATCTTAAAATTTGTATGGAGACACAAAAGACCCCGAATAGCCAAAGCAGTCTTGAGGGAAAATAACAGAGCTGGAGGAATCAGACTCCCTGACTTCAGACTACAGAACAAAGCTACAGTAATCAAGACAATATGGTACTGGCACAAAAACAGAAACATAGATCAATGGAACAAGATAGAAAGCCCAGAGGTCATCCCATGCACCTGTGGTCAACTAATCTATGACAAAGGAGGCAAGGATATACAATGGAGAAAAGACAGTCTCTTCAATACGTGATGCTGGGAAAACTGGACAGCTACATGCAAAAGAATGAAATTAGAACACTTCCTAACACCATACACAAAAATAAACTCAAAATGGCTTCAAGACCTAAATGTAAGTCCAGACACTATAAAACTCTTAGAGGAAAACATAGGAAGAACACCCTTTGACATAAATCACAGCAAGATCTTTTTTGATCCACCTCCTAGAGTAATGGAAATAAAAACAAAAATAAACAAATGGGACCTAATGAAACTTAAAAGCTTTTGCCCAGCAAAGGAAACCATAAACCAGACGAAAAGACAACCCTCAGAATGGGAGAAAATATTTGCAAACAAATCAATGGACAAAGGATTAATCTCCAAAATATATAAACAGCTCATGCAGCTCCATATTAAAAAAACAAACAACTCAATCAAAAAATGGGGGGCTTCCCTGGTGGCGCAGTGGTTTAAGAATCCGCCTGCCAATTCAGGGGACACGGGTTCGAGCCCTGGTCCAGGAAGATCCCACACGCCGCGGAGCGACTAAGCCCGTGCGCCACAACTACTGAGCCTGCACTGTAGAGCCCGTGAGCCGCAACTACTGAAGCCTGTGTGCCACAACTACTGAAGCCCACGTGCGTAGAGCCCGTGTTCCACAACAAGCGAAGCCACCGCAATGAGAAGCCCGTGCACTGCAACGAAGAGTAGCCACTGCTCGCCGCAACTAGAGAAAGCCCGTGTGCAGCAACGAAGACCCAACACAGCCAAAAATAAATAAATTAATTAAATAAATTTTTTAAAAAAATGGGCAAAAGACCTAAATAGACATTTCTCCAAAGAGGACATACAGATGGCCAAGAAGCACGTGAGAAGCTGCTCAACATCACTAACTATTAGAGAAATGCAAATCAAAACTACATTGAGGTATCACCTCACACCAGTTAGAATGGGCTTCATCAGAACATCTACAAACAACAAATGCTGGAGAGGGTGTGGAGGAAAAGGAACCCTCTTGCACTGTTGGTGGGAATGTAAACTGATACAGCCACTATGGAGAACAGTATGGAGGTTCCTTAAAAAACTAAAAATAGAATTATCATATGATCCAGCAATCCCACTACTGGGCATATACCCAGAGAAAACCACAATTCAAAAAGGCACACGCACCCCAATGTTCATTGCAGCACTATTTACAATAGCCAGGTCATGGAAGCAACCTAAATGCTCATCGACAGACAAATGGACAAAGAAGATGTGGTAGATATATACAATGGAATATTACTCAACCATAAAAAGGAACGAAATTGGGTCATTGTTGGGACATGGATGGATCTAGAGACTGTCATACAGAGTGAAGTAAGTCAGAAAGAGAAAAACAAATATCGTATATTAACGCATATATGTGGAACCTAGAAAAATGGTACAGATGAACCTGTTTGCAGGGCAGAAATTGAGACACAGATGTAGAGAACAAACGTATGGACACCAAGGGGGGAAAGTGGCAGGGGGTGTGGGTGGTGGTGTGATGAATTGGGCGATTGGAATTGACATGTATACACTGATGTGTATAATATTGTTGATTAATAGGAACCTGCTGTATAAAAAAAAAAACATAATGGAAGTCTATTTGAAAGACAGGAGATGACTCTCACGAAACGTCAAGCGGAAAAATTGGACCACAGGAGTTTGCACCATATGATGCCATTTTTGTGATGAAAAATGACTGCGTGGGTAGAAAAAAAGACTGTGAGATTACTGACCAAAATGTTAAGGGTGGTAATGTCTGCATGAGGGCCTGGGTAGACTTTGACTTTCTTCTTTTTGTTTATTGGTACTTTCTGAGTTGCCATAGTAAGTATGTGTTATAGATTTTCATTGGAAGAAGTGAATGTTACTTTGCATGCTATTTTAACAATGGGGATGCTTTGGCTCTAAGCATGGGACTCAAGTGTCCTCCTGATGTTCCCACGTACCCCTCCCTGGGGTCTGCTTGGCTGGCAAAAATTCCAGGAAATAAACAAACTGCAGCTTAAGGAGATCTGTTCAGGAACAAGTGAGGAGGAGAACCAAATTCTTCATCCAGTCCCTCGACCAGCTGTGTCTTTGAAAGAATAAAGTTGCAAAGTTTTCAGAAAGGAAGGATATGGGGATCTGGGGAGAGAAAATTGAGCAGAGAGGCAGGATGGAGTGTGGGGGTCTTGCTGACACAGGCTGGAGGGGGACTGGGGCTTTCCTTCTCAGTCAAAGCTACACCCTAAATTATAATATTGTTCTTTGGTATGAACAATGGATATTTTCTCCGTCTTAAGTTGGGTGCAGCTAAAAGCATCTTTAGACAAGTTGGCTCTCTTAATTGACATATCATTTGAAATCGAAGTAAGAACAGTATGTTTGAAGCCTACGACTGAATCCTGATGCTGTCACTGCTGACTTTGCAGTGAGCAGCAGCTCTGTTCTCATGAAAGGGCAGCAGGGCCGCTGACAATGGCCATCCCAGTAAGTTTCGGGAACTGAACTGCCTTGGCCTGTGCTGGCATGGCCCCTGTGAGCAGCCTGCCTCTGGCAAGACATGGCTGAATTTCTTCCTGCTACTCCCGGGAGCACAAAGTGTGCTATGAGAACATATAATGCAGGAGATCTACCTGGTGTAATTAATTTCTAGTTCCTAATTTGTTATTTTTTTTTATATTGGGTCTTGGTCTCCTCAAGAAGGATGCTTTCAGGGTAATTCATCTACTCATCCATCCACCCATCTCCCTATTCATCTGTCCCTCATCCATCCACCTATTCATCTATCCATTCATCCATCCATTTGTCCATTCATCCATCCTTCCACTCATCCACCCATCCACTCAACTTCCCACCCATCCAAATATTTATGGAGCATTTACTACGTGTCAGGTGTTATCCAAAACGGTTGCTGCCCCAAGAAGCCCAAAGTACAGAAGGAACAAAAGATAAGTAAGTTGCTAATCATCACAGAGCAGGATACTCTCATTCATCATGTGGAATTTAAATAGGTGCAACCCCTGTGCAGGGCAGCATGACAACATTAACACTACAGATTCCCCTTGACCCAGCAATTCCACTTGTAGAAAGTTAACCTGTGGCTACTCATCCACGTACAAAATGACTCGTGTACTAGATTATTCATTTCAGCATTATTTGTAGTAATGAAAGTTTCCAAAGTTCCATCACCCAAATGACCAAGAGTAGGAGACCGATTAGACAAACGACAGTATATCTATATAAGAATTTATCACGTAGCTCTTTACTTACTGATACGGAAAGATTACTAAGATTCATTGTTAGGTTAAAGAATACACAACAGTGTGCATATTAATATTTTTCCACATGTACTGAAAGAGAAAATAACGTGTGTGTGTATAGCATTTGCCTGCAGGCCGTTTCAATGCACACAGAGGCTCTTTCTAGAGAATTAACACCTTGAGGTGACCCTCGACCAATAAGGGATTGGCTTTGGATAAATACCCCAGGTCCCTCACCCCTCGCTGGAGACAACTGAGAAACCTGGTCTACACTGCCTTCCAGAAGTCCCAGAGGGACTTAATTACCCATGGTGGTAACCTGCTCATTCACATACGCTTGGATTTCCTCCCCTCTCTGTCTCACTTCCTCACTCTCTGACCATGCTGCCTAGGATAATCTCCCAAACGAATTGGTTACGCCCAAATATTTACCTTGAGGTCTACTTTTGAGGAAACCCAAACTAAGACAATGTAATTGCTTACATAGAGGTTGAAAGTAGAACCACTGGGAACCTCTGGGGAGGGAACTGGGCGACTGCGGGCAGGAGTGTCAAAGGGAATTTTCATCATAGAACTTTTGATATGTCTTTAAATGTCTAATGTAATGCATTATCTACTGAAAAGTAATTTCCCAATGACATCAACTGATAAATGATACAATTAGGGAAGCACAAAGGACTCTGGGAGCACAGATAGGCCATGTAGAAAAACCCAAACTCAGCCAGTGAACATAAACAGTGAGCCATGGGCTCTGGAACCTGGCTACGCAGGCACAAATCCTGGCTCCACCACTTGCACGTTGTGTGACAGGCGGAGTTTTTTGAATTCTGTTCCTCAGTTTCCTCGTCTGTGCAAACTGAGATGATAATCATGGTACTTATTTCATAGGGTTGTTGTGAGGGTTAAACACATTAAGGTATGTGCCTTAGTCCTTTTGGGCTGCTATAACTGGTATACCACAGACTGGAAGACTTATCAACAGCAGAAATTTATTTCTCACAGTTCTGGAGGCTGGAAGTCTGAGATCTGGGTACCAGCACGGTTGGGTGAGGGTCCTCTTCCGGGTCGCAGACTTCTCTCTGTGTCCTCACATGGCAGAAGGGGCTATGGAGCTCTCTAGGATCTCTTTTATAAGTGCACTAATTCTATTCACCCTTATGACCTGATCACTTCCCTGAGGCCCCACCTCCTAAAACCATCACCTTTGGGGTTTAAGATTTCAACATATAGAGTCTGAGGGGACACAAACATTCAGACCATAGCAATGTGTAAAGCACTAGTATAGCTCACTGACAGTGCTCCCTATGTGTTAGCTGTTTGTTGCATTCAGCTGTGTTGTTTGATCTTGGCCAAATCCATATTCCTCCCTGGGAAATTTTCGTATTAGGTATTCTTCTCCCAGCAGCCACTCAAATTTTTTCATTCTGCACATTTTCTACTTCCAGGAGGAGAAAGCAAAGATCCCTCTGGAAACTTCTGGACGGGTTTGCACCATCATCAGAGCTGCATGATGGTTGGGGCGAGCCTCACAGATCCATCAAGGACAGTAAAAGTTCCAGGAACCAACCAGAAGCCAAGGTAAGTTGAGGAGAAGAATCCACATTTGGGCCCAAAATTTTACCAGGCAGCAGTTTTGAAAAGAAGCTAAGGATGTGCAGTGGAGAGAGAAATGCAATCGGCTTTGCTTTATGTCTTCTTACAGTTTTTACGTCTGTGTTGGAATTAGCTTCCTTTTTCCCTCTCTCTCACTTGAAGAGAACTAAACTCTGATAGTTAAGCTCAGAGTGAGCTGGACGGTCCACTATGTCACATAAGTACATTTCCAATTCTTGGTTCTGTTGTTTAAAGCAGTGCGATTATTGTACTCAGTAATATATTTCTTTGCTTGCCGGTGCCTCCTAGACCTGAAAGCATAAAAAAAATGCTTTAATAAACATTCGCATATTGCTTCCTTTGAAGCTGGGAGACTAATCTTGGGGATTGTAGAGTGGCTGGGGTTCGGGATATTTTAATGAATTATTACCTAATATTTCTTTTCTTGTGACACATATGTGATTAGTATATGTCTGCTCACTGATTAACTTTATTTACTAATTAAGTTTAGAATCAGCTGTCTTATGGTTATAGAAATAATTGTTTGATTAACGTGTGGGAATTTACATTTTCATTATGCTCCTGTGTAACTTCTGTCCCAATTAGAAGCAACACCCCATGCCGATCTGGGGCGCCGGCATTGCAATTTTCACCCATTAAGGAATAACAGTTATATTGATTGGTGATAATTGGGTGCAGATAGTAAATACACATTAGCAAAATTTAAATTATATCCAACTGGTTCTTTCAATTTGCTGCTAGAGTAACAAAGTTATAGAGATGGCCACCCATGGTTGGACAGGTTGGACAGAGTACGACCTCACACAATGGCTGATGCTCTTTTTGATCAGTAAGTTCCATGAAATTTCAAGAAGAGCTGTAGAAATCAGCCATCTTCTGGTATTTGATATCTGAGCTTGCAAGTATGTCCTTGAAGTTCTCTCTAGGCACCTCACCTGCCTCTCCCTAGTCCCCCCCGTTTCTCTGTCAAGAACACCCAGTGGCTCCCCATTGCCTGCCATTCTAGGTTTAAACATGCTGGCTGGTGCCCAAGGATGTTCAAAATACAATTCCTTCCTATCCATCCATTTATGGTGGGCTTTCTGATGTGAACAGAGACCCACTCAGGGTGTCTCAGGAAACAAGCAGGATTCACTATAAGGACATGTGTGGAGTGGAAGCACACCCAGGAAACCCATGGAGATAGGTGACTCAGGGCATTTCCACCTGTCTCCGTTTCTCTCTCTGTCTGGCTGTCTTCCTCTTTGTCTCTGTCTCTCCATCTCTACCTTCATCTCCAGTGTGCGTCTCTTCCTTTACGCACATCTATTCAAGTCTCCTATCTCACCACCAACCAGTTTCCCACCCTCCTCGTTTTCCCCTCTCCCTCACAAGCAGCCTGCGCAGCCTTGGTTTTGCTCTGTTTCTGACTCAACTCCACCTTCAGCGCATCACCTTCAGCCCCTCACCAGTGCCTTCAATCATCTATTTCTCTCATTTCCAAATCCTGAGGGAGGTAAGTGGCCTTTGGACTTTGCCATGTGTCATTCACCTTCCACTCTCACATTATTTGCCATTGACCTACCAGTGGGCTAAATTTTACTTAATACATTAAAGAACAAAAAAAAAATTCTTTGTGAATTTTAATATTATATATCATAAAGGAAACTTTTAATGAGTACCATAAATGGGGAGCAAGTATTTTCCTGATATACATTAAAATAAAAGCATAACAATTAAAAAAAATTTCAAGTCATATATCTGCCACCAGTTGTATATACATCCTATCCCCCTAGAAGCACTGGTCTAGCTCCTCATTCCTTTGAAGCTGCCACCACAGATGTTATTTGCCAGCAGCCTCAGGATTGGTAACCCTTAAGTCATGTGCCCATCTCTGTCCAATCAGCTGTGACTAGGGTGAGGGCGTGGTCATGTGATCTAGAACAGAGTCCTGTGGGTACCAGGCTTCCCTCAAGAGACCCAGTAGGCTGACTAAGCAATAAGTGACCCTCAAGGTACTTCTCGTGGTTAGGTTTCAAGCCAAATCCTCTACACACAAGATCACAGTTCATAGCAACTCCATGTGGAGGGCTTTAGTAGCCCCGTTTCTCTGTCCTTCAAAACCTAGCAGGGAAGAATAAACCCCTAAGTGTCCAAGGGAAGCTCGACTCCAGGCCCTGGCAAGATGCGGCTCTGTTTGGGACCATTCACAGACAGTTCCATCGAGAGCTGCATCTCTTTACCCTGGAAGCCAAATTCAGCTCCAATGGCCTCTGAAAATGGAACTCCTCCTCCCCAGATTCCTGAAAGGTGGAACTGCAGTCAGCCAGGCCATTAGCCGGCTGCCAGCGAGACTTTTTGCTGGGCCAGAGGAAAACCTTTTGGGGAGTGATGAAAATGCTAGGAGAACTGCCTCATGCAGAGAGAGGCCTCCATTCCTGATTGCTGATGATCACGCCATCAGATTGTAGCAGACCGGGGTGCTGCAGAGAGGTGAGGCAGGATGGCTCTGGCTGCAGAACTTGCTGTGTTCCCTCCATCTGCAGCTGGGCTGACCTCAGTGCAGCTCTCTGTCCATTGCATTTAATCCACCCCCACTCTGAGTGATACGCTGAGGGTATTTCTTACCCACTTCTTGCTTCTCCCCACCTCAGCACAGTACCCAAATTTTTAAAAAAAGTGATGCTTTGTGAAAGGAGCTGAAAATACAGCACATTGTCTGCTTCAGAGGGAAGAACTGTGGCTAGGATGTTGGCTGCCGGTGCCCTGAAACAGTGCCTGATGCGTGCTAGGTCCTCCGTTATGATTTGCAAATAGATGGATGAGACAGAGTGGAAGGTGTGGCTGGACTGAGCAGAGTAGGAGCCCAAAATGGAACAAGAACCACACTGAGTGTCTTTTCTGATGGGATCAAAAATATCGGCTTCCCCTGAAGGAAACTGGAATCGTTTTTAGTTCCGGCAGAATTCTCTCTTGGAGACTTGGCCAAGAAATTTTGTATAATGTAGTTTTCTAAGAGGAAGAAACTCCTGCCTTCCTAAGTGTAGCTCACAGTGGTCTCCAGGCCACACTCCCCAAGGGGGCAGGTGCTTGGCCCTGCCCAGTGTGGAGTGCAGGTTAGGGGGACAGGTTTTGAAGTCAGACTGCCTAGGCTTGACATGAGCTGACTGTGTGACACTGGACCACATGGTCAGTGTGGACAGAGTATTGGAGATGGAGCAGTGGAGAGGTAGGAAAGAATGTTCTATCCTGGCTTGAGTCTAGCCTTAGATCAATGCAGGTGAGGCTGGTGGGCAATTTCCTTACCTGTTAAAAATTACAGGATTGGAGTGAGTGCAGATCTCAAGAACAGCACAGTCCAACAGAAATATTTTACAAGCCACAAGTGTAACTTTAGATTTTCTTGTAGCCATATTAAAAATGAGAGAGAGAGAGAGAGAGAGAGAGAGAAGAAGAAGAAATAGGTGAGATTAATTTCAATAATATATTTTATGTAACTCAATATATCAAAAGCATTATATATTCAATATGTAATCAACATAAAGGATTATTAGTGTAATATTTTACGTTCTTCCTTTTCTACTGAGTCTTCAAAATCGGGTGTGCATTTTACATCTTACAGCACATCTCAGTTTGGACTGGCTACATTTCAAGTATCATTAGTCACATGTGGCCAGAGGCTGTACTGACAGCACAACTGCAGGGCTTCTCAGGTCTTGTATTTAGATTGTGGGATTTTAAGGTGGACTGTGCTTTTATTGCAGCAAGAGGGATTGAGGTCAAATACAGGAGAGATTCGTGTGTGTGGAGGGGTGCAGATTGGGGCACTGAGGGAGGCTGTGGAATCACTAAGCCACTGGATTCCGACAGAGCTGGGTTCAAATCCTGGTTCTGCCACTTACTGGCTGAGAGTCCTTGGGCAAGCCACTTTATCCTTTTAAGCCTGAATTTCCTCATGTGTAAGTTAGTTATGACCTTAGGGGAGTCATGCAGATTAAATAAGATAATATATGTAAAGCACTTAGCTCAGTACATGGCATAGTTTACATACTTAATTATGACAGATATTATTCCACTGTGGCAAAATTAAAACCAAAATCACATGCATTGGAGAAAAATGGGGTTTTTTCCCCTTTTTCTCTCTGTAGGACAAGAGTTGTGTAAAGGTTCTAGCCTTTAGAAAAGAATGGAAAATTTGTGGTAGTAGACCCTTATTCCCCATCATATGTTGTGACAGACATCACTAATCAATCATAGCTTCTGTCCATCTGAGTCCTGATTAAACCTCAGGAGCCTTCTCAACACAGACAGTTGCTACCCATCAATCTCGACCGGCAAGCAGATGAAATGTATGTGCCATCCCTGCCTTAGCTCATTAGCATTGTGTGACAGAAGGCAGATGTCAGAGCCCCAGGAGGCATTACTAAAAAATGACCAAAAACAGGGGAGAGAGAGAAAGAGTGAGAGCACGAGAAAAGGCTAGCAGGGACTTAAAGTGACCAGTCAGAGATGGGACTTTTTCCTGTCTGAGTGTTTCTTCCGTCTTGGAGTCAGGGTATCTGAGCCTAAACATGGTTCCTCTCTGAATCCTGCGCTGGCTGGAGCCTTGGGTACCAGACGTCTCTCTGGAGTGCCTTCCAGGGCCATGCCTCTGAGCTGGGGTCGAACCCTGGCTATTTCATCCAGGGAGGCGAGTTCAGTTAGAATTCCAAGGGCCCAATTTATCTTGTGCTGAGCTGCCAGCTGGTAATGAATGGCCGGCAGTTTCACCAACGGCCCTGCTTCCCGATCATCACTCTTGCTCAGCCCCTCGGGCACCGAGGGTCTCACACGGGGGTGTGCTAGGTCCAGCCCATCCATCCCCCGCCCATGGAGGGAACATCTTCCTGCACCAGCCCCGGGGCGTCTCTCACAAAGATGAGGGATTGAGAGCCAAGTTGACACTCCTTCCCCCAGGAGACGATGCAGCAGAACCAAGAGGAGGTTTAAGACAAATGCAAAGAAAACAGGTCCATCCATCTTTCCTTCCTTTCTTTATTCACTCAACAAATATTTGCAGGGGCCCAGAGCAGTTTCTTAGGACCTGGAGAGGAGGTTGTAAAGATGCATGGGGCCTGGTTTCTGCCCTCAGAGTGTACAGGACACAGGGGAGGCTATGGCAAGTCTGTCAATAACTTGATAAATGTAATGACAGCTAAGGGAGGTCACATCACGTCACCCTCTGCTGGAAATCCTACAAGCCTTCTTGAGGCCTTTGAATAAAATTCTATCTCCTGACCTTGGCTTATAAGGCCTGATATATTGGGCCCCGCCTACCTCTTGGACCTCACCTTGACCTGCTGCCCTGTGCCTGTTGCCTACTCTGTTCCAGCTACAATGGCCAAAAGGTTCCCAGTCCCTCCACAGTTCCTGCTTCGGGGCCTTTGCACAGCCGTTCCTCCTGCCTGCAGTGCCCGCCCCTGACCTCCCCTTTGTTGGCTTCTTTCCATTCAAGTCTCAGCCCTATGGCCGCTTCCCAGAGCAGCCCTCTCTGACCCCCACTGACAGTTGCATATAGGCGAGTGATGCCAAACTAGTCTCTCTGTTTCCAGAGTCCATGTTTTGCTTGTTCTTGGTAGTGTTTCTTTTATTCACTATTTGGAACCTGGCTTGCTGACTTTGCTATTTGCTAGCTGTGTGACCTTAAGCAAGTCACTACAGCTCTCTGAGCTGCCAGTTTCGTCATCTGCAAAATGGGGCTAATAATAACTACCTAACTTAGAGACTTACTGTAAGGATGAAACGAGATAGTACAGGCAAAGAGCACAATGCTCGGCACATGGAAAGAACTCAGTAAATATTAGCTACTCTTACTAGTCTGTCTGTGGAGCTAATTGGGAATGAATATGACTCTTGTTCACAGAGTGGGGAGTGCTCAACTGGCCTGTCTTGTTAGTCTCTTTGTCAACCACCCTGCAACTGGAATTTTTCTCTTTTGCCCTTCAAATGCATCTACTCTGAGGATTCCCTCCAGCCTCCTGCTGGCTGCAAAAATCCAACAGGAATCTGCTTCTGCAGGGGCTGGCTTCCCATCTGGCTCTAATCACCCGCCTGCCACCCAAAGCATGAGCACCTCACGAATTAGGGAAATCAGAGGCAGCCACTTCAGACAGTGCGCAGGCAGCAGGATGCCAAGTGGTGGCAGAACCACTTGCTGAAGCTGAAATTAACAAGCTTCTTGGGTTGAATGTTTTAATTAAAAAAATGCTAGAGAATTATTTCCTTAATTCAGAGCCTTCTTAGTAATCACTTTCCCCTGCTTTGCCCTGAGACTATCTACAGCTCATTTAATGGATGGTCTCAGCAGCCTGAGTTGCATAGGACCAGTAGCTGGAATTTCAGGCTGTCAGATGGGGTGGTGCTCTTCAAGACTCCATTCTGGGGTCCCAGACCTCTTCATGTTGCGTGTTGCCTTTGGTCCACTGAATTAGGTGAATGGCTTAGTTGACTCCGGCTGCCATTACAGAATACCCTAGACTGGTGGCTGAAACCACAGAAATTTGTTTTCTCACAGCTCTGGAGGCTGCAAGTCCAAGATCAAAGTGCTGGTAAGTCTGCTCTTTTCTGAGGTCTCCCCCCTAGACTTGCAGATGGACATCTTCTGGCGGGGTCCTTACATGGTCATGCCTTGGTCTGTGTCCTATCCTGTTCTTATAAGGACACCAGTCATATTGGATTAGGGCCCACCCTAGTGACCTCATTTTTGCCTTAATCACCTCTTTAGAGGCCTTATCTCCAGAAATTCCCTGGCGGTCCAGTGGTTAGGACTCCATGCTTTCACTGCCAAGGGAGTGGGTTCAATTCCTGGTTGGGAAACTAAGATCCCACAAGGCACACGGTGTGGCCAAAAAAAAAAAAAAAAAAAAGACCTTACCTCCAAATGCAGTCACATTCGGAGGTACTGGGGGTCAGGACGTCAACATAGGAATTTGAGGGGGACACAATTCAGCCCATAACAGCGGTCTTTCTTTTTGCTTCCACAGCGCCCCCCTGCCGCCCCGCCCCGGCCGTACCTTCTTCTAGCTCAGAAATGATCACACTCTACTGTGATGGCCTGGATAGTTCTCTTTCTCTCTAAATTGTACATTTGTGAGGGCAGGATCCCATTTTTTTTCCCCACTGGGGTATCCCCATAATACTTAGGACACTGCCTGTACACAGTAAATACTCAACAAATATTTATAAAGCCCGTGAATGTATTTGCCATCTTGGCCAGCCTTAGAATTAAATGAGGGGAAAAAGAAGGAAGAGCACCCACCCCATATACTCAGTTTGAGGCTGACCTGTGGCTGGGTCTGGTGGGATGCTGCCGCATGGCTACGCCACCACACCCAGTTTCTCCTTTGAGGCATCACCTGTAGGTTTTTTTCTCTTCTTCAGTTGGTCACCCCACCCTCCTCATTCTACCGTCTCATCAGCTAGACCAGTGTGGTGAATATATCCAACAATACCCACCAACTCTGCTGCAGGTGGCTGACCCAGCTTTCTCCAACTGTAAACATCCTAGACAGATCAATAAAGGTCCCTTTCTTAGTGGCTGGGAAAAAAAAAAAAAAAGGGAGCAGTTGATCTTGTCTGGGGTGAGTCATCCTGCTTTAAAGGTTAGGGTGGAAGTGAAGACATCTATATTGTTTCATGTCCAACGTTGGCAAATCAAGTGATATTTTCTTAATGACTTTGCGTGAACATCTCAGATATGACTACTTTTTTTCCCTCATTGATCTTCTTGCCAGCTGCCGTCACCCTTTAATTGTAAGTCTCCTGCCCCTCCCTGCTCCTAGCCTCTCTGACAAATAGATAATAATGATCTGTAAACAAACATGTACATACACCAGGGGAGCAACTCTTGAAAAGAACTCAGCATGGCAGGCAGAGCAGAAAAGCGTTGAAGCCACTCAGACCCCAAATAGAATCATGGCTCTGCCCTTTCTACAACAGTGCCATCCGATAGAGCATTTGGTGGGGATGGGAATGTTCCATAGCTGTGCTGTCCGGTATGGTAGCCACTAGCCACATGTGGCAAATGAGCGCTTGAAATGTGGTTAGTGCTACTGAGGAACTGGATTTTTAATTTATTTTAATTTATTTTAATCTAAATAGTGACAGGTAGCAAGTAGCAAGTGTCACGATCAGTGCAATTTTAGAGGCCAGTCATGTCACCTCTCTGAGCCTCTACTTGCTCCCCTGTAAAATGGAAATAATAATCTCTACTGCATGAGTACAACACTAGCTGCTTTAACTAGAAGGTTCCATGGCACAGTGGCTCCAAGACATCAGACATCTACTTCTTGCCTGTGTAATAGTCTAGGGCATGTCTCTTCCAAGGGACATTCAGGAATTCAGGATGATGGGCTCTGTGACCTCCCACACATAGTCGCTCCAGTTACCCCAGCACAGTCAGCAAAAGGGGGAAAATAGCAGAATTTTAAGACTAAGGATTTTATCTTAAGCAATTAAATCAGGAGTTGTAACATCATTTCCACTCTCCTGACTTTTAGTAAAAACTCACTCGCATTGCCAAGCATAACTGCAAGAGGAGCTGAGAAATTTAGTCTCTAGCTAGGCAGCTATGTCCCAACTAAGACTCTCTTGCTATGGGATAAGGAAAGAACACATTTTGGAGGACAGATAACTGCATCCATTGCACCCACTTTGCAGGGATGTTGTAAGGGTTAAATGATATTAGGTATGTAACACAGCACTTGTGTATCAGTCAGCTTTTGCTGTGAAAGGAAACAACCTTTACACTTAGTGTCTTAGGACAACACGTAGATCCTAGAACCACCAATTTAGCTCACAATTTGGGCTGGGTTCACTTGAGTGTTTCTAGTCTCAGCTGATCTCAGCTTATACATGCCATTTCAGTCCATTGCTGGGTGGTTTGGATTGATGGAGGAACTGGCTGATCTAGGATGGTCCCAGCTGGACTATCTTGTCTCTGCTTTACTTAAATTCTTATCCTGCAGTTGGTTAATGACAGGGTTCTGAGATAGTGAGGGGACATGCCCAAGGCCTTTTGGGGCTTAGGATTGGAACTGGCACCCAGTCATTTCTGCCACGTCTTGTTGACCAAGATGTGTTCACAAATAACAGGGCCAATCAAACTTCAGGAGCAGGAAAATACACTCTGTCTCTTGATTGGAGGAGATGCCAAGTCGTATTGCCAAGGGTTATAGATACAGGGAGGGAAATAATTAGAGCCATTTTTTGGGCAAACAGTCTACCATAATTTGGCACACAGTCCATTCAACACATGATGATATAATAATATTATTAACCCATGAAGGCAAATGTATTTTTCTATATTCTCCATTCATTTATTCATTAAAAAAAGTATTGAGTATTTACTATGGGTCCAGCTCTGTGCTAAAGACAGTAGCTGGCTTTGGTGTGTTGGGCATTGAACTGCTACCAAGAAGTCAAGTTAATTTTTTTTTAACATCTTTATTGGAGTATGATTGCTTTACAGTGTTGTGTTAGTTTCTGCTGTATAACAAAGTGAGTCAACTATATGTATACATATATCCCCATATCCCCTCCCTCTTGCGTCTCCCTCCCACCCTCCTTATCCCACCCCTCTAGGTGGTGGCAAAGCACCGAGGTGATCGCCCTGTGCCATGCAGCTGCTTCCCACTAGCTATCTATTTTACATTTGGTAGTGTATACACGGCCATGCCACTCTCTTACTTCTTCCCAGCTTACCCTTCCCCCTCCCTGTGTCCTCAAGTCCATTCTCTTAATTTTTGTGTCATAAAAAGAGAACAGATAAACTTCAGAATAGATGCTGGTTCTCCACCTCTCAGCCCTTGACTGGTGCCCAGCATTCTCTTGTCATTTCCCCGGTACCTCTGATGAAAAGGTGCCTTGTTAACTGTGACCCCCGCTGTTTTGACTATGGTGTGGTCATCTCTCTGAGCCTGGGTGAATTATCAATGAGGTTTGTAACCGCTTGTGGTTTTGTCTGCCGGAGGGAAGCACTTTGAGATGAACCTGGATGGATCCAGCAGGAACTGACAGAAGCCTTTGGAAAGAGAGAATAAACAGCCCACTTATTCAGAGGGCTATAAAAGGAATCCTTCTTGCTTCTGCGTAAAATGACTTGTCTTGCCTGCAAGATGAATCAGAAGCATAAAGGGTGATGAATGAGAGTGATTTCCAAAGCACTGGGAAATATCGTGGGCCCCACAGCGAAGTCACATCTGGTGACTGCAAGATACATCTTGTGCCCAATGCTATCCATCTCTGTCTCTCCCCAGGTACCTGTAGCCTTGCTCCCACTATCTTGCTATCAAAACCAGCATTCCTTTGCAGCTGAAAACCTTGTTGGGGACATGCTCTCTGGACCTGACAACTCCCAAACAAAAATAAAATGCAAATTGAAGACTGAAATGCCCAAGATAGGGGATCCTAGAAAGATAAGCACTACCGGCTCTTGTCTTCTCCTGCCTTGCCTCTCTCTTGCTTTGAGCATCAGTGACTTATAAAAGAAGCAGACGGGGACCATTTGCACCAGAAAAAAAACCTCCTTGGGAAGTTTGCTCCCTCCAACATTTTGTTATGAAAAGTTTCAAACATATAGCAAAACTGAAAGAATTTTATTTATTTATTTATTTATTTGCTTTGTCACTTATCTGTCAATCAACCAGCCTTCTTATTTTTCTGATACTTTTCAAACTAAATTGTGGTCATCAGCATACTTTGGCAGGGGATTTTGAAGACCACAGATGTCAGGAACCCACAGCCAGGTCCTTGAATCACTATCCAGGAGATCTGCATTTTAAATAATTTTAACCCCATTTTGTTAGAGAGAAAACTGAAGCACAGAGCTGAGAGACAGGACCTGTCCAAGACCACATAGCAAGTAAGTGCTGAAGCTGGGATTTAAACTCACTCAGGGCCTTTTATACTCAGCCTGTGCTCTGCCCTTTCTGGTACAGAGGCTGCCTGTAAGGTCTGCTCTTTCTTATGGCCCAGAACTGCCTGTGTAGGTGTAGGAGGAGCTCAGTGACTGTGTCTCTGACTTTTCCTTAGCACTTCTGTTTAGAGGGTGGGACTTCAGCCAGACCAAGACATAGAGCGTGTGGTCAGGACAAGGGTTCCAGCTTTCCTAGCAGCCACTGAACCACAAGTTATTGAACCTCTTGAAATCTGTAAAATGGGCATAACAATGGTTCCTGACTCGTGAGTTTAATGAGATCATTCATGGAAATGTGTGAGTGCTGAAAAGAATTAGCTTTTATGAAGGTATTTGTTAATAAGTGTACTCTTATCAATCTTAGTCTATAAACTCAGGCGAGCATAAAAATGTAACTTAATTTTTTTCCTCTAGTAAACTCAGTTTTATTTTGAGCCCCTGTTTTACATCAGCTTCTTCAGAAACGGACCCTAAGTTGAGGATGTATGTAAAAGTGACGTACAAGGAAGTGGTCTCAGGAAAATCTGATCAAGGAGTAGGCTAGTTAGACTCTCAAGGGAAAGGGTCAAGCCAGGTCCCATGGAGGGTAACCTTCACTGAGTACCACAGGGCCCTGGGGACAGTAATGGCCACACATCAGAATGTTCCAGATTGGGGGCATGGAAGCTGAAAGGCTTGTATCTCCTTCTCCCTGTACTCATCAGCACTAGTTAAGGGCTGTACTGGGGAATGTGAGCACCTGGGCATTTTGGGCTCTCTAGGTGGGCAGAGCCAAGGGGGCTCTGGAAGCCTGGGGGCAGCCCTGCCACAAAGAGATGTAGGTGCTGGCCATAGGGCGTCAAAGCACACGGGGAGACCGTGCGCGTGAAAATGGCAAAGGGTCTGAGGGACGTAGGTGGGGTCCTGATAGCGTCAGCTACAGACCCCATTCTGCCTCAGAGCAGAAATCTAGACTAGGTCTAATTGGGGTTTCCCTGGGGGACATTCATAGTAACAAAGTGTGGCAGTGAGATGGGGATCAGATCCTTCTGTTCTAGTCTATTCCCCCTGGCCTGTGTGCTCTTCATGCCTCTGCCCATCTAGGTCACTGCTTAATGAGTCTGAATTTCTGACCAAAATGTCCTCTCGGGTCCTCAGCTTAGTCTGTAGGAGCCCTTCTGCGGCTTTCATACCACTCTGGGATTCAGGAGACTCAGTCTCCAGGACCCACTTCGGCACCTGGATTACTCTTCTGCTTCCACGCTGCACTTTGGCACAGGAGTCTGAGAAGGATGGGTCTCAGGTTCACAGGTCAGACGTACCCATGCTGGGCACTGAGAGCTGTGAGGTCTTACCTTTTCCCCTCCTCAGATTACACCCAAGGGAAGGGCTGGGGCAGGTGCCTGCTGCTCTCAGATGCCCCAATCTACCCGGCATCCTTCATTGCTCCCCAAATTAACCTGGGAGTCAGGTGGGTGAGAAACAGAGTTCTTTCTCAGAGTCCTAATAATATCTGAGCATTTTGGTTCTTATTCTCTAATTCCTCGATTCCAGGGCAGCTTTTCTAAGAATAGGATATCTTGTTCTTACTAAACATTCTCCCAAATATTTTATCGGCTGCCCAAGAGTGCTTCTTACACTTTACATCAGAATCAGCTGGGGAACTTACTAAAACTTCAGCTTTGCTTAGGTCAAATCCCCAGAGATTCTGATTCAGGAGAAAGACTTCAAAACTCACAAGCCAGGAACCTGATTGCTTAATTATGTCTACTCTTCTGTGTCAATTCTTTCTCAGGCAGAGATGCCCTGACAGCCACTTGCTGCCTGAATGGGGAAAAAGGATGAGCTGTAAGGAAAACAACTCCAGTCAATACTCCAGAACGTTATGCTACTGCACAAGGCTTTATTCTAACTTGTGAAGCCCTTTTAAAAATTATCATAAACTCTTTGTTTCGTCTCTATGTGCCTCCTTACTTCCAGCTACGTTCCTCATTATACAGATACCCCCTTGTGATCTTTGTATTTTGATGTGGCTTTTTCTTTCCCTTCTGCAGCAGCTTCTTTGCCGAATCCTCCCCACTGGATATTTTTTCTTTATGATAGTTATGGGGTTAGATAAAAATCCACTTAGCTGTGGGTTCTTCCTAAAATTCATACTGAACGCTTGTGTAAAAGAGACCACTTGCTCTGAGGGAAGGAGTCAGCTGAACGCTGTGGTCAAGAATGTAGATTCTGGGGCTGATACTCTGTCTCTGCCTCTTTCTACCTGTATGATTTCCTTTCACTTATTTCACTCTGTAAAATAAGATGGTAATAGCACCTACTTCTAGGGTTTTGCAGAGCTTTAATAAGATATGGTATGTTAATATAAATAAGAATGAGATATGGTATGCTCTCTTACAACAGAGCCTGGTGCATTGTAAGTTTTCTAATAAGTATTTGCTATGTTGTTATTATTATTGTTAGTTCAGAAACAGTATTCCTTATTGCTTTCCCCCTACTTTTATTCATCAAATTTTTTGAGTATGTATCTCACCTCTTTAACAAGGCAGTGAGCTCTTGGAGGCAGCCAGACTGCTTGGGATTAGATCCCGAATTTATCCCTCCTCAGCTCTGTGACCTTGGGAGAGCCCCTTCACCTTCCTGAGCCTCCGTTTCCTCTCCTGAAGTAATGGGAATAATAATAGAACCAACCCTGCAATATTGTTTGTATATGTGCAACTTGCTGGAACATAGTAAGGACTAAATAAATGTTAGCTAGCATTGTTGCTACAGGTACAGGCATTAGTAATGCTATCCCACTGAAAGCTGAGCTCACAGATTTTGTTCAATAAATGCTGGTTGGTTGACAGGTGACCCCCTTCCATGTCAGACAACCAATGACACTCCAATCAGAGGGTTTCTTCTCACTAGGAAGGAGCATGGGCCCTGCCGTAATACATAAAGCAGCAGCTCCAACATCCACTCAGGCTGATCTAGGAACAAGAACACGGGGTGGAAACAGACACTGAAATACGATGCTCCCGGCCCAATAAAATTGTCAGATGGGTCTACCCTGACCAAGTGCCTGATTAAGCGAATCTAAGTGTAGCTGTAGTTTACTCCACGGCACCACTGATGAGCGGGGAATCGATGGATAGTCTGAGCTGCAAGCAGAGGCGGTGCAGCGAGGTGAGGGCATTCAGGCAGGCCTCCGCTGGCAGAAAAAATCAATGATGTCTCCAGGACTGCCTGGCAAGAGGGCCATAAATCATGATGGTAATCGATGGCTTGGGGTGGACAACCCTGAGGCAGATGTGAGGGCTCCAGAGGAGGTGGAAGGACCCAGGTCCCAGGGGCGTTATATCGAATAGGCCAAACAGCCCCAAACCTGGCTCCGCCGTTTCTAACTGTGTGACCTTGGGCAAGTCACTTAACCTTGCAGGAACCATTTATGCATCTACAGAAATGGGGGTATTAATACTTCACAGGGCTAGAGATGCAGACTGACTCCCCCCGTACACGATGGCAGCTGCATGTCGCTACTGAGCACTTGAAATGCAGCAGATCCAAAATGAGATGTGTCATAAGTATGAAAGGTCACATTAGAATTCAAAGACTTAGTATGATAAAACAAATGGGAAGTTATCTCATTAATGCTTTTTTGTATCGATTGCATGTTGAAATAATAACATTTTGGATATATTGGGTTAAATAATATATATCATTAAATGTAATTTCACCTGCTTATTTTTATTTTTTTTAAATGTGGCTACTAGATAAAATGAATGTAAAATATCTCCTTAGTTTTTTTACACTGAACACATGTTGGAATGGTAATATTTGGAGTATACTGGGATAGATGAACTAGCACACTAAAATTAATTTCACTTGTTTCTTTTTACTTCTTTTAAAAATGTGGCTACAAGAAGTCTGAAAGTACATATGGGACTCTCACTGTATTTCTATTGGAATGACACTGGTCTAGTTTCTTCTAAGTTTTTGCTTCATGAAATTTGATGGATTGCTGTGCTGTCCTGGACAGATCACTTCTTCCTCCCTGAGTCTCAGTTTCCTCACCTTTCAGAAGGAAAGGATAATCACAGTTAATATTTATTGAACCTTCACCACGTACCAGGTACAGGCAGACCTCCTTTTATGGCGCTTCACCTTATTGCCCTTTGCCGATACTGCGTTTTTTACAAATTGAAGCTTTGTGGCAGCCCAGTGTTGAGCAAGTCTGTTGGCACCATTTTTCCAATAGCATCTGCTCACTTAGCGTCTCTGTGCCATGTAGGGAAGGGGAATAAAAGAGTACGGCTCCCGTTTAATTAAGTGCATACTCCTGTGCCAGGTCCCAAGTGAACACTGAACCTGCATTACCTCATTCAGTCTTCACGAGGACCTAGGAGGTAGGGTACCAAAACAAGCTTCTGTTGCCAGATGTGGAAACTGAGGGTGGGAGGAGCCAGGTGTATCTGGGTCCCCACACCCCATGACCTCACCTGTTCCCTGGCTGCAGATAGAACAGGGCTCTTTCTGCCCCTCAGTTCAAGCCCCCACCTCCACCCCGACGTGGGCTGCCCTGCATTCGTTAAAGCCACTTTTGGATCGTTTCTGCCCTCCAGTCGGCTTGGTAATGGCGAGAGCCTAGAGTCCTGCTCTTCATGCTCCAAACTGAATTACATCCATCAGCCTGGTGCCAGCACTCCTGTTCCTGGGGCCTTCCCAGCTTTAATTAGAATATTTTTATTTTCCCTAGGAAAGGGAGGACAGCCGATCTCAACTTCAGTAACCTTGCCAGGGGCAAGAACCTGGAACCGCGGGGCTCATTGGCCATCAGATGGAGCAGCCAGTAGGAGAGGGGGTGGAGGGCTGTGACACTGGGTTTGCACAGGGGGTCCCTCTGCCTTCTTTCTCCCACCCTCAGCAAGCTGGTGTGTTGCTAAAACTGGCAAAGAGGTAACCCAGCAGGAAATGTCTTTGAAGAGGACACATGCATGCATATGCACGCTCACACACACACACACACACACACACACACACACACACACACACACAGCCATGAGGGACAAGGGAGTCATTTCATTAGCACATGGGCTCAAGCTGAAGTACAGCAACATCAGAAGAACAGAAGTACCTGGTGGAGAGCCTGAGAGGCGAGCGTCGTGGTTCACCCCACACACTGAAGCAAAGTGGTTATAGGGCAGCTCCGCCCCAGGGAAATTTAATGCAGGCTTCATATGGAATTCTTAAATTTTCTAGTAGCCATTTAAAAAAAAAAAGTAAAAGGAAACCGGTGAAATTAATTTTAACAATCTCTTTTAGTTAACCCTGTACATCCAAATATTATCATGTCAACATGTATTCAATATGAAAAATTATTATGAGATGTTTCAAACGAAGTCTTCAAAATCTGGCTGCATTTTACACTCACAGCGGGCTTCCCTTGGTGGCACAGTGGTTAAGAATCTGCCTGCCAATTCAGGGGACATGGGTTCGAGCCCTGGTCCGGGAGGATCCCACATGCCGCGGAGCAACTAAGCCCGTGCACCACAACTACTGAGCCTGTGCTCTAGAGCCCGCGAGCCACAACTACCGAGCCCACGTGCCACAGCTACTGAAGCCCGCGCACCTAGAGCCCGTGCTCCTCAACAAGAGAAGCCACCGCAATGAGAAGCCCGCGCACCGCAACGAAGAGTAACCCCCGCTCGCCACAGCTAGAGAAAGCCCGCACGCAGCAACGAAGACCCAATGCAGCCAAAAATAAGTAAATAAATAAACTACACTCACAGCACATCTCAGTTGGGACTTGATGGCTTTGGTGCTCGCTTGCCGTGTATGGCTGTGATCATCTGCGCTGGAGCCTTGTGCTGCTTGGTTAGTGGCGTTATCTTGGACAAGTTGTGAATCTCTCTCCCCTCACTTCCTTCGTCTGTGGGCTGTGTGATGATCATGGCTTCTAACTCACAGGCTGCTATGAGCATTAAATGAGGTAATTCACGCACTGTGTGCCTACACATTGTAGGTCCTGGCATGTCAGCTATTCAGTGATTGTTGCCATAGAATAATGATAGCTCATATGTAGGATGGTGTCATACAAACAGGGCCTTCTGCTCATTGCTTTACACTCTTCATCCGCTTTAAGCCCCATCACCATACTTTGAGGTAGAAATTATTAACATCTATGTTTTACACACACAGAAACCGAAGCTCAGAGAGGGGCTGAGTAACTCCCTCTGCTCTCAGGATGAAACCTTAAAATAGCTGGTTAGGGTGTTTGTAATCTGTCCCTCTCCACCTCCGTAGCTGGCAGCAGAGTGACTCTGAGCAGCTGACCTGGATTCAAATCTTGTCGCTGCCACTTAGCAGCTTTGTGACCCTAGACAGGTTACTTCCCCCCTCTGAGCCTCAATTTCATCATCTGTGAAATGGGGGCAATTTAATCCCTAAGGTTCTCGTGAAGATTTAATGAGTTAATATGTGAAGAGTGCTTGGCACAGAGTAAGTAGCGCATAAGTGTAGGCACTTTTATTCTTTTTATTAACGGCATTTTTCATCTCTGCCTATTCCCACTGTAAGCTCCAGGAGGGCTGTATTACTGCGGTCCCTTCCCCGGATGGACCACATTCTCTCTTCCTACACCATGGGTCTTTACCCAACCTGTTCCTTCTACCTGCATCACATTCCTTCCTTCCCTTATTCCTTTCTAGCTTTGCTGCCTCTTCCTCTAGGAAATCTGGACTTAGTTCCCTCCAGGAGTGTCCACTGCCCGTCCTTCTACCTCCCCACATGGCCCTGGGATGCCTGCTTATCCTCTGTCCTGGGGCAGAGGCTTCATCGGGACAGGACCATGGCTGTCATGTGCATCTTCACTCCAGCCCCCAACACAGGGCCTGGCTCAGAGAGAACGCTTGGAAATATGTATGACCTACACAGAGATCCCCCCAATCCTTGCAGAAAACGTGGGAGCTGTTCTTTCACTGCTTGGTTTAGGTTGGCTGTTGGTTCATGGCACAACGCTGTCATTTCTAGCTGCGTAGAAGGCTGAGTCCCTTCACCTCTTTGTATATCCGCCCCCCTTCGCTCCCACACTGTACTCAATCAAGGCATAATTTACATACAGTGAAAGGCACAAACCTTAAGTCTACAGCCTCATTAATTTTGCCAAATGCAACCTTCTTGTATCGCTCAGATCAACTTATATAAAATAACTCCAGAAGCTTCCCTGTGCCCCTTCCTACTCAGTACCCTTTCTCCCAGAGGTGAGCATTATGCTGGTTTCTATCACCATAGTCTAACTTTGCCTGTTGAACTTCAGATCCATGAAATCCTATAGGGTATGTTCTTTCGTGACCAGCTTCTTTCACTCAGCATAATTTCTGAGATTCGTGCATGCTGTCACGTACATCAGTGGTTCCTTTCTTTTTATTGCTGAGTGGTATTCCATGGTATGGGTCCATAATTATTATTTTTTAATCCATTCTCTTGTTTGTGGACATCTAGGTTGTTTCCTGTAGAGGTCTCTCTGTTTTCATTTCTCTTAGGCATTTAGGTACATCAGAGCAGCATTGCTGAGTCCTATGGTAACAGTATGTATTACTTTATTAGAAACGAACAGATTTCCAAAGTGGTTGTACAGTTTTACTTTAAGTCATTATGGCTCCATTTTCTCTGCTGTAAACTGGGGATAATGCACATCCCTCTGTCATGGAGGCTTTCTAATGAGGAAGTCAGATATTTGCAGCTGAGCGGCTTAGCTCTGATCGTCGCTGTTCGCATCTCCTCTCCTGTGGGGTGATGTGCACCACTGATTGGTGTGGACGGAGAAAGGGAGGCAAGGACTCAGCTCCACAGCCAGGCTGCTATGGGGCCAAGCTGTCGGCCCTGAACAAGAGCTGGGACACCTTGAAGGTATCTCTCCTCTCCAGCTCCTCAGTGGGATTTCATGGTCTCCCCGCCCTGTGAGGCAATTCAGGTAATTATGATTATCTGCACCTCAGAGACAGAGAGGGCAGAAGACTGTCAGCCCCCAGAAAACACTCCTGCCCCCACCTTGAAGAGGGACCTGCAGGTGTGGTGCCCTGGCCGCCATGAATCCCCCTGTTTTAACTGACCAGGAAGGGACATTCTAAACAAAATTCACAGCCTGTTCCCTGAGTCCTGCAGATGTGGCGTTCTTTTGGCTGCTTTGATTAAGGCTCCTCACAGCCACCATTAAAAACAACTTTTTCCTGGGGATTTGGATTCAGTTGTCAAAATGGTTCTGGTTTGAAACTCTGCATATAAAATCTAAGCCCTGAAGCCGGTGATTTTGGAGGTGTGTCTCTGTGGGTTTCTCCTGTTGGTGGAATTTCCCATCTTTATCTTCTTATATAGATTTCAAAAGGCCCAGTGGCTCAGCATCAGACAGACATCGGTTCAACCCCTGGCTCTGCCACATACTATCTGGGTGACCTTTGACAAGTCAGTGCCTCTGTCTGAGCCTCAGTTTCCCCACCTGAAAAGCAGAATTATTATTAATTCTGTGGCCAAGACCACAAGTGTTCTCCCTCCACCCAGTAGCTATTCTCCCATTTCCTTCCCTGACTTGTGTTTGGATTCATGGTCACCCAGAGTAAAAATTTCATTTCCCATCACTCCCTGCTGCTAGGGGTAGTCATGTGACTAATTCTGGCTGGGGTGATGTAAGCATAAATGTCACCTGCAGCTTTCTGGAAGGACCCTAAAAGAGACAGATGCTTTTCTTTGTCCCTTCCTCCTTCCTGCTGGCTGGAATGTGGTTGTGATGCAGGAGCTCAAGAAGCTATATTGGGCCATGAGGAGAAAGCCACATGCAAGAAGGAAGGAGCTCTAGTCATTCACACATGTCCTGAACCAACTCTCTGAACTTGTTTAACATAGGAAAGAAGTAAACTTTCTTAAGCCACTGTTCTTTTGTTTTGTGTCCTTGCAACACATTCGAATCCTAATTGATACTTGCTATTTGTAGGATTAGATGAACTAATTCCTGTAAAGATGTTAGCAGAGCGCCTGGCTCATAGTAAACACTCGGTATGTTATAGATATTTGTACTATTTTTAAGGCAAAAGCAAAAAACATGAATTGTGGTTGGGCAATCTGGCACATCATCTCTGATTTGATTTAGGTGAAAGGAGAAAATTCTAAATAGAGCTCCTTGAGCTGGTGTGTGTGTGTGTGTGTGTGTGTGTGTGTCCGTGTCCCCAGGGCCAATACTTCTGCCGGAACTTCATAGATGTGTGCATGGGGTCTGTTTATTCCCAGGGCTTTGGTCTGGCTGGCACTGGCTCATGTCCTCAGATGACTCCTCCTCTTTCTGCATCTGGAATCCCATCTCTTCATTTCTAATCACCCTGTCTGGGGCCACAGCCTGGAAACCGTGGGCTGTGTTATAATTCCGTGTCTTTTCCCCAGTGCACGGAGTGCCCCACTGACGAAATTGGCCCATATGATCCTTTACTGCCTTTTTTATCCAGGAATTAAGGCTTCCCTTGGCACATCTCTGAGGGAGGCTGGGGAAGGACAAGGCATGAGCCTCCCCAACTCTGATGCCTTAAAAGCAGAAATCTGAAAACAAGAGCCCTGCAGGGCCCAGTGCAGTCTGCACTCTGTACCTCGGTCCCCTCAGTTCCTGCCAGCTGAGAGGCTTCCCCAGGAAGCCACAATAACAAGATGATTACATGTTGAGCACCTGCGCTGTGCTAGACTTGGTGCTAAACCCCTCCCATGCATTCTTTCATTTAATCCTGATGCCATGCTGGTATTGTGCCCATTTTACAGGTGTGGAAGCAGAGGCTCGGAAAGGTCAAAGAACTTACCCCGCATCACACGCTAGTCTGGAGTCAAGCTCCACAGGCTCTGCTACAAACCGTGACCCCTCCCACCTGCAGTCCCTTTTTCCCTCTGGAGCCTTCTGCCCTGAACTGTGCTCTGAGTGGGCGCTAAAGACATACTCATGGATACCTGAAAATAGATGCTCAGTGGTTGCCGGGGGAGATGGGAATCTCAGACATGGCTGGCCTCAGAATCCCTATGTTCATTCTTACTTAACATTTTCCTCCCAAACAGAAAATGCTTTATTGTTCCTTTTTGATTATAAAAGCATTTGTGCTCTTCTAAAACATGCAGATGATATAAAGGTGTAGAGAAAAGCATGCATTTCACATTCCGAAGAATCAAGTATGTGATTATGTGAGTGTGATTGAGTCCTCCCATGGGTCAGCCCAGCTGGGTGTGCCGTAGACAAGGCTGACTGGTGCAGACCCATCCCTGCTCCTAGCGACTCCCTGTGAGCACATGGACACAGATCCTTCCAGACTGTTTTCTGTATAAAGTCACACGACACACATTTTTTAAAAATGGGGCCCTTTTATAGAATTGTCACAGTTTTTCTCTTACTATCATCTAATGAGGTCTTTCCACTCCCTTCCCAGAAAATAGAGCCTAGCAGAATGGATTTTGCTTTGGGTTGTATTTATTTTTTTGAATCTAGGGTGCCAAGGCTTGAGGTACTCATATTCCTTGGTTTATGGTGCCTTTCCATTATTGTCTGCAAGTGACCTATGTGTTATACATTCATTCATTCATTCATTCATCCATCCATGCATCCATCCATTCATTCCCTTGATCATCATGACCCACTCTCATTCCCCCCACTCCAGGCAGGCAGTCTAATCTGTTTGGTATCTTTTTATTTGTTCCTGGACAACATGTTTTGTGTGCATATGTTTCTCATTTACCTAAATGGTACTGTGCTGTGGGTTTCATCCTGTTTGTTACTTTCTTCATGACACTGTGATTTGAAGCTCCACCTGGTGTGGGCCCATCATATTTTACTCATCCATTTATTTAGGGGCAGATACTAGAGGGCCTCCACCTGCTGCCCCAGCAGACAGCACGGTGGTAAGCATCCTCACGTGTGCCCCTGTAAGGCCCCGAGTGGATTTCTCTGCAGTGGATTGTCAGGTCATGGGTCACATGGACTCAACCTCCAGAATGGCTGCCCCTGGCTGCCCTCCCAGTCAGTACCTTCATGTGATGCAAACGTCAGCAAGTATCTTCTGATTGACCCCACCTGGGTCCTACTACACCAGGACCCTCCGCAGTCTTTGCTTAGGATCACTTCTGAAAAGCTAAAGGTTTAATATTTAGGTGTAATCATGTAAAGGTCCTAATAGCTATTTGGCGTCTCCTCCCACTTCAGAACTACAGTGCCTCCTTGCCCTCACTTGTACAATGAGGGGAGTTGATTAGATCATCTAGAAAATCAATAGAGCAGAAAGAGTCAGAAGACCTTGAGTTTGAGTCCTAGCTCTGCCCTTAGCAACTATGTGCCCATGGGCAAGTGGTTTCACATCTCTGAGCCTCAGTTCCCCATCTGTAAAATGGGTACCTGTCTCGTAGGGTGCTGTAAGAGATAATGAGATAATGCACGAGAACCTCTTCGCACCTTGCCTGGCAATAGCCACCATCCACTCTTACTGTTGTTTGTGTGAGTATTGATGATGGTGCCAATAACAGCAGCAGCAGCAATAACAGAACTTACCTCCATATTCTAATAATCAGTGAGCCCATGGCGATTGTAGTGGCATGATTGATCGCTCAGTAGATCGCCTTTCATTTCTGCCCCTGCATTTTGCCATGCCACCTCAAGGAAGCAGTAATGAGTCACGGGCCTATGGTCTGAGCAAAGCACATTCAGAAGATTCATTAAAAAAAAAACCTCTGCTGAGCCTCTTTTTATGCGTTTCAAACCATGGATCTTGCTGTTGGATTTCTTTTCTGTGCTCCTCTCCATCCTGGCCCCCTGCCAACTTTTTAAAAGGCTGATGAGTTGAACAACACATTTCCCTCAGCAAATGCCCGTCGTCTATCTAGGCTGCCAGGTTTGGCTAGCTTTCCATTTATATTTTAATGCGGGTTCCAGGTTTTCATTGTTTGCTGTGCATCTGGGCCCTCCTCTAATGGGACCGTATATCTCACTTTTATAGGATAGCTGTATGCCTGGCTGCAGATTGGCTTTTCCCGAAATCACTCTCTCACTCTGGTTCTGCTTTTTAGTATATACATGTATTGGTGTAGTCGACAAATATTTATTGAGCATCTACTATGGTTCTGACACTGACTGGAATAAAACATGTTCTCCTGAAACATTCCATAGGGGGAAGCAGATATTGAACAATTACACAGATAATAAGTTAAATTAAAATAACATAAATTTGTTGTATTATATTGATATTATATTATACAAACGTATACACTGAAAGAAATAAATATGGGAGGAGACACACCAAAATGTGAATGTTGAATTTCTTGGGATGATGAGTGTATTGGATGGGACTCTTTCAGTTGCAAGAGTTGGAAACTCAATTTAAACTTATTTAAGTAGGAAAGGGAATTTGTTGGCTCATGTATTAAGTTGAAGGGTTTGAAATTGTCATTTTTAGGTCAAGAATTGTCAAATATTGGCAATTGTATATGGTTTAATTTAATAACTGAAAAGTCTATTAAAGAATTGGCCTTGGACTTCCCTGGTGGTGCAGTGATTAAGAATCCGCCTGCCAATGCAGGGGACACAGGTTGGAGCCCTGGTCTGGGAAGATCCCACATGCCGCGGAGCAACTAAGCCCGTGACCCACAATTACTGAAGCCTGCACACCTAGAGCCCATGCTCCACAACAAGAGAAGCCACTGCAATGAGAAGCCTGCACACCACGACAAATAGTAGCCCCTGCTCGCCACAACTAGAGAAAGCCTGCATGCAGCAATGAAGATCTGTTATTAGATTCAAATTAACACTTTTGTTTTTAAAACTGAGCACAAATGAACAAAAATGGAAACCTTGAAAATAAAAAGCGTTGGCCTCAGGTGTAGTTGGATCCAGGTGCTCAATGTCAGAAATCTCTCTCTCCACATACCTCAGCTCTCCTCTCCTCTAGGGAGTTGGCTTCATTCTCAGGCAACCTCTCCACAGACTGTAGCGAGAATAGCCACTCTGCTCTCAGCTGTTTGCAGCTTAGGACCAGGAGAAAAAGGCCTCTTTTAAAATGATTTTAGGGAAAGTCCTGGGCAGTGCTAGCTGGGCTTGGTTGTTCTTTTTTCTGTGAACCAATCACTGTGGCCAGGGCTGGTATGCTCTGATTGTCCTTTTTTTTTTTTTTTTTTTTTTTTTTTTTTTGCGGTACGCGGGCCTCTCACTGCCGTGGCCTCTTCCGCCGCGGAGCACAGGCTCCGGACGCACAGGCCCAGCGGCCACGGCCCACGGGCCCAGCCGCTCTGCGGCACGTTGGATCCCCCCGGACCGGGGCATGAACCTGCATCCCCTGTATCGGCAGGCGGACTCCCAACAACTGCGCCACCAGGGAAGTCCTGATTGTCCATTTTTTGGGTCACAGGCTCTTCCCCCTCCACCAGCCAGGGGTAGAGTTAGTCCCTTAATTAGTTGGGTGGAGAGTGGGGCATGTGTGATTTCCCAGAACAAAATTTGAAAACTGCTACTAGATGTAATGAGAAGAAATGGCTGCCTCAGGGAGATTCTGGGCAATTTTTCATTTATTTTTTTGCCTCTCTGCATTTCCTAAATTTCTACAATGAACACGAATTGGTAGCAAAAAAAACATTTTTAAGTTATTAAAAAGAAACCCAAAGGTATTGAGAATGAAATTTGGACACGAACGTGGCCTGGCTTTATTCCAGGCTGATAATGGCTTTCCATGTTATCCCTTGCAGGTATGATTTGCATTTTAACCAGAGCCAAAGTGCTGTGACTCCATGGAGAGTGTAATGAAGGAATTTAGGGCACCCAGCAAGTCTGTGAAGCCCCAAGTCCATTGTCTGTCTTTGCTGAGGCCATATTGTCATGAAATCCGGCTGACCTTGAAAAAGAGCTTTCGTGAAGATTAAATCAACAACCTCAGAAGTGACATTCAGCTCTGAAACTCAGTTTCCTCACCTGCCAGATGGGGATGATAGTCCCTTCCTTATGGGATTGCTGGGAAGTTAATGAGCTAACACAGGTAAGCACAGTCCTTGAACGATGGGCACCCCATTCCCTCCCTTCCATAAGGCCCTCTTCCGAGGAAGGCCAAGTCAGGGAGAGTGACAACAGCAAGAGTTTGGGACTGATCAGAGCTGAATTCAAAGCAGCTCTGCCATTTACTAGCCTTGTGGTCTCAGGCAGGACCTGTAATTTCATTGCCTGTCAGTTCTCTCCCCTGAGAAACAGGCATGGAATTACCCTCCGAGCAGAGGTGAGAGGGTCTGACAGTAATGTTTTCGTAAACAACTTGACACTCAGTGGATCCTCAGTATACACGTTTGCTCTCATTCCCTTTCTGGCAACTTTTGACCCAGTTCTTTCCGTGGGGCATCAATAGAAATCACAACATCGCAGTTAGACCGGCATCTTTTTAAAAATATATTTACATGTGTAATTGTGATCATTACATAATTCAAGGTAACGCATGTGAAGGTGTCACATTAATGCAGCATCAGCAAGTTCTTAGACTATGATTTTTAATGTATTGATTTACTTTTTCTATTAAAAAAAGATAATGTATATGGCTATACTAAAAATGCTGAATTACCAAAGGTATTCACTTGTAATGTTTTCTTAACCATGACTCGGGGCTGATCTTTCACACCATGGTTTGTCTGTCCACCCAGTCATTCATCCATCCATTCTTCTTCCCTCCGTCCCTCCCTCCCTCCTTCCCTTCCTTTCATCATCCCTTCTTTTTTCTTCTTTTCTTCCTGCCATCCTCACCATCCTTCCATCCATCCATCCATTTATTCATCCATATATCCATCTATTTATACATTCATCCATCTATTCAACCATCCATCTGTTCATCTTCCCTCCCTCCCTCCCTTCCATCATCCTTCTTTCCTTCTTTCCTCCCTGCCACGCTTACCATTCATCCACCCATCCATTCACCCATTAATCCATATATTCATCCATGCATCCATCCATCCATCTGTTCAACGTATAACAGCTACTATGTGTCAGGCCCTTGTTCCAGTCGCTGGCCACACAGTGATAAATAAGACAAACATGCTGGATTCTTTGGAAGTGGAATGTGACTGGAAAAGCTGAGCTGAGCTAGCTCGTGTACCTGGGGGTGTGGCATCAGGTGAGCACAGAAGTCTGGACCCAGAGCACTGCTGCCATGTCAGAACCATCTTCACAGCAGCCCGGTTAGCAAAGCACACCAGCGGCTGTGCCCTGTCGGGACTCCAGCCTTCGTTCACTGCTGTGGAAGCTGCTCCCTGTGGATGCCCTGTCCCCGGGATGCATGAACCACACAAGAAGGGTCATCGTGGGGTAAGGATGCGGGTGGGACTTTTAAGAGGAAGATGTTGGACTTCTTGCATGGTGGAGTCTTGAGGGATCAACTGGAAATGTAAATGCAACATGACTTTTTTGTACCCTAAGCTTAAGATTGGGTTTATTCTCATTCTGAGTAAATCCTCACCCTCCTCTGTTTAGCTTCAGCTGATCATATTGGGATTTTGTTACAACCAAAATGTTCTCAACCTCAGATCATGAGGATTATTTTGCTTAATCTTTGTAACAACCCTGGGATGCTGGATCGATTACTGATGCCATTTTAGAGATGAGGAAATAAATTCTCAGACAGATGAAGTGGTTTGTCCTGGGTCAGAGAGTTAGAAAACTTCAGAGGCAAGATTTGCACCTGCAGTCCTAAGCTGGTGTTGAGGCTGACAGCAGGGGAGGGCATTCCCGGCAGCATGAAGTCATGTGCAGGGTCTTGGGGGGGACCAAAGGGTGTCTGTTGCAGCTCTGCTTGGGAAGGAGATGTAGGAGATGAAATGGGTCCAGAGGTTTAACTCCTGCTGTCCTCAAGCACATCAGGCCCTTTATGTGCTGCAGGGCACAGATGAAGGAAAGTTACTCTGCAGAGAATCATCATGAATCCTCCCTACCCCGGCTTGGCCTCCGTGGGAGTGAGTGCTCTGTGACAGCCTGGGCTGGGGACTTTTTCTGCAAACAGATTACATCATTACCATGAGAGAGGCTTGAGTTCTGAGGATGACAGTTTTATGGCCTGTAGACCCCCCACAACTGGAACCATCTGGACTTTTAAAAGCTTGGTAATGCAACATTGTAAACAACCCTTTGCATGAGACACAGAGTGTGCTGAGATTTAGAACCAGGGATTTGCCATGGGGGAGGCAACCAGGTCTGATGGGACTCAGGGTTGTAAGGCTTTTCGACAGGGTGATTTGCTGTGTGACCCCAGACAGATGTCTCCCCTTCTCTGTGCTTCCTTTTCCTCTTTAATGAGCCTTGTTTACTCAAAGCATCGGGAGGCTTGGAACTAGAAATCGTGTTCTTTTTTAAATGCTACCCCAAGCCTCTTCCCACAAGATCCCAGGGTATCCCACTATCCTGCCACCCTCAATTATGGAAACATCAGCTCACAAATATCTGGGGTGGGATGTATGCGTCCAGAGTAACAAGGACGCCCATAACAGAGCTCCATCTTGGCGGGCCCTAAGTGATCTGGGTGAGGGAAGGACACAGACACGGCTGCAGAAATGCCAGTACACCCCAGGGGCATGAATAAAATATTCTTCTTAAAGGCCAGGTCTTCCCTGCATCACAACACAGGCTTCCTCACCCCCAGCCCAGGTTTTCAGTACCTGACTTGAAAAAGACAAAGATGCTGCTTTTAGGCTGAACTGATAAGCCATCTGCTTTCAGGTTGTCATGGGGAAAGACAGAGAGTCCAGGGACATTTCCAGATGTGGCACGCAGGGGATTTTTGAGTTTTTTACCCAGAGCTCAGTGGAGGCAGGGATATGAAGAAGAATGGTAACAAACAAGCTTACATCATCTGTGCCATCATCCCATGGAGCAAGCAGATGAAAAATAATTATATATGTAACTAGGCCATTGTGGACACATGACCACTCATGCCATGGTGTATAAATTGGTCCACGTAAGGAAATCTTGCAGTATATACTGAAAACATTGAAATGTACGTACTCTTTGATCCAATTATTTCCCTCCTAGGAATTTTTCCTGACAAAAATTGGACAAATGCAAATATATATTAATTGTACGGTCAGTTATAGTAATGAAAACTTGAAAATGACCCCCAAATCCAGCCAATGAGACTGATTGAGTAAATTACACTTCAACCCCACACTGGAATACATGCAGCTATTTTTTTTACTAGTGTGACATCCGAGTCATAAAAATGATAAGGCTAATTCTGTTATGAAAAGTGGAATAAAATGATGTCAGAAAACTAGCCTCACATTCATAGGATTGCTTCTTATTTCTCTCCATCCCCATGTTTTCCACCTCAGGGCAGCTTCTTTGTTCAGTTTCCTGGACATCACTTTGCATAAAGTTCCCAGATCTTCCCTGGGGCTCCAAGCCCCACTAGAAGCGAATGCCATGTTTTTTGAACTTCTCTCTAGTGTTGTGTTTTATTGTCTGCCTGGTATTAAGGTGATCTGTGCCTGTGACATTTCTGTAACATCCCTTCCTGAACTTGGCCAGATCCATGTCTGATTTGCCTTTGATCCCAGGGCATGAAAATCTGTTGTTTAGTGTAGGTACCTTCATCAGTTATCTTAGCGAGATGTTCTGGATAACCTGCCGCAGCTTCTGTATCAGCATTTGCTGCTTCACCTTGCACTTTTGTATTATAGAGATGGCTTCTTTTCTTAAACGTCATGAACCAACCTCTGCAAGCTTCATGCTTTTCTTCTGTGGCTTCCTCACCTCTCTCAGCCTTAATAGAATTGAAGAGAGTTAAGGCCTTGCTCTGGATTAGGCTTTGGCTTTAGGGAATGTTGTGGCTGGTTTGCTCTTCTATCCATACCATTAAGTATCAGCAATAGGCTGTTTCACTTTCTTATCATTCTTATCACTCTTACTTTCCTTCAAGAATGTTCCCTTTACATTCACATCTCAGCTGTTGGGTGCAAGAGCCTAGCTTTCAGCCTGTCTCGGCTTTGGACGTGCCTTCTTCACTAAGCGTAGTCATTTCCAGCTTTTGATTTAAAGTGAGAGACGTGCGAATCTTCCTTTCGCTTGAACACTTAAAGGCCCTTGTAGGGTTATTCACTGGCCTAATTTCAATATTGTTGTGTCTTAAGGGATAGGGAGGCCTGAGGAGAGGGAGAGAGATGGGGGAATGGCTGGACAGTGGAGCAGACAGAACGCACACAACATTTATCTATTAAGTTTGCCGTCCTACATCGGCACAGTTCATGGTGCCCCAAAACAATTACAACGGCAACATCAAAGATCACTGATCACAGACCATCATAACAACTATAATAACAATGAAAACTTTGAAATATTGTGAGACTTATCAAAATGTGACAAGGAGATATGAAGTGAGCAAATGCTCTTGGAAAAATGGTGCCAATAAAGTTGCTGCACAAAGGATTGCCACAAAACTTCAATTAAAAAAAAAGCACTATCTGTGAGACGCAATAAAGTGAAGTGTAATAAAATGAGGTATGACTGTATCAGCACTTAAAAATGTCATTGCCGTTCTGGGAGAGGCAAATCTATAGCAGTAGTAAAATGAGCAGTGGACGCTAGGGGTTTAGGTGGAGAGATGAATGGGTGGAGCACAGAGGATTTTTAGGGCAGTAAAGTATTCTGCATTATTACTGTAACAATGGATACAAGATAGTATGCATCAAAACGCATAGAACTTTCGAACACGAAGAGTAAACCTTAAAGAATGCAGTAAAAAAAAAAAGTCATTTAGGAGGTCAGGGATCCCAGGAAGGAATGGAGACTGGGATGAAGAATCTAACTGTTTTACAAATGTATGAAACAACCACACTAAAGGAGGGGGAGAGGAAAACGTGCTGACCTGAGGAACTTTGGAAATGCGCAGAGTCTGTAAGACTAAAGGCAAAAGTCACCGCACATAAGCACTGTGCTGTAGTTGATAACGCTGTTTTCCATGAGGTACAGGTTAGCAATTCTGCTACTGCTGTGCATGTATACTGGAATTGAAGCATTATGTGAATGGGTGGAGCATAGTGGGATCCAGGCTTCTCACTGTTGGAGTGGCGGTTTACAGATAAGCAAGAGTCGGAGGCAGGGTGATGCATGTGGTAATGGATTGGAGCTGGAGACATCCGTATGAATTCATGTTTCCCTTAATATAGGGACAGATGATTCCATATAGAAATATTTCTAGATACATGTATATACATAGGTTAGTATACTCACATATATTTTCTTGCTCTGCCAACTGAGAGGGCAGAGAATCAATGACCCCTGTGTACCAACATGAACATGTAATGCCCAGATCTTGGTTTATAATATCATTCTTCAAAAAAAAAAAAACAAGAACTAGGGCTCATTGGAGAGATAACTGACTCAATGACTGAGGCAGTAAATATACAAGGTGAGCCTGGAGCATCTTATACTGCCTAATTGTAAGGATGTGCTCAAAAAAAAAAATGATGGGAGTATGTCAAAGGAGCATAGAAGCCAATGGAAGGAGCTCCCAAAACCAAAGCTGGAACAATTTGAGCAAGATAAATAAAGGAGCAGTGGCTTAGAACCCAGAGTATAGAATAAATAGCCATGAGTCCATACTGGTGTAAATAGATTGAATAACTTAATAAACGAGGGAGAAGAGACAAATTCCCAGAAGAATTCGAAATCATTTATATAAATACTCTATCCTCAAGGAGGGTGACCATAACTCCCCACTCCTTAGGTGTGGGCTGTGCATGTAATTCCTTACAGAGGGTACAGTATAGAAAGGGGGAAGAAAGTACCTTGATAGTGGAAAAACCTGACAAACACTACCTCAGCCAGGTGGTCAAGGCCAGTATCAACATTCATACGTCATGTTGATGCTATGTACCCTTGATAGGATGTGATGAAAATTGCATTTTACCTCTCTGGTCTTCTTCCCCAAAACCCATATCCCAGTGAATTCATGGAAAAAATATCACCGTAGAGAGACATTCTATAAAACACCTGACCAATGTTCCTCAAAACTGTCTAAGTCATCAAAAAGGAGGAAAGTCTAAGGAGACATGACGGCTAAATGTAATGTGCTATCTTGGATAGGATTCTGAACCCCCTCAAAAAAGGATATGAGGTAAAAACTAAGGAAATTTGAATAAAATGTGGACTCTAGTTAATAATAATGTACTGATATCAGTTCATCAGTTGTAACAAATATACCACATTAGGGTAAGATGGTCTTAATAGTGGCAATTCTTTGTACTCTCTTCTCTAATCTTCTGTTGATCTAAAAACTGTTCTACAAAGTAAAGTATATCTTTTTTAAAAATTGCCATTTAGGTACAGGTGAAAAATGGTATACTTTAATCTTTAATTTGACTTTGTTTACTAATGCCTTCTCATGCATGTGTTGGCTCCGTTATTTCTTCTGTGGATTGCTGATTGCCATGTGCTACTAAGGCTTCATGGTTATTTGTTTTGCAGCATTAATCCAGTCATAGCTAACTGACACAATCTCACTGAATTGCCACAGTCCTATGAAGTATTATTGGTCTGCTTTCCATCGCCCATATACCCATTTTACAGACAAAGAAATGGAAACTCAGAGGGGCTAATTAATTTTCCCAAATTCACACAGTCAGTAAGTGTCACTCCTAGGTTTTGAACCAACATCTGTCTGACTCTAGAATTCCCCAAACACTACACTATACTGTGAAGCGCCGAGTGTGACGATGACAGGGGGAAGGGAGGGAATTCTGGCAGCTAGCCAGGTGTCCAGTAACAGGCAGCCTTTGAATTCTGTGCTTTAACGTAGTGATGACAAGGCTCCAAAGAGGGGCACCATGCACCAAACTAGAAACGACCTAGGAAGTCCCTGAGTGGCCACTGTGAGAAATGGCTCATGAGGACACCGAATTTCCTGTTTCAAGCCGAGGATATAGAAGAGGTCACTCCAGACTCTGCTGAGAACAGCAAAATGGGCTCTCTGGAGTCGAGCCTGGAAGAAATGTCATTGTCAGGGGCTAGCAAGTGGCACAATCCTGTGTCATGCATTAGCATAGTTTAATGTTGAGGCTCTGAAAACTGAAGCCAGGAAGGAGAAGCTCTTCTCCCCAGAACACTTAAACAGTGCCCAAGCTGCGTGGCCCCCACTCACCAGCACCTGCCTTCTCAGGACTTGACCTCAAGGAGCTGGGCTGGAGTCCAAAGGCTCTGGACTCAAGGAACAGAATGTGACCTCTTGCCCGGCTGCTTGTCCTGTGCAGCCTTGAGCAAGTCAGGTCACCATTCTGGTCCTTGGTTTGTTCGTTTCAAAATAGAAATCATAGTCCTTGCCCTACTGACCTCACAGAATTCTCCAGTGGATAAATAATAGTACTGATGGCTAACAGTTACTGCACACTCTCTACGGACCAGCATTTTGCCTGCATCATCCTGTTTAATACTCAGCAATCTTTGTGGGCATGTGCTCACATTGTGCTCATTTTATCAATGGAAAAACAGACCCAGAGGGATGATGCCACTTGTCTGAGGTCACCCAGCTTGCAAAGATTAAGCTGGAATTTAGAGCCCATCTTGTTCACCAAGGGTCACTAACCACGTTCCAACGTGATGCTTGATGGAAATAATGCTTGAGGAACGTCAGACGCGAGGAGAAGAAATTAGGAGCAGGTTGGAGAAGCTGGAGAAGGGTGGGCATGGCTAATAGCTGGCATTGGTATTTATCGCTGGGTGTGCAGGGGGGTTTGGAGAAGCAAGGTGCGGAAAGAAACGAGGTTGAACGGAGAAAGCTGGCAGAGAAGGAGAAGGGAGAGGTGTGGCAGCTGCCAAAAGAGACGGAAATCTGGGGAAGACAGAGATGCCTGAAGGGGATTTTTAGGAAGCTTCACTCTCAGATGCGCTTTGTAATCTCCATTCTCTGGCCCCCACTAAACCTCCAGTAAAATCCCTGCTTTTTGTCAATGCCTCCAGAGGTAGATCCAGTTTCACTTGGGGACCCAACAGCCTGAGACTGGTCACAGCTTGGGGTCTCACTGAGAGGGAACAGCCCCATTCTTCTGTCCTGGGCTTGTTGGCATGAGCCTGCCTTGGGGGCAAGGCTGTCCCAGGGAGTCCTTGGGCTGCAGCTTCCAAGAGCTCTGGCTTTGGGTCCACCAAGGACAACAGCTTTTCAAGGGAGTTAGTTGTGCAAGGTATAAGATTCCAGCTGGATCCTGGCAGAGGTTATCTTCTTGACTATATGCAACTGAGTTAAACCGAGGCAAAATCACCCTTTCCTTTCCTTCCCTTCCTTTTCACCCTCTTTTATCTTTCTCTTTCCTTACTTCTCTCTTTCACCCATTTTCTTTCTTTTTTTTCCCTCTTTCACCACCCATTTTCTCTGCTTGCTCATCCAGCCCTCCTTCCATCTTTCATTATTGATCTTTCAACTGCTACGTGCAAGATACTACGCTTTGTCCAGCATGCAGGGGTGAGTGGCATGGACAGCCTTTCTTCTCTCTTACATTTATTATGTCCCCTCCACAGAGCTAGGAGATGGTGATAGATAGATAGATAGATAGATAGGTAGATAGATAGATAGATAGATATTGACATGTAGTTATGGATATCACAGTCCCTGCTCTCCAAGTGTCCAAATACAGTGGAGAGGTAGGCATTTAAGCCAATCACCAGCATACTCTCTCTCCAGATTCAGCTCTCCTGGACAACCAGATCCTAGTGAGATTTACCTTCTCATCTGGTAAAATGTGCTTTTCACCTTCCACTCCCAGTTTTATTTTGTAAGCATTTTTTCCATGTTGCTATACAGTCTCCATCCTTATTACTTTAATGCCTGCATAATACGCCACTAAGTAACCACTGGCCCCCCGTCATTGGACATCAGGTAGTCACTAGTTTTTTCACCTTTATAGGTAAAGGTATGAAGTTTTTAAGGCCAGCCCTTTCTCATGGTTCCAGTTTAAATGGGGGCATAGAAGGCACGGGGTAGGGTTTGTCCTGGAGCATCTACCTGCCCCTTTCCTGTCTCCAGTGCACCTGTCAGGATACAGCAGTTGCTTTGTGAATGCTGCCCGAGGATGCCTACGCTGCCCCTATTTGAGCACCCATCCCACTGCCTTACAACTCTCCATTAAAGCATCCTCTCTCCCACCTGACCTTGACCTCCTAGTGACCTTTTCATCTCTATGTCCCCAGTGCCTGGCACTGGGAAGCCCTTCAGAAATGGAAAGGAAGGAAACAAAGAAAGAAGGAATGAAGCTAGAGCAAGGTTTCCTCTCTTATTTTGGCCACCCCTCATTAATAAGGCCTGGGTTTGCTGTGGGGCGTAAGTGACTGAAAGTGTTGACATTGTGTCATTTATTAGCCTGAACTGTACAAATTATATGTTCCCCCAGGACTTGCCCACGAAGAGAAGCAGCTTTTCACGAGTTTATCCTTGGGACCCAAATAAATAAGCAGAGAAACAAAAACCTCATGAAGTTTTTAAAGAGCTTATTGGAATTGGGGAAAAACCTGGCGTTCTGAGTACAGAAGTATCCGATAGATCAGCCTTCGCTTCTCTTTACCCTCTTAAATCCTTTTTTAATCCTCTTGCTCGCCAGTGTGAATCTGTGCTTTTCCACCTGAATTTCCTTCCGCTTCGGATCTTCAGGAGAACAATACCCACCCATGAGCCTTCCATTTGCATATCCCACCACTCTGGGGGCATCGGAGTGCCCAGACCCCAGTGAAGGCTGGACCCTGGAGCCCCAGAGGTGCTGCACCCCATCCTCTGCCTGCACCTCTTTTAGGTGGGATTACAGGTGTGGGGTTGCCACACTGAGACCCTCAGTGTCCTCTTAAAAAAAAGCTTCTTGGCTACAAACAACACCTGAGCTTATCATTCCCCAAATGTCAGCCTTGTTGAAAGTTAAGCGGTTTACAAGGTCTTGGTGAGAAATTCCATGTACTCAAAGCTAATAGAAAGTCAGCATTTTCCATTTCAATTTTTTCCCTTCCTGCTGCCCAGGGTCTAGGTAATGCTCCCTTTGGCATTTTGAAGACGTTCTTACAAATTCTGGTGAGGTAGCTGAGCATTTGATGTGATGTGTCCTCCCCAAAGCCTGTGAAATGAGGGTTGTTATGATTTCCATTTTATAAATGAGGAAATTGAGGCTTGAACAGAGAGGCATTCCCTTCCTTGCCCAAAGTCACACACAGCAGGTGATAGAGCTTGGTTCTGGACCCATGTCTATCTGCATCCAAAGCCCAGGCTTTGCTGCATTATGACTTCTTCCTCCATTTGCCAAGTCAAGAATATTCCCTCCACTGCCCCAGGTTTCCCTTTGCAGTGACCCCTGCAATTAATTATGCAGCCTAAGATCTAAACTGAAGAACTGCAGCCTTGAACAGGTGCAGTGGACATTCCATCTCTGGTTCTCTCTAGTTTCCTAGGGCAGAGGTCAGCAAACTACAACCCACGGTCCAAATCCGGCCCACTGCCAGTTTGTGCAAATAAAGTTTTATTGACACAAAGCCACATGCCTTCATTCACATATTGTTTATGGCTGCTTTCACGCTACAAAAGCACAGTTGAGTAGTGCGGCAGATACTGCATGGCCCACCTGGGGTATAATAGTGACTTTCTGACCCTTAGAGAAAAAGTTTTCTGACTGCTGGTAACTGAAATAAACATTATCTATTATCCCAGAATCTGTGGTGATAGACTACAGCAGCAGTCCTATGAGTAGATTGCATTTCTTGAGTGCTGGCTACAAGCCAGGCACTCTGCTAGTTGCTTTCTGTGGGTGATCTGAAATCTTCCAATGATACTGTTCGGCAGGTGCTCAGAGAGGTCACCAACTTCCCACGGTCGCAGGGCTGCAAGGTAAGAGGTCCAGGAGTCAACCCTGGAGCTGACTGGCAAGCTCTTTATAAACTGGCACGTGCTCTACAACATTAAAGGCATAATTTCCAAATAGATGGGAATCATCGCAGCACCTGGTATCATGCTGCGTGTTGGGCGGGGAAGTGATATAAAATGAGCAAGTCTCTGTCCGTGGGAAACCTGTGGGCTTGTGGGAAAGACAGACCTCTGTCTAGATCAGCCATCAAGATGGGCTGTCATAGAAAACAAAGAGCCCAGAGGATGGGATTGGGGAAGGGACCTCAGAGAAGGTGACCTTTGAGTTGGGTCTTTAAGGATGAACAGAAATTTGATCACTGAAATGGGAAAGAAAGAAGAGCACCACAGGCAGCAGGAACAAGTTCAGCAAAGACTTAGATTAAAACAGTTTCCATGTGCCTGAGTCTAGGGTGAGTGAAGGGTAGAAGGGAGAGGAGGGGGACCACAAATGACAATACAGTTTGTTTGAAACCAGAGAAGAGTTTGGGATGTGATGCTGAGGGCTTTGAAAATGTATTTCCTTCCCTTTTCTAGAAAGAGCGTCAGGTTTTTCATGCCATCCCATTTCCATCTGGTAGGTAGTAGGTGCTCAATAAATGCTTCCAAGAACCAAATGCCAGTCCCTGCAGTAGGGAGCAAGTCTGCTCTTAGCTGCCCCTACGGGATGCTCACGTAGCAGCAGGCAGCAAGACCTTTCCAGGTGGCAATGATGCATCCTCCTGGGATGGCTCCAGACCTTCCAAAGAGTTTCAAGTTTGGGGGCAGCTCCAATGGGTCTCTGGAGAGGGGCACTCCAGAAAAAGCTCCTATTTTCCCACCTGTGCTCAGATGGCAGGACAGTGGTCTTGTGCCCTGAAAGAACTACACTTGCCTGGTTGATCGTTCACTTGGGTGGCAGAGAAGATAGGGAGAGCGCAGCCTGTGGGGCCATTCAAATCCTAGCTCTGCAGCTTTCTGGTTGTGTGACCTTGGGCAAGTTCCCTAAATCCTCAGAGCCTCAGTTTTATCATCTGTAAAATGGGGATGACAATTCCTGTGTCATGGAGTTGTTATTTACTATATGGCAAGAATAGCCTGCCATATAGTAAATGCCCAGTATCTATTATTGGCAATTATTTTTATTGTTAATAGTAATCAGATTTCTCTATGAGCCAGCTTTTGCTGTGATAATGATGCAATAATGCCAACAAGCTGCGTAATTTACAAGAGAATTTATTTTTTCTTCTTACGGTTCCATGGATCAGATGGGGATGGCTCTTGGGTTTAAGCCTGCTCCCTTTCTCTTTCATTTTGAGACCCAGTGGCCACCCAGAACATGCCCTTCTAGAGCCAAGGAACAGAAATTTCAAGAGGAGTGTGTGAAAATACAGGCACCAGTTAAGGCTTGAGCTCAGAACTGGCCACAGTTGCTTTGGCATATCCCATTGACCAAAGCACGTCTCATGGTCCAGCCCAATAGCAAAGGAAGTAGGAAGGGGTAGGAAGGTACACTCCAACCACCGTGACCTATAGTGAGGGTATAGAAAGGACCAAGAATTATGAGCAAATCATACCACTTCCAGAATTGCCAAAACTCATAACATGACTGTGCTCCATGAGTCCATGAGCCACCTAGCATTGCCTCCTGTCTTTCTCAAGGTTTAGCAGGTCTTCCAAATTCCCAGTCTAACTGATGGAGAAACTGAGGTTTGAGCTCCCTCCTATGGTTGTCTCTGGTCAAAGAATGTCCTAAAGACTTGCCACAAGGTCACTGTATGTCTTATTCCAGTGGGGTTCTGTTAGGTAGCTTTCAGCATGAATTCCCTGGGAAAGCCTAACTTACTACCGGAATATGAAGGCAGCTGCCTTCGCACCCCACTGTCCATCCAACGTGAGGGAAAACAACAAAACAGCCCCCGTGTTACATAGTGACCACCGAAATTCCCATGATCAGTGGCCAGCACTGCCCATCTGATTTCATATGGCTGACACTTCTGGTTGTTCTACTGCCGAAACCAGGTTGGCTGTTTATTCTGGGCACTAATGTCTGTTATTAATAATGTTCATACGCAAGTCTTCCAAAATGCCATCTCAATGCCAGGAAGAGTTAATTTAAAACAATAGGAGCAAAAGCAAAATCAACAAGTCAGTCATATGGTGTCCACCCTAGCCCAGGGGAGCCTGGTGGTGAGGTGATGAGTAATTTTGGATACAGGAAACTTGAGCGGGGGGATGCAGATCAACTCATTGCTTCAGTAGTGCTTTCCAGAGAGAGTTCAAATTATTTCCTAATCTGTCCCAGTTATACCATCTTCTGTGGCTTCATTTGGGCATTAAGGTCATCAAGAGATAATCCAGCTGGGGAAAGTAGAGAGAGGAAAGAAATGCTTCATTCACTCATTCTCTCACTCACTCATACACTCACTCACTGCTGAGTGTCTGCAGTGTCCAAGGGGCTGGGGATTTAGCGTTGAAAGAAGCAGGAGATGCTCATTGTACACCAGATCCTCATTAAATATTTCAAGGTAGATAGTTGGCTTCCCATCAGCCATTGCACTACAGATGATAGGTTTAAACTAATCACCACAATACTATTCCCTTGTCAATAGCTGGTCTAGAAGTTAACATGGGACCCAGTTCTGCCCAATGAGAAATGAGGGAAAGCCTGTTCATGGCTTTTGAAAAACTTTTCTGCCTTACTAAGAAGGCGCTATAGGAAGGGATGGACACTCTTCTCTTGCCTATTGTATGTGCAGATGTGACAACGGCAACTTCCACAGCCGTCTTGCTCCGTGCCAGAAGATACAAGATGAAGCCAACTCTGACAGTGGAAAGATGAGAGGAACCATATCCTCACTGACATCACTGAGCCACTAAGTTTCAGGCCACTCTACGCTTGAACTTTCTGTTATGAAGGATAATAGCTTTCCTCAGTGTCTTAGCCAGTATAGGTGGGGTTTTTTGTTATCTGCATCCCAAAGCTTCCCAGTCAGTATAGCATTATACCGTAGAACCTTAATGTAGCTGTAAAGGAGCAGGCACAGAGAAGTGTGTTAACTTGTCTGGGGTCACAAAGCTAGGAAATGTCTGAATTAGATTACGGACCCAGGACTCTCTGCCCCCAGCCTCCTCTCCCCATAGGTGACTTATCACTGACCTCTGAGAATAAGCAGTTAGCAAACAGATGTTGAACACCTCCCACGGGCAGTGCTGGGTACTGAGGGAGTGGGGAGCTGATACCCAGAGCAACAGAAGGTGGCAAAGATCCTGATGTGAGGAGGGGGGAAACCATCCATGCTGGTGCCAGGCTAAAGCCCCTCTCACATCCCCCACCGTCTCCATAGTCACCAGCTGCTTTCCCTGGGGCAGTCTGGTACAGTGGAAAGCACTCCCATTTCTAATTTAGAGAGACCTGGGCTTAAATCCCGTCTCTTCCTAGGTATGTGACATTGGGTATGTCCTGTCTCAGTTACCTTACGTTGGTTGTTCAGGAGTGGACATGATGTATGCGTATTGCTGGACACTTAGGAGATGCTCAGTGAATGATAACTCTGAGGATGATTATGACAGAATTGTTAAGAACTTTGAGAGTTACATAGCAGAAAGAGTGCTGTTCTCATGGCAAGAAGACCCAGGTCCCAGTCCCAGCTCTGCCATGATGAAATGTATGACCTCAAGCAATTCCTACCTTCTCTGGGCCGTTTAGTTGCCCCATCTGTAAAATGATGGGGTTGAGCTTGACCAGTTGTTTTCAAACTCTGCTCCATGGAGCTCTAGAGACTCATTGGCTCTGTAATGAGAAAGGGACAGAGCCAGGGACTGGGACTCTCACAGCCAGCTTCAAGCATGGCAGTTTTTTTTATTATTTCTTTCATGGGATTGGGGTTTTCTGTAAGATGTTCTTGGAAGAGATGCTTCTGCTCCTTTAATTAAAAAAAGGAGAGAGAGAGAAGGCTTGAAAACCTCTAGATTAGATCACTGAATTCTTTCCATTTATTCAGTGGTTGATAGCATAAGCTTTGGGGCTCAACCACCCAGACTTAAATGATGATTCTGACATTAACTATCTTAGTTAATTCAGGGGAGCAGATAACTTCCTGGACCAGTTTCCAGTCATCTACCAGCCATTCATGAGAGTTTCCTTTCCCCTCATCTCTGCCAGCAGGAGGTGTCATAGCTCTTTTTAATTTTTGCCAGTTCAATGGGTATAAAGTGGTATTATATTTTTACTTTAATTTGCATTCCCCTAACTTTTAGACAATTTAAGCATCTTTTCCTGTATTTATAGGTTGGCCACTCAGATTTCTTCCATGAATTCTTATCCTTTGCTCATTTTTCTGTTGGGTCATTTGTTATTTTTCTTGTCAATTTGTGAGAGCTCTTTACTATAGTACGGACATTATCCTAATATAGTATGGATTTTATATTTTACCTGAATTACATCTTTTTCTAGAACTATCTTTTGTTCTTAAAAAAATCTCATAGTAATGATGACCCCTGCACTGTCTTGCGGCGATTAAAGCACTGAACAGGATTCCTAGTATATAGTTCAGTCAATTATTTCTAATATTTACAAGGTTTGGTGTGGGTATAGGGTTCCAGAGTTATGTGACTGTGTGTGAGCTAAAATCCCATTGTTCAAAGCAAGTCACATGGTTAAACTGAGTCATGGAGGGGGAGCACTGCAGTCACATGGTCAAGGACATGGACACAGGGAGGGGTGGAGAACTGGGGCCATCACTGCAATCAGACACATGGCCTGGCATAGAGATCGAGATTACAGTTATGGAAACAGAAAGACTTGGCTTTTGGTGCCCTCATGCTGGGATTTGCACATCTCTCCCGTTACTCCCCCAGGTGCCTACCCCAAAGATGTTTTCCCACAAGGCTTTGTCCTCAGCTAGCTGCCACGGCCAAAAATCTCTTTTCAATATTGCCTTCCAGCTGCTAATGCGTCTCTCTCTTTCAAGGGTATTTGCCTTCAAGGATCCTTCTTGCTTTTTCAGATTACAAGGGAACACACCCTCAGTGCCCAGTGCTCACGCCAGGCAGATAACTGCCATCGAGCTCTCACCACCCCACCCTGAGTGGAAACTATCCACGGTTAACATATTCTTCCACACTTCTTTCTTGTACCCATTTGAGATCTCTTCTTCTCTTTGTCAAGTACAGGGTCATGCTTTACTCAACGTACTTTTTTAAAATTTAGCGTCAACAAGGTGGACGTTTTTCTGTGCAGGGTGTAGCCAGCATCAGAATCATAGGGAGGAGGACATCAAAATGCAGATTCCTGGGCCTTATTCCCGAAGAGTCCATTTTCACAGGTCTGAAGGGTGGTTCAGGAAACCTGTGTATATAAACCTGTGTATTTAATTATTAGATCCACAGAATTTGTAATTTAACAGGGTCTCCTTGCCTGGTGCTAATTTTTGGTGGCAGTGGTGGAGAAAGAAATAAATACCCAGTGAAAGAAATGCTTAATGGAAGAGTTCCAGACATTGTGACAAGCAGTAGGGGAGACAAATCATATCACCCAAGGAGGTCAGCCTTGACCAGAGAGAGGATCCCGCCTTTAAGCCACAATTTCTCTGGCATCTGCCCGGGTATGGACCCCTAAGTAACCAAGTAACCATTACCCGGGTTCTGGAACTTGCCAACAGTGTGTCTTTGGGCGAGTGACCTCAGTCAGCTCATCTGTGACATGGGACTCATACCATCCACGTGGCAGGGCTGTTAAGAGGGTCAAGGAATTTGCACATATAAAACACCCACTCTAGGGCTGGACTCACAGTAGGTCTTCCATAACCATAGCTTCCCTTCCCCCAGGAAATGAGGAGAGCAGGGACTCACTGGGCGGTTTGGGAGGATGCCAGGGAGTCCCTGCAGAGAGCAGCAGCCATACCAGGTGTCTTGATGAATTAATTATGGAAAATTAGGGCAAGTCAGGTTTCCGCCTCTAGGAATCGCGTATTAAGTTCTGGCCGAGTGTGGGATTTTAGTCATTCTCCTGGGGGCCGGAGACAAGAAAAGGCTCTTCCTGCTGGGACAGATGAGAAGTAGGGGAGCCAATCACAATATGCAAATACAGCTGAGGAAGAGGCTGCGGACACCTTCAGAGAGGGCCAAGGCCTTTCCTGGATGTTTGCTGACTGGGGACTCTTACCCAAAACCTAAGGGGGGCATTCATAACTCCTGACTTCAAAGTTATGTGTAATAGACGGATGCAAAAACGACCGCATTGCTCTACGCTTCCCTCTGTTCACTCTTTTCCTAATGTGACTTTGCAGCTGCTCCCTAAAAGCCCTTGAATCTGGGCTGGCCCTGTCCCTTGTTTCAGCCTATAGAATAGGGAGGACGTGACTGTGATGGTTCCCAACTTGTGGGTCACAAGGACTGGAACACTTCTGCTCTCTGTTGGAATCTGGCCCAGCCACTGTGAGAACTGAAATTCCACTGGTGAGAGACAGATAACAAACAAAATGTATAAATCCATGTAAAGCCAGGAATGGAGATGAAAAGAGTGCCACGGCTGGAGTTGTGATTTCTAACAAGGAGGGGAGGGAAGGTTTCTTGGAGGAGGTAGCACCTGAACAAAGACTTGAAAAAGATGAGTGTGAGAGTCAAGGGAATGTCTGGGGGAAGGTCGTCCAGAGAGAATAAGAATTATTAATCCATTTTATGGATGAAGAAAGGAACTCGGAGAGATTAAATTGCTTCCCTGTTAGATGGCAAGCGGCAGAGCTGGAACTTGGACCAGTTTTCCAGACCCAGGCAACCTGACCCCAGCACCTGTGCCCTTAACTACTTCATAGTTGTCTTATGCGCCCTTAACAGATGCCCTGACTTAGCAGTCAGTCTGGACATCTGTGCATGGATCCCGGGACCTCCACCCTGGGCCCTGAGCTGTATCGTCATGCAGATTTCAGCTGATGACAGTGGGAAACCACTTTGGTTCCTAATGGATTCAATACTCTCCAAATGCTCTGTCGTATTAGCCGTGGAAATGGACCTCGTCTCGTCCAGGGAGTCGTCACTTGATAAAACGAGCAGGCACTCAACCTCCCTAAGCCAAAGGTGATTTAAAACTATTGCAAGAGCCAGCCTTGGGTGAGGCTCATGCAAACAGTCTCTTTGATTTGATTGAGGGGTCTTGTGGCCCTCCCCAGGGACCTTGAGCTCCCGCTGCTGGCAGCTGGCAGAGAACAAGCTCCCTGAGCTTGGTGGCCATTGTCCACCACCCTTGAGCCTCCTTGACCACTGGTGCCTGGAAGCAAAGTTAACTTGGAGAAAAGGGACAGCATCCAGATGCTGTCTCCCACCCCCCAGCGGGAAGAGGCAGAGGACGGGGCTCCAGGCCTTTTTAGGAGATGTTTGTATGTTCTGGAAAATTCCCTTCCTGTTTCTCCTCATCTTCTTTCTCTCCCAGCCAGACCTGTTCATCACCAAGCATCTGTGAGTGGAAAAGTCTTAGTCTGACATTAGTGTTGTCTAGTACAGGGGCCCCGGCTCACGAGCCACGTGTGTCTAGGGAGCCCTTGAAATGTGTAAAGTCCACTCTGAGATGGTCTGCAAGGGTAACAGACAGTAGAAATCAACACAACATTGTAAACCAAGTATATGTCAATAAAATAAAATCTTTTAAAAAGTGTCTCCATACATTGCCAAATATTTCCTGGGGGCAAAATCAGCCTGGCTCGGGGAAAACCCCCAGGCAGAGAGACCTTCAGGTTTGCACTGAGAAGCTGCTGCCCTGCGTGGGAATAATGACTGTGTGGGAATCCGAGCAGGGCGCTGACGGCACCTATCGTGGACGGTCTGAGGGTCTGCTCCCTGCACCAGGGATGCGGTCCTAGTGGAAAACAGTTCTCATCTCCAGAAATGCCCTAGACGTGGGTGGTTCCCCCAAAACAAGAGAATGTGCTTTGGACACACGCAAACCAGATTGATTCAAACCCCAGCTCTCGGGCTCACTGTCTGCTTCCTCTCCTGCCAGAGAGGATTTAATCTGAGCACAGGGAGAGCTCAGAAAAGACTGCAGCCTTCATGGATGGGTGTGGAGGTAGCCTGGTTATTCTTAGCAGTGAATTTAGGGAGGAAGAAGTTTCTTTGGGCTGCCAGGGCTACATAGCACCTTCCAGAGGGAGCAGCTCGACCACAGTCTTTCCTGGCTTGCCAAGTTTGGTCGGAAATTCTTTCCACCCCAGGCAGTGGGGAATGTGAGGAATGTGGGGTGGGCCTGCTGAGGGCCTTCAGAGCCCCTTAGCTGAAATTTCTCATCTCTGGTGTCAGAGCAGTGGGCTGGCGTAACAGGGGCTGTTCAAAGAGCCAGGCCTGGCAAGCAGGACCCCTGAGTCTGGGCTCCTAGCCCGGCTGTAGTTTTCCTTCGCCTGCCCGAGTGCTTTGATTCACGCAGGGGCTGGCCCAAGGAGGGCAAGAGGAGCTGAAAGGTAGTGTCCTCAAAGCCAAGGCAGGAGGCAGGCAGGACACTGCTGCAGCTTTGCTGAAGCTCTGGCTTTTGAAGGTTCCGGAAGAGCTGAATGCAACTGAGACTTGGCATTTTGATCCAAACTGTCGCCATACACCACTGAACAAAGGCCCTTTTCTAGGGCAACAGAGTGGGTAAGAACCCAGGCTCTGGACTTGGAGTCCTGGGTTCAAATCCTGACTTGGTCAGTAACAAGCTGTGTGGCACGGGACAGGTTATTTAACATTTCTGTGCCTCAGTTTCCTCAACTGAGTTTTTCTCATCAATAATCCCTACATGACGGGGTTGCTATGAGGGTTAAATGAGTAAACACAGTTCTTAGAACAGAGCTTGGCATAGAGAAAGTACACAATAAATAGTAACCCATGGGCCTGGCATACAGAAGGTATTCCGTACATAAAGAGTAACCATCGGGGCTTCCCTGGTGGCGCAGTGGTTGAGAGTCTGCCTGCCGATGCAGGGGACGCAGGTTTGTGCCCCGGTCCGGGAAGATCCCACATGCCGCGGAGCGGCTGGGCCCGTGAGCCATGGCCGCTGAGCCTGCGCGTCCGGAGCCTGTGCTCCGCAACGGGAGAGGCCACAACAGTGAGAGGCCCGCGTACCGCAAAAAAAAAAGAGTAACCATCATAGGACTTCCCTGGAGGTCCAGTGGTTAAGACTTCGCCTTCAAATACAGGAGGTGCGGGTTCAATCCCTGATCGGGGAGCTAAGATCCCACATGCCTCGGGGGCAAAAATACCAAAACATAAAACAGAAGCAATGTTGTAACAAATTCAATAAGGACTTTAAAATCATCAAAAAATCTCAAAAAAGAGTAACCATCATAGATACAGGCTGATTTTCCTTCCATCCATCCAGTCTGTTGTAGAGAGTGTGTCAGAATACCAGACGTGAAGGAAGACAGACCTTGCCTGGAATCTCTGATCCACTCCTTATTAGCCGTTAGCAAATGACTCAGCTTCCTTATCGGTAAAATGGGAATAATTGTAGTAGCCGCTTCATAGAGCTATAACGAGAATGAAATGAGTAAGTGTATCACTCAGTGAATAACGCGGTGCCTGGGACACAGTAAGCATACGATACTGATTTGTTTTATTATTATCTGTTATTTATTTTTGCTAGAGTTATTCATCAGTCATCAAACCCTTCTTCTTCAGGTATCACCTCTCAGAGAGGAATCAAATGTGCTGTTACCCTCAACAGGTTAATTCTGAGTCTCTTGTGTGTCCTCTCAGGATGCTTGGGGGCGGGGGGGGGGGTGTGGGGAGAGGAGAAGCGAGGAAGCAGGAAAAACAATGTCCATTCCGACTCCTAGGTCTTCGGGTGCAATTGTGGGCAGAGTGGTGGGTGAGTTGGGCATGTTAAGGATGCCAAAAGCAGGGCTCACACGCTCTTCTTTCTGACTCGGAGTCTTTCCTGAGCTGTCTGGGAAGTCGGGAGCCAGGTGGCAGATTGATGAGGCCACACATCCTAGTAAGAGGCAGAGGCTATTTCCTGTTCTGTGAATCTGGGCCATGGTGAGTCGCTGGACCAGTAGAATGTGGCAGAAGTGATGTCCTGGGCCACCCGAGCCTGGGTTCGTATGGAGCCTTGCTGAAGTAGTAACCAGAACAAGCAGCGGCTCCCAGGAGGGCTGTGGACCGCTTTTTATGAGACCATCCAGGAAAATTGATACACTCTGATTAAATACACTTGACCCAGTAGACCTGCCTTCCCACCGCACACAAAGGGAGTTCCCCCCATGCACTTTAGCATTTAGCCCTGAGAAGTCCCACATTAAGGAATCCTTTCATCTCCAGTGAACCCAGAGTTACCTTGTGACACCTTCTAACATCTTCCGTTGTAACTTACTAACGCTTTAGGGAATGCTAGCCTAGACGCCCACATTAAAGATCTTTGGGGCAGAGGAGTTTTACAGCTTGGAGAAAAAGCCCTTGTTTCTCCCCCTGACACCCTACACACCCCCAGTCTTTTTAAAACCTCCCTCCTCTGTGAATGGGGTAGGGCCAACCTTGGCAAACCAGCGTCTACAGCCGTTCACCTGAACAGAATTAAAATGATATTACAGAAAGGGAGTCAGGCTATAGGCATCTTCGAATTACCTAGACTCTCGGGAGACACCAACTGGGGGTGAGGCCCAGAAATTGTGGAAATGCAATGCATAATAGCAACCATTCCCAAAAAAACTGAAGAAAATAATTTGGAGATTATTGAGTGCCAGAACCCCAAAGCTCTAAACAGGATGTCTGAAACCATTTCAAGCATAAAGATCACAATCTGCAATTTAAACGGATAGCTGTTGCCTTTTTTCTTGGTTATGGTTGGGTGCCACCAATTAGTCGAAGTGTGTGTGTGTGTGTTTTGTGTGTGTGTGTGTGCGTGTGTGTAAAGGTTTTTCAAAGAGCGCACTGGGAATCAGGCTGGGTTAGTTGACAGCCCCTAAGCCTGAAGCCCACACAGGGGTGGGCACATCCTTTACTGCATGAGAACACGCAGGACTCTCATGCTACACGGTGAGGGCCTTCTTCCTCATTCTGAAAAAATAAAAACATAACCTACACCCTGGATCACTGCAGCTCTCTGCAGGGGTTTTACCCTGAAGAAATGAATCACTGTAAGATCACCCCTGGGGTGGCATTGCCCACCCAGCCCTATGGTGGTTATTAACTTGCGTCCTATTTATCGACATGGCGAGGGCGATGGGAGGGAATCTCTTCAGTTGAAGATTGGCGTCAGTCCTTTGAGCCTTTGCTCTGTGGACAGACACCCGACAGAGGTTATTTTGTGGCTTGGGCAGGGCTCAGTGAGCCGATAGCCAGTGAGCCTGCATGTCCTTCTCAAGGTTGGGACCCTTTCTGCCATTCATGGGAGGGGGGCTGTGACAGAGTTAGTCAGAGGGGGACTGAATTAGGAGTGGCTGTCAGGACAGGGTCTCTTAAACTGTCATGTGCACATGAATCACTCGGGCATCTTTGAGGTTTAGGTAAACTACTTCCTAGCATCACTGCCTCAGCCTCCATTCTACATGGCCAAGTAACCTACAGGGACGTTGAACTCACACTAGCCCCTTCCACAAGTGCATGTCCTAGACAACAGTCTGAAGAGTCATGAGTAAACGTTAAGTTCCTAATATGACTCCCCCAAAGGCCCTTGTGGTAAACATCCTCCCCTGCCTCCCGGGACCATGAAGCTCCCCCAAACTCCACTCTTTCTGGTTTGAATTGACAAATCTGGCTTCAGTCTGGGAACCCCAAAGCGCTCTATCTGTGGACCCTACTAAAGGCATGTGCACTCTGCCTTGCCCTCCTCTCATGGCCCCTTGAAGTGGCTGCCTGTGGCCTCTGGGACCTGTGAGTAACAAACGTCTCTATTTATTTCCCTAGTGACTCTTTTTTAAAAACTGTGGCTCGGCATCCAACCCCCCAGGGCTCTACAACAAACGTTAATTTAACAAAGTCACAACAGTCTTATTGAAACGCAGGTTATGACTGAGTAGGTCTTGGATGGAGTTTGAGATTCTGCATTTCCAAGGAGGCTCGCGTGAGGCTGTTGCTGCTAGTTTTAGGAATAACCCTTTCACCGGCAAGCCTCTGGACCGGCACTGTTGGATAGAACATTCTGGGCCAACGGCAGTGTTCTCTATCTATGCTGCCCTTTATTGTAGCCAACAGCCTCCTATGGCTATTGAGTACTTGAGATACGGCAAGTGAGATTCAAAACCTGAATTTTAAATTTTACCTAATTTTAATTATTTTTAAATTTAAATAGCCACATGTGGCTAGCACAGTGAGCTCTGTATCAGCAGGGACCATATATATATATTTTTTAATTGGAATATAGTTGCTTTACCCTGCTGTGTCAGTTTCTGCTGTACAGGAAAATGAATCAGCTATACATATGCACATATCCCCTCTTTTTTGGATTTCCTTCCCATTTAGGTCACCCACAGTGCACCGAGTAGAGTTCCCTGTGCTATACAGGAGGTTCTCATTAGTTATCTATTTTATACGTAGGATCAATAGTGTATATATGCCAATTCCAATCTCCCGATTCATCCCAACATCCCCCCCTCCCCCTTGGTGTCCATACGTTTGTTCTCTATGTCTGTGTCTCTATTTCTGCTTTCAAATAAGATCATCTATACCATTTTTCTAGATTCCACATATATGTGTTAATATATGATATTTGTTTTTCTTTTTCTGACTTACTTCACTCTGTATGACAGTCTCTAGGTCCATCCAAGTCTCTGCAAAAAACACAATTTTGTTCCTTTTATGGCTGAGTAATATTCTGTTGTATATATGTACCACATCTTCTTTATCTATTCCTCTGTTGATGGACATTTAGGTTGGGACCATATTTTTATTTCACTTTTGTGCCCTCATCACTTAGCAGAATGTCTGGTCCACACCAGATCCTTAATACATATTTATTGACTACCTTATTACATAATATAAGTGGAGAAGGAGTTTTAAACCATGTTTGTTAGAACGCTATGGTTGTAAGTGACCAAAACTCACCTTGAACTTGAACCTACCAAAGACTTTATTTGCTCTTATGACCTAATGGCTGATCTTGGGGAGGATTGGAGCCAGGAACTAGTTTAGCAACATACTTCTTCTCTAGCCTTTTGTCTGCATTCTGGTTCATTCCTTCAAGCTAGTCATCCTCACTGGGCTCAAACCAATTTCACAAGTAGCTCTGGACCTCCAAATCTAGAGCCTTCCTCTGACCGCATGAAATAGGGCTATTTCCCACCAACATCAAGCAGAAGCTCCCAGGAAAGTTTTCTGATTGGCTGAGCTTGGGTCATGTGCCAATTTCTGGACCTATCACTGTGGCCAGGGCAATAGGATTCTAAGACTGGCCCAGCTAGACTCAAAGGTGCCCCTCCATATTCAGGGATGGCTTCTTCGTGACACAAGAGATTGGAGTGGGGAGGAGCAGTTCTCACAAAGATGGGGAATGCTCTTCTGAGCAAATAGAACGGTAAATGTGGGGAGGAGGGTGGAAGGAGGGTTCCCAGCTTCTGTAAATGGTTGTTGAAAGGTATTTCTTTGAGCTAAACTCAGGCTATGGAATTGCCTCCTCTGGTTATGGCAAAAGGCATAATGAGAATAATAAGATTCCTTTGGCCAAACTGGTATCCTTCTACTCTCCCTGACCCTGCTACGTAAGTGAGACAATGGGATTCTAGAAAGCAAGGCATCCCAAGGGAAGGCACCATTTGAAATTGAAAGATGACCAGGAGCTTGTTGGATGGAGAAGCGGAAGGAAGGAGATGAGATTTTGGGGAGGAAAAATAGCCCATACAAAGGTGAAGTGGGGAATGAGCAGGGCATGTGGGAGAGGGATGAAGAGTCTGCTGTGGAGGGTGGACGGGAGCAGAGGGAAGGGGTGCAGGAAGTGGGCTTGAGGCAAGACTTCAGGAGGCCTTGAGTGCTGGGTGAAGGAGTCTGGGCTTTCAGCTGTAAGAAACAGGAAGCCGTTTGGAGGTCTTTAGCAGGGGAGTGGTGTAGTCAGAGCTGTGTGTGTTCTAAGATATTGCTGTGGCTGGGTTTGGAGGGTGGACAAGCTGGTGATGCAAGGCAGGGTGCCAAGGATGAGGCTGTCCCAATAGGTCCTTAAGGAACAGCTGCCTCAGAGATGGGTGGTGGAACTCCAGGCTCCATTCTGCCTGCTGGTGTCCTTTCTCCCCATCTCATGCTCAGGCCTTGGCCGGGCTGGGCCCGGGTTTCAGCAGCACCACTTCCCATCTCTGTGATGGGTAGCTTACCTTATTTCCCGAGCCTCATTTTCCCCATCTGGAAAATGGGAGTAGGGATACCCACCTTGCATGGTAGTTGAGAAGCTGCGAAGTGAAATGCATGTGATGGCCTGAGACCAGTAGACCTCAGACCTGCACGTAGCAGGAGCTCTGCAAATGTTGCTGTTGTTATTAACGGACGGTTGCTCCTGAGTGTGTTTGCTTGGGAAAAGCTCAGTGAAGACGTTCAAATTACTGAAGCTTCTTAGGGCAACTCTGCAACCAGGTCACACTGGCTTCTCCTGAACCCCAAGGTAAAAATCCACCAACCCACAAGCCCATGGCTCTCTCTCCTCCCAGGAGACTCGTGTGTCCAAATTGGAAGATGCCAGAAAGGCTGGTTTCCAAGAACATTTCCCTGGAGGCCAGGCTGGAGTTTCCAGGGACAGTGAGGGTGCCATACTGCATTTTAGACTGCATCTTGGACTGACCTTTTTGCCAGGCTGACAGCCATGTGTCCCGGTGGAAAAACCCCAGTGTGGAGCCAGGCTGTCCCAGGCCTGAAACCTGGAAGTTCTTCAAGTTTAGGAAAGTAGCTTTGCCTCGATGGGACTCAGTTTCTCTGTTTGGAGGGTGGGAACAGTACTGTGCACGGGGAAGCTGTTATGAGGATTAAATCAACCAATGTAGGCGGCATGTGGTCACATGGCTGTGCGTCCAGATGGGGATGAGGAGTGTGCATTTACGGAGTCTCTTTGACGTGTAAGCTCCTTGCTGAGTGTGAACAATACACAGACAAGGAAGATATGGATCCCGGCTTCAAGGGCAAGCTTCGGATACACATAACTGAATGTACCACAAATGATGATGTGACAGTCTCTGCTTGGCACTGTTCCTCTCTATGAAAGGTGTGTCAGTGTATGTTGAATATGATTTTTCCATGGAAATCATGATATACTCTGAGATAACATTCATGTCTTGGAGACTGAGGCTTATTCTAATTTGTTTGACTAAGCACGAACACTAAAAGTAACCGTCTATAAATGTCTCCCTGGTGTAACAATAATGGTAAAAATACTGTGATAGCAGTATCTCATTTGATCTTTGAAACAGATGAATATCAATAATATCTAATGGGTAGATATTATTGTCCCCATTCTATAGATGAATAAACAAAAGTTCAAAAAAAGGGAGTTGACTTGCTTAAGGTCACACAGATCAGAAGAGCCGGGTCTAGAACTTAAACCCAGATCCAACACCTAATCCCTCATCCTTATCACAAAGATGCCGCATGGAACATCCTCAGGAAATGTGTGGCCATCAACAAACCCAGAGGAGCTGGTCAGGAGAGTTTGTCAGTCCACAGATATTAACTGAGCATCTACGACACGCCAGCCTTGCTCTATGCACAGGTTAATTCCTGCCCGTGTGGAGCTTACAGCCCAGTGGGTAAGACAGCCATCCAATAAATAATTAAAATGGGTGCTCTTAAGAGGCGCTCTGCACCCCGGCTCATAACCAATGTGCTGAGGAAACCGATGCTCATTTAGCCTTCTGTAAAATGTGCCGACATATCCCAGGGTCTGCTGGTCTGAAGACTAGCAGCCTGAGCCATCCCTGCCCAACCTGGGCTCCACCAATGGGTAGTCTTTGCTCTGGGGCTCCAGTTGGGCTGCCTAAGCCTTTCTCACAGTTGTGCTGTGTCTGAGGCTCTTCCTGCACAGTCTTTCCTCCTTCTCCCTCTCCCTTCCTGATGTCAGACTTGCATCATAGTCTGAAGCCTTTCTCTGCTGAATCCTGCTCCGTCTCTCTTTAACCTGTATGGAAGTTTGCTTCAATGAATCCCATGTATATCTCCTTCCATCTTGGTGTCTGCTTCACAGAGGACCCGGGCTCCCTGACTGTCCGCCGAAATGAGGTTCTCCCTGAGGCCTGATGCATGAGTAGCTAGAAGAGCATCCTTGGAGGAAGGAAGAGGAAGTAATGGCAGCAGGAGGTATGGCTGGTGAGGGAATCGGTTAAAAAATAAATGATTCCATTCCTTTCTGGTGTTCACTATAGGGTGACTCATTTAACCTCTCTGTGCATCAGTTTCATCCTCTGCAAAATGGGAATAATAATATGGATATTACTTCCTTCTTAGGGCTGTTGGATTAAATGAGATAATCCGTACTCTGTGGCTCAGAGCTGTGTCCGGGGGAGGCCGTGGGAGAGCCTCAGCATAGGACCAGGAAGGAGGCCTGCCTGGAGCCCCACAGGGATCCAGACTAGCTTACCTCTCTGTGGCCTCTGCAGAGTCTCAAAGAGCCCCCGAAGCTCCTCTTGCAGAAATTAGACCCGGGGCTGGCATAGGACTCTCTGCCCACAAATATGGCCCCAGGGAAAGAGTCTACCTTGTGGGTGTTTTGGCTGGGACGTGTGGTGTCACCATGGCAGTTTGACCATTATCTGGGTCATTTGATCCCAGGAAGCTGCCAAATCAGATAATTTGGGTGTTTGCCTGTCTCTCTGGATCGGGTGTCCTGAGTAATGGCCCTTGTCTCCACCTGGCCAGGTCCTGGGTAGACAATCCCCCTTTTCAGTGAGCCAGAAAGGGAAGCTGGTTTCAGCTGGTATGTTCAAGGTCAAGGCTTAAGAGAGGATGCTAATTTAGAGGCCTACACTTACCTCCTTCATTATGTGACTTGATCCGTGATGGAACATAGGCTTCAGTAACTAATAAAGGTTGAAAGACTGGAATTGGCAAGTTTTTACATTAAGGAACATTTTTTTTTTTTTTAATGTTGAGCCATCTTTTAATTTATTTATTTTTATTTTTGGCTGTGTTGGGTCTTCGTTTCTGTGTGAGGGTTTTTTCTAGTTGTGGCAAGCGGGGGCCACTCTTCATCGCGGTGCGCGGGCCTCTCACTGTTGTGGCCTCTCTTGTTGCGGAGCACAGGCTCCAGACGCACAGGCTCAGTAGTTGTGGCTCACGGGTCTAGTTGCTCCGCAGCATGTGGGATCTTCCCAGACCAGGGCTCGAACCCGTGTCCCCTGCATTAGCAGGCAGATTCTCAACCACTGTGCCACCAGGGAAGCCCAAGGAACATTTTAATTGAAGTGTAATATATGTCCAGAAGTGTACAAATAATAAGTGTACAGCTCATGCATTTCACAAAGAACACACCCATGTCACCAGCACTCAGATCAACAAAAGGAACATTATCAGCCCCTGGGAGCACCTCCCAGCCCACTTCCATCAGCAGCCTCCCACCCAAGTGTAACCACTCTTCTGACTACTAGCAGCCTGGTTAGTTTTGCAGTTTTTGAACTTTATATAAACGGCAGCAGACGATATCTCTGGGGCTGACTTCTTTTGTTCACATTATGTTTGTGACATTCATCCGTGCAGTGGTGGCAGCTGTAGTTTGTTCATTCTCACTGCTGGATCATATTCCTTTGAATGAATACAACAATATTTGTCTGTTCTTCGTTGACGGACATTTGAGTTGTTTCCAGTTTGGGGCGATTACAAATAGTGCCATCTAGTTACAGTAAGTGTATTTTTGTGAAGAGTGATGCATGTCTGTGTTAGGTATCAGGTTTTGTACTGTTTAAAAAAATATAAAGTAGAAAGGAATGAGCTCGTAAACATTCTTCTTCTCAATCTCGTTCATGATGATATCGATATACTTTGGGATTGGGAGAGGAAGGGGTGAAGCCACACCAGGACAGATCCCCCCTGCCTCTGGGGTCTATGTCTCAGTTTTAGCAGGTCTCACATATGACCATCATCGGTCCCTTGGAAGGAAGTGAGGGTTTCTACAGGTTTCATAGGAAGAGCTTTGGAGCAGAGACCCCATACCTAACCCAGAGGGGGTCCTCCTCACACAGATGCTCCTCAAATCTGCCTCCCACGTACCCCACCACCTCAGATGACTTGCTCAACCTCTCAGTCTCAACCATTTTATCTGCAAAGACAGATTAGAAATGAGTGATCTTGTTAGATGTTTCCAGTTCTCAAATGATTTGAAATTGACTGCTGTTGACAATTAATTATGATATGAACAGTTATTTGCTGAGTGCTTGCCTGGTTTTCAGCGTTTGTATACATTATCTCATTGAATACTTCCAAGGTTTATTATCCCCATTGTAATGTTGAGGAAACTGAAGCTCAGAGAGGCTAAATTCCTTACTCAAGACACACAGCAAATATCAGAACGGGGATAGGAATTAAGCCAGTTCTATTCTAGCCTTCACTCTCAACTGCTGCTTCAGTTTTCTTTGTTTTTCTTTAATGAAATATTTCAGGCACACCAAAAACTGCAGAGAACATTTTCTGTGCATCCACCAAACAATCTCAGAAATAGAACATTAAAAACATAGTTAAAACTCTCTGGAATCCTCCCAGTCCCACTCCCTCCCCCTAAGCAGTGGTAACCTATCCCCTGAATTTGATGTTCATCAGCCCCGCATGTGTTTCTATGCTTTTACATGTATGCACTCATAAAAATATTCTGAATTGTTTTTCAGACTTTCGAGCTTTATTAAATAGTATTATTCTGTCTGTGTCCTTTTGCAACTAGCTTTTTCTTTTCACTCAATACTAATTTTTGAGGTTTATTCATGATGATACGTAGAGTTCTAGTTCATTCATTTCACTGCTGCATAGCGCCTCCCTTCAAGGATATACCAGAAATGATCCATCCATTCTCCTGGTGATTAGCATTTAGATTCTTCCCACTGCTCTGCCATTAAAAGGTGCCTCAGTATACATTCTTCTACATTTATGTCTCTTTCCCTCTTTTACTGAAATTTTAATGGGTGAATTTTCTTAATCACACCAGGTTTTCTTTTAATCTGTATATATCTGTGGGAATACTGGACAGTTTCATTCATTCATCTATGTCTTCCTGAGCACCTGTGTTACAGATTGAATGTTTTTGTCCCTCTAAAACTCACATGTTGAAAGCTAATCCCCAATGTGATAGTATCAGGAAGTGGGACCCTTTGGCAGGTGATTTGGTTATGAGAATTGAGCCCTCAGGAATGGGATTAGTGCCCTTATCAAAGAGACCCCCAAAAAAACCCTTGCCCCCTTCCACCATATGAGAGCACAGCAAGAAGATGGCCATCTATAAACCAGGACATGAGCTCTCACTGGACACTGAATCTACCAGTGCCTTAATCTTGGACTTCCCAGCCTCCAGAACTGTGACATACATTTTTGTTGTTTATAAGTCAGCTTGCCTATGATATTTTTGCTATAGAAGCCCAAATGGTCTAAGACAACCTACCATGTACCAAGCACTGTGTTGGGTGCTAGGCGAAGAGAAGTGGTTAAAAGACACAACTCTTGATCTCTGGGAGTTTGCATGGTTGACCAAGCACCAGTTGCTGTCAGATGAGATGGGAGATGCTGGGAACTCACAGTAGGGCTCTGAATGGTGGGGTCAAGGAGCAGAGAGAGATTCCACGGAAGAAGCAGAAATGCAGGGTGTTAGAGGGAGTGACCAGCCCACCCTGGACGTCGTGCCCAAACTCCTTGCAGTTAGAAGACCTCCTCCATTGTGTATCTGCACCAGGACAAAATCACAGCAACCTTTGCAATTCCCCCTTCTCAACCTTAGTCTCTTTCCCTCACATTAACAGTGATGTGTGAGTCAGTTGCTTAATGCATAAAAAAAAAAGTCTGACTCTGGGAAACCCACACATGCTTGAATTGGAATTCTGTTCAGAGCCCTAAATGAATGGCATCCTCACATCGCCTTAGCTTTGTCCTCTCCATCTGGAAACATGATAATAAAAAGGTCATGGTTTATGTGCATAATACATGTACTGTGGGAAACAGTCTATATATGCCTATCATTTAATCCACACAAAATCCTCATTCTCTATTTTTTAAAAGATGAAGCCCAGAGATGTTAATTAATTTACCTAAGGCCACACAGCTAGGAGGTGGCAGAGTTGGGGCTGCATCCCAGGTCGGGCTAACTCCAGCATCCTTCATCTTAACCTTCTGACTTCTGCCAGGATTTGCCTAGCATTTCTGGAGGCAAGTTCTCCTCCTTTCCACTTGAGAAAAATGCCATCAAGTGGGGGGTTACTTACCGCCTGACACAGCCTGTTCTCTACTCTCATAGTCTCTCCATTTGCATCAGCTACTCAGGAAATGAGAGCAAATCCTATTTTTAGATGCTGGGGTCCAAATGACAGTGATGTATGGGTTAGTGGCTCATTTTTATGAAAGTAGCTCAGAGGTGTTACCTCTTCTCATGCTCAGAAGCTCTCTTACATCACCGTTTTGATCTTTATAGTTTATTTCAAAGATCGCTTTGTTTCTTGCCTCTCTTCTCTGAGTCCTGCAACAGACTTTAGCCAGAAACAATAACATTCTGAGCTGAAATAGATGGCATGGAGAGAGGATGAGACTCTTCTCAGAAACCTGAAGCACAGATGATGGCAGGGATAAGCAGAGAGTGGAGCAAGTCCTCCCCTCAAATTAGACTTTGCCCAGTGTTTGAGCCTAGAAGCAGCAGACTGGCCCTTCCTGCCAAAACTGTGTGTTTTAGTCCAAAAAACCCTACAACTTTGCTACTTACTTTTTATAGCTAATCACCATCTCTTAGTTTCAAAGGCCAGCAAGGGGGCTAAACTATGTTTGTGGGGAGCTCTGGTAACCCTAAGACTTAGGCAAGGAAAGAAAAAAACAGAAGAAGAGGGATGGAGATGATGGGAAGTGAAAGGAACAAATACAGAGTGTTCGATGCATGCCGGCAACAAATCTAATTTAATCAGTTTCATTCTCTTGTCAATACTGGAAGGGACCTTTATTCCCATTTTACAGATTAGGCAACCGAGGCCAGAGTGGTCAAGCAACTTACTTCAGGGCACACTGCTGGTAACTATGAGGTTAGGATTGCAAGGTTTGCAAAATAAAAATACAGGACACCCAATTGAACTTGAATTCCAGATAAACAATGAAAAAAGATTTAAGTACGTCCCATGTAAACTTATAGACTTATCCTAAAAATTTAACTGGGCATCCTGTCTTTTACCTGGCAACCCTCGCTGAGGTTCAAGCTCAGTTCTTTCCATTATTTCTCAGGCACTCCTTTACTTTATACATAATACTTTTATATATATTACTGCAGAATATGATTCACGATCATTGTCAGCCAATATTGGTTGAATGCAGTGCTTTGCATCTGTTATTTCACTTGAACCCCTATCATTCTCACAGCACCCCATCAAGTAGGTACAATTATTGTTCCTATTTTCTGGATGAGGAAACCAAGGCTCAGTGAGATACAATAACTTGACCATGGTCACATGGCCAGAAGGTACCAGAGAACAGATTTGAACCTGTTTCTGTTTTGCCTAAGAATTGTCACTTAAAAAACAGCTTTTTCAAAAGTGGAATTAACACACATGCAGAAAAATACTCAATATACAAACATAACTTTCAATGACTTATCACAAACATTTGTGTAGGTACCAACTGGATCAAGGAAGAAAAGATGTCCAGCACTCCAGAAAACCCATGCGCTCCCTCCCAGTTACACCGCTCATCCTCCTCAGAGATGCCATCATTCTGGCTTCCAACCTCCAGTTGAGTTTGCCTTCATCCAAACATTATGTAAGTGAAATCCTATAGGGGTATTCCTTGGTGTCTAGTTTCTATCACGCAACGCTATGCTTGTTGGATTTACCCTGTGGTGTATATCTGGAATCTGGGCCTTTTCATTGCTGTATAGTGTTCCACCAGCTATTATACACAGTGAATCCAACCTGTTTTTGGTGAACATTTGAGTTATTTGAGATTAGTTTAAAATGTGATTGTTTTAAAAAAAATTATTGAAGTATAGTTGATTTACAATGCTGTGTTAATTTCTGCCGTACAGCAAAGTGATTCAGTTATACATATATTCTTTTTCATATTATTTTCCATTATGATTTATCACAGAATATTGAATATACTTCTCTGTGCTATATAATAGGACCTTGTTATTTATCCATCCTATATATAATAGTTTGCATCTGCTAATCCCAAACTCCCAATCCTTCCCTCCCCCACCCCACCTTGTCAACCACAAGTCTGTTCTCCATGTCTGTGAGTCCATTTGTGTTTCATAGATATGTTCATGTGTGTCGTTAAAACGTGCTGTTGTGAGCAACAAAGATTGCTGTCTGCGAACATTCTTGTAAATGTCTTTTGGTGGACATAAGCATTCATTTCTGTTGGATATATACCTAAAAGTGGAAATGCTGGTCAGAGGCGGTATATAGTCAGCTTTGGTAGATGTGCCACACAATTTTTCAAAGCGTTTGTAGCAATTTACACTCCTAACAGCAGCACTTGGGATTGTCAGTTTTTGTAATTTTAGTGTAATGGTATCTCCTTGCAGTTTTAATAGGCATGCCCCTGATTTCTAATTAGGTTGAACACCTTTTAATGAGTTCATTGGCTCTCTGAACATCTTCTTTTGTGAAGCCTCTGTCCCAGTTTCTTGAGCATTTGATTTGGTTTTCTGTCTTTTACTTATTGATTTGTGGAAAGTTTTTTTATAAGTTCTGAATAGGAGCCCATAGTTCTGGGTGTTGGAAATGTCTGCTCCCGCTCTATGCCTTGAGTTTTCACTCTCTTAAATGGTGTCTTTTAGTGAAGAGAAGCTCTTATGATTTTAATATATGAAATATATCGGTGTTTTCCTTTATGAATAGCTCTTTTTCCCTTGTTTAAGTCTTTTCCTACCCTCAAGGTTATAAAGACTGCCTCTGCTATAGGCTTCTGGAAACTTCGTTGTTTTGCCTTTCATATTTAGATCTACAGTGCAATTGGGATTTATTTCTGTATATGGTGTGAGGTAGGGGGATTGGAAAACTCAATACTGTAATGATGGCAAATCTCTTCAAAGTGATATGTAGACTCAGTGTCATCCCAATCCAAACCCAACAGGAATTTGTTGTTGTTGTATGAGGGACCTGATAAACTGCTTCTAAAATTAATAGGCAAATTCAAAAGGCCAAGACTATCCAAGATAGTCTTGCAGAGAGAATGATGAAAGAACATGTTTTATTGATGTCAAGACTATTATAAAGCTATAGTAATTGAGACCATGCGATATTAACGTAAAGATAACCAAATCGACCAATGGAACCAAACAGAGAGCCCTGAACCAGTCTACGTGCACGTGGGGATATATGCTATATCCAACAAAGGTGGACCCACAGATCAGTGGGGGAAGGACAGTTCTTTCAGTACATCGTGATGGGTCATCCATATGGGGAAAAACAAACTTGTCTCCAGCGCTCCCACTCTTCAGCACTTCACAGGGCCATGGTACTCTGTTCTTATATGCTTGTATGATGATGACAGTAATGATTATAACATCACCATTATATATTTATGATTTTGCCACTCTCAAGGTGCTTTCCAATCTGTTATTTTCCCAAAACCCTAAGAAGCAGGCAGGAAAGACATTATTAGTCCTTTCATGGGTGATGAAGCAGAGACTCCAAGGGGTGAGTGACCAACCCAAGGACACTTGCCTAGCACTTGAGCCTCACCTGCTGGATTTCAAGCCTGCGGCTCTTTCCACTTTGTGAGGAGCCCAATTCCCATTCCTAAGGGAGATTAGGGAGGCACAGGAAGAAGTGGGCTTTGGCAGAGGTGGACTGGGAGTGGCTGGAGGTTAATCACACCCTCCTCAGACCCCCTACTATCCTGCAGTGGGCTCCTTGACCAGGTGCCAGTCCCCGGACATCTCCCCAGAGGAGGTTTGTCTCCAGGATAGAGCAAGAGGGTTGTGAGTTGTGGTGGGAAGAGGAGGGCATGGGAAAGGTGCAGAGGGTCTGCCATTTGGAATAATGCTGGCACCCAGTGGTGGGGTGGGCAGAAAAGCTGGGGTTCTAATTCAAGCTCTGCCATGAACTTGCTGTGTGCCTTTGGACAAATGACTTCACCCTTCTGGGCCTCAGTTTTCTGTGACTTCATCTTTCAATGAACCAATTCCAATATTTACCACCTAAGATGTTTGTAAAGAATTAACAGTAATTGTGCCTGTTGCTTAGCAAGGACTCAGCAATTCTTGGCAATCGATATTAGTATTATTCAGATCACTTCTTTCTGATAAAAAGCAATGGCCGCCATTGAGTGAGCATTTACGTGTCTTTTTCTCACGTAAAACTGGGAGCTCAGCCTTAGCAAAGGATTTATGAGTTGCATTTGCCAAGCCCTCTCCATCTCCTGATACAGAGTGGATGATTCTCTTTGTGCCAACCACTTTTACACGTAGGTATAGAAGAAAGACTGGAAGGAACTACATCCAGATGTTAATAATCATTATCTCTGGGTGATGGGAGTGAGGTTGATTTGCTTTTCTTCATATTTTTAGTGTTTTCTGAATTATCTGCATTAAACAATAATTAATTTTATAATTGGGAAAACAATCGCTCTGATAAAAGAAATGCAGATATGAATTCTTCTTGCTAGTCTCAATGAGGAGTAGTCTGCAAAGCCTCTCCTTGAGTCCCAAGCTTAACAGATAATGGTTTTGGAGTCAGAAAGTCCAGGGTACAAATCCCAGCTCTGCTACTTTCTAGCTGTGCTAAGCCAGGTGAGTCTCTGAACCTCTCTGAGCCCCAGTTCTCTCATCTGAAAGATGAAAATGGAACTAGCTGCCTCCTAGGGTTGTTTTGATGACTTAAGGAGATGTGTTTGAAAATACATAGCCAGGTGTCTGGCGTTTAGGAGGCTCTCACTCAGTGGTCGCTCTTCCATGAGATGGACTCCTTTCCCAGAGTTTCACTGGAGATCCTTTGAAGGCCGGCATTATCTACCATCCCACTCTACAGAGGAAGATACAGAGGTTCAGAGGGGGGACCTGTCCAACATCACAGAACTCGGAAGGAATCTTCTGAAACAGGCTCAGAGAGCGTAAGTGATCAGCCAGAGGTCACACAGCTTAAACTTACTGCCTATGTAGTTTGTAAAACAACAAACTAACACCACCACCCCCCAAAAAAACCCAGAGTGCCATTTATTGGGGGTTTACCATTGTGAGGCACCGTGTTAAGCCTCTTGAACAAAACCAGCAGCAACAATAACAAATACTCTGCCGTTTATCGAGTGCTTACTCAATGCCAGGCAGCTTGGCACTTCCCACAATCGTCTCAGTTAATTCTCCAGACAACCCTATGACGTGGGTCTCTAGAGCCCATTTTACAGACGAGGATACTGAGGCTCGGAGGCTGAGGCCCTTGCCCCAGCTCCGCAACAGGCCTGGCACCGGGTCTGCCCAGCTCCCCGGGAGGCTGCGGGAGGGCCAGGTGGCACGCAAGGAGTTAAGCGGTAGGCAGTGCTGTGGCTCCGCGCGGAGGAGCGCGCCGGGCTGAGGCGCGCTGCTGGCGGCGGCGGCGGCGGCGGCGCGGGGAGCTCGGGCTCCAGACGTGAAGTCCGGGGGAGCGAGCGAGGCAGCGAGGGAGGCAGCGAGAGAGAAGGAAGCGAGGCGGCGGGAGCCCCGCGCCCAGCCGCAGCCCGTGCTCGGCGCACAGCGGGCCCGGGCATCCCCGGGCGGGTGCCTGCGCGGGGCCTCGCCTTGGCGTGGGGCACCCGCAGTGCCGCCCGCCAGCCCGCCCGAGCGCCAGGCTCGTAGGAGCCCGGTTTTCACTTCCTCTCGCCTCCGCCCGCCTCCCCGGCTCTCCAGCTGGCGTCGCCAACCGCCTCCTCGTCCCAGGCCACCGCTGTCGCCGCTGCAACCCAGGACGTACACTCTTCCACTTTCCCGCTGGAGGCGCGGAGGATGTCCCTTGCACCACACCCGGAGAAATAGACCCCCGGGCCCGCCAGGAAGCGCCTTGGTGGCGAGAAAGAAAATCCAGTCTCTGCTTTCCTTGATGCCACTGCAGCAGCTGGCAGCTGGGAAGGTGCCCCCAGAGCGGGCGCACGAAGCGGGACGCGGGAGTCACAGAGACAGAGACCCCAGGCGCCTGCTGGGCTCCGCTGGCAGAGTTTGCAAGTGGCTGAGACCCTCAGGTAAGGGCTGAGGGGCCTGGACCTGTTAGGAGGGCACCATAATGGAGGGGGTGCAGAGCTGCTGTGAAAGGATTCCTGTCCCCCATCTGGGCTGCCTGTTCCAGCCGCTTCCTGGAGGCTGGGGTTCAGTGCCCAGAGCCAGGTGAGTAAAGAACCCTGAGTGGTGACAGCCCAGCTCTGGGTAGATGACAAACTTTCTCTCCTCTGGCAGAGGGTTGGACGTTCCGGCTCATCCAGGCGTCCTTCCTCCAGGCATCTCACTGGGTCCCCAAGGCAGGCACGTCCAGGGCTTCTCAGGATGAGCTGGGCCGGGGGGAAGGCAGTGGGCCCCTCTCATTTGGTTCATGAATCACCGCCTTCTTGGCCAGTTCAGAGTTCTGAGGGAGAAGGAGCTGGACGTGTTTTCAAGTTGACTTTACAAGGTGCTTGTCGGGGGTGATACTCTGGTGAATGAGATTCCCCGTCATTTGGAGCCAGCAGCCAGGGCTGCCTGGGTGATGGGCTCTGTGTAGAGTCCTTTGCAGTCTTGCTTACGTCCATTCTGGCGTGTGTGTGTGTGTGTGTGTGTGTGTGTGTGTGTGTGTGTGTGTACGTGTAAGGAGGAGGAGAAAGAACTGGGGGCGGGGGCCCGTTCAGCCAGATCGCCCCTATCCAAGCCCTTCCAGCAGCCCCAAGCGTCATCACAGGAGCAGAATCACCTCCTTGGCAGAGATACTAGGAGCGGTAGGGAATCACCTCCCGTTCCTTGCAGCTCCTTAGATGAGCAAAAGATTTGGGGGAAGTTTCCTGAGCTGCTCAATGAGACCATTCAGACTGGAGCCTGGGGGAGGTACAGACTTTTACAGAAAAGAGGTTGGAATTGACATTTTGGGTGGAGGCTCCTGGCGCTCGCATCCCCAGCTCTGAGGGTGTGGGTACCCCCCACCCAATCCAGGCCCCTTGAGGCTCTGCTGAGCCCAGCACATAGCTCATGAGTTTGGCCAGATTATCTTTCCTTCTAATGAAAAACATGCTCCAAAGAGGCCACCTGGTCTCCAAGGATCATTTTGGAGCCACCCCTGTGGTCACAGCCCCCTAGATGGCATCATGCTTCCTCCCTAGGGTTCCAGCCTAGGGCTGGGGTCATATCGATGGACTAGTTGGTCAGTGAGGCAGGCAGTGGAGGTGCTTCTGGCCATGACCTGACAGCTAGATGTATTTCCCTGGCCCTGTGGTCACTCTTGGCGTTTGCCTCTAGGGAATAACATTGCTGTGTGGTTCCTGGACAGTACTTGAGGCATGAGGTGGGAGTCTGAAGACCTCCTGCCCTTGCTTGGCATTCTGACCTGGGGCCAGGCTAGGAGCTGCTTCTCTAGGCTGCTGGGACCCATGGATTCCTCCAGGGTGTCAGAGGCCAGTACTTGATGTTCTGGGGAAACCCCATCTTTGGGTCAGGAGGTTGAACTTCAAGTCTGCCCTCAATTTGCTATGTGACTTTGGGCAAATCACTAGACCTCTCTGGGCCCATTACTGCTTCTGTAAAATGAAGAGATTTCACGTATCCTCAGAAATCCCAGTTCAGACACTCTTGTGGCCCTGAGTGATTGTCACAGATGCAATTTTCAGAATCCCAGAAGGCAATGTAATTTAGTGTTTAAGAGATCTAGGACTCAGATCCATCTGAGTGTGACCAGTCACTTCACCCTCCAAACCTCGGTCCCTCCATTGTAAAATGAGGAGTTCATAGTTCCTACTTCAGAAGGGTGTTGGGAGAACAAACTGAGATGGTGCATGGAAAGTGCTTAGTGTATCTAGTGAGCTACACGGATGTGGCAGCAAGGCTGTCTGCTTTGGGGTCTTGTGCAGGCGTCTGGGTGCTGTTATCCCCGGGGAGGCTGGCCCTGTCCTATCTGAGCACCAGGTGATCGTTGACTGAGGAGCAGGGTCCTTGTTCTCTCCAATCACCTGACACCTGCAGTCCCCGCCCCCTCACTGCTTCCTCATAAAAGTGCTTCTGGACCAGCAGCTCCTAGTGGGGAGCCCCAGGCGGTCTGAGAGGACTGGATGCATCCAGCTGTTGCATTGCCAGAACAACAGGAGATAGAGGTAAGCTGTCCCCACGGCTTCAACTTTGCAGCTGCGTAGGGACCCAGGACAGAGAAGTCCAGTATGTCTGCCCTCCCCAGACTAGGGTTTCTCTGGGACCATGCTAAAACCTCGACGGGGAAGGCAGACCTCATCTTGGCCAACACGGAGTGAGTTAACAGGCGTGCAGTCAGGACTGGGGCAGGAGGAACTCCACCATGTGTTAGCTCGATCTGCGGGCTCGCCTTTCAGGATGCAGAAAATGAACACTTTGCTTTCCTGGCCGAGTAGGATGTGTGTGTCTGTGTAGACACATGTGTGTGAACGTGTGCATATGTATGCATTCTCATGTAGGTATGTGTACGTGTGCGCATGTGAGTATGACTTACATAAAAGCCTTAAGTGTGTGTGGGCACATGTGAGACTAGTGTCAATATGAGAGTGTACTCGTGAGATTGCATGTCCATGGATTTATGGGTGTGTGTGCGTGTGCGCGTGCCTCTGTGAGTCAGTGGGAGTGTGGGTACGCGTATGCACTTGTGAGCGTTAAGCAGTTGTATGTATGTGATTAGCTGCACAGATGCAGCTGTGTGTTGTGAGGGTCTGTGTGCTGAGCCCTGTGTTTGAGGAGCGGTGCGGGTCGGCCTGGGCGCATGCTTTGGTAGCCGTACGTGCTGTCTGCACATCTGTGTGGGCATCTGTGAGTGCCTGCATGTGTGTGCATGTACACATGTGTGTTCAATGATGTAAGTGTAAACTTACGCGCGTATCTATCTACATGCTTTTCAATGTACCTTTGTGTCTCTGAATGCATATATGTGCATAGCACTGCACACTTCTCTCTGTGTATGTGTGTGTGACTGTTTGCCATGGTGGAGCCCCTGTGAGTGTCTCTATGTATACGTGTGAGTTTCTGAGCATGTGCATCTGAGCGGTAGAGGGTACATTTGATTGTGTCTGCGTATGTGTGTGTTCCTGTGGGTGTGTACCTGTGTGTCTTGCAGTGTTAACTTGTGTATCTTTGCGTGTACACACGTGTTTCTGAGTGTGTGTACCTATGTGAAGCATTGCGTGCTTGGTTGTATCTCTGTGTATATGCATGTGTTTCTCTGGGTGAGTTCGTTGCCGTGTCCATTTGAGTGTGTCTCGGTGTGCACGTGAGTGTCTCTGAACGTGTCTTCCTGGATGTTGCAGTGTGACTTTTGTGCATGTCTCCGTGCAGAAGTTTCTGAATGTGTGTACCTGGGGTGTTGCATTGCATCTTCTTATGAGTCCCTGGGTGTATGATGTGTGTTTCTGCGTGTGTTTGCCTGTCCGTGGGGCAGTGTAACTTTTGTGCGTGTCTCATGTGTACGTGTGCGTTTCTGAGCGTGTGCATCTCTGCAGGTGTGTCTGAGTGTCTGCAGGGCTATAAAGGTGTGGGGTGGCGGAGCTGTAAACACAGCCAAGAGCGTCCAAACAGAACACATCTCCGAACCTTTAAAGCTCCTCTTCTGTCTGCTCTGCACCTCTGAACTGTGCTCATGCGTGTACCTTCCGAGTGTTGATTCAGCGATCGGTGGTGCCAGGTCTGAGCAGAGCGTTGGGATGTCGGATGTTCATTTTCCCGAGTGCCTTTGCTCTGAAGCCCGTGCCTTCCTCTGCCTCCGACTCCTTTGGCCCCCACAATAGCCCACGTCTCCCTCACCAGAAGCCTGCGCTTAAGCCAGTCGCTGAACAGACTCACAGATGTTCAGAGCACAGGTATAATTTTAGGCAGAAGGTCTGAACATAGGCAGCCTAGGATGCACCAAACATTTCGACAGCAGTTTCTAATTAGGAGCAACTTGTTTTCCTTAAATAAACAAATCAAGTGAGGAAAGAAATTGCCAGAGATGAACGGCTCCCTGGAGCAGGTCCAGATGTTGGGAAGATGGGGATGGGGTCCCCACAGACTGCAAATGTTACTGCTCAGGGTCTTCCAGATTTTCACCAGGAGGTGATGAGGCAGGGGCTGCGGAAGCTGGTGAGGAGAGCGCGGCAGTGCAGTGTGGGAACCCTTTCCGAGGTTTGCCTAGTGTTTGGTTATTGGGGTAAATACATCACTGGCCCCAGTTCCTCCCTCCTCCCTGTATCCACGCCCTCAGCCATGCAGCGTTGCTGTTCTTCCCACTCAAGGGGCAGGCAGGGTTTATGCTCCTGATCCTTCACTTTGGGTTTGGCCATGTGTCTACCTTTGGTCACTGGTGGAAGTGACAGTGTGTCCATTCCAAGCTTAGGCCTCAGGGGCCTTGCATGTTTCAGCAATGGCTGGGAGAAGGGCTCCCCTGGGGTAGCTGCTGCCTCCTCAGCCTGGCCCCAGAATGAACACATGTCAACAGTGTTGACACAGCCTTAGTTTACCACCTTAGGAAATAAAATAAGGAAGGCATGTGCCTTAGTTTGCTCATCTGTAATATGGGAATGATAATAATAGTGCCTTCTTCTAGGGTTGCTATGAGTATTTACTAAGTAAATTCAGCCCATCTGCCCTCTCACCCACCCCCCTGGACACTGTAAAAGTGGGATTTGCCCGAGGTTGCAGAGGGTTGGTGGCAGACCTGAGGTTAGAACCTGAGCCTTCTACATCCCAACCCATGACAGGTCCACAGCCCCTTAGATCCCATGCTACTTTCACATGTGAGCATATTAGTTTCCTGTTGCTGCTGTAACAAATGACCACAAGCACAGAGATGTAAAACAATACAAACTTATTCTCTTACAGTTCTAGAGATCAGAAATCTAAAATGAGTCAGCAGGACTCTGTTCCTTCTGGACTCTCTAGGGGAGAATCCACTTCCATGCCTTTTCCAGCATCTGGAGGCTGCCCACATTCCTTGGCTCATAGCCCAACATCACTCTGACCTCTGCTTCCATTGTCATATCTCCATCTCTGACTTCTGAATCCCCTGCCTCCCTGTAATAAGGACACATGATGACATTGGGCCCCTTGGATAATCCAAGAGAATCTCCCCATCTCAAGATCGTTAACTTACTCACATCTGCAAAGTCCCTTTTACCATGTTGGGTAACATTGTCCTAGGTTCCAGGAATTAGGACATGGATATCTTTGGAGGGTAGCTGTTTGGCTACCACGGTGAAAAAAGTGAATGAATTATTCCACATTCGTTGATTCAACACATATTTACTGAGTGCTTAGATGCACCAGGCATGAATATTTACTGGGCACCTACCATGTACCAAGGTCTGTCTAGGCCCTGGGGATAAAGTGTTGAGCAAAGAGAGGCCCTGCTGTCCTAGGGGTGATTCCAGGAATGGGAGTTAGAACAAAAATGCATAAATAAATAACTGAATAGCTTCAATTTAAATAGTGATGAGTGCAGTGAGGAAAGCACAACAGGTGATGGCGGTGGCGTCTTCTGATAGCCCCTGTTGCGGTCCTCTGCATTCAGGAACCTCCCTCCCCTGCCCCTTCTGGTCTGGGGGTGGTCACGGCCCCTCTCTGTTGCCAGGCCCCAGGGGATGCACTACCCACCCCTAGTGGCTTCCCCACACTCTGCCCTCCCATCATAACTGTCCTTGGTCACACCGTTGGGGTGAGCCGTCTGTTATTACCTGATGGTCCCTGACTGATACAGGTGCTTTTACGTGCTGGGACGTGTGCTCTGCCCTTTTTGTGTTTCCATTCATTGATCTTTTTTTTTTAAATATACATTTATTTTTGGCTGCGTTGGGTCTTCATTGCTGCGCGCGCGCTTCCTCTAGTTGCGGCGAGGGGGCTACTCTTCATTGTGGTGTGCAGGCTTCTCATTGCGGTGGCTTCTCTTGTTGCGGAGCATGGGCTCTAGGTGCGCAGGCTTCAGTAGCTGTGGCATGTGGGCTCAGTAGTCGTGGCTAGTGGGCTCTAGAGCGCAGGCTCAGTAGTTGTGCACAGGCTTTGTTGCTCCACGGCATGTGGGATCTTCCCGGACCAGGGATCGAACCCATGTCTCCTGCATTGGCAGGTGGATTCTTAACCGCTGTGCCACCAGGGAAGTCCCACTCATTGATCTTTATAACATCCCTCCGAGGAAGATGCTCTATTATCCCTTTCTCAGGTAATATAGCCATGTTCATAGCACCGTTATTCACAATGGTGGAAAAGTGTAAGCAACCCAAGTGTCATCGGCATGGGATAAACAAAATGTGGTCCATCCACAAGTGGAATATTATTCAGCCTTAAAAAGGAACAAAATTCTAACGCACTACAACAAGGATGAACCTTAAGGATATTATGCTAAGTGAAATACACCAGACACAAAAGGACAAATACTGTATCATTCCACGTGTACAACATTCTTTTCTTTTTTTAATTTTTTATACAGCAGGTTCTTATTAGTTATCTATTTTATACATATTAGTGTATATATGACAATCCCAATCTCCCAGTTCATCCCACCACCCATCCCACTTTCCTCCCTTGCTGTCCATATGTTTGTTCTCTATGTCTGTCTCTATTTCTGCCTTGCAAACCAGTTCATCTGTACCATTTTTCTAGATTCCACATATATGCATTAATATACAATATTTGTTTTGCTCTTTCTGACTTGCTTCACTCTGTATGACAGCCTCTAGGTCCATGCACGTCCCTACAAATGACCCAGTTTTGTTCCTTTTATGGCTGAGTAATATTCCATTGTATATATGTACCACATCTTCTTTATCCGTTCATCTGTCAGTGGGCATTTAGGTTGCTTCCATGACCTGGCTATTGTAAAGAGTGCTGCAGTGAACATTGGGGTGCATGTGTCTTTTTGAATTATGGTTTTCTCTGGGTATATGCCCAGTAGTGGGTGTGCTGGATCATATGGTAATTCTACTTTTAGTTTTTTAAGGAACCTCCGTACTGTTCTCCATAGTTGCTGTATCAGTTTACATTCCCACTAACAGTGCAAGAGGGTTCCCTTTTCTCCACACCCTCTCCAGCATTTGTTGTTTGTAGATTTTCTGATGATGCCCATTCTAACCAGTGTGAGGTGATACCTCATTGTAGTGTTTTTTTTTTGGGGGGGGGGGTACGTGGGCCTCTCACTGTTGTGGCCTCTCCCATTGCGGAGCATAGGCTCTAGAGGTGCAGGCTCAGCGGCCATGGCTCACAGGCCTAGCTGCTCCGTGGCATGTGGGATCTTCCCGGACCGGGGCACAAACCCGTGTCCCCTGCATCGGCAGGTGGACTCTGAACCACTGCGCCACCAGGGAAGCCCCCTCATTGTAGTTTTGATTTGCATTTCTCTAATAATTAGTGATGTTGACCAGCTTTTCATCTGCCTCTTGGCCATCTGTATGTCTTCTTTGGAGAAATGTCTATTTAGGTCTTCTGCCCATTTTTGGATTGGGTTGTTTGTTTATTTAATATCAAGCTGCATGAGCTGTTTATATATTTTGTAGATTAATCCTTTGTCCATAGATTCGTTTGCAAATATTTTCTCCCATTCTGAGGGTTGTCTTTTCGTCTGTTTATAGTTTCCTTTGCTGTGCAAAAGCTTTTAAGTTTCATTAGGTCCCATTTGTTTATTTTTGTTTTTATTTCCATTACTCTAGGAGGTGGGTCAAAAAAGGTCTTGCTGTGATTTATGTCAAAGAGTGTTCTTCCTATGTTTTGCTCTAAGAGCTTTATACTGTCTGGGGTTACATTTAGGTCTTTAATCCATTTGGAGTTTGTTTTTGTGTATGGAGGTAGGGAGGGTGCTAATTTCATTCTTTTACATGTAGCTGTCCAGTTTTCCCATCACCACTTATTGAAGAGACTGTCTTTTCTACATTGTATATCCTTGCCTCCTTTGTCATAGATTAGTTGACCACAGGTGCGTGGGTTTATCTCTGGGCTTTCTTTCCTGTTCCATTGATCTATGTTTCTGTTTTTGTGCCACTACCATACTGTCTTGATTACTGTAGCTTTGTAGTATAGTCTGAGGTCAGGGAGTCTGATTCCTCTGGCTCCGTTTTTTTCCCCTCAAGATTGCTTTGGCTATTCGGGGTCTTTTGTGTCTCTATACAAATTTTAAGATTTTTTGTTCTAGTTCTGTAAAAAATGCCATTGGTAATTTGATAGGAATTGCATTGAATCTGTAGATTGCTTTGAGTATATAGTAATTTTCAAAATGTTGATTCTTTCAATCCAAGAACATGGTATGTCTCTCCATCTGTTTGTGTCATCTTTGATTTCTTTCATCAGTGTCTTATAGTTTTCTGAGTGCAGGTCTTTTACCTCCTTACATAGGTTTATTCCTAGGTATTTTATTCTTTTTGTTGCAATGGTGAATGAGATTGTTTCCTTAATTTCTCCTTCTGATCTTTTGTCATTAGTGTATAGGAATGCAAAAGATTTCTGTGCATTAATTTTGTATCCTGCAATTTACCAAATTCATTGATTAGCTCTAGTAGTTTTCTGGTAGCATCTTTAGGATTCTCTATGTGTGGTATCATGTCATTTGCAAACAGTGATAGTTTTACTTCTTCTTTTCCAATTTGTATTCCTTTTATTTCTTTTCCTTCTCTGATTGCCATGGCTAGGACTTCCAAAACTATGTTGAATAATAGTGGTGAGAGTGGACAGGCTTGTCTTGTTCCTGATCTTAGAGGAAATACTTCCAGTTTTTCACCATTGAGAATGATGTTTGCTGTGGACTTGTTGTATATGGCCTTTATTATGTTGAGGTAGGTTCCCTCTATGCCCACTTTCTGGAGAGTTTTTATCATAAATGGGTGTTGAATTTTGTCAAAAGCTTTTTCTGCATCTATTGAGATGACCATATAATTTTTCTTCTTCAATTTGTTAATATGGTGTGTCACACTGATTGATTTGCATATATTGAAGAATCCTTGCATCACTGGGATAAATCCCACTTGATCCTTTTAATATGTTGTTGGATTCTGTTTGCTAGTATTTTGTTGAGGATTTTTGCATCTATATTAATCAGTGATATTGGTCTGTAATTTTCTTTTTTTGTAGTACCTTTGTCTGGTTTTGGTATCAGGGTGATGTTGGACTCATAGAATGAGTTTGGGAGTATTCCATCCTCTGCAATTTTTTGGAAGAGTCTGAGAAGGATGGGTGTTAGCTCTTCTCTAAATGTTTGATAGGATTCACCTGTGAAGCCCTCTGGTCCTGGACTTTTGTCTGTTGGAAGATTTTTAATCACAGTTTCAATTTCATTACTTGTGATTGGTCTGTTCATATTTTCTATTTCTTCCTGGTTCAGTCTTGGAAGGTTGTGCTTTTCTAAGAATTTGTCCATTTCTTCCTGGTTGTCCATTTTATTGGCATGGGTTTGCTTGTAGTAGTCTCTCAGGATGCTTTGTATTTCTGCGGTATCTGTTGTAACTTCTCCTTTTTCATTTCTAATTTTATTGATCTCCCTCTTTTTCTTGATGAGTCTGGCTAAAGCTTTATCAATTTTGTTTATCTTCTCAAAGAACCAGCTTTTAGTTTTATTGATCTTTGCTATTGTTTTCTTTGTTTCTATTTCATTTGTTTCTGCTCTGATCTTTATGATTTCTTTCCTTCTGCTAACTTTGGGTTTTGTTTGTTCTTCTTTCTCTAGTTCCTTTAGGTGTAAGTTTAGATTGTTTATTTGCGATTTTTCTTGTTTCTTGAGGTAGGGTTGTATTGCTATAAACTTCCCTCTTAGAACTGCTTTTGCTGCATCCCATAGGTTTTGGATCATCGTGTTTTCACTGTCATTTGTCCATAGGTATTTTTTGATTTCCTCTTTGATTTCTTCAGTGATCTCTTGGTTATTTAGTAACGTAGTGTTTAGCCTCCATTTGGTTGTGTTTTTACATTTTTTTCCCTGTAATTTATTTCTAATCTCATAGTGTTGTGGTTGGAAAAGATGCTTGATATGATTTCAATTTTCTTAAATTTACCGAGGCATGATTTGTATCCCAAGATGTGATCTGTCCTGGAGAATGTTCGTGTGCACTTGAGAAGAAAGTGTAATCTGCTGTTTTTGGATGGAATGTCCTATAAATATCAATTAAATCTATCTGGTCTATTGTGTCATTTAAAGCTTGTGTTCCTTATTAATTTTCTGTCTGGATGATCTGTCCATTGGTATAAGTGAGGTGTTAAAGTCCCCCACTATTATTGTGTTAATATAGATTTCTTCTTTTATGCTGTTAGCATTTGCCTTATGTATTGAGGTGCTCCTGTGTTTGGTGCATATATATTTAAAATTGTTATATCTTCCTCTTGGATTGATCCCTGGATCATTAGGTAGTGTCCTTCCTTGTCTCTTGTAGCATTCTTTATTTTAAAGTCTGTTTTATCTGATATGAGTATTGCTACTCCAGCTTTCTTTTGATTTCCATTTGCATGGAATATCTTTTTCCATCCCCTCACTTTCAGTCTGTATGTGTCCCTAGGTCTGAAGTGGGTCTCTTGTAGACAGCAAATATATGGGTCTTGTTTTTGTATCCATTCAGCAAGCCTGTGTCTTTTGGTTGGAGCATTTAATCCATTCACGTTTAAGGTAATTATCGATATGTATGTTCCTATGACCATTTTCTTAATTGTTTTGGGTTTGTTTTTGTAGGTCCTTTTCTTCTCTTGTGTTTCCCACTTAGAGAAGTTCCTTTAACATTTGTTGTAGAGCTGGTTTGGTGGTGCTAAATTCTCTTAGCTTTTGCTTGTCTGTAAAGCTTTTGATTTCTCTGTCGAATCTGAACGAGATCCTTGCCAGGTAGAGTAATCTTGGTTGTAGGTTCTTCCCTTTCATCACTCTAAATATATCATGCCACTCCCTTCTGGCTTGTAGAGTTTCTGCTGAGAAATCAGCTATTCACATTATGGGAGTTCCCGTGTATGTTGTTTGTCATTTTTCCCTTGTTGCTTTTAATAATTTTTCTTTTCTTTAATTTTTGTCAATTTGATTACTATGTATCTCAACGTATATCTCCTTGGGTTTATCCTGTGGGAGACTCTCTGCACTTCCTGGACTTGAGTGGCTGTTTCCTTTCCCATGTTAGGGAAGTTTTCAACTATAATGTCTTCAAATATTTTCTCAGGTCCTTTCTCTCTCTCTTCTCCTTCTGGGACCCCTATAATGAGAATGGTGGTGTGTTTAATGTTGTCCCAGAGGTCTCTTAGGCTGTCTTCATTTCTTTTCATCCTTTTTTCTTTATTCTGCTCTGTGGCAGTAAATTCCACCATTCTGTCTTCCAGGTCACTTATCCGTTCTTCTGCCTCAGTTATTCTGCTATTGATTCCTTCTAGTTTATTTTTCATTTCAATTATTGTATTGTTCATCTCTGTTTGTTTGTTCTTTAATTCTCCTAGGTGTCTGTTCTTTAATTCTTCTAGGTCTTTGTTAAACATTTCTTGCATCTTCTCAGTCTTTGCCTCCATTCTTTTTTCGAGGTCCTCAATCATCTTCAGTATCGTTATTCTGAATTCTTTTTCTGGAAGGTTGCCTATCTCCACTTCATTTAATTGATTTTCTGGGGTTTTATCTTTTCCTTCATCTGGTACATAGCCCTCTGCCTTTTCATTTTGTGTATCTTTCTGTGAATGTGGTTTTCATTCCACAGCCTGCAGGATTGTAGTTCTTGTTGCTTCTGCTGTCTGCCCTCTCTATACAACATTCTTAAAGTAGTCAAATTCATAGAGACAGGAAGTAGAATGGTTGTCGCCAGGGGTTGGGGGAGGGGGAAATGGGGAGTTCGTGTTAATGGGGTAGAGTTTCCATTTGGGAAGATGACAACGTTCTGGAGATGGATGGTGGTGATGGTTGTACAACAATGTGAATGTAATTAGTGCCACTAAACTGTATGCTTAAAAATGGTTAATGTAGAAAATTTTATTTTACGTATATTTTACCAGAATAAAAATAAATAAGTTAAAAGTCTAGAGAGGCTGGGATTTGAACCCGGGTCTGACCCTAGAGCCTGTGTTCCTTTCTCCGTACAGTATGGTCTCAGCCCCAAAGCACCATGCACACCCAAAGGTGGGTGTGCAAGCAGATTTTGAAACAACATGGGAGAATATGGGATGGGGCTTTGGACGCAGCAAAGGGAAGACCCCCAGTGTTGAGGAGCCCATGGTACGCTGGTACCATGCACTCCCTTTCACCAAGGTTTACCCATTGGTCTATTGGACAAATTTCTATTGAGCACCTACTGTGTGCCAGACCCTGTGGAGATAGTGGAGAGAAAAACAAGATACTAACCTGCATATAATTCCTTGAAGTAACTGCCAGGAAGGAAGGTCTCTGACACTGGGGGTGCAGAAATTAGGGCCTTTGAAAGGAAGACTTCCTCGAGAGAGAAAAATGTGCTGGGCTCTGAAGGATGAATAGGATCCATCAGGTGAAAAAGGTTGGGAAGATAGCAGAACCAGCATGTGCAAAGGTCCTGAGGTGAGGAAAGTGGCATGAACCAAAGGCTTCTAGATTGTAGAAGAGTTGGTACACTGTCAAGCAGACAGTTCTCAGGGCCTTGCCAGCCCCATAAGTGTTTTGCTCTTTATCCTTCCAGCAGTGGGGAGCCTTGTAAAGGTTTGAAGTACAGTGAGTGAAATGAGTCTATTAAACCCTGACCAGAACAATAAGAAGAAACCACACCCCCGTGTGAGGTGGGAGCCCGTTGAAATCCCCACAAAGAAGGAGCTGGGTGGACAGCAGTGATTTCAGGATTTTAGCTTCATTATGCAAACTACACAGCTTTCCAGGGGAGAGGTGAGCTTTGGCAAAAAGAGTCAACAAATTAGTTTTTTAATCTGCTTTAAGTTGCTGAAATGCCTTTGTCTTCCTTCCATTGTCACCTGATGGCCCGTGGGCTATTTTAACTTTAATCAGAGAATTTTTTTTTAATTAAGGGTGTTTTTTCCTTTTGAAAAGCAAGTCCCAGCTGTGTTTTGATAAGATAGAATTAAAAATGGCATGGGGGAAATGCCACAGAAAGCTTTGATTTTTCTCCTTGTGGCATCTGAACTGATTTATATAATAATTATATATTTTACTTTGATGCAGCGTCTCCTCAGCCCTTCCTGGCCTCCCCCAACACACCACAGTGTACCAGTAGCTCTGAACACAGGCTGTTTCTAAAATCCCCAACTCTTGGCTCCTAGAGACAGAGGGACAGCCCTGTAAGAAACCAAGATTTCTGACCTAACAGCTTTAGGTTTAGGGGAAAGCTTGCTCACATCCAAGCGCTACCAATTCACAGCTGTGTGGCTTTGGATAATTTATTTCAATCTCCTTAGCTTCCAATTACTCATATGTAAAATGAAAATAATGATAGTATTTATATTCGTGGGATTCTTCTAGTTGTAAGTGACAGAAAATCCAGTGTAAACATCATTACACTCTTATTCTCAGGCATAAAAGGGACTGTATTGGTTCATGTAACTGGCAACTAGCTTCAGGTTTGGCAGGATCCAGGACTTTGACAGAGTCTCAGGGCATTCTCTCACTTTTTCTCTCTCTCTCACCGTCCTTCCCAGTCTCTTGACTCTCCTTTTTCTCTGTAGTGGGCTTCCTTCTCCAGCTGGCTCTGGCTATCTTCATCTGTGCACAGATGCCTACCAGTAACTCCATGATTACATGGTGTCGGCTGCAAGCCCTGTTCCCACGAGTCCTGGAATTGAGACCTTGTAGGTCTCCTGGAATCAGAGAAATGGACTATGCTGTTCAGTCAGATGGGGGTCATATGACCACCTTGGATCCTCCTGGTGGGGAGGGTGTGAATCAACCTTTGTGGTTTCCTGAACCACAAAGACCAAAAGTGGGAGTAGGATGGGTCCCCAAAGGAAAATCAGGACCCAGTTAACCTAAGAAGAGGAAGTAAATGCTGGTCACACTAAAATGACCTATTGGCAGTCCTCATCTCAGAGGGTTGTTGTGAGGTGAAGATTTAATGATATTGATCATGCCAGGTACTTAACACTGACCCCGGCATGCAGTGTACTCAGTAAATGTTATTACTACGACTACTACTGCTACGGCTCCTGCTCCTGCTCCTGCTACTACTACGATGTTATTATTAGCATGGTGATAATATAGGCCAGGGAGGGGCTCTTCAAGTGTTCAGGGCTATGGGAGACACCCATGACCAGAAGACTCAACCTGGACATCCCATTGGCCCCTATGAACCTTGGACCTGTCACTTTCCTTCCAATTTTGGTTGCCAAAAGCCATCATCCCCTAACAAACCACACCTCATGGATCACTTCACTGGCTAAAAGCCGTGATGGCTCAAAGGATGCAGGGAGTGGACGCAAATCCAGATGCCTCCAGGGGTAGGTGGGTCCCTTAGGAGCGAGACAGAGCAGAGGGTCAGTGGTGAACCAGAAACCCAGTGGACCCTCTACTGGGAGCATCCACTCCCACCCCAGCCCACCGTCTCCCCACAAGAACAGAGCCCAGGTGGCCACATCTCTCAAAGATTTTTTCCAAGAAGATTCCAAGGTATTACACAAAATCTCTGTGGTTGTAAATGTTGGTCACCAATTCAGGCAGTTTTGAAACACAGCACAGACCAAACAAGCATGTCTGTGGGCTCAGCTGGACCTCTGCTGTAGAGCCAGGTCTCCCCCATCTGGGGGACACGGGGCCTGTTCTTTCTGAACCACAGTGAGCACATGTTGGGGATGCCCTTGGAAAACACACCAGCCCATTGTTTTGAATCAGTTTGTGTGCTGCATGCCGTCAGCATCCCCTTGGATGACCACTGGAAGACCTTCTTATTCTGAGCTGCGCCATTTGTAATAGGCTCCGTGGATCGGATTCAGTGAGAACGGCTGCTTAGAAGCAGTTCATTTTGCTGCCTGAGATTATTAAGGTTCTCTCTGATTTCCTGCTTCACTCTATTGATTTCCTGGGATAAAACTTCCTCTGCAGAGGCTGCGAAGGTAATTCAGCTGCCATCCCTCCATGTGAGGGAGGGTTGGATCCTGGCTCTCCCATCCCACTTCCTGCTGTGTGACGGAGGGCAAATCACTCCACCTCTCTGAGCCTTGGTTTTCTCATCTGCAACCTCAGGGGGTCATCATAGCTCCTGCCTCCTGAGAAGGTGTCGGGCACATAGCAGGTACTCACCAACCTTAGCTCCTCCGGTAAAACTCCAGCCCCAGCAGCCTGGTGAAAGGGAGATAGAGGCTCATGCTCCTTGTATGTACTTAGCACCCTCTCTATGGCAGACCCTTTCAAACCATAGTCCCCTTCTTTTACTCACAGCAGCCCTGAAGCTTGTGGCTTTACATCACTCTCCTGTTTTACAGATGAGGAAACTGAGGCTCTGAGAGGTGAAGGGATCTGCCCAAGGTCACACAGCTGGGACATGCTGGAGCTGAGACTTGGACTTCAGTGTGCCTGAATCCAGCAGTCCTGCCTCTTGAGAGGGGCCCTACCTTCTAAGGCAGCCAGCTGCATTCACACTAACCCATGGGCCCCAAGGACCCCTTAGTAGTGGAATCTAGACCCAACTGTGCTATTAACTTGCTGTGTCACCTCAGGAGACTCTCTTGATCTCTCTGGGCCTTTGTTTTCTCAGCTCCTTAAACTCACATTGCTCCCTTCCACCTCAGGGCCTTTGCACATGCCGTGCCATCCGCCCAGCATACATCCCTCTCCGCCTCCACCCCTCTTTACCTGGTTAATTGCAACTCCTCCTTAGGGTCTTGGGTGAAGCATGATTTCTGAGAATTCCTCTGGGGCTCCCCTGGGCCAGGTCAGACCTCCCCTGCTGTGTACTTTACAAGATTCATCTCTTTCCTTCAGGGTTTGTGATTACAGTGCTGTGTGATGATTTAACTAACCTGTGTCACCTCTGCCAGACTGCCCACTTGAGGGGGGTCTGGAAGCCATTTAGCACCGTTCCTATGCTCACACTCCAAGCCTGCCACATACATACAGCAAAAAGCTGTGGTTATTAACTGAAATTTAAAAAGAGCTCTTAGGACCCTCAGATGCTGCTGATAGGAGTGTGAATTAGTACACCTGCTTTGGAAAACTGCTTGACCATATTTTCTTAAATGGCATGATACATCCTCTAATCTGCTATTCTACTTTGAGATATAGACTCAATAGAAATGAGTACATATGTTCTTTTTATATATGTTGTAGTCATAAGTGTGAGAAACCAGAAACTACCCAAATGTCCATTATGGTAGAATAGACAAGTAAAATGAGCTTCCATCATAACGTGGAATAGTACACAGCAGTAAAAATGGGCAGGCTATAGCTGCATGCCACAGAGGGATCATGCAAAAGTAATGCCTAGCAAAGGAAGCCAGACACAAAAGGGCATATACTATACAGTATTAATTACAGAAAGCTCAGAACAGAAGCCAGAGTTTAGGAATGCACGCATGCTTGGTGAACACATTATAAAGAGAAACAGGGAAGAAATAGGATGGTTGTGATCTTGGGTGAGGAAGGGAGGGGGGTGATTTTAAAAGAGCACAGGGCTTCCCTGGTGGCGCAGTGGTTGAGAGTCCTCCTGCCGATGCAGGGGACACGGGTTCATGCTCCGGTCGGGGAGGATCCCACATGCTGCGGAGCGGCTGGGCCCGTGAACCATGGCCGCTGAGCCTGCGCATCCGGAGCCTGTGCTCCGCAACGGGATAGGCCACAACAGTGAGAGGCCCGCGTACCACAAAAAAAAAAAAAAAGAGCACAGAAGGGGCTCTGGGGCGCTGGCCAGGTTCTGTTTCTTGCCCTGGAAGGTGGTTACATGGGTGTGTGTTCACTGTGCAATAATTCATCAAATTGTACATCTTTGTTTTATGTTTTCTTTTGTCTGTGGGTCATGGGTTCCATGGAAAGACCCCCTATGTCCCCCACCACCACCACAGATAATTACCTCTGGGGGGACTCCATCTGGACCACCCTGCTTTGGTTTATGCACAGAGAACATCTCTGCTATCCTGTTTAAGCAAGTTTTTTTCTACTTTCAGCACAAAAAAATCGTATGTGGTGTGGGGTGTGCCCCTCTCTGTCCTATAAGGCCACAGGGGTCCAAATTTACATGGGCAAAAACAACCCAGTAACTTTTTGTCTTAACACAGAGGCCACCAGCCCAGAGGACACAGTTAGCCCCTTTTTCTCAGACTGTGATAAGAATGGGGGCTGGGGGGCAGGGGGGTTGATGGCCCCAGAAGAAAATAAAAAAGAAACTACGAAAGAAAGAGAAAAATAAAACCTGAGAAGCATTTTCAAGTTTCTAGCTTTTCAGGCTACCAAAAGATGGAGGATCAGCTGTCCTGGATGGAGGGTCAGATAACAGGGCTGGGCCAGGAAAAAGAACGAGGACGTGGAGCTCCGAGGTGGGGCAGCTGAGTGCCAGACCCAGGGTGGGCTGGCCTCCAATCCAGGAGAATTAGGTTGGTGGACTCACTGCTCCAGATCTTTTCCTACCACCCTGACCTCCATTTCTGTGCAGACAGGAGGGTGGGCCTGGACCCTACTCTTGAACCTGGGCCCTAGCTGGAGAGCAGAAACACCGTGATTGGTAATGGTCCTTGGAGCTTGAGGCAGAATATAACAGGTCTGCCAGGGGCTTCTAGAAGTCTGGCTGATGGTTTTGGATTATTAACTCCTTGACAATGAACTTTCTCCATCCATTTAGGAAACATTTGTAAGTCTCCTACTTAAGATTCGTTAAACAAATATGAATTGTGCTTACCTTGGGCTGGACTCTGCTAAGCATCAGGGATAGAATTAGAGTGACCAGCTGGTTTTGGATTGCCCGGGATTTTCCCAGTTTAAGCACTAAACATCTAAGTGTCCTGGGAACCCCTCAGTCCCAGACAAACCTGGATTGTTGGTCCCTGGTGAGCAAGATTCTTCTGACGCCTGACCTCACAGCCCAGTGCAGGAGGCAGGGAATTACAAACCAGCACATCAGTGTTTTGGTGGAGGACGCATGGGGGCTGTGAAAGCCCAGAGGAGGTCTCTCATCCAGTGGAGGGTTTCCAAGAGGGCTTCCTGGAGGAGGTGACATCTGAACCAAGCCCTTCAAGAGGAGTAGGGTCAGGCAGGGCTGAAGGATGGGGGAGGGTGGAAGGCAGTTTTCCCGATAGGAGAGAGAGGCGAGAGGCTGGTGTGTTTACGGAGGTGAATCAGGTGAACTGTGGCTGGAGGTGGAGAAGAGTAGGGCTGGGGAGAGGGCTAGGGGACCTGGAGGGGTAGGTCATGGATGACCTTTTGGGCCTGGGTGGTACACCGGGCATTTGGGAAACCTGGGTGGGGGTGGATCAAATTTCTATGTAAAGGTTGCCCGGGCTGCTGTATGGAGGGGGAACTGGTAGTGGGAGGTGCAGGTAGGGAGGGGTTAAGCATGGCTATAAAGAGACTGTTGGGCAGGGCTGTTCATTAATCCTTCCACATGCTCAGGCCAAAAGCCTCGGAGTCATCTTTGACTCTGAGCTTCATCTCCTGCGCCACATACGACTTTCAATAAATGCAGCCCCTTCTCACCACCTCCATCCCCATTCCTGGCATCCCGCACCCTTTTTCTGCTTTTTCTCCACAGCTCCTATCACCTTCTAATCTACCATATGATTGACATATTTATTTGTTTACGCTCTGCTTCTTCTCTCAAGAGCAAGGTTTCTCAGCATCGGAGCTGCTGACATTTTGGATCAGATCATTCTTGTTGGTGCTGTCCTGGGCATTCTGGGAAGTTTTTGGAGCATCCCTGGCCTCCCTACCCACTAGATGCCAGTAGCATCTCCTCCCCAGGAGGTGACAACCAAAAGAAACGTCTCCAGACATTAGCCAGTGTCCCTGGCAGGGGAAGGGGGCAACACCACCCCAAGTTGAGAACTACTGCACAAGAATTTCCGTTCTGTGAGTGCTGGGATTTCTGTGTCCTTCATCATTGTTTGCCCGATGCCTAGAATGTGAAGCTTGGCTCGTTCATAGTGATGCTCAATGAACGTTCGTTGAATGAATGAGTGAGTGTGAGATGATGGGGGCCTGAGCAAGGGAAGGGTTTGGGAAATAGTGAAGTGAATGGATCAATAAATAGAACTACCATTGTATTTATTATGGCGATGATCCCAGGCCTTTTCTTTATCCTCTCCGGAGCTCATATTCCTTTCATCATATGACAGAGGAGGGTCAGAAAGGTTAAGTGATGTGAGTAAAAACCCTGCAGGAATGAGTGGTGGAACCAAGTTTGAATCCAGGTCTTTAGGAATCAAGTTCAGAGTCTTTTCAAGTGTCAGATACTGTTATATAATAACAACTGCTGTTTATTGAGCACTTGTTACATGCCAGGCACTGTGCTTTGGATGGATCGCCTCGTTAAAGCCTCTAACAACATCGTGAGATGACTACGTCATCCTGTTTTTACAAGTGGGGATTGTGAGGATCAGGGAGGTGGAGTGAGTTGTCCAGAGTCACACAGCCAGGAGTAGAGCAGACCTGTCTGACACAGGAGTCTGAGGCTGACTCCCAAGCAGGAGTCAAGGATGCACAACCCCTCCCCCCTCACACTTTAGGTAAAGGCATCACCCCAAAGTGCTTTTCCTTTCCCTCTTGTCTGAGAAGGAGAAATGATCAAAGGATTCCCACTGACGTGTTAAGTATCAAGGCTGCATTTCAAAGTGCCCTACAAGGAGACTTGGTAAATTTCACAAAGCCCCCGGGCCATGTGAAACCTCTTCCTCCTTAACCTCGATCTCCCGGCCCGGCTGCACTGGCCTGATATGGAAGGCTGTGCTCTTAACCACTCTGCTCTCCTTCCCCTCTGATCAGACAGATTTCAAATAAATAATTTCAGGGAAGCATCATGAACGTTTCCGAGGGGAAAGGCTGGTGCATTATGGGAACCTAAAGGAAGGAGACTCGGTTTATTTCAGGGATTCAAGAGGGGCTCTCCAAGGAAGAGGTGTGGATATGGGGATGGGAAGGATGTGTGGGAATCTGTTCAAGGGAAGGCTCCTTCAGACAAGGAGATGGAGTGTCGCATCCTGCATCCTGCATCCGGCCCACCTGTAGCTCCGAAGCAGAAGAGGGAGGAGGTGATGCAGAGAGGAGTGGGTGGGCCCTGGGTGCAGTAGGTGCGTGCTTGGGAACGGGTCCTGGTCCTCACTTTGGCCTTCCCTTCGGCAGGCTCTCTGCCCATCCCATCCTGACCCATCCTGGGTCCAGAAGCAACACAGACAGCCCCCTCTTGGAAGTCAGGCCCCGAGCCCAGTGTGTCTAGCTGTGGCCAGGCCGAGTGGGCACGCTGGGCAGACCTCCATGAGAAGCTCTTAAGAAAAGCCCGTTGTTGGAGTTATGAACTAGCCTCCTGCTGCAGCGGCGGGAAGGTCTGACGTCTGACCCTGGGTCCTCGCCTCATAAACCCTCCTTTGACCTGAGTTTCTCCTGAGATCGGGGCTCCTGGCCCCTCCACGGTGTTGTTCCTTCTCATCCCGCCCCCAGGGCTCAGCCTCTGCTCCGCTGGGGCTCCTCTGACTGTTCTTCACCGTATCACACACCATCTCCTAGGATTCTTGCTCCGTTGAGGTCCCACTTACTGGTTTACTGGTCTAACTACTGACCTGCCATCTACAGCAGCGTTTCTCCACCTCGGCCCTGTTGGCATTTGGGGCTGGAGAATTCTTGGTTGTGGGTGCAGTCCTGTGTGCACTGTAGAATTGGAGCACTGTCCAATGCCAAGGACACCTTCCCCTTTGACTGTGACGACCAATGTCTCCAGGCATTGCCACATGTCCCCTGGGGACAAAATCGCCCCCAGTTAAGACCACTGGTTTAGATCAGTCATAATGCGTTCCTTGAGAATTGGCAAATCGCTACCCCCTTCGAAAGATAGGGGTTCTGTTAGCCAAGTAGAAGGAAGGGGATATATATAAGGTACATAAGAGTGTATGCTACACACACTGCTGTAGAGTTTCTTTCTTTTCCTTCCTCACCACCCCGCCTCCCACCCCAGCCTTCCTTTCTTTCACATTCCAACAGAACCTTCTTTACATCATTTACAAACACAGGCAGCTGGATCTGGGATTTGACCCTGTGGGTGCAGTTTACAGGCTTTTGGAATAAAACAAACAAACAAAAAACAAAAAAACCTCTCTTCGTTGAGGTAAAGTGTCCCCTTTAAGGCAGGCACTGTCATATTTGCCACCTTCTTTGTATAGTGTTATCTACTTAATAGATGGTAAATCCATTCTTTTTAAATTTTTTACCTTTTTTCCCCAATTTTTAAATCGCAGTAAAATACACGTAAAATTTGCCGTCTTGACCACTTTGAAGTGTACAGTTCAGTGTATTCAGTACATTCATACTGTTGTGCTCCCATCACCACCCTCCAGTTCCAGAACTCTGCTCGGTCAGAGGTGGATGAGCCAGAATCACCTAGACCCACCCTCTTAGTTTATATCTGGAGAAATTGATGATGCCCAGAGGGAAAGGGACTTGCCAGGAGACATTGCCAGTTAGAATCAAAGTCAGGATTAGAATGTAGGGCTCAGTCTGCTCGGTGTCCCCTTCCATGTGGCCCTCCCAGGCATCTCCCAGAATGCCTCACACACAAAGTCACCACATAGATATTTAGTGACCGTGCTGGCCAGGGACTCCACCGGGGTGCCCCCTGGGACTAATCCAGTTCCCTCTCTAATCTCTGGGAGTTTGGGAGATGAAAACCTACTCCAGAGGCTAATGGCCAATTAATTGCTTTCTTTGGCCAGATAACACGTCTCATCTTTTTTTCTAGAAATTGCCTTACCCCCCACCCAAGGTCCTACCTGTTCTTTCCAACGGCTCTCTTTACTCTCTCCCTGCCCTCCCCCTGCCCACACTGGGGCCAGACATCAGAAGGGCTGCTCTGTGATAAGAGGGCCATCGATCCCCTTTCTGGCCTCCTGGACCCATCTCAAGGTGTCTGGGGTACTTCAGTTACTCTCACAATGAGGACATTTAGCCAGACCCTCCTCCCCTGGGATGCACAGAAGCAGAAACTGGAGGAAGAGTGAGAAGAGAAACAGAGGAAACAAAACCCAGGAAAACCGCCCATTCCGAAGGCAATGCGCTGGGAGAATGAGGCCCAGCCAGCTCTGATTTCTGAGATTTTTTTAGGAAGCGCCTCTGCGTGGCTTGTTTTCCCCGTTGGCAGGCTCATAGGGGATGGCGCCCAAGGCAGGACAAAGTTAGAGGCCCCACTCAGACAAGCGAGGCAAGGGTCCAGCCTGTGCTGGGAAGGGTGGGGGCCAGGAGAACAAGGGTTCTGTGTGTTCGTGGGCACAGGGATGGGAACCACGGGCTCCCACTGGCTCCAGCCAGGCGCTGGATGCCATCAGAAATGCACGAGGCTGGACAAATACTGGGTCAGGCGGCACTGGTGCTGGGCAATTGAGACAGCCGTGAGCAGAGCCCTTTCAAGTGAGCTGCATTTGAGATGATGACGAATTCCCCCTCTCGGTGGCCAAGACTGCTTGGGATGAAAATGACTGCCAGGAATGAGCCAAGCCCATCCCAGGAGGCTGAGGGGAGGTCTTCGGTCTTCTTGCCCTGGGAAGAAGAACCCAGGGAAGGGGTTGCAAACTCAGATGTCCTCAGGGGCCAGGCAGGTGACCTAACGCAGGTCACGTGGGGCTCAGTTTACCATAGTTGACCGCTGAGCTAGGTTCAGCTCCCAGCTCTTCTGCTTGCTTAGCCGAGTAACCTTGGACAAGTGATTTTAATCTTCGTGCCTCCCCATTTAATCCTCGTGCCTCCCCATTTCTATATGGGGAAATCTTCGTTTCCCCATATAGAAAATTGAGTTACTGCTAGTACTTACCTCGTTGGGGTCATTGAGAGGATGAAATGAGCTAACACACAAAAGCACTTAGAACAAACTGTGCTGGTTCGTTTTATCGTTCAAGAGAAGCGGACCTGTGGGTTTGTATTCCAAAGCTCCAAATCATTAGCTGTTAGCCGTGAGCTCAGATTGGAAAATGAAATACAACCTGTTCCCTGGCTCTCTGCAGCCCACAGCCCATGGGCTGCCCTGGCAACCTCTGGCCAAGGGCTTTGGACAGAACTGGGCTCCAGTGCTGTCTCTCCCACTGCCTGGTTCTGGATCCTGGACAAGTGACTTAACTTGTCTGTGTCATGTTTGCATCAACTATGGTCGCAGCAGAAGCCAGGGGGAAGCCATGACTCACTATCATGAAGTGGGGAAATCGCAAGGAATGGTGCAGCACATCAGGGTTTGTGCCAGAGGGGAGCTGTTACCACCTCTAGTCCTGAAAAGGCGGAGGGCGAGAGAGGTGACAGAAACCTGGAGAAAAGTGTGTGGAGAGGGCCACCTGAGGGACCGTGGTCTTTGGTAGAGGGACTCAGCCAAGCCTGGTGGCCCCACAGGGAGAGAGTGGTGCTGGGGGAGGGAATGCCTTGACCATTTTCTACCCACCTTCTCATCTCCTGCCCTCATATTGGCCAAACCCAAGTGGAAGTCAGAGAGCCCGTTGATGTGGTCCATGCAGACCACCGCAACTAAGGCAGAGAGCAGTGTGGAGAAGGGGAGGAGTCAGTGTGGAGGGGCGTATGAAAGACAGGTGATGCTACCACCTGCCTCGATTCTGGAAGGCTTTCCTCAGCTAGCAAACGTGTGACTCTCAACACACAGATGTGGCAATAGGCCGACGGTGTTCTCATTGTTACTGAAGGAGGGAAGGCAGGGGCACTGGAAGGGAGACTGAAGGATCCCTCTGGGTGTCCTCAGAGTATGTAAGCGGCCCCTTAGAGATGTTGAAGGGTGTATGTGTTTCCTATTGCTGCTGTAACAAATTACCACCAACTTGATGGCTTAAAATAGCACACATTTATTCTCTGATAGCTCTGAAGCTCAGAAGTCCAAAGTGGGTCTCACTAGGCTAAAATCAAGCTATGGGCAGGGCTCTGTTCCTTCTGGAGGCACTAGAGGAAATGGTTTCCTTGCCTTTTCCAGCTTCTAGAAGTTGCCCACATTCCTTGGCTCATGACCCCCTTCCATCGTCAAAGCCGGAAATCACATCACTCGGGTCTCGGCTTCTAATGTCCCATTTCCTTCTCTGACTCTGACCTCCGGCCTCCCTCTTCTAAAGACTCGCGTGATGACATTGTGCCTCTTGGATAATCCCCATCTCAAGACCCTTAACTTAATCGTATCTGCCAAGTCGCCTTTGCATGTAAGGGAGCAGAGTCACAGGTTCTGGGGATTAGGACGTAGACATCTTCGGGGGTCTTAATTCTGCCCACCATGAAAGGGATCTAGGAAGCTTCTCGGAGGGAAAATACCTTCCCACTGCCATGCCCAAGAATTCAAAATCCCCTCCATTAACATCTCTTTTTCAGACGAATGATGTTCCCAAACTCCAGCATTTCTTGATCTGCCTTCAGGGGTTTTCCCAGAGCTGCATGTTTCCCTTTAAATGAATCTTCCATCAACTCACTATTTTATTCAGCTTCATCCTAAGTAATAATACATGGAAAATCAAGGTTCGATATAAATAAATTAATTATAAATTTTAATTAAAAATTACTTATAAATTTTCTAAGTATTCCCATTAAAATAATTACATAACTATTGACATTTTAAGGAAACTTGATATGTGAACCACCTAAAAGTGCCTCATGGAATACTATGAGTGTGTGTATCCCACATGGCAGAGAACTCTGGATGGCCACAGGAAAGGGCAGATAGGTTTCCTAGATGGCAAATATGCCCTGAATCCCAGCCTACTGCCTGCACAGTGATTGCATTAGTCAGGGTTCTGCAGAGAAACAGAACCGAGAGAGACAGGAACAGAGACAGAAAGAGACAGAGATTTATTGTAAGGAGTTGGCTTACTCAATTTCAGAAGCTTTGAAGTCTCAAGATCTGCAGTCAGCAGGCTGGACACCCAGGAGAGCTGATGGTGTAAGGTCCAGTCTGAGTCTGAGTCTGAAGGCAGAAGACCCATGTCCCAGCTTGAAGACAGTCAGGCAGAGAGTGAATTCTCCCTTAGTCCACCTTCTCATGTCACATCTTCTTCTTTGACTCTGACCCTTCCACCTCCCTCTTCTAAGGACCCTGGTGATGACGTTGTACCCGCTGGATAATCTGGGATAATCTCCCCATCTTGAGACCTTTAACTTAATCATAGCTGCAGAGTCCCTTTTACGTGTAAGATAACAGTCACTAGTTCTGTGGATTAGGACATGGACATCTTTAGGGGTCTTAATTCTGCCCACCACGAAAGGGATCTAGGAAGCTTCTCACAGGGAAAACAATCTTCCTACTGCCATGCCCAAGAGTGGGGGCCACCCATATTGTGGAGGGCAATCTGCTTTCCTGAGCTACCAGTTCAAATGTTCATCTCATCCAGAAACACCCTCTCAGGCACACCCAGAGTCATGTTTGACCAAATATCTGGGCACCCAGTGACCCAGTCAAGTGGACACATAACTTTAACTGTCACAGTGCTCTTGTGGAAGGAACTCAGAGGGGAGTGAAGAGACCTGGGTTTGGGATCTGGATCTGTCTGTGACATTAGCCAAGTCTCATTCTTTCCTGGGGCCTTGGTTTCCAAATCTGTATGGTGGGGACAATCCGATCCCTAAGGTTCCCTCTAGCTCAGACGTGATATGGATTTGCTCTACGCCCATTGCTATGTCAGTAATCAGACACTGGAAGATGACAAAGGCCAGTTTTGACATGGATTCCATGGAATATGGCGTACGGTTGGCGGCATCGTAGGGATCCGTCCAACCCAGGACCAGCATTACTCATTCTTCCTGGACCTCACCTAGCACCATGTGCACACATAGATTGTGGCTCTTAGTGGGGAGACTATTTTATTCAGTCTTGTAGCCATCACACCAGACCTGGAAAAAGGACTCGGTATATTCTCTGGTTGTTGAATGACTGATTGACTGATAGAATAAAAGTCAGTGTGAGGTGTGGGATAGTGTCAAGAGGTCCACGTGTGCTGAAAGGTCCCTCATAGACTGGAAACCCCCATAAAATTAGTGGTGAGTATATGGGCTCTTTGAGTCCTGCAAACCTGGGTTCAAATCCCAGAGCCACTGCATAGGAGCTACGTGACCTTGAGCAAGGTACTTCACCTGTCTGAGCCTCAATGTTCTTTTCTGTTCAATGGGGATAATAATAGAACTGAACTCATAAGTTTGTGATGAGATTGAAATGAGATAATCTATGCAAAGGGCACAGCCCGGTGCCTGGCACATAGCTAGTGCTCCATAAATATTAAAAATGACAGCTATTAATGTTGCTATCATCCTGCCTTGCACATTGTCTGGGGAAGATGTAGATGATCCCATGCCTTTCCCAGGCCATGCAGGGGATGTAGGGGACTGTTGTTGACCCCATATATAAGAAGGCACGTTAGGTTCTTTGAACTATACACTGACCACCCTCCCCAATACAGGACACCCTACCCCATCGTTCTACATCAATGAGCCATCTGTGCTGTTCAAATATTGTTCAAATGTAATATTTTTGAAACTATTGTTAAGATGCTTCCTAAATGCTTGCCAAAACTCTAACAATCCCACGTGAACCAAAAATATAATTGTTCATTGGCTTTGCATTGTGGGAATGGATTGTCAGATGGAGATACCATGAAGGCAGTTGATTCAATTCACCACAAAGAGGAGGCGAAGATGTGCTGGGTGCACACCTGGCTCTGCCACGTTCGCCCAGGTAACCTCAGAACAGTCATTTAGTATCTCAGAGATGTTTCCTCCCCTGCACGATGGGTTACTCATAGGTTAACCGATCGGGTTGGCTCAGTACCTTGTAAGCCCAACCAGTAGTCACTGCTAAAACTGTTTAAAAGGATACTTATGAAGTGACCTTTGTAGATGTTAGTTTCGTCACAAGCTGGACCCAGTAGTAGAGGGATCAGTGGATGAATTTTGGATGGATTTGAGCAGAGCCTTTCTAAGAATGGGTTGCAATCCAGCCCTGTCTGTGTATTTGAGGAGCCAGCACATTTAAGAATTTGGTTTGACAGATTGCTGAATTCCATTGAGGTGGGAAGGTGTGGGTGGTGGGTATCAAGGAATCTATTTAAGGCCACAAATTCAGGTGTGCCAGAAGCATCCACCTTCTTAAATCTCTAAGTGAATTCAAATTAGACTTGGAGTCTCTCCTGGGTTGCAAGAAGCTTAATTTTCATCATTACTGGGTCTACCTGGTCACCATCAAAACCCATTCACCTATCCTGTTTCCTCCAAGTCTGAAAACTGCTACTTCTGGGCCAAGCTTGGAACGGGGGAATCTGTGCCTAGATCGGTATTTCTGGCATCAGGGGTCCACCCACTCCCCTTGGGGCTCTGCCAGGACTTATTTGCGACCTCTGGCCTGGTTCTCTGTCACAGAGAAATTGTTTCCTCTCCCCCAGCCTCCTCCCCAAGACCCCTCTGTAGGCCCATCAATGAGCTTTCAATAGGGTTTGCTAATAGTTGTAAGACTGAACGAGGCCCCCAGATGTTTCACTCTGGCTTGTGATGTTTGTTTATTTAATTAATAGACTTTGTTTTTAAACGTACAGAAAAATTGAACAGAAAGTGCAAAGAGGTCCTATATAGCCTTTCAACCCACCCCCATGCCCCCTCTGCCCAGTTTCCCCTATGATTACCATCTTGTATTAGTGTGGTTATTTGTACAACTGATGAGCCAGTAGCGGTACATTATTATTATTACCTAAAATCCATAGTTCACATCAGAGTTCACTCTGTGTTGTACATTCTATGGGTTTCGCCAAATGTATAATGACATGTGTCCACCATTCCTGAGTCATGCAGAATAACTTCATTGCCCTAAAAAATCCCTGTGCTCCATCCCTCCCTCCCTCCAACCCCTGGCAACCACTAATCTTTTTACTATCTCCATAATTTTGCCTTTTCTGTGTTTTTTAAATTAATAATTTAGCTTCCAAGATTTAAAAAGTGAAATATTTTCTATAAAAACCCAGATGTTCAATATCTCTCCAAAAATTGGAATAGCCCAGGTAACTCTGGGCTGGAGCTGAGTACCAGGTGCTGCCCTCTCAGAGGGGTGTGGGGTCTCCCATTCCTTCTTCTGCGTCAACTGACATGTGACCCCCATTCTCTTCCTTGGCCCCTGTAGGCATTTGAGTTTGCGACCACCCTCTGGCCCCCTGCACAGAGCAGAACAGCCTTTGACTCATGGGCTGCTTCTATTTCCTGCCCTGCAAATATATCCCTGAGGCCCGGTGTCACAACAAGATCAGATACCTGCTTGAAGTGGGGAAGAGAGAAACATATAGGGAAATCAGGCACAAATTAAACCCTCTGAAAATTGTCCCGTCATCCGTGGGAGGCTCATCTGAGGTCATGCAAACACCCAGCTGTAGGGATGTCTGAGGCTGGAACGAGGTCAGCCAACATCCTACACTTGGCAAGTTTCTTCTGCGTTCTCTGCACAACCTGAACCTACCAGTTGTCTGAGGTTGTGGGCCCCGGCATGGGTTACATGCAGTGTCCTTCAGTGGCCGCCACAGCATGGGTCAATAATTTATGCTAATGATGCAATTGACCCTACTGACCTCCTTCCTGGACCGTGTCAGGGAACTGGACACCCAGAGATTAAATTGCCCCTGGAGTGGGTGGAGGGGGGGGTGGAATGGAGTGGGTGGTGACGAGTGCACGGGGAGACAGTAGGAGGTTCAAGGCCAGAGCACCACCTGCCAAGACACAGCCAGAAATGAAGACAGCCCTTTAACGTGGCTGCAGGGTTTCACTTTGGGGAAGAACCCGAGTCTCCAAGCAGCGAAATGCGAACCAGAATGTTATGAGGGTGCTCCCAGCCTTCTGCCTACAGCAAAGCCCCTGGATGGTCCTTCTGCCCAGGGCCTCCGGGACAGACTGAGCAGTCAAAAGAGCACTAGAGGCAGAGTGCAGTATCTGCCCCTTCAGTGCTGTGTGGTCTTGGGCAAGTTGCTTTGTCTCTCTGAGTCTCCATTTCCATCTCTGACATGGAGACTCACACACACACACACACACACACACACACACAGACACACACACAATGAAGGTAGTAATAATGCTTGTCTCGCAAGAGAATAAATGGGGTTGTCATATCCCAGGGGGTCCTCTATATCTCCTCCCCACAGCACCAATATCTTGTCCGCTGCCCAAGTCATCATACACAAGTCCTTCCTCTTTTTTGCCCTCTATATTTATTCCATCCACAGCAGTTCATTTCTTTTTTTGTTTCATTTTCACCCACTCTCCTGTTGAAGAACACGTGGGTTGTTTCTCCAGCTTGGGGCCGTAGGGAGCTGCTAGGAATGTTCTTGTACAAGCATCTTGGTAGATAGAACACTCATTGCTTTTAGATGTGTGCCTGAGGACGGAATCGCAGGGTCATGGGCCAGGCAGATGCTTAGCCTTAATAGACCCTGCTGGTTCTCCAACCTGGAGCTCATCTTAGAAATGCCTTCCCTGCCCAAATCCACTTTCTCTCCAGAAGACCCATCTTCCATCTCCATACTGCAGTGGTAACTGGAATTACGAGACAACCCAGCCCAGCAGAGCATCTTCTGACTCAGAGGTTTGGGGTGGGTGGGACATCGGAGAGGATGGAGAGGAAAGAGGGGCCCACTCTCCTTTCCACTTGGGCCTCGTTCATTCTTTGTTAGACCCTCCCGTTTGCTGAGTTGATGAGACAGAAGTTTGGGGTTCATACGACGGTGTGGTAGAGACATCTCCCAGACTTAACTCATCAGCACACCACCTTTGTGATTTTTGCCGCATTTGCTTATTTGAATTGACTTACTTTTTAAAAAATGAAAACCGTTTACTTAAGAAGGGAACTTACCTTAGAATGTAAAATCAATATGACTTCCCCTAAATAGAGGTTAATCACTATAAATGCTAAAAAACAAAACAAAACAAGGTTGATCAATTCCAGCCAGACGCTGTTAGTGGCTGGGGACTATGAGCCTGAGACCTTCTTGTACCTGTAAGGTACTCATTCCATGACTCTGATCTTGGTATGATCATGATGGGGACATCTCATGAATCTTATGGCTGGCAGTAGGAATGAACGCCCAGGACGCGCCTGCATTGTGATTCTGTGAGGGCTTCCACTCCTCAGCAGAGTCATCTGTTAGCTTCAGCACAGTCCTCTGCCATTCTGGGGGAGTGTTTATTGCCCTTGGAATCCTGCCAAGGTTAAGTGGAGAAAATGGTCCTGGTGAAACTCACTCGCTTTGTCATTTGCTCACAGACACTCCAAGTAAACCCGTCCACTGGAGGGTAAACAGGCTCTACCCAGGGCACCTGCTATTAGAGGGGTGGTGACATGTTAGGGTCGGGGGTTTCCATGACAGACCCACCTGAGTGCCAAGCCCAGTTCTGCTCTCTCCTCACTGTGCGCCTTGAGTACAGTGGGTATACCACTTCTCCTCTCTGGATCTCAATTTGCTTATCTGTAAGTGGGAATACTCACCCCTACCTCATCGGATGGTAAGAATGATCAGATTAGGTAATGCACAAAATACAATAGCCAGATACTTAGTAGACAAAAACCATTATTACGGTTCTTCTTTCTTGAGGAAGCCATAGGCTGTATTTAAATTCTCTGCAGAACTGATTCTGCCTCTTGGAGACTCATAATCATCCCAAATCTTTGTCTCAGAAAGCCCCTCACCATCCAACTTCAGTTCCATCCCAGATTTCTGCTTTCCCCACGGCCCAGACCGCAGGTGTTCACAGATCTGGGTGAGAATCCTGTAATAGCTCTGACACAAGTAAAACTGTTTTTATATTCAAAGTGTCAATAACACAACTCGGATGGACTTTCTAAAATGAGAATAATTTATTTTGGCTCCAAACCATCAAAATCTGTAAGTATCTTGCTTTAGGTGTGGCTTGATCCAGGCTCAAAGGAAAACCATCATATCTTGGTTTCTCTGCATCTCCACCTTACCCTGGTCTTTGGCTGCCCCAATAATAGCGAGATGTCCCCAGGAGCCCAAGCTCATTTCTCCTATATGCACTAATCCATAAGAAACCAGAACCTCTTTCTCCCAGCCAGTCTCATTGGTTCTAATTAGATTAGCTGCCTGTTCCTGAGCCCTCCCTGTGTTGGGAAAGGGAGATGGCTACACTGATTGGCTCAGTCTAGTCAGGACTCATCTTTGGAGCTGAATGTGGGGCTAACCCTACTCAAACTACACTGGCTGGAGGAGATGTGGGTTCTGTAGGGTGTTGAAGCCAGAAGAAGGGGGGCAAGGGTCAAAGGATGCTGCAGTTGCATTAACCAGTGTCTTGAAAACTTTCTCAAAGAAACAAATTTTCCATTAGAAACCTAGTGATGTAACAAGATTGAAGGTGCTTCTCCCCCGCCCCCCCACCCCCCACCCCGCCCCGCCCCACCGCCTCTCTCTCTCAACTTATTCCCAGTGCTGTGTTGCCTGAAAATAACAAGGTTGGAGTCAGAGTGATGAATGGGGCAAGATTGACTCCGCACTAATTTTGCCTGGAAGCCATAGCTATTTTGGGCTCTTACTGAGCCCTGGTTTAGCTTAGCTGGTTAGAGAGCAGGGCTCACAAGGTCAAGGGCATAAAAAAGGAGCAGAAACATGGGCCTGGAGGCAGAGTCCTGGGGCCAGATCATGCTCTACCACTTTGAACCTAGAGTCTTCAAGTAGGTCACTTAGCCTCCCCCAGGCCACTATCTCCCCATCTCCCCCAAGTGTCCTTTCCTCCTGCCCCACCTCCTTCACCAGGCACCTCCTACACATCTCTCAGGTCACAGCCTGATTTCTCACTTCAAAACTAGATTGGATGCCCCTCCATGTAATTCTTAGCCCCAGGTTCCTGGGTTCAAGTCCCAGTTCTTCCAGTTTCTCAGTGAATGACTTGGGCCAAGTTTGTCAGCCTCACTGTGCCTCAGTTTTCTCATCTGTCAAATGGGGATAATGTAGGTAGTACCTGTCTCATGGGGTTGTTGCAGTAATTACATTGGGTGATTTTTGTGAGCATTTAACACAGGGCTAGGTTCAGTAAATGCTAGCTTAAAACAATGATGACTGAAATTCAGGCAGAATATTAAGCTAGTGAAATCAAGCTTCTGCTCTCTTATCATGTAAAATACACAAAACTGGGGTTTCGTTTCGTTCTCTCCTCTACCTCACTATCTAGAAATGTGCCTGGTGTATAGCAGATGCTCAATAGAATATGTTGAACAAATGTCCAGTTCAGCATGTTCTAGGGAATCCCCCTAGTTCTGTTGAGAGCCCAGAATTGCATGATTAAGTTTTGAGAGCCCAGAATTGCATGATTAAGTTATCTCAGGTCTCACCAGAAATGTCAAGTTTGCAAGGCCAGCGTGAACTGGGAGTGGGAGGCTTCCTGTATAACAGTTTGAGCAGTGCTTAAGTTACTTCCCTTCTTTGAAATTCCATTTTCTACTCTCTCCAGTTCCCACCCACCCAGAGCCTTGAAATTCAGGAAGATCCTGCTAACATGCAAATACCTGCGCATAAATTCATTATCACCTTGGTGTCACTGGCTTTAAAGAATTAATTAGAAGAGCAGCCTGGGGAGGGGATCAAGACACTGGGCTGATAAACTTTGTGGAGTCAGGGGTGGAAGAATGAAGAAGTCACCAAGAGGCTACCTCCCTGGGTGAGAGGAAAGGCAGCCAGAGAGGGCATCTTTGGTTCTGCCCAGACCTTGACCTATAGCAACTCTATATAAACTTGGTTGGCAGTAGTGCTAACAATGAATAAATAAAATACCCCATACAAGGCCCCCTCTGTTTGAGTGGCCCATTAAAGACCCAAGGGAGGTTATTTCACTTGGCATCTTCCCCCATGAGTGGCCAAGAAGCCGAAGTTGGAGGCTGTTTTTCCTGAGCCTTCTTTTTTTTTTCAATGAGCAAATTCCATCTATATTTATCAATACAGTAAATCTCAAAAACATAATGCTATATAAAGAGACAATGAAAGAAATGAGATTGAGTTATTTGCAGTGAGGTGGATGGACCCAGAGGCTGTCACACAGAGTGAAATAAGCCAGAAAGAGAAAGACGAACACTGCATGCCAACATATATATACGGAATCCAAAAAAAAAAAAAAAAAAAAAAGTGGTTCTGAAGAACCTAGGGGCAGGACAGGAACAAAGACGCAGATATAAAGAATGGACTTGACACGGGGAGGCGGAAGGGCAAGCCGGGACGAAGCGAGAGAGTGGCATGGACACATATACACCACCAAACGTAAAATAGATAGCTAGTGGGAAGCAGCTGCACAGCACAGGGAGATCAGCTCGGTGCCCTGTGACCATCTAGAGGGGTGGGATAGGGAGGGTGGGAGGGAGACACAAGAGGGAGGAGGCATGGGGACACATGCACATGCATAGCTGACTCACTCTGTTACACAGCAGAAACCAACACAACAATGTAAAGCAACCATACTCCAATAAAGATGTCAAAAAGAAGAGAGAGACAATGGTTTTTTGATGCTAAGTAAATACTAAAACCCCCGAATAATACATATTTTTAATTAATTAATTAATTTTATTTATTTTTGACTGTGTTGGGTCTCTGTTGCTGCGTGCCAGCTTTCTCTAGTTGTGGCGAGCAGGGGCTGCTCTTTGTTGCGGTGCACGGGCTTCTCATTGCGGTGGCTTCTCTTGTTGCAGAGCACGGGCTCTAGGTGTGTGGGCTTCAGTAGTTGTGGCACGCAGGCTCGGTAGTTGTGGCTCTCAGGCTCAGCAGTTGCGGCTCACGGACTCTAGAGCACAGGCTCCTGAGCCTTCTTGTACTGGGAAGGAGAGAATAAATTCCACAGGACCTGTGGCGGGTGACTTCTTTTTCTCTCCCCAAAGGCATTTTCAAAGCTGTGTGGTGCAGTGTTCTTTGGCCAAAGAAAATACTCCTGGGAGTATGTGTGTGTATGTGTTTCAAACAAGAATTCTCTTTCAGCCTTACCTTTTTTTGGTTGGATTTAACCTAATTTATTGCTTAACCTGCTTAAGAAACTTGCTTAAGGTAGGCTTGGCAACTCTGTGCCCAACACTGTGCTTTGTGCTCACAATACACATGGGGAGGTAGAAGATGAGGATGAGGATAACCGTGATAACATGGATGATGATGATGATGTAACTGATGATGACCATGATGGTGAGGGTGGTGATAACGATGGTGATGATGGTGATGAGGATGGTGGTGGTGATGGGACAGAGTCTACTGAGCATGTACTATGTGCCCAGCACTCTTCGAAGTGCTTTCATTTACTTTACTAATTCATTTAGTCCTCACAACCACCTTATGAGAAAGGGTCTATTATCGTTGAATCCATCATTTGCTAGTTGTGTGGTGCTGGGCAAGGTATTTCATCTCTCAGAGCCTCAGTTTCCCCATCTGTAAAATGGGGAGAAAAATAGCATTTCTCTGTAACATAGTCAGTGTTTGACATAAGTGTACAGGAGATAAAAGTGACACTTATAGTTCCTCATTTGACACTCCTACCAACCCTGTGAAGAAGGAGGTATTAGATGATACCAGTGTTACAGAACAGTGGGCAAGTTCTCCCAGTTAGGAGTGTCTGAGCTGCGGTTCAAAGCCAGGCGTAGACTCTCAGTCTTGTTGGCTCGCAGAAGTTGTTTCTGCAGGGCTGTTTCTGATCCACAGGATTCCTGGGCTTAGGCTGGGGTCCGAGGTCCACAGGAGCCCAGATTGGCTCAAGAACAATCTGGACTCAGTCAGCCCCCAGCAGGGCCCTCAGAGGGGGTGGCCTGGAGCTGCCCAGAGGGTGGGGGTCGGGCTGGAGGTCTTGGGCACATGGAATGAGTCACCTAGTACCTAGACTAGTCTGGATGCCAGAGAAACAAATTGTTCAGCTCCCCTCCCTCCCACATAAGGAGGCCATGGGGCAGCAGCACTGATGCTTCTTGACTTGGAGTCTGATGAGTCTAGATAGTTTTTCCAGCTCTGCAAATCCACAACAGGTATCCAGCTCTCCTGAGCTACACCATCCACTATGGTGGCCACTGAACTCTGAGATGTGCAGTATGTGTAAAATGCACACCAGATTTTGCAGTCTTCATATGAAGAAAAGGAATATAAAATATCTCATTGATAATATTATTTTATATTTCTGTCATGTTGAAATGACAATATTTTAGATATATTGGGTTAAATTAAATATGTTGTTAAACTAATTTCACCTGTTTCTTTTTACATTTTTTAACGTGGCTACTAGAGCATTTTAAGTTATGCGTATGGCTCATATTGTGTTTCTCTGCTCTGAAGCTTATAGTCAACTGGGGCGACTTAACAGCTTGGTTAAGAGTTTCAGCCCTAGAGTCAAACAAACCTGAATTCAAATCTTCAGTTAGCCCCTAAACAGCTGTGTGACCTTGGGTAAGCCACTGCCCCTCTCTGCGCCTCAGTTTCCTCACCTATAAAGGAAGGGTAATAAGAATATCTGCCTCATAGGGTTGTTTTGTGGGTAAATGAGAGGTGATGTGGACAGTAGTGAATAAGATGCCTGGCACGAGGTGAGCATTTCATAACTAAGAGCTGTTATTGTTGTTCCTTTAGCTGATATCAGCTAACCCCACAGAGCTCAAACCTCTCCAGACCTAAGAACTGACTTATTATTCCTCCCTTCTGTGATTGGAAGTATTTTTGTTTCTCAAACAAACTTCATGATTTTAAATAATTTTTTTTCACTAAATTAAAAAAAACTATCAGAGACACTGATATTTACTGATGAGGAATTCTGCTTGTCTTAAGAATGGACTCTAACACTGAGTCAATCCATTTCCAGCCAAAAAAAGCACAGAGTTGTACCATTTTTGAGGATTAAAGTTTAATTTCTAGGGTTTTGGAAATCCTAAGAGGTCCCATGGACCCCTGTGGTACCATTGGGGACCTTTAAGAGCTATGAGAGGGAGAGGAGGAGCATGATATCTTTCAATCTCCTCATCCTTATGGACAGAGGAACAGATGAGCAGAGAGGTTAAGCAACCTGTTCAATGTCACACAGCAAGTTGGTGGCAGGTCATCTGGCTCCAGAGTCTGTGCCTGGAGCCACTTGCTATACTGCATCATCATACCCAATCATCACAAAAATACTATAATTATTTCTTTTTAAAGATGAGGGGAAAGGACCAGAGAGGTTAAGTCATTTGTCTACCAACACACAGCTGCAAGTGGCAGAAGTAAAATTCAGTACCTGCTATGTTGGGTTGAAGAGTGTGCCCCCTCCCCCAAATTCATATCCATATGGAACCTCAGAATTGGACCTTATTTGGAAGTAAGTGTCATTCATTAAGATGAGGCCACAGTGGATTCAAGTGGGCCCTAATTCAATGAGTGGTGTCCTTATAAGAAGCGAAAACAGAGACACAGACACACAGAAAGAATGAATGCACGTGAAGATGGTGACAGAGATTGGAGTGATGTATCTACCAGCCAAAGAATGCCAGAGGTTGCCAGCAACCACCAGGAGCTCTGAGAGAGGCATGGAACAGATTCTCCCTCAGAACCTCCAGAAGGAACCAATCCTGCTTCCTGCTGACACCTTGATTTGGAACTTCTGGTCTCCAGAACTATGAGAGCCTAAATTTCTATTGTTTTAAGCCCCCCAGTTTTGGTAATTTGTTATAGCAACCCTAGGAAACATCCACCAGGCATGACATGCTGGCTGCCCCTTTACTGTGAAAGCCCCATCTTGTTCCTGGGAGCTGTCGAGATGTGCCCTCCTCCTGTCCCCAGACCCTCCCACCAGCCTGCAGCAGCTGCTGGTCCTCGAAGTGGCTCCACAGGCTCTGGGCTGTGAGAAAGGCTGGCTGTGGTGCAACTGTGCCGTTCCGTCTGCTCCTTGCATTGTGAGCTCTTGCAAATTACTGTTTTCAGTTGAAAAGAGGCTCCACGGAGCTCTTCAGCTGCTCAGCAGGAGCCGTGGATGCTCTTGAATTAACATGGAGAAGCAGAACCTTCTATGGCTGATGGCCCAGGGGGTCCCCCTTTGTCCTGTCCCTCGGTCAGGCCTGGAGGGACAGTGGTGCCTCTCGGTGTCTCCCACAAAGGCAGTCTCTGTTGAGACTCTGAACGCAGAGTTGCCTGTGTTCAGCATGTCTGTTGAGAAGGGGTCAAGGGATGCTGAATTAGGCTCTGCACTTTCCAGGGGTTAGCAGGCTTCTGACTCCTATGGTAGAAGGGCCTGCATGGGCCACTTACCTAATTGGCAGCCTGTCATTGGTCAGCACACACACAGTGGACCTCTATTTGGTCCAATCGGGCAGGAGGGCATTGAGGAATAACCAGCTCTGGCTCGTGTGTGTGTGTGTGTGTGTGTGTGTGTGTGTGTGTGTGTGTGTGTGTGGTGGGGACTGTCTGGGATTCAAACACCCTTGCTTTGCTGGGTGTTTTGATGTAAACTCACCTCTCCCTCTGGTTTCCACCTTATCTGGGTCCATTCTCCCCATAGCCTATTGAACGTATCTATCCAACTAATATTTATTGAGCTCAGGCCATTTTCTAGGCTCCAGTAAGCACTTTACAACATTATTTCGTTTAATCTTTACAAAAATCCTGTCCTGTATTATTGTCATTGTCCCCACTTTACAAATGCCAAAATGAGGCCCCCCCCCACTTGCCTGAGCTCACAGAGCTGGTAAGTGGCCAAGTGGGATTTGGATGCTGGTAGGTCTTGCACCTAAGTCCACACTCCTTACTCTATAAATCTCAGCAGATTTTCTGCTTTTCAACCACATTCCCTCCCCCATGCATCTAACAATAGATGCATGTATCTGCGTCTATTGTTAAAAAACAACCAGAGCTGGATAGTAGTTGAAGTGGAAAAGCAGATTTTATTCAGGACTATTGCAATGGGAGAAAAGAGACATCTGGACAGAACCAGCTCAACTCTGAATACAGCGTGGGCAAATGGGCATTTATAGCTAAAAAGCAAGGTGGGGTGGGGGGATCAGTGGATGGAAAATGATGAAAAGCAAACATCAGGAATAGGGGAGGATTCTGACTAAACCAACCTAACAGGATTAGTGCTGAAGGCAGACCAGGTGACCTGACATTACCTGGGATTGGTGAAGGGTGAGAAAACCTATTAGATTTAGCAGGTGACCAGATGTGGAGGATGGGAATTCTGCTAAACTGACTTAGCAGGATTCTTAATAAAATTGGACAATGCAGAGACACCTATGTGTAAAAGAATTCAGGGAAGCCTGAGTAGAGTTTGGTTAAGGAGGGAATCACTGTCACTATTTGTTCCCCATCTCATCCTTAAAAAATATTTAAGGCTGCAGCTGCCTTAAATGGAGTGTGATAATCAGAGACTGGGCCCTGGCATCGGACATCTCTAGGCTCAAATCCCAGCTCTACCACCCACTAGCTCAGTGCCTCAGTTTCCTTACCTGGAAAATGGGGATAATCATGGACCTCGATCCCGGGGCCAGGTGAGGTGATGTGGGAACAACCTGACTCATGGTGCAAACCCGCATGGTGGCCAGAGTCTGATTGCGGGACACTGTCCTCCAAACCAAGGCGGCTGGTGGCCGTCAGTATCACTCGTGCTGCCATGGTTTGCTCATCCCACAAAATGCCTTTGAGCCTCCAACATGTGCATTCTAGGCACTACGGAAAGAGCCAGGGGTGCGGAGGTGCAGGAGAGAGTGTCAGTGCTCTCTTTACGTGGGTCTTGGAAGGCAGAGGGATGCTGAGTTGAGCTCGCTTGTGTGTATCTTCACGCGTGTGCCAGTGGTTCTCAAGCAGGGGCGATTTGGCAACGTCTGGAGATATTTTTGATCGTCACGTCTGGTGGAGGGATGCTGGTAGGCAGAAGCCGGGGATGCTTCTGAACAGCCTGCAATGTACAGGGCAGCCCCCCTCAACAGCGAATCATCCAGCCCCAAATGTCAGTGGGGCTGAGGCTGGGAAATGCTGGTGCGCGCACAAGTGATTTCGGTGAGCACTTTTATCGCCTTTGCACAGAGACCCCAGGGCTCCCTTGGAGTGGGAGGAAATGCATGCCTACCGAAAGCATCCTCCTTCAGCCTGCCCTCTCCCATCAGCTGCTTCCAGCCAGATAATCAGCCCTTCCCACGTTTAATAGAATCCAGGCTGCTGAAGCAAATGTAAAAACAAAACCCCGTGCAAATGTGTTTTTTTGTAAACCCAGCAGGGGGTGGCGGCTGCCTGCAGAGAAAGTACCCTGTGGCTGGTACTTCTCAGAGCAAAAATAACCCTGAATGTGTTCCTGTTCTCGGAGCAGAGCAGACAATGAGATGACAGTCACGGCGGGAACCCAGGTGCTCATGGGAGCTGTCCTTGCCCTGGCTGAGCCATCCCTTCCCTCCAGGTGAGCATCCCAGGAGCCTGGAATGAGAAGTGAGCAGGTGTTGATTCTCTTGGAAGCATCCCTTCCCTTCGGGGCTCAGCCAGCATTGTAGGAAAAAGCACAGTGGGTTGGGATATTTTTTTTAACGTTTCTTTCTGAGTATCATTTGCCTACAGTAAAATTCACCCATTGTAGTTTATAGCTCTGTGAGTTTTTAACAAATACATTCAACCATGTAACAAACCACCAGAATCAAGATATACAACAGTTCCTTCACCCTCAAAAATTCCTCTGTGGCCCTTTGTAGTCAGTCCCTCCCCTGATCCTAGCCCCTGGCAACCACCAATCTGTTTTCCCTTGGCCTTTTCTAAAACGTCATGTGGATGAACCATATAGCCTTTGAGTCTGGCTTCTTGCACTCAACATAATGCCTGGGAGATTCATCAGTGCTGTCGCAGATACCTATCAATAGTTATTCCCTTTTTATGGCTGAGTAGTACTCCCTTGTATAGATGCACCAGACTGGAGTTGTGGGGAGAATCCTGGGATCCTGTGGATGAGATGAGGAAAGAGACATTTTCCCCCACAGATGATGCATTTGTGAAGGTTTTGCATGATAACCTCTCCCCATGGGTGGATCTGCTGGTTCAGGCCAGGCCCGTGAGCAAACCTTGGCTTGGCAGATGGCTGGCACTCAGTGAATGTTTGTTGAATGAATGAATGAGTGAGTGAGTGAGTGAATTGTAATTAGAACTGCCAGGGTGAGAGGGAACAATAAGTAGGAACCAGAAGAAAATTTAAGGTAGTTTTTGTTTTTGTGTTTTACGAAGGAGAAACTGAAGGCACAGAGAGGGTAATCCACTTGCCCTGGGCCACACAGTCATAGATTGAGCTTGAAAGATGGGGCAGGAAGAGGAAAGGAAGGGAGAGACCAGGCTTGCATCTCCACCCGGTGCCCTGCATGGGGCTAGGAATTTTAGTCACGAGCCTCCTTCCGTTTTCACAACTACCCCAAACCAGCTACCTACTTTGCAGGGCCCACTACAGAATGAAAATGCCCCTTGTCCAAAAATTATTACGAAATTCAAGACAGTGACAGAAGACAATTAAAACCAAGTGCAGAGCCCTGTGGGACCACACAGGTCACATGCCCTTGAAAATGACCCTGCAACAATTTCAGTTATAGATGAGGAAACCCCAGCTCAGAGAGGCTGCACGTCTCACCCAGGACACCCAGCCTGTCTGCAGGGGTATCCACATTCAAACCCACAGACCTTAGTGATCATCTAGTCCACCCCTTCACTGAACTAGCCTTGCTGGTGAGCCCCATGGATCTAGCATCCGAGCACCCTGGCTTTCCATCCAGCACTCTGGGCGGGGAAGAGGGGAGCTTCCCTCCCCGCAGGGCCCTGGCTGCTGAAGCCTCCAGCGTCAAGCCAGCTCGCCTGCCTCCCTCTTCCTCCTGGAATGAGGAAGGTCGGTAATGAGACAGACCTTCCTCTCTCCCACCCTGGCAGATTTATTCCTGGGGGTGTGTGGGTGGATGTGTGTTTGTGGGGGCATATTCTAAATTTAAAGACATCATGACAGCAGCGACCTATTAATGTTGGGGCTGGGGAGGCCTCTCTTGTAGAAGAATCAGAAATAAGTTGAGAGATAAGGTGCCTCCTCCAGTTCCAACTTCTGCCCCAGGCCCACCCCGCCTGGCTCTGTGCCCGCCAGCCCTCCGGAATGGGGTAATAACAGTCAGGCACTGACTGGCGCCAGATGCCCGTGGGCGACCTTGAGAAGTGGCGTGTTCCTGCCCATTTTACACCTCAGGAAAAGGGAGGCTCAGAGAAGGGACGTGCCCTCCCAAGGTCTTGACTTATAAGGTGACAGAGCTGAACTACTAACATATTCCAGAACCCATGTGCCTTCAGCCGTGCTGTAGCTGCCTGGGTTGATTCAAAAATGAAGTTAACCGTAATTGTGATTATGCTGAGACCCACAGCACGCCTGACCCCGAGCTAAGCATTTTACACGCGTTACTTGAACTAACCCTCTAAACAACCCATGCAGTGGGTACTGTCATCCTCATCCCATTTTCTGAGTGAGGAACCTGCAGCTTAGAAAAGGTGAGTGGCTTCTACACGTTCTCAGTGCTAGTAAGTGATGAAGCCAGTTCCAGCCCAAGTCTAACGGACATCAAAGTGCACATGCACTCTCCATCTCTTTCTCTAAACCCCAGCTGATTGTGAAAAAAGAAAATGCAGATAAGCCAAGTGAAAAAAAAAAAATCTACTCCGACACCTACCCTGCGAGAGGTAACATCTTTATGTACATTGGTGAGTTTCCATCCAGCTGTTTTTCTCTGCTGAAGGGGAGGTTCTTGCTCCCAGCACATGACCCTTGGTGTTCTGTAATTGCTGAGCAACTTAGAGATCACAGGAAGTATATAATTCATGGGTGCATCTTTCATCCTGGTCGCTGGAAGGCAGCGAGGCATGGCTGTCTCCCAGGGAGAGTTGCAAGCTGGACATGGGAGGAGATGGGATCTTAGGGGCTTAGAACACAATTTCAGAATCAGAGAACCTGCCAACGTTGAAACTGACCCTGGAATCCCAGCACAGAATGCTAGAAGTCGGGGCTCCTAGTATGGAAACTTCTAATAGCATCTTTTGAAAGAGCACTAGGATAAAATCTAGAACTGAGCTTTAGAGTTGGAGACTGCAACTTTGAAAAGCTGGAGTCAGATGGGTCAAGAGTGGTGTTCTGGTCCACTCTTCCTTTATTCACAAGGGCAAGATCTAGAACAATGTCTAGGGACATTTTGCATTGTCATAACTGGGGGGTTGGGGAGTTGTGGGAGGACAACAGCGGCATCTAACGGATGGAGGCCAGGGATGCTGCTTTAACATCCTACAGTATACAGGATGGCCTCCCACACCCCTGCCAGCAAGGAATTATCCAATATTCAGAATAGTGGTGCTGAGGTTGAGGAACTCTGGCCTAGACTTTTGAAGACATGTGCTGGCTTATGCTTTTGACAATCCCAGGGGCTAAGAAACTATGTTTGGTCAAAGCGAGAAGCTTCAGCTTCTTGTTTTACCTTCAACACTAAACATGTTTCTTGGGCAAGTCACAGAGCGCCCTCTGTGTCTCATCTGTGAAGTGGGCTGAAGGATTCCTGCCACGTGCTGTAAATGGGGATGGACCAGTAGGGATGGGTACGTGTGCATATGTGCTGTGAGGGACGTGGGGGATGCACATGTTCACACACGCGTGTCTCGGTTGGCACATGCACCTGTGTGGTCGTGTGCCCCCTCAGTGGTGTCCAGATGGTGATCCAAGAGGCTGTCGTGTTGGTCAGTTTCTGGCGGTGGTTGCCCGCGTGGGATGGGACATCTTTCTGTTGGATGCCAGAACTCCTTGGGCCACGGAAGGACATGGTGAAGATACCCCAGGGGTCTGGGGACCCCTATGCCTTCTAGAAGAGGTTCACTTCCCTCATTCCCAGCTGAGGAGCCCCAAGAAGGGTGCCAGCTTACCGAGCAGACTCCCTGGAGAAAGACCCCTGGACGTGAGGGCTTCCTAATCAAACCACTCACCCTGCAGAGGTCAGTGGAGGGCACTGTTGCAGGAGGTTATGATTAACATCCTGGAGTCAGACAGGCCTGGGTTTGAGTCTCACTCTGCCGCTCCCCAGCTCTGCCTTCTGGTGAGTTGGCTGACCTTTCCTACCTCGACTGCCTCATCTGTACAGTGAGAAAACCAACCTACCGAGCAGAGTCACTGGGGACAGTCAATGACACCGTTTAATGGAAGGGCCTGGCACATAGTAGGTGTGCAATAAATAGTGGTGCATCCACTTTCCTTCCTCCCCAGGTAAGGTGCCAAGGCTTAAGGTCTGGGTCTGGGTAAGTCACTGGATGCCTGTGGGGAGTCCCTCCGCCTTACCCTTTAAGCCTCAGTTTCCGCATCTGTCAGTAAAGAAGCTGGCCTGGGGACTGTGAAGGGTCCTCCCTCCAGCTCTGATGGGCTCTGAGCCTACCTGTTAGTCCTCCTCTGAGTCAGCTGCAGGGGGCCGGTGACCCCTCCAAGGGCACTGGGTGCTCCATGCTGGAAGAGAACTTGAACCCGTACAAATGGGCTGTGGGCAGAGACCCCTCCCCCAACACACATATACACACACACACACACACATACACACCTACACACTGGCTTAGACAGAAAATCTAGGCTTGCTTGATTGGAGGGTAGGGACAGTGGTTCTTGCTGGTGAAACCCCTGGTGGAAAATTCCTCTCTGGGAAGAGTTGCTAATGAGAGCTATCACTATTCCTAAATTAGCGCTTGAACCTCCATGGCCAGCATGGAGCCTGCAAGCGGCAAGTCACCCGTCACGGTAGGGTGGGAGGTGACGGGGGCTGTCAGGGAGAGGCATGGGCACTGGGAAGAAACCTGGAACCAGCTCAGCCCTGGCCTGGCTGTGTGACCCTGGGCAACTCTCTCAGCCTCTCTGAGCCACTGAGGCATGGCCATAGCCCACTGGGGCAGGGAGGGTCCTTAGGGGACTCCTCCCCCACCCTCCACGTTGTGTGCCAGAAGAAACAGGTGTGGGTCACACTGCAGTTCAGAAACAGTCCTGAGCAGAATCCGTGGCCCCCGCAGGATGGGGTCCTGCTCCCCAGCCCCTACTCTCTCCACTCTGACCCTGCCCCCGATTCAGGTTCCTGGGATGTTTGGGGCGCTTTCCCACCTCGCAGTCTGCATTGTGTCTTCCCGGCCTGCAAGAGTCTTGCCCCAGATCTTCCCATGGCTGTCTCTCTCTCATTTTTCAGGTCTTCGCTCAAATGCCTTCTTCTCAGTAGGTCCTTCTGTGACCACTCTACCCAAAGTAGCTCTTCCCTACTATTCTCTCTCAAATGATTTTTATGGACCTACAGGGAGAAATGCACTTTACATTAGGATCCAGTATATACGCACACAACTAAAGCAAAAGGTTCACAAAATCATACTCCTTACTGCATGTGAGTCAGGAATGATTCACTCTGTTCATTCCCTTCCATCCCATTCCTTCCCCTCCCTCCTTCCTTCTTCTCTGTTCTCTGCCACCTCCTGTAGGTCTGCCCTGTAGGTAAACATTCTGCCCAGAACCAGTAGAGTCATCCATTATCTCCCCCAGACAATTAGCAGCCTATTAAGGACCTCTATGCAAATGTGCACTAATTGACCCACAAGACAGCATCTCCTGGAGGAGGAGGACTCCAGATGACTTAATGATAGGGATTTAGGGCCTTTCTTTAGAAGTCCCTGTTGGGGAGGAAAGTGATCTGGGCTCAGAGAAGGGCTGCCAGCTGCCTGACAGGGAAGACCAGTGGATCGGGTGACCCTTTCATCAAACCACTGGACAAGGGGAACTGTCAGTTTATCATGACCTTTATCCCCTGCCCCACCCCTGTTCCTTCCTGCAACTCTTTCCCTTCTCCCCAGCTCAGAGTTTAAATGGCTCACTGACATCTACTCCAATGGGTCCGTGCCTTTTCAAGTATATAATTGCCTCCCCTTTTTAAAAATTGACTTTACTTTTTAGAGCAGTTTTACGTTCACAGCACAATTGATCGGCAAGTACAGAAATTTCCTGGACATCCTGCTGCCCCCCACCACAGACAGCCTCCCCCGCTATCAGCGTCCCCCAGCAGAGGGGACATTTGTTACAATTGATGAACCTACCCTGACACATCATTATCACACAAAGTTGATAGTTTACATTAGGGTTCATTCTTGGTGTTGTACATTCTACAGATTTTGACAAATATATAATATGTATCTACCATTGTAGTATCATAAGAGTTTCCCGACCCTAAAGATCATCTGTGCTCCACCCATTCATCCCTCCCCTCCTAACTCCCGGCGACCACTGATCTTTTTGCTGTCTCCATAGTTTTGCCTTTTCCAGAATGTCATATATTTGGAATCACACAGCATGTAGCCTCTTCAGATTGGCTTCTTTCACTTAGGAATATGCATTGAAGTTTCCTTCGTGTATTTTCATGGCTTGATAGCTCATTTCCTTCTAAAACTGAATAATATTCCATTGTCTGGATATACCACAGTTTATTTATCCATTCACCTACTGAAGGACATCTTGGTTGCTTGCAAGTTTTGTCAATTATGAGTAAAACTGCTATAAACAGCTATGTGCAGATTTCTGTGTGGGCATAAGTTTTCGACTCCCTTGGATAAATACCAAGGAGCATGATTGCTGGATCATCTGGTTAGACGATGTCTAGTTTTTGTGTAGTGTACCTTTGAGGACTAACTGTAGCTAACTCTTATTGAGTCCCCTTGGTTAAGAGTGCAGGTTCTGGAGCCAGATTGCCTGGGTTTGAACTCTGCTCCACCATTCCTAGCTGTGTGACCTTGCACAGGTGACTTAACCTCTCTGAACCTCAGTTTTCTCATCTGCAAAATGAGGCTAACCAATGAGACCTTTCGTATAAGATTGTTCTAAGGATTAAACAACGTAATATGTAGAACAGTGCCTGTCACATAGTAGGTGCTCAATAAATATTAGCTATGTATTTTAAACACATTAGCTCATTTAACCCTTATACATTCCCAATGAGGCAGAATAGATTGGTCCTGTTTTACAAGCGAGGAAACTGAGTCTCAGAGAGGCCATTTGCTGAAGATCACACAGCCACCATGTGGCTGAGGCAGGTTCAAGCCAGAAACGTCTGACACTAGATATGACCTCTTTCCATGTTTCTCACTATGGCTCAGCCTGATTCCCTGTAACAAGTGATGATGGCCATAAAGTTTGCCCATGGAGCAAGAGGCACTGAAGTCATTACCCAGGGAAACAAAATTTTAATATTTATTTATAATGGGCACCATATGTTCCCTCTGATTTTTTTATTTAATTACATCATGGCAGATGGCTGGATGTTAAAGGACTTTAAGCTAATGGCACTTTGCCTTCTCATTTATTTTCTCGAGTTTTGGGAAAGACAGATGAAAATGGACATGGATGGTGAGCTGTGAGTGCTGGGCGGTGGCAGGTGAGTCTCTGCCCTGGAAACCAAGGGAAGGGAGTGTAGGGGTTCTGGAGACTCTTCCTGGGAGATGGGTGAGGATGCAGGAGGCAACACGTCCTGTGATCAGGAGCCCGGAGCAAGGTTCCCCCTGTGTGCACACACAAATATGTGGAATCTTGGATGAAAGCAATCCCCTTTTTTTTACCCAGGAAGTAAGTCTATATGTACAGAAGTGCCCATTGCAGCTTTGCACAGAGTGGCCAAAAACTGGAGAAAAGAACACAATATGTCCATCCTGGGCACGATGGGCTCATTACACTATAGCGCACCCATGAGTGGGAGGGTGTGTCCTGGAGGGGGTTCACACACCAGGTAGGGGTGCGAAATTCTTCCCCAGGGTTTGTTGGGGTAATTAATTTCTGGATTCCTAAAGACCATGAGTGAAAGCCACAAGACTGACAATTATAATGGTATTTCTCAGACTATTTCATTACCTCTTTCACTGGCCAAGTGACTGGTCCAGGAGCAAGAAGGATGAGAAGGAACTTTGATTTAAAGGAGTGGGGGGTTCATTTACCTGGAGAAGAAGTGTTTGAGGGATGTCTCCAAGCTCAGGAAGCTTCCTTCCTTTGAGGCTGGGATTCAACTGAGAGATGCAGAGTGTAAGAGAAAGGACTAGCTCTCCTGGTGGTCTGCACCATGCGTGCCATTACATCATGACGTTGAGACTTAGTTCTGCACTTGAATTCATGCCCCACTTCTTGCTATCTGTATGTGTGGGCAAGTGACTTAATCTCTGTGAGCCTTAGCTTCCTCATCTGTAAGATGGGTATAATCGTGCCTACACTTCACATTCATGAGAGGTCCTATATTGCCTTCCAGGAGTCTGGTTAAGATCTACGTTTGGGAGGTTTAGCATAGCACGACTTATTTACAAGGAATGAAAACTGGAAATATTTTACACATCTGATGATAAGGAAAAGATTGGATGACTCAAGATATATTCCAAGTAATGGATTGCATGAGTAAGTAGTTTATTTAGGTGAAGAGCACGCTAACCCCTTTCCTTCCCTGAGTGGGCAAGGAAGACAGGGAAGGGAAAACACCAAATAGAGTGTGGTGCTGTTAACTCAGTTACCACTCAGGGTGACTGAGGCTGGGGAAACTCAAGGAGCCTGTGCAAACACAGCCTCAGAGTTATTCTATCAGTGGGGTTAGGGAGCTGGGGCATTTATACACCAACTCCCATCAGTCATTCCTTGAGGCTGCTTCCGAATGGCATTTGGAAGTCAACTCTATAGGTAGGGCACATACAGTATCTATTACAGATCTACCAGACTGGCAGCAGTGAAGAAGGGTAACAACATTAAGTGCTGATGGGAATTGTAGCCATAGGCATGTTCATACACTACTGGGGGGAGTTGTCACTACAGCCACTTCAGAAAACAAATCAGCATTTCTCGGGGTAGTCATAAGATGCTCTCACAGTAGGGCCCAGCAATTTCACTCCCAGGTATATACACACCCTACGTTAATTCTTGTACACATATATCAAGAGATAAGGACGAGAGTGTTTGCAGCAACCAGGGAGGGGATTCCGTTCTGCCCAAGCCATGTGAGCTGAGAATTAATGATGAGGAAGCCCTGTGAAGGAAAATGGGATCCTTATACCAGGAAAAAAGGGGCATTGGGAGGCAAAACCACATATATTCTCTACAAATTATAATAAGAGGTAACAGGTAACACTTGTACCTAATAATTCGATTTAATATTTAGTCCTCACACCAACACTATGAGATAAGTACTGTTATTTCCCTCATTTTATGGATGGGGAAAGTGAGATTAATAACCATCTCAAAGGGTTCTCGTGAGGATCAAGTGGTGCAATGGAAATAAGATACTCAGCACAGTGCCTGGCACATAGTAAATGCTTAACAAATACCAGTGATTTCTGATGTTGTTATTATTTGGCCTGGGCTCTCCGTTTCTTGGAGAAAAACTGAAGAAACTGAACTGTCACAAACCTGGTTTCTCAGCAGCTATTTCTTGGCAAGTTTAGATGGTCAAGGGGTCAGTTGGTGCCTGGGCTTATGCCCTCAAGTCAAGTTCAGGGAGTTGTGGAGGGAGAGCCGGCTCCTGCCCAGCCTTCTGGGCTTCTAGCCAGACTTACCTGCTCCCCAGAATCTCCGGCCCCTCCCAGGGAGGGAGCCATGGGGCAGGTTGCACCTCCCGGTTTCCCTTCCCACAGGGCAGCTCTGCCCTGTCCATCATTCTCTTGGCAACTCAGCACCCGAGGTTCATTCTGGTGCTAAAAATAGGCTGTGTTTAGACACTCCAGGGCTCCGGCTGGAAACACAGACTACAGTAACCAAATACTGTCATGCCCGCAAAAGGGGGCCTCTCAGCCTCACCCTCGTGGCAGCTCACACTACCCTGGGGGCAGGGTAGGGGGCATCCACCACTTTCAACAGATGGGGAAACTGAGGCTCAGAGGGCGGTCTCATGTAAAACACAGAGATATGAAGCAATGACAGCCAGCTTTTAGCGAGTGTCAACTCCGCCCCTATGGGTTATCTCCTCAAGTCCTCCCTAAACGCCGGGAGGGAGATTCTATGGGCCGCCCACTCTGCAGAGAGAAATCGGCAGCTCAGAGAGGTGAAGACACCTTCCCGACTCTCACACCCATAGGTGACGGGAGAGGATGTTAATGTGATTCTGGCTTCCAGCATGTAATGAACAAACAGAAACTGAGAGGTGAAGGGGCGTTCTGGAGGCCAAGCCATGCCCCCTGCCCAGGGTTGGACAGACACAAGCTGTGGAGTACGGGGAACCATCACACCTGCCTTGCAGGTTGCCAGGAGGGAGGAGTTTGTGAGAAGATGTTTGTAAAACCTTTAAACACAGTGTTCAGCCTATGGTAGGTTTTCAGCCAATGGCAGTCAGCTTCATTCCCCAGTTCTGTCTGGACAGACAGAGGCAAAGAGAGATTGAGAGAGACTTGGAGAGAGAGAGAGGGAGAGACAGGAGAGAAAGGATGATGGATGGGCATGAGAGAGAAGGTTCCCTGGGGGAAGTGGGACTGTGGCTCAGCGGGGGCCCCTGCACCCCAGGACCACACAGAGCTGCCTCCACAGCGCCCTGAATTTACGGCTCCCTTAGGCTGTCACGCGGGGCGTTTGGCACATGGCATGGACCCACTGGTGTAGGTTTAAGCCCCAGGGAGAGGTCAGTCCTCTGAGTCTTCTCACTCATTTTCTGCACTAGTGTTTCTTGGGGACCTACTGTGTCCCAGAGGCTGGGGCTGACACTGTGAGAGCACAGGTCGGGTCCCACTTACATAGGGCTCAGATTCCAGAGTGTTCTCCGTCCAGGTGACCCCCCCACCTCCTGGCACTGGCAGGATGGTGTGGGTGACTCAAGTCAGAACCCCCCTTCTCCCGCTCACTCTTCCCACCACTGCTGCCTCAGTCTCTTTCTGTTCCCTGCCAGCTTCTAATGAGCTCATTATCCTCTTAAAACCCATTTGGCACCCACTTAGAGGAAAGATGTGTTGAAATATAAAAGAATGAGAAGGGAACAACAAAAAAGAACTACGCCCAGAAATATCCTCAGAAAGACAAAAAGCCACAGGGAACAGAACAGCTGAAATCTTTGCTGTCTTCATGCCCGCAGCAAATGTGCTGCTGTAGCAAGTGACTCTGATGGCAGCTCACATGTGCTCACGAGAGGGACAGTGGCCGGAGGCTTTTCTTGAGCACCTACTATGTGCCAGGCAGTCTTCCTACAATTTTTAATGCAATCCTGCCGGCAGTATTTGCGGGGCAGGGGTGGTGTCAAGCTTCTTATTGTCCACTCCCCAGGAAAGGAGCCTCAGTCAGTGAGAAGAGGTGTCTTGCCCCAATCACATAGGTGGCGGGCGGAAGAGGGAGGGTTTGACCCCAGGTCGGTCTGCCTCCAGAGTCCATGCTCTTGCTTGCCTGTCTCTGGAATGGCTGGTGTCCCCTGCACATTCCCTTGAGGGCTGCTGGCCTTTTTTCATCCTGTCCCAGCTGCAGAAATCTCTGCCATGTGTGTGATCTACATGAAATACCGTGGGGCACAACCCACTGCCTGGAGGTTTTCTAGCTGATAGGAGACTGGTGAAACTTCAGTTAGAGCACAGTCCAGACTGCTGAGCTTGGCATTCAAGGCTCCCCATGGTCTGACCCCACCCAGCGCTTCTCTGCATTCTCACCATGGCCTAAGCTCCTTGGCTGCCTCCACCCCTGTGCCCTGCCGGCCGCGTGTGCTGTTCCTCCTCCCTAAGGTGTCCTTCTGCTGTTCCTTCACACAGAAAGCTGACTCCCCTTGCAAGACCTGCCAGCTTAAAGACCCCTCCTGGGAGAAGCCCTTCAGGGCAGCTACAGTCCCTCACTTCTCTGGGCTCCTGCATTCCAGGGCCTCTTACCCCGGGGTCCAGAAACCCCTTGACATTGTAAGCCAAAATCTAGGAGCTTATGTGCAAGGGCTCTTTTCTGGGCATATGTCTGTAGTTTTCGCCATATTCTCAAAGGGATATAAGTCCGGAATAGGCGTGTGGTTAGGAATACAAGCTGTGAAATCAGATGGGCCTCGGTTCACAATCCAGCTGCAACTTCATAGCTGTGTGGCCCTGGACAAGTTGCTTAATAATTCTGAGCCTCGTTCCTCGCCTCTGTAAAGTAGATACAGATCTCCCTCATTGAATTGTTATGAGGATTAAATCAGAGTATGTAAGCATTTAGAGCAGTATCTGGCACATAATAAGTGCTGGGTAAACATTAGCTATTAATATTAATTGCTGCTCTATATCATATATACATCTACTATGGGATTTATCATTGTCTATGTAGTATAGTGATTTAGTATAGTGATTGTTTAAATCGCTGGCCCCCTCAGTAGACTCTGAATTCTCTGAAAGCAGCAACTCTGAATTATTTATTTCTGCATTCCAAGCACACATACAGTAGGCAAGCAACACATGTTGTTAAATGAATGGAAGAATGGGTGGATGAATGGATGGGTGGAGAGTCGGATGGATGAGTGGGCTGCTACAGTTCAGATGAATGGATAGATGGATGGATGGGTGGATGGATTAATGAATAGATGAATGATGAATGGATGGAGGGGTAGGTGAATTGACAGATAGATTAAAGAATGGTTGAAGGATGGGTGAATAGATTGTGACTTGACAGATGGGTAGGTGGACTGCTGGATAGATTAAAGGATGATGGATGGATGGATGGATGGATGGATGGATGAACAGATAGTCTGACCCCGCGAGAGCATGGATTTGGGGCTGTTTTGTTCATTTAATTATTCCAAGTGCCTGCAACAGTAGCTGGTGCATGTAGGTGCTCAGTACTTAGTTCCTGAATGAATAGGATGGCATATGGAGGGACACTGGACTCTACCTTGAACCACAGTTACACTCCCATGCTGCTGTCTGGATTGGTAGGGGCTGTTACCATTCAAATCACCCATTGGCTGACAGCTGAATTCTTTGCGCTGGGCAAGATTGTCACGAGGCCCCCTGCTGGTGGTACAATGAAACAACATAGGCCAAGTGGAGTCTTCTATTTTCTAATTTAGATTCTATTTTCCTCCTGGCTGATGATTCTGAATGTTGACTCATAAAGCCGTGGTTCTCAAACCTTTGTGCTCATTACCATCACCTGAGGGCACCTTGTTACACCTGTAGGTGTCCTCTTCAACCAGAGATTCTGGTTAGAGAGGTCAGGAAACTTCATGTTTAACCAGGCTGCCAAGTGTTTCTGAATCAGATGCTCCTCAGACCACACTCTGAGGGACCCTCAAAGGATGAGCCACTGCTGGTCATTGGAAGGCAGTGGAGATGGGCTGCTGCTTCGGGGGCTGTCTCTGGATTCCCAAGTGACGCCCAGACCATCACTTGGAGAAAGAGCGTCAAAAAGGCAGGGGTTCAGAGCTGTGGTTTTGTGTTTGGACCATCCTGGGTTCAAATCCCACCTCCACCACTCACCAGCTGTGTGTCCTCAGTTTCCTCATCTGTAAAATGGGAAATAGTTACTTCCCACAGGAACATGGGGAAGAATCATTAATACACATAGAAGGCTTGGCACAAAGCAGGGCATACCAGAGACACTCAATAAATACTGAGTGAATGCGTATGTTGCTAAATAATTCTGCTTTCCTTCCTTCCTTTCTTCCTTGGATAGAAGAGGGGGGCTATGGATTTGATCTCTCCCATTACAATGTGAGCCCTGTGAGGGATGGGACTGTGTCTCTCTGGTTTACAGCTTTATTTCCAGCACCTAGGACAGTGCCTGCTACACAGTAGGTGCTCGCTAAACATTTGTTGGGGAAAAAAATGAATGAATTTGATCTGGTTCAGTACCAGCCAGGTCCAGCAGACAGTTCAGCAAGGACCTAGGAAGTACTTTTTGGCCTTGAAGTAACCCACGAATCAGTGTATATTTGACAAATATGCAGACGTGTGGGGCATAAGAACCTGTGCTTGTCCAAGATAAAGCTTGCCCTCAAACCAGGACCCAGTAGGATTCGCTTCTACCCAGCACTGCTGGGTGCTTTGAGCCGCTGGTTTCCTCCCCTCTCTGACTCTGCATCCCCCCTTGAGAATGTTCAAGAACGCTTCGAGTTCTGGCCTCTATGAGGAGATTTCTTATGCCTGTACCTGTGCTGTTTTGCAGGTGACAGCCCTGAGCCCGAATGCTTAACCGGATGGAAGCCCGCTAGCTTCTGTTTCTGCCAGGTGGACACGCTGAGCTTGGTCCCCAGCTGGGGAAGAGGCCAGACACGGCCCTCAGTGAAATAATCCAGCCCCTATAGGCCTGAGCAGCTGAGAAAGGGCGAGAAGCGAACTCCAGCTGCTAGTGAAGCCTCCCAAAATCCTCCTCCGATGGCTGTTTTCAAAGTTCTTCGGGAACGCTGAGGCAAAGAACAAGATGTAGGAAAATGGGACCAACTCCTGCGTGGCCCGAGCCTCAGAACCCCTGTCATGGCCCAAAGAAGCTCTCCTTGGCTCCGGGAGGGCTGGTGAACTCTGTCCTCTATTCTCTTGGCTTCAGCCAGGCATTGGACTTGCCCTCCTGCTCTGATCTTGGCAGTCATCTTCGCAGATGGATTAAGACTGAAGACCCCCAGGGGCTCCATCCCTAAGGGAAGCTTGAGAAGCAGAGCCCTGCCTCCATTCCCTCCCTGGATCACACCCCTCAGCCCCCAGCGGAGCCGAAACGATCCAGTCCGGAATGATCCCGCTATGGCCAAGCTCTGGTTCAAATTCCAGCGGTACTTCCGCAGGAAGCCTGTACGTTTCTTTACCTTCCTGGTGCTCTACCTGACAGCTGGGAGCCTCGTCTTCCTTCACTCTGGTTTTGTGGGTCAGCCTGCTGTCTCCCAGAACCAGGCCAACCCCGCTGCGGGGGCCCCAGTGGAGGGCGCTGAGCTGCCCTTTTTGGGTGACTTAAATCTGGGCAGAGCCTTCCGGGATACAGGTGAAACCTCGAGCATCGCCCGCAGGTATGGACCCTGGTTCAAGGGCAAGGACGGGAATGAGAGAGCCAAGCTGGTGGACTACGGGGGAGCCTGGAGCCGGGCCCTCAAGGGGAGGGTCATTCGGGAGAAGGAGGAGGAGCGAGGTAAGAGGGGTGAGCATCTGGGCTTGGAAGGTGGCTGAGGAGAAGGGAAGGGGGATGATGATGATAATAACGTAATAACAGCTGCCAGTGTTCAGTGTTTAATAGGAACCGGTCATCATACATGCAAGAGGTTTCACAGAGGAGAAAATTGAAGCTCAGAGACATTAAGTAGCTTGCCCAAGGTCACACAGCTTGTAAACAGCCAAGCTTAGATTTGAACCCTGAATCTGTCAGAGTCCAAAGTCTGACCCTCCCCTGCAGGCGTTTTTAGCCCTTGTTACATACACTTGAAAATCAAAACACCTAGCATCTACTGAGCACTTACTAAGGGCCAAGTACTTTTCTAAGCACTTGACATGCATTGAATTATCACCACAACTCTATGTGATAGGTGCTGTTATTCCCATTTTAAAGGTGAGGAAACTGAGGCACCGAGAGCCCAAGTGTACACAGCTAGCTAGTGACAGAGCTTCTGCTCCGCTGCATTGCTTCTCAGTTCACTTTGCTGGATCTCTCAGTGATGGCACTTGGGGAACCTCATCGCCCTGGGCATACTTCGTTGCATTTTCTTAGCCTGTCACAGTCCAAAAGGGCTTTTCTTGGGCTTCCCTGGTGGCGCAGTGGTTGAGAGTCCGCCTGCCCGATGAAGGGGACACGGGTTCGTGCCCCGGTCCGGGAAGATCCCACATGCCGCGGAGCGGCTGGGCCCGTGAGCCATGGCCGCTGAGCCTGCGTGTCTGGAGCCTGTGATCCGCAACGGGAGAGGCCACAACAGTGAGAGGCCCGCGTACCGCAAAAAAAAAGAAGAAAAAAAGGGCTTTTCTTCGTAAGTGCATTACCTCATTTGATTTTCACTACACTCCACGGACTTAAACAAGGAATATGAACTTATGCCCATTTAACAGACGTGGAAACAGGCTTGAAGAAGTGAAGACTCTTCTCCAGGGCCGCATAACTGGTAAGTGGTAAGTTCAAATCAGACCCATCTGGCCTGGATGCTGGCTCTATGACTACCTCCCAGAGTCAGCCAATGTCTCCCCATCTAACCCGCATTCTGGGGAGGACCCCACAACCCCTGCAGTTCGTGAGATTAACACGAATGGATGTTTCCAGAATCTGGGACAGATGGTTTGGGAGGATCTACGACCAATCGGGACAGAAGGAAAACCTCCCTAGCCCTTGTGTTCCCTGCCACGTGCCATGCTTCTGCTGTGATTCAACCTATGAAAAACCCCTTCTCCCACCGCGGAAGGAAGCAGGACTAATGGAGGGGACTCATCCCGGGGAGCACATTTCCCTGCTTCAGTCCCACCCTGCACCTGGCTCAGGAGCCTCCAGCAGACCCTACCGTCTCACCCTCAGGAATTTCCTAGAATTCTGCCTCTTCGAAAACTTCACAGGGAGGTGAAGGGGATTGTGGGAGGTGGCAGAATGGATTGGAGGACTTGGATTCATAGTCCAGGTCCACTCCAACCAGCCGTGTGGTCCAGGCAAGTGGCTTTACCTTCTCATGCCTCAGTCTTGTCATCTGTAAAATGGGAATAATGACCCCCTCCCCGCCAGGTTTCTCCGGAGAGTTCAATGAGACATGGTTATGGAAACACTTAGCACACTGCCTGCACACAGTAAATCCTTAGGGATGATCAGGAAATTCTTGTAATCTACCTGGGTAAGGGACCCCATCTTGTAGGCACAGTTGAGGTGTGAGGTGCTACAGTGATGGAGAAATCATGATGTGGGTTCCCTCTCTACCTTCTCCAATCAGTAAGCTTCGTCTCACCCCAGCCACACCAAACTCCTGCTACTTTGCAAACCCCAAAGTTTGCCACAAGCCTGCACCTTAGGATATGCTCCCATCATACTTAGGATAAATTCCGGAGTCCCCACCATGGCCCACCAATCCAGCCTCACGTTATAACATTTCCTACCCCTCCTCACCACACACTCCTCTCCGTTGTCCTTCTTGCTGGTCATTGAACACACCAAGTCTTATCCTACCTCGGAATCTTTGTATAGATAGTCCTGTCCACCTGGGGTGTTCTTCCCCGTATCTTTGCATGGCTCCCTTCCTCCCTTCCTCCTGGACCTCAGTCAAACCTGGCCACCCTGTAGAGGTCTTCCTGGACTGTCCCAAAGTAGCACCACTTTGTGCCTGGTCAGGACCAGGTGCCCCAGCTCTATTTTTGTCACAGTACTTACTGCTATCTGAAAGTATCTCGTTTTTACTCGCTTTCTTGTTTATAGTCTGTCTCTACTACTAGACCGTCAGCTCCAAGAAGGCAGGGATAGTGCCTGTCCTGTCACCTCATTCTATCAGCACCTGGGACAGCACCAGGAACAAAGATGGCGCTCAATACCTACTGGTTGAATGAATGAGTGATTGGATGGACAAATGAATGAATGGCCAGCCCTCTGCCTGGAGTGTCTCCACAGGCTTGGCTCTACTCTTCCTCCAGATCTCAGCTTAGCTCACCTCCAGAAAATTGTCCCTGACCCCACCTCCAGGCTTGATCGAAGGTTCCTCTTCTCTACTCCCTGTCATGGCCCTTATGTAAATGGTAATTGCCTGTGTTTATCAAGGTCCTTTGGTAGAATATGATTCCCTAGTGGCACAGTTGATCTATCCAACGACAATAACAACATCCCCCCATTTGTTATGAGAATGAAATCCCACTGCCACTATCACGAGTAATTATTACCATTTCTTGAGCACCTGCTTCATGCCAGTCACTGTCCCACTTGCTTTTCATATGTTATTTGCATGGAACGATATATGTAAAATGCTTATTACACCTCCTGGTTTATAATAATAGGTCACTTAATAGTTTCTGCTGTTAGTAGTAGAAATAATAGCTAAACATCTGTTGAATGGTCATTATTGGCTAGACCATGCTATAAGTGCTTCATTGCCTTATGTAATTATCACAACAACTCAAAAAGTTAGAGACTATTATCCTATTTTACAAATGGGAAAATTTAAAACTCAGGGAGAGGTCACTTACCCCAGGTTACACAGATAGTGAGTGGAAGAACTGAGGTTTGAAACAAGGTCCATTTAACTCCAAAGCTTGTGAGCCTTCTTCTCTACCACACTAGCCCCGCTGCCTCTGGAAATCTTATGTATTTTATAAAATATAAAGAGAGAAGGAAGAGAAAATAAGAAAGAAGCCTGGACCCCAGAGCTCTCATCAGGCAGCTTTAGAATCAGGTGGTCTTAGTAAGAAAACACAAATTCAGACTGTCCTTGATTAACTTATTCCAAGTTCAGCAAGGAAATACAACATATTAGATTAACGCTAATAAAAACGAGACACTTCTTTGACCTGATGCTACACCCATTTGGCTTTTCTCTGAAGCTGGCAAGGGCTCTGCTTGATGCAGTGATGCAAGACTTAAGCTGTAAAGGATTCGGAGCCCATCACTGCGTAGTTGGTGAGGGTGGAGCTGCTCCCAGGCTGGGCTGGGGCTGGGCAGGAAGTCTGACTTCCTGGGTGGAGCTGGCACCTACAATGTGCCAGTCACCTTGCTAGGCTTGCGAAATCCTGTGCTCTGAGCAGCCAAATGAGGGTTCAAATCCCAGTTCTGCAGCTTGCTGGCTGTGCACCTTTGGGCAGGTCACTTCACCTCTCTGAGCCTCAGTTTCCTTTGGGAGATAAAAAGTACTTAACATCAGATGACTGATGTGATGATTATATAAGATAAATCGATAGCATGCTCTCTGAATGCCAGGCACTGTTCTAAACCCTTTGCATCTATTACTTCATGTAATCTTCGTAGCAACTCAGTTAAGTAGACACTGTTATTAACTCCCCCATACAGGGAAGAAACTAAGGCACAGAGAGGCTAAGTAACCTGCCCAAGGTTATCCAGCTGGAGGAGTGGGTAAACCAATATTTGAACCCAGGTGGTTTGAATCTTACACCTGAACCTTAAGCACTACATCATCTCCCTTCTCAGCACACAAGTACTCAGCACAGAGTGTGGCACACAGTAAGCAGTTAGTATGTGCTGGTTATTATTATTAATATTGTAATTCTGTAGGACAAAACAGAGATGATTTGACTTACCTTAGGTGACCCAGTTGTTGGGACCAGAGCCAGGAGCCAAATCCAGTTTGATTTCAAAGTCTGTGCTGTTTCTGTTCCCCCCAGATTACAGAAAGGGTGGGCTGGGTGTAAAGAAGGACACGGGGATATTTAGTCAGCATTTTTGGAAGGGGCAGCAGGGGACCCACTCCCCATCTCCTCCAGCTGAAGATGCAATCTCTGCAGATTACGGAGGGTCTGCTCTGTGTCGGAGACTGTGTGCTCATACTCAGCCTCACATCAGGTAGGAAGTATTAAACTCTTTTCATACATTAAGAAACAGAGGCTCAGAGAGAGTAAATGACTTGCCCCCCATGTCACACAGCTGCTAAGAGGCAGAGCAGACTCCAACCCAATTCTGTCTGAATCCAAAGCTCTTATTCTTAACCACTGAGCTATAGAATCCCCAACTGCAATCATTCATTCATTCATTCATTCATTCCATATTTACTGCACGTCTGTATGCCCCACCCTGTGCTGGGAGGTGGAGACACAAGAATGATTCAAGCAGTGTTTTTTTTTTCCTCTGAGGAGTATTCACACCCTCCTGGGGGAAGACAGGCAAGTAAAAGATAAATTATGTTTTCAAAAATAACTTTTTTCTTGATTATCAAAGAAGAAAAATTAGAATACATAGCAAAAAAGAGATGAAAATAAAAATAGCCCAGAGTCCCACCATCCAGCAACAGTCCCAGTCAACACTGTTGGTGTATCACCTTTACCTTCCTGTCTTTTTCCTCTATGTGTGTATTTCTAAAGAATAGAATGGTGTATATATAGCATCATATCCTGCTTTCCCCTACGATAGCACTTTTTCATTTTATTAAAAATTCTTCCCCAATGGGCCTAAATTATTTCTAATTTGACAAAATAATGGACAATACTTGGAAAATTGTTTCAGAAAAGTGTTAAGGTGGGGTAAGCCAGGGGACTCTGGGATCCCAAAGGAGGGATCGTGTTCGGTCATGGGGCTGTATCATGGCTGCCTTCCTGGGGGAGGTGATAGTTGAGCTGAGCCTGCAAGATCCGTGGGCCTTGACCAAAGTGAAAGATGCATCCCTTCTACCCCAGGGAAGCCTAGATATGAGCAGGAAATTCCATTCTCTCTGCAAGGAAACCCAGACAGCACTGGAGTGATCCTCTTGAAGGACAACTTTCCAAGATGGCGGAGAATCCTCAGCAGGAATATACAGTTTCTCTTCTCCATGAAGAGATCAATCTTACAATCAATCTTAAAATTACCCTTGTATTAGAGTCTGAGGGCTGCTGTAGCAAAATACCATGAACTGGGTGTCTTGAACAATGGAAACGTATTACCTTGAAGTTCTGGAGGCCAGAAGTCCAGAATCAAGATGGGCTCTCAAAGGCTCTAAGAGGAAATCTGTCCCAAGCCTTTCTCCCAGCTTCTAGCATCAGCAGGCGCCCTTGGCATTCCTTGCAGCTGTATAACGCCAGTCATTACCTCTGTTTTCCCATGGCCTTCTCCTTGTTTCTCTGGGTCTTCAGAGAGCCACTTTCTTACAGGGACACCATTCACATTGGATTGGGACCCACCTGCTCCAGTATCACCTCATAGGTAATTACATCACCAATGACCTTATTTCCAAATAAGGTCACATTCTGAGGTACTGGGCTTAGGACTTCAACCTATCTTTTTTTTTTTTTTTTTTGATGAGGGGCACAATTCAACCCATAACTATTCTCACTTTTCAGGCAGGAGCTTGAGTAATTCTGCAAGGCTACTGCAGTGTCAGGATTAGAACCCCGATCTGGTGGACTCCAAAACTCTTCTTGTAGGACACTGTAGTGCCTCCTGTCTGTGAATCTACTCACAGACGGTAAATAAGAGGAATACAAATTAGCATACGTGTAGCTATCTTTTTAACGAATTACTTTCATTGAAGAGAGCAAAATTTCTTGAAAAGGAAGATTAATTGAAGCAAAAGAAAAAAAAAAGGAAAGGAAAGGGGAAGAAACACAGTCAGGAGAGCTCCTTTCCAGATGCCTGTGCTCTCCTGGGCTCACCCCTCACTGGTTTCTGTGCTTGAGATAAATAGGCGGACTGGGACAGGACTTGGCCATTTCAGCAATATTTAGATGGCTGCAGAGATAAACTGACAGATTATGTGAACTCGGCCATTAATTCACCCTCGAGTGACCTGTGATTTTTGTCCCTGTGCTACATATTCGATCTCCACCTCATCTCCGGGAGATTCTGCCACCACAGCAGAACTTGAGGCGGGCCTTTGGAAAATGGTGGAAGTGGGTTGGACAGTACCCTTGCTGATGAGCTCATTGCTAGCAGGGTGATAGAACTCCAGGGACAGGGTCACCGGTTACGTTGGCCACAGCCTGCACTGAAGGGTCAGTGGGGAAAGAGTCACCAGCACTTGCCCAGGGCAAGGAGGAAACAGATTCAATATCCATTTCCTGACCCAAAGAGCTCAGCCCGTCCATCAGGTCACAGTATGTAACACGCCCATTCTTCTCCAGAGCATCAGTGAAGGTACCATGTATCTCTTTTTTCCTCCTGTTGACAGATGAGGAAATGGAATGTCATCTGTTCACCCAACAAGTCTTTGAGCACCTGTTATGTAGGACATCTCAGTCTGATGCCTGGCCTGTGGGAGGGTTAGGGAAGGGGTGGTATAACATTTAAAAGCCCAGGCTTAGGGGCAGTTGGACCTATGGTCAAATCTCAACTCTTCTCCCAAAAGACCCTCCCTCTCCCATCATCCCTCCAGGAAGGCCTCTCTTGGAGGATGGAGAAGCCCTTCTCCCAAGCTGAGACTGAATGTGGTACATGGGAAAAAGCAGCCTAGACATGGTGTAGTCTAGACTCTCCAAGCTGGGTGGACTTAAGCAACTTAGCTTGACAATCAGCATATTAGTCAGTGCACCTTTGGTGGCAAGGGACAAAAACCCATCTTGAATCAGCTTAAGCTAAAGAAGAAAATGTATTGTGTCTTGTCTCCAAACTACCAAAGGGGCTAGATTTTCAAATGAGTGATTTGTGCCCTTCTCTTCCTAACTCTCATCTCTGCTCACCTCTGACTTAGTTTGGTTCTTCTCCTGTACAGACTGACTTTGATGCCAGGGATTGTGGCTGTTGGTAGCTCTGGGCTTAGAGAATGCCAGTGTCATAACCCAAGGGAAACAGATTTCTTTCTCCCAGCTTTAATCTATAAAAATCCAAAGAATGGGTCATGTGCCCTTCCCTGTAGCCATCAATCACTGGCTGGTGGCAGGTGCAACATGATTGGCTCTTTCAAGTTCAGTGTCTCCTCATGGTCGGGGCAGCTAAGATCTGTTAACAGAAAAATAGGAAGAGGGGGTGCTTTGAAGGTACAAACAGTACCATTACAGTCTTCCCCTTAACCCCGCAGAGGACGTGTGTGTACATACACTCGCACTCCTATTAATTTGATTATAAAAATCTCATCTAACACAATCCACTATCCCATATATGGCCAAATGCACCTACCCTCACCCTAAGGTGAGACCACCCATGGTCATAGTACACCCAACTCCAAGCCTGGCATTTCTGGGTCACGAGTGTTACTCTCCATCAGAACTCAGTGTGGCCTCCTGTGATCCTGAAGTCTGTGGGCCAAATGGAAGTGAAGCCCCCCCCCCAAATGTAAAATGGACGGAGGACAGATCTGGGCTTAAATTTTAAGTGAGACACTTCCAAGCTGTAGTAACATAGGCAGACGACATAGTTTCGAATTCTACGTAAAAACGAGTAACATGGAGTAACATGAGTGGTTACCAGTCAGAACATATACCATATGCCAAAAGAAAGGTTTGCATCTAAGACAGAGAGATGTAATAGTCATTAGGATCAGCCTCTTCATCTATAAAATGGGTTAATAAGAAGGGTGTGAGGACTGAATTTTTTTAAATAAGGCATGGCACTTAGTAAAGTAGATAGCACATAGTAGACACTCAATACATATTCTCTCCCCTCTCTCTCTCTCTCTCTCTCTCTCTCTCGCTCTCTCTTGCTCGCTCGCTCTCTCTCTCTCTCTCTCTCACACACACACACACACACACACACACACACAGTTTTTGATCTGATGACAGTGACCTCATGCTGACAAAGTAAAACAACCACTTCCCCCTTTCCCCTCTCCCTCCCTCTCCTTCCTCCTTTTTTTTCTCCTCCTGCCCATCCTTGGACACTCTGTCCTCTAGTGACCTATTGAGCTGAAGTTGGTGTGAAGCTGTCACCACCATGGCCCATGGAAGTTCTCGCTCCCAGCCCAGATGTAAGCAAGCATCCGTGCCCCAGGGCCATGGTTCCTTCTGTGACACAGGAGGGACATACATTGTTGAACAAGCAGTGACAAGATGTAGGCTTTTCCAGAGCTGTCACCATCTGATGCGCCCGCTCCAGGGAGGCAATGTTTCTTTTAAAGATGGACGGACTGTTCTTAGTTGACCAAATCACCTCTGTCTTATGAAAGAAATTCAAGGTGATCAGGGATGAGACGCATCTCCAGCGAGGCTAACAAATTCTGCACTTACCAGGGTGGTGTTGAGGGAAACAATTGCTCCATAATGAGCCTGTATCCTCTGCTAGACCCTGCTCTCCACCATGAGTGAGGGGGACAAGAAGCCCACAGTTTAAATAGATAGCAGCCCACCCATGAACCAGATCAAGTGGCATGTAGTATTTCCCTCAGTCGTTCCCTATGAGGGCCATTTAATTCCAAGGGCTGGCTGGGTCCTCGGTCTAACCTTCAGTTATTTCCAAGTGCAAGGGTGGAAAGAGCACTGGTTTGGGGTCCCATAGATCTAGATTTAAGTCTTTGTTCTACCATCAATTAGTTTCAGGTCTCAGACAGCTCACTTCACCTTTCTGGGCCTCTGTTCAATCATCTAAGAAAACAGTTTAAGATGCCAAGGGTCATTGCACCTGGGTCATTGCAAAGATCCTCGGATTCAAAGAGAAACAAGCGGTAGTTCAGAACATGGGCTCTGCAGCCAGATTGCTTGGGTCCAAACCTAACTCCACAGGTATAAGCTGTGTTTCCTTGGGCAGGTGACTTAGCCTCTCTGGGCCTCAGTTTCCTCTTCTACATTGAGTGGGAATATTAATACTTACCTCATAGGGGTCATTCTAAGGATTCGCTGAGACAATATGTGTAAAGCAGTTAGCAAAGTGCATGTCCAAATTAATGATTATAAGAACATATGGGAAAAGACTTTATAAACTGTAAAGTACCATCTTTGTGTAATATTTACCAGGAAGTACAGGAACACGTGTACTACTTTAAGAAAACTAAGTGAATGGTTTGTACTTGGATAGTTGTTTTACATTATTTAAAATTTTCCTTTTGGATGAAAGCATTCACCTTGGCCCACAAGGTGGGCAAACTGTAAAGTACTTATACAGCACTGTGAATGGCCGGTTTTTTATTCCACTCACCTTAACTTTGTGCCTGTTATATTCAAGACACTGTGGTAGAGACGTTTATACAAATAAGTCCATGTTAATCTCGTTGGGCTGACATTTTCATCCCCACAATGAAGAAAAGTAGGCCTCAGGGAGGTAACTGGCCTAAATGCACTAGGTCAGCACGAGAATGTTACCAAAGTGATACGACAACCTAGATCTTGAGATATCCCAGGCCAGTGTTCCTTCCAAGGGAAAATAACACCTTAAGCCATCTTGCAGAAATGATAACAGGCTGTCAACTTATCAGGCTCTTCAGAGCTGTCCTAATACAGGTCTCATCTGCTTGGTGCTTAGGGAATGATGCTGGCTTGGGTTACTGGGTGCCCAGTTGTCACCAGTAGAGCCCAGGGGCATGACCTTAACCCTGGCCTTGGAAAGGTCCCTCCCTCCTCTCTGTTGACCTCCAGGGCCCACAGCCTCACCCATGGGACACCACTGCCCTTATAGATCATGTTCTGCCAATGCACATGAGTTTCAGTCTCTCTTGTTTCTACTTTACTGCTCAGAGGAAGGAATTGGTACCAAAAGGTCAACAAGGCCACATAGCCAGAGGCACACTGGTTACTCGTGAAACCCTTTCAGCTTTGTCCCCCCTGCCAAATCTGACTTTTCTCATCTCCCCAAAGCTAAGTACATCGGCTGCTACCTGGATGACACCCAGAGCCGGGCCCTTCGAGGCGTGTCCTTTTTCGACTACAAAAAGATGACCGTCTTCCGTTGCCAGGACAACTGTGCAGAACGGTAGGGCCCCACCAGTGTCCCAGGCATTCAGATCCCTTCCTTCTCAGATTCCTACCTGTGGTGGTCTTTCTTTTTCCATGGGAGGGCATGATGGAGGATGAACATGTGGACAAGGAAAGGGTGATGTGTGTGTGTGTGTGTGTGTGTGTGTGTGTGTGCGCGTGTGTGCATATGCATACGTGCATGCAACTGAGCAGGGAGTTGGTCTGTGGGAATTTGTGAGACTGCCTAGGAGTGAGTTTGCAGTGTACTACCGTATGCAGGGTCATATGTTTGTAAGCTTAATGCCAGTACCTAACTGTCTTTAAATAACAGTAGCTCTGAGTGCAGGAGTCTCTGTGGATATGTTTGCAAGGGTCCTGAATTGTGGGGAAAGCACAAGTGGCTGTTTACACGCAGGCAAGTGTGAGTCTGTGAGCGTGAGGCTTGTGTGGTGCCCGTGGGAAGGGTGAGGTGGGAGCCCGGGATCAGGGCTATTTAATGGTTTACCAGCCAAGAAACTATTTGTTTCTCTACCAGAGAGAAACACTCACCTGTCCAGACAGTGTTTTCCAATCTAAGAATAAAATGATGTTCTTGATTAGAACATGCACTGCGGGGAGGGCGCTCACTTTCCAAGAGTGGATGAGGCCCCAGAGGACTGGCGAGTTGGGACCCTCAGTCCAGGCCTGGGAACCAGCACTGCTGCCCTAGAGGCACTGTGGAGTGAGCTGACCTTCTCCTCCCCTGTGCCCTGGGTCCCCTGATGTGTGATGGCTTGTGAGAGGCCTCTAACATGCTCATCTTCAGGCTCTAGCCTGATCACAAGCTCTGAAGGAGCTCCACTGCATGGCTGGAGTGGAAATGGGCAAGTGGGTGGCCAAGGGACTCTTCCCTCAGTTCCTGACTAGAACACACTGTCCCCTTTATAATCAGCTTCCATAAGAGTTCACCATTGAAATCCTGAGCCCAGGACCATCTCCAGCTTGGGAAAGACTCCAAGCTCTTGAGGATGTTGATTCTTTAATTTATTTATTGAACGGTGGGGAGACAGAAGTGAATTTCAGAGTCCATGCCCTCAGAGAGGTCTTGTGGGAGTTGAAGAGTTAACATTTGCAAAGCAAATATTTGAGTGCCTGGAAGAGAGGAAGTGTAAGCTATTGGCATTCTGTGGCCCAAACCCCGTTCTTGCTTCTGCCTCCCCAACTAGCTGGGGAGCCCCTTGGGGGCAGGGCTGCAGCTGGCTCATCTCTGCATCCACCTGGTAACCCATGTGGGCAGCGCTGAACCAGAGTGAATTACGCGAGTTGATCTGACTCGTCTTCTGAAGCTCCACCTTGGCTGTCACCTCCTCTGAGAAGTCTCTCCTGACATCCCAGGCAGGTTGGGGGCCTCTTCTGCATTTCCACAAGCTGAGACTTACCCCGTCTCAACCCTCATCTCACTATGCCGGCGTTTTCTGGTTAAGCGCTTGTCACTCCATCTGGGCTGTGACGCACACGTCAGCATCACCTGGAATCTCTCAGGATTGCCGGGCCCCACCCGCAGCTTTTGATTTGGTGGGTTTGAGGTAGGGCCCAAGAATCTGCATTTTTAACAAGTTCCCAGGTGACACTGGATGCTGTTGGTCCTGGAACTATGGTTGGAGCACCACTGCTCTGATTTTCACACCCAGCTGGGAAATTTTAGAAACTCCTGCTGTCCACTGTTCCTTCTATCAGTGGGTCCATTTATATGAGACGGGCCCCAAGGGCACCTGAGAACCAAGGCTTGAGAGAGACAGCGACAGACAGGTGGAAGAAGGAGGCTGGCCCAGCTCCAAGATGCCCAGATAGTTTAAGCTGCTCTTCCTGCGTCTGCCCAGGTGACCGTGTGATCACACGCTACCCGAGTAGTAGGGGTGTTTGGAGACATGAGTCTGGGTGGGTCTGTCCCTCCAGCCCAGCCCCTGGAAGTCCCGAGTGATGGCGTGAGCTGACACCTCCCGTAGATCCAGCCTTGCATGACCAGTATTTTGCAGGCTGCTCCCCCAAGGAGCTTTCACGATTCTGGAAAGTGCCTCAGAGGCCACAGTGGGCAAGAGGACTGCGCAGGGGTCGTCCTACTCCCCTCTCCCCCACCACTTCGTACCTACCCTGTGAGGCAGAGCAAGCGCTTCCCTTTTCATCTGTTTACAGAACAGGTCCTCACTAAAAGTCCTTTTTAGGAAATGATTCCAGAGCTATGAAAAAAAATTGACAATCTTGCAGTGCCTGGATATTTTTTTTTGTTGTTTTAAGGAAAGGAATTTTTTACTTGGCCGGATACGTGACCTTGGTTTTGCCACCTTCCAAAGACATACGAGAGTCCCTGCCCCCTCCCCTGGGTCCAGCTCCTCTCAGGGGACATAGAGGCATCATTCCTGGGGGATGTTTCCTGGAATAAAGAGGCTGGACTTTGCAGATAGGATTGGCTTGTGGCTCTAGACAGGGAAGAGCAAGATAGTGGGTGGGGCAGAGGGACCACAGGACCAGAGGGGTGTGTGTGTCAAGTGTCCTGTGTGTTGAAGGTATATGTAGATGGGTGTGAATATGACGTTGTGTGTCTGTGTGGGTAAGTGTATGGGGGTGTGAGACATGAGGCAGGAATGGAAGCAGGTGGTCCCTGGGGTCTTGTCCCCTTCCAGAGTCTCCCTGTCCCCCAGGGACCTCTTTGTATTCCTTCTTGGCTTCCTGCCCATCCCACCTCCAAGACTTTCTAACCCCTTAGCCTCCCTGACCCTCTCAGGGTCTCCTTATTCTCAGTCCCGATCCCCCTGTCCCTTGGAGTATCCCTGTACCTCAGATCTCCTTGGGTCTCCCTGACGCCCAAAGTCTTCCTTGTTTCCCCTCTTCCAGGGAGATAGGGAGACCCCCACCCCAGTCTCCTTACTCCTCTGGGATCTCCCTGTCTCCTGGAAGCCTCTGTCTCCTGTCCCGTGAGGTCTCCCCTGTCCCCCTTCCATCGTCTGTCTCTCCATTTCCCCTGGGACCTCCTGGTCCCCAGAGCCCTCCCGTCCCCCAGGCCTCCTCACTAGGTGAGTCACCCTGTCCCTGGGGTCTCCATGGTGGCAGTTACCCTGGCCTGACAGCAGCCTCCCCCAGGGGTTACCTGTATGCTGGGCTGGAGTTCGGCGCCGAGTGCTACTGTGGCCACAAGATCCAGGCGACAAACGTGAGCGAGGCGGAGTGTGACATGGACTGCAAGGGCGAGCGGGGCAGCGTGTGCGGTGGCGCCAACCGCCTCTCCGTCTACCGGCTGCAGCTGGCCCAGGAGTCAGCCCGCAGGTGTACGTGAGTCGGCCCCTCCCCTCTCTGCCCTCGCCCACCTGAGCGCCCACCTGTACCTTCCACGGCTCCCCCCCCCGCTCCTAAGCCCTCGGCTGCCCTCCAAGGCTGCCACCATCCTGCCCCAGCCTCACCTCCAGCCACGCCCCTCTTCCTCCTTAACAAACAGCTAGAGCCTGAGCTGGCCTGTCCTTCCTCATTTTCTGAAAGCAGCTTGTGTCTAACGATGGTGACAATGACGACAGCAAACACTTCATCGTTTTCCAAGTGCCTCCTATGGGAGAGCACATCTAATCCTCGTGATGACCCTTGAAATCGCACTGTTATCCACCCACTCCCATTTTACAGATGAAGAGACTGAGGCTCGATGTCACACAAACAGCAGAGGATTGAAACCAACTCCAGAGCTTGTGTCTTTAATGCTCCTGTAGAGAGAATTTATCCCTCGCCTGCCAGTGCTTCAGTCTTGTTGGAAAAACTCTCCAGTTTCCAAACTGAGGGAGGGAAGGGGATGAATAGCCGAGGACAAGAGCCACCCCTTCTTCTGCGGATATTGTCCCGTTGTCCCCTCTCTGGGTGTTTAATAGCAGTTAATGTCTATTTATCAAGCATCTGCCGTGTGCCAGGCACGTGCTGAGCCCACTGCAAGCCTGATTTTGTTTCCCTTCCCTACAGACTTTTCAGGCAGTTACCATGGTTAAGTATCTCCATTTTACAGTGAGGAAACCGAGGCTTGATGAATTTAAGTAAGCCTGCCCAAGGTCACACAGTCTTGTGACCTCAAAGGTGACCTTCAGACCTATACGAAGAGCTAATGGCCTTGACGAAAGACAGAGGGCTGAGGTTTGTCCTGGTTACTCTTCTGATGCGGGCCTGAGGTAGGAATAGGAATCCAGAACTAAGAATCCCAAATCTGAATGCTCCAATGAACCCTAGGGAGATCTTGTTAAAATGCAGATTCTGATTCAGCCGGTGAGATTCTGCATTTCTAAGGAGTTCCCAGGTGATGCTAGGTTGCTGGTCCATGGACCACACTTTGAATAATAAGGCCTTAGACCTCCATGGAACTGACAAGTTCCGCCCAGAATGTCAGCCTGCCCACCCAGGTGGATTTGGCAGAACCTTAATGCCTGTCTGCATGCCGCCTTTTCCGTATGAATGTCATTGTTTATAAGAATTCCTTGCTGGTGTGCTTGACACTGTGTTCTGTTTTCCAAACCCCGTGTCTCTGAAGCCCTGTTCAAGCTTTGCTTTACAACGGGGTCCCGCATGCCGCCAGTTTACAAAGTGGCTGATTTCTAGAAACAGAGGCACCCTCTGCCCCCGCATCGTTGCCTCAGTTCCTCCAGCTCTGCAGGTCTGGCTGGCAGAGGGCGGGGAGGGTGTGTGAAATCCAGGCTGGATGGTGTCCATACAGCAAGTCTCTGGTTTGGCCATTAGTGTAATGAGGTTTTAATTTGATAGCAGATTTATCATCCCCAATACTGATTTCTTTATGCCAATGTTTACATTATTTTGATGGTGACGTTGACCATATGAAGAGATGGCCTTAAAGTTGTGTGTATTTAGAGGGAAAGCTGATGCCACTAGAACATTCTAGTGGATGATGCTGAGCTGGATAACAAGAATTGGGCTGTGTATGTCATCAGCCACTATCAGCTAGACCTCCTTTTGGTTAATGTTCAGATTGGTGGAGTAATACGAACATTCTCCTGTCTTTCTCTCTCTCTCTCTCTCTCTCTCTCTCTCTCTCTCTCTCTCTCACACACACACACACACACACACACACACACACACACACACACACACACACACACACACACACACTATTGAGATCACCTGGTATAATAACACTCTCATGGACCAACAAAGATTTTTCAGTCATCAGGTGAAATATATAAACCTCGACACACCGAGACCACTAGATCCCGCTACAATTGGGTGTGTTTTGCCCTGGTAGCAGTGGGAGGGCTGTCTGGGTGGTGGCTGGTGAGAAACCCCTGAGGCTGATGGGAATGCTGCTGTGCCCCTCAGCTTGCCCACCTCTGCAGTGGTGTTTTGTTCCATCTGAGAAAGGAATCTTTGTATTTATGTCGAAGACGGGACCCCATTCATTTCTACTGAGCGGGGAGTCCTGGATTCTGTAAGTCCAGCCCAGTTGTTCTGAATCGTCGCTGTACAAGGCTGGAAGCTTGGGCACCTTCAGCTGGAAACTCCAGAAGGAAAGCTAAGCCTTGCTAATCTCAAGGCTACTGTGGCTGAGATGAGAATGGAAGTGGCTTGGATAAGGAGACAGATGGTTTGTCACATTGGGACTCCTGGTGGGCTCCCAGTTGGCAACATGGTATTTGGAGAGAGCGTGGGGACTGTTCATTAAACACGTGATTGCTCCCATGTGCATTAGGCATGGAGAGGACAATGGGGAATAAAGCACAGTCCCTGCCCTCAAGGAGACCACCGTCTAGTGGAGAGACAGACCCAAGACGAGTGGGATCTGTTCAAGCATGGCGGGTATATATAGGAGCCACGGGAGCAACATTTGAGCTGAATCTCATTCTAAGATTTCCAGGTGAAAGGGAGAGTCGTGTATTCAGCCATGAACAAAAGGATCCTCAAAGGTGATGTTCTGAATGACCTGTTGGAAGCCCTTTCCTCACTGATGCTTCATTTTACGGCTTTAGAAACTGAGGCCCAGACAGCACAAGTGGCTAAATTGAACAGCCCTGCGGGAGGCTCCACAGAAGAGGGCTGACTGATTAAGGCCTTGAAAGATGTGTAAAAGAGGAGGATATCCAGACTCAAGGAATTGCCAGAGGGTGGGGGAGAAATCTAGGCAGAGGGAATAGAGTGTGCAAAAGCTGAGAGGTAATTTCTAGACGTGACGGGCAGGCATGATCTTTCCAAGGCCACAGCGCTTCTTAGGGACTGAGCATAGGCTGGAACCCAGGTCTCTGACTCCTAGTCTGAGTGCTAACTCTATATAGTGCTGTAGACACCTTGACCTCTTGTATCGGATTTTGGACCCCATTGCCTCTCCTTTGGGAGTGTTCCTTGGATTTAACTTACCTCCTCTCTTCCTTGACTCCTGACCTCTCCTGCTGCCCTGCGTCCTGACTCTACACCATACAGAATATCCAGTGCCTTTGTTCTGACTCAGTGGCTTCCCATTCCTGAGATCTGATTTATACACAAATAAGTCAGAAAGGGAGGCCTTCCACTGGCACACGACACTAGCATGTATTACATTAGGGAGGGCAATGAGCAAACACTCCAGGAAACAGGTATGGTGGAAACCAGATTCCATTTGTAGGGTCATTAGTTTGTATTAACACCGTGTCCTAATTGTGTTTCCCTGAGCAGTGGCACAGAACTCTTCATAATTGTGAAGATCCAAAGGAGGCTTATTATCGCCCAAGCACCACTCTGGTGGGGTGTCCACCTTGCGTGGGGTGCCAGCCTGCGTGTTTCCGAGGTGACGGAATGCTCCGACAGTAGTGAGAGCATTAGAAGGTTGGCAGAGCAAATGTCTGCAGGCATCCTGCTCTTCTTTCTTGCCACAGACACTCGGGCACACGGACTCTTTGCCCTTGTTAGAAAAGAACTGAGAAATGGACTTCCTTCTTGGTTGGCTTACATTTTTTCACAGCAGTTTGCTAAATGTGTCAGCAAGTGTAGCTTCTCCTCCCAGGGGCAGAGACCTGCTGGTGATTCGAGAGTATTATGGCTTTATAGGGTGTTGCAAGAGATTTCATTTGCCTGAAAGATTCTTGCAAGATTCGCATTGCAAGGTTCATTAGAATTACACAAAATATACAATATGTATGTGGGTCCCGTGGGTGGCTGTCCGTGGTGCTGACAATCCTTTAGTGCTGCCTAAAACCCCCATGACTGCAGACCAGCCTCTCCCAGGACCCGGCACTTTTCCCTCTTGTTTTTTCTTTTCTGTCTTGGTGAAAGTATTATGAAGCCATGTTGTCACCGAAACAGTAGATCTTGACTCGTGGGTCACACTGTACCTGGTGACTCTTGTGTACTGTTGCTAGTTCTGGCGATTTTTTGTCTTTGAAGGTTAGAAGGGAAACGTTGTGCAATGCTTGTAGTTTTTGTTCACTGATACTCCGTTTTAACCAGTTCTGCTGAGAGGAGCCTCAGATGACCATGGAAAGTCATATTGGATGGGTGGGCTATGTCTAGCTCCTTCTTTGCCGGGCCTGGAGGCCTCTCCTTTCCCTTGATATATGCCTGGGACCCCTGAATTTTATAATTCATATGGGTCTTCGTGTGTTCTGCTGTGTAGGGCCAAGGAGATGTTAGCTAGAAAATTTTTTCTCCTTCTGCATCATGATGGGGGAGAATTGGTTTGCTCTTCTCCGTGAACCGTAATCCAGGAAGGCTATGGGAGCAATGATTGTAGATTTTGAAATCAGGCAGACATTGTTTCTATCCCAACTCCTTCACTTACTTGCTGTGTTGATTTTGGTCAAGCCACTCATTCTGTCTGAACCTCAAATGCCTCATCTGTAAAATGGGGACAATTCCAACCTTGAAAGATTGCTCTGACCACCAAGTGAGATAAAGTTGAGAAAGCACATAGCACAGTGCCTGTTATGAAGTAGTGGTGATGCACCCTCCTTCCTGAAATGAAAATTCCTCAACTCACTCCGAGTAGCACCCAACTCAAGCTATTTGAATTTCCAACAGCTCACAGGAGCCGCTGGTGATGCCTAAAAATAGCTGGTTTGAATTCTCCTCGGACAGTTAGGCTCTTTGTGTAATTCAATCTCTCTCTGATTATAGGTAGCCATTAACAGCTCCCAGCTCACTGCCTTTCCTCCTCACCAGCATCTTTAATGCAGTAGAGCTCGGCCTAATTACCCGGGGGGTGATGGCCTCTTTCAAACCAAGGAGAACTCTTCCACGCCTGCCTTTAAGCTGATGCCTGGTGGGATTTACCTCATCTTTGTGAAGCCCCAGAACAAAGAGATGATGGACTTCAGAGATACTTGCAGCTGGTTCCAGGATGTTCTTCATCTGCCCCCAGTAAAGGGAGTTGATGAACAGTTGCTCTGCTCGCCTCTTGCTAGTAGAAACTCCAAGCTTCCGAGGTCATGCACCATCCCAGCTGGCCTGGCAATGAAGAGCTGACATTATCAGAATGTGGGGCATGGACTTTTGTGATCCTCGGACCCCTACTGTGGCGCCTCAGAGGGTTTCTGGGAAATTCAGGTGGCTGGCATGGGGTCTCTGGAGCCCAACCATGTTGGAATTCGGCAGGCCTCCTGCAGAATAGCAGAGAGGTGGGAACCTAGGATGTGATGTCAAATAAGATCAGGGTCAAATCCCTACTCCGCTCCCCACTAGCTGTATGAGCTGGAAAAGTGACCAAATCTTGTTACGTCTCGGGGTCTCCACCTGCAAAACAGGATAATAGCATCCTCTACCTCTTAAGTTGTTGTGAGGATTAATTGAGGTGTGATATGTGTAACATACTTAGCACTAAGGACATACAGTAAACAGCTGTTATTATTACCTTTGTTGCTACTCTTCAGCAAGGGTTGGTCGTTAGGAAGACACTACTCAGGGTTGCTGCTACTGTCCACGGACTCTGTACTGCACAACTCCAGGGAGCGCCCTTCTCACAGGCTACAGGCTGTGAAGAGCAGTGGCTCTGAACTCTGCAGGATTTCCCTTGTGAATTAAGAATGCTCAAAGATCCAAGATATTTTAAGTTGGGTTCTCCCAGAGACAAGGATGTGAGCTCTGGTTTACTTGAATCATGACCCCAGGATGCACCTCCAGGGGAGTGGAGACGTGAGAAAGGGAAGGGAAGGAGCCAATACTTGCCCTTTACAAAGCAGGTCACTGCTGAGGACAGCTGAGGCTTAATCCCACCGGGGAGCTGTGGGAGGTGGTGGAGAGCGTGCTTCAGAGATGTCCCATTGGAGGAGCAGGAAGCTGCAGTATTTATCCTCCAGCGTTCACCCATCATTGGCTGAGGGTGGCTCCCAGGGAGATTAACTCCCTGGCAAGTGCAGTCTGTCCCTCACATACCCTAGGTGTTTACAGTAGGTCACTGTCAGCCTGTACTGGGATGGTGAGTGCCAGGAGTGTATTAATGGGGCACTGATAGTGTCTCCTACCTGCAATCTAGCCACCCTTCACATATCATGAACGAGCAATGAAGAAGGAGCAGGAAGACACATTGACTGAATCCTGGTAGGTCTCAGGCACTGTGAATGTCACTGCATCGCCTTCTGTCCCACCTGTGCAGGGTAGAGATAATCATCCCCATATACAGATGAGGAAACCGAGGCTCAGTCCAAGGACACACAGCTAAGTAAGTTGCTGACCCAGGCCTGTCTGAATTCAAAACCAAGGCCCTTTCTGCTGGGCACGAGAGCTTTTTTGCAAACAGGAAGGCATCTACCTACTGCTGTGGAAGTCCAAAATTCTTTGTATCACAGGAAGAGTGTTAGGAAGGTCAGGGGACCCAGGCTGGCCACTTCTCTTTTGTTTTCAGACGTAAGAGAAAAGAAAACCTCTCACCACTGGTGTGGAGAACCGGTGACGCAACCCATTTTACAGATGGAGGAAATGAGGGTAGCAGGAGGATTCAACGTGTTGGCCACCGTGCATGTTCTCAGTGTTCCAATCACCAAGCCATAATGGAGAGCAACCTGCAGAGAGAGGTGGACTCCAACGTGTTCCCCAGATCCCTGGGAGTCCGACCTTCCCGTTAGACATCACAGAATTCTCTGTGAATCCATGTGGTTTCCCTCCAAAAGCAGAATGGGCAAGACTGTAGGAAGACCCCACATCCAGCAGGTTTACTGTTCCTAGAACTAACTTCCCAAACCTGTTCCCCTCCCCCCACCACCCCAGTGCATACCTTGACCAAAGAGAGACTCACAGCAGCAGCTTCTGATCCCTCTCTGGCCCTTTAAGGCCTCTGAAAACGTCACCTTACTTGGTATTCAGGGCATTCAGCTCAGCTCTGCTTTCTAAGGTGGGAGGGTCAGGGACTCATTAGCGGATGCTTAAATGTCAAAGGGAGACCTGTCTCAGCAGAGCTGGGCTTACAGAGTCTTCCTTCCTCTTCCCACACTTGCAGTCTGGCCTCCTGGCATCCAGGAAGGCAGGAGAAAATCATCTGGGGAGAAGCCAGGGTAGGAATTCTACTTCCTGTAAGGAGACAGATTCACAGCCCCTTGCCTGTCCCTTCCACTGTACTGACAAATCTCATTCCTGTCCGGCTCTGAATGATCCACCCAGTATTTATGCCTCCATTTTAGAGATGAGAATACTGAGCCTCTGAAAGGAGAGGAAACATGCCAAGGTCAGTGAAGCAGGGTGGAGCTGCCAGTGTGCACTGTGTGGAGGAGAGCTGCCCGTTTGACAGGTGAAGACGCCACCTTTCAGGGAGGAGAAGCAAAGTCGGGATTAGAACTCGTGTCTCTGAGCCACTGGTCTTCTGCTCCTTGGCCAGGGCAGCTCATCCAGAAAAGTGCCATGGTCCTGGGAAGTACCGTGGCCTTCCGGTGTGGTGCCAGGCCGGATGGCCTCTTCTGGAGCCCTTGGGTCAGAGTTGGGCCCTCGGGGCCATCTGGAGATGCGTGCTGATCTGGCCCAAGAGACGGGCATCCAGCTGGGGGTGATAGGAGGGCAGAGCATTTGGCCAGAGGCCTAGATGAAGAGCCTGTGGGCTCACAGGGCCCTGAGTGATACCCCAGTGCCCTCAGTTACTCAAGGTCACATCTGCAAGAGGATCCAAGGGTGAGCCCCTCATAGCAGGTGACTCCAAAGACTACCATGGGTGGACTCCTGCTCTCACATGCCTACGGTCAGACACACACACTCCTGTACAGAGACCCGTATGCAAGGTGTTCTGTGATATGCAGGAGCTGGACCGATACCACCAGGGCACCTGTCTGTGGGCTCCAGGTGGAAGGGTCTCTGTGGTCTTGACACCCTGGGGAGAGACTCAGTCTGGGCTGGACTCCAGCAGAGGGGCCCACCCTCCTGTTCTGCTCTCTCGTGTGGCTCAAGCATGAAGTGGCCTTGCACTGAGGAGACGAAAGTTTTTGTTCGAATCTGGGTGCTGGCTGTTCAGGGGTTGCTGGGAAATGCCCAACCCTGGTGGCATTGGGCCAGTCCGGTGGGAGGCTGGCTGAGGCTCAGCCAGGCCTTCTGGTAGAAGAGGGGGAGCTCTTCTCTCTGGTACATGGTTGCCAGGCAACCCAGAGAGAGCCTCCAAGATTATGTCTCCTCCCCTTGATAAGACTCATCCCGTAGAGGTCCAGTGCACAACCATACAGTCACAGCCCGAAGCACACAGCCACAGCCAGGTGCCCACTGTCACGAGGCCAGGCAGGCAGGTGGACATACACCTGCTCATACAGGGTCCTAGACTCCCACGTGGACAGACCCAGATGCGCTCAGATGAACCAGGTCCACGGGGGCCCATTTGTGGTCTCAGAGCTCAGTATCCATGCACCCAAATAGGTAGATCTCTACTCACACCATCACAAACCCAGTCACGCACACACGCGCGCGCACACACACACAAGATGCACACACTGCCTCCCTGTCACACACACTGCACAAGTGTCCCACCTCCCAGACACACCCTCACTACAACCAGGCCCAAGCTACCCTCATGGTCTGCATCTCCTGCCCCATCGGTTCCCTCACACCCACACATACCCCCAAACCTCCAATGCCTTCTGATACAACTCTGTCTTCCCCTGCACAGTCCTGGGTTGGGGAGGGTCTCAGACCCCCCAGGGTGGTGGAAGAGGGCTCCAGGAAGGATCCACCCTATAGGATAAAAGGTGGTGGGCTTTGCACCCCTACAGTGTACCCAGGACCACACCAGTCCTGAAGGGGCCTCCCTTGGCCTCAGCCCCAAAACCATTGCCCCAGCTGGGGCCCAGGAGGATTATAAGGTGGTCCGTCGAATAGGGTCCTGGTGGGGAAGGGGCAGGTTAACAACTTGAATATGGTTCTAGAGACTCAGTGTCAAGTTCTAGGCATTTTTAGGTGCTTAAAGAGAAACCAACTCCAGAGTTGAGAGACCCCAGAGTGACAGCCTTTGTGAATGATTCGTGGTCAAAGGGGAGTGAATATATGTCTCAGTGTTTTGAAAATGCTCAAACAGGGCCTGGGGGTGGTTCCTTAAAGAGGGACAGCCCAGAGTGTGAGGACTCTGAGCTCAGACGTTCCCAGGTTAGAATCCAGATGCTGCTAGTTGTCAGCTGTGTGACCTTAGGCAAGCCACTTACCCTCTGAACCTCTGTTTCCCCTTCTGTATAATGGGGAGAGTGAGACTTTCTTTATAGGAATTAGGAGGATAAAGTATATCAAGTGCTTACACAGTGCCTGGTACGGCGAGAGCATTCGATAAGATCGTCAAGAATGGAAGCATCTCAGACTTAGATTCCAGTCTCAGCTCTGCCTCTTATAAGCTGGGTGACTTGTGTCAAGCGGTTTCAGCCCTCTGAGGCTTGAGTTTCTCCATCTGTAAAAATGGGGATCCTTATACCACCAGAATGATGCAAGGGTTCAACGGGGCCACATGTGTGAACAGTTTAACCTAGTTCCTGGCTGATAGCACGTGACCCATATATGGTGGCTGTGATGATAACAATGATACTGTGATATGACTATAAGCATCTAATCATCATAGTAGCATTATTATTATTGGAAGAAGCGTAGACTTGGGAGACAGAGCAACTTGGCTTTGATCTCACTCTGTCCTTAGACAGCTTTGTGGCCCTGGACGCCAGAGCGCCTCCTTGAGCCAGCCGTGGCAGCTACTGCTCGTGGCTGCTGCGAAGATTCAGTGGAGCCAACGCGCCCAGCTTGGAGCCTGGCATCCGTGTGGGCTCAGTAAACACTGGTGGAGTCTAAAGAGAAAAGGCGAGTCCCCTTACTTCTGAGAGTAAGTCCAGCGTCTCTGCCCTGGGACCTGATTGGCGTCCAGCTAACTAAGTTTCCTGGTTACGTGAGGTTTCGTCCACACTGCTTCCGGCTTCTCATCTCATTGCTGTAAATCTTTAGCTTAAACGCCTGACTCCCCTCCGCATCCTCACCTCGTACGGCACGTTCTCTGAGCATCGTTAACTCTTCCTCAGGGTGACCAATGAAATGGCGCGTCCCTCGGTGCATCCTGGGCCACGGGATGGGAGACTGTCCCGTGTTCCCCCACGGGACACTAGTGCCATTTGGGGTCTGGCAGTTCCTCATTTGGGGGATGGAGGGCTGTCCTGCACAGAAGAGACTGCATAGTCTAACCCCCTCCCTATCATTTACATGTGGGGAAACTGAGGCGTGGACCACAGCGTCCACCACCGTCACTTCTCACCAGCCTCTCGCAGCAGCCTGGAGTGAGAGGTGGGGAGTGGAGGAGATGGTGCTGGGTGGCGGGAGCCTGCAGCATGCTCTGGAAATCAGTCATTTAACCCAATTCCAGATGTCTTCTCAGCTTGCTAGATTTGCCTCCACGATGAGCAATTTCAGGCTACAGGGTGCCAGGTGGCAGAGGTAATCACTAGGGTGCCTTTGACAGCTGAGATTTAAAATTTTCATTCCTAGACTCCCTCCCCGCTCCTCCACCATCCTTCTGCCCGGGGAGTAATTTCATATCCTTTTCTCTGCACTTAAATATAGATATATACGTATATGCTAAAAAAAAGAGGGCTCCTTCCTGGGGGATCTGAGACCCTCCCCAGCCCAGGACTGTGCAGGGGAAGACAGAGTTGTATCAGAGTTGTTGATTTTTGTAGCTTGCTTCACTTTTCCCCAAGGATTAGCATTGTCTTTCTGAGATAATCCTTAGCACGTTTTCGCTAACAGTGGGTCCCTAGTATTGTCACATAACCTCCCCTCTCTAAGCCCTGCGTCTCTCATCCGTAAAATGAGAGTTTACTATGGACCCTGCAGAGTTCCCAGGAAGGTAAAATGAGACGGCATTCGCAAAGTTCTCAGAAGAGTGGATCACACATGGTAGGTGCTCAGTAAATGGCACCTACTTTTGTGCTCCTGATTTTGATTCACTGCATCAACAGTGTCCTTTATTTCATGTGAAAGCTGTGCTTCTAGAAAAGTGTATACAGCTCAGATTTGAGAACAGTGGAACCCAATTGAAAATGGGCACCATGAGTCTTTAGATAAATTTGACAGGGGCCACTTATAATTTTTAAAATTTGTCTTTATTACATTAAAAAATAACTATGCACTGTCGAAGAAGTTAGAAAGCGTTTTACAAAAAGGTGGAAATAAAAATTGCCTATATCCTATCAGAGTTCCCCAGAGAAACAGAACCAGTAAGATATATGCAAATATATAAATCAAGAGATTGATTTAAGGAATTGGCTCATGCAGCTGTAGAGGCTGGCAAGCCTGACATCCAGAGGCTGAATTCCTTCTTCTCTGGGAAACCTCGTTTTTTCCCCTCATCCCTTCAACTGATTGGATGTGGCCCACCGACGTTTTAGAGGGAAATCTCTGTTAAGTCTCCTTAAAGTCAATGAACTGTAGATATTAATCCTATCTTCAAAAAACCTTCACAGCAACACCTAGACCAATGTCTGACCAAACAACTGGGCACCATAGCCTCACCAGGTTGACACAAAACTTAACCATCACGTCTGCTATTAAGAGATAACCATGGTTGTTAACGTATTAGTCTATGTCCCTCCAGAGATTTACACTGAGAGAGAATTTGCGGACACAATTGATATTTTATAATATGTGGAGTTTCATGGTCTCAGTTTTTATTTAACATTCTATCTCGAACACATCTTCATCTCTTTAAAGTAACCTTTAACATCATTATTTTTGATGGGGCATAGAATCCCATTGTGTTGTCATTCCCTACTTTATTTGTCCAGTACTTCATTGTTGGACAGCAAGGTTGCTTCCAGTCTTTCACCTGTTAATTTAAATAAATGCTGCAGTGAGCATCCTTATTGATGTCTTTGTGTACACCTGTAATGGATGCAAAGGGTACCCACCCAAATCCTCTTTACCACCAATGGCTCACATCTGCCCCCTTGCCCCAGCAGCCTTCCAAATGACAGACGTTGGGGAGGGGGGCACATAGGGCCAAGGTCGGCCCCTTTCCTTAAAGTGGGACCAACTCTGTGGTACAGTTTACCCTCCGGGCTGGAGGTGGGACCCAGCCAAGATCACATGCTTACTTAGCTCCTCCTCTGCCCTGTCCTGCTTCTCCTGAAAAGCCATAAAACATTGTCTCAGGTTCAGCTTCAAGTAAACCCAGCTGAAGACAACATCTCTGAGTATTGTTTTGAGGATGACTTCTATTAAAGAGATAGCAACATCTTCTGAATTTTCTGTTGCGTAGCTGGGATGTTTCCAGATTAGGTTATCTGAAGGGGAATCTCTCCAACAAGTCAGTCCCTTAGAGCACTGATGGGGCAGAGGCTCCCGAGGCCCCGGTTTTTCCCCTAAAGCCCAGGACAATGGGAGGGAGAGGGGGCACCCCAGTGCTGGAAGGAGGGGCAGGAGAGCTCTGGACCCTTTGCTTCCCTCCGTCCCAACCCTCTCCTGATGAGATCACGAAAATCCTCCATGGCATCTGTCATTTCCCTAAATGAAAAGTTGCCACCACCAAGAATGGGAAAGCGAGACATAGGAGTGGTGACAAAGAAAAGGGGATTATATGGCCCAGCAAGAACATCTCAGTGACCTGTGTTGTTGACAGAGATGCCAGGGTTGAGGACATTCTTTGAATTTTCTAGCTCATGAGTCTCCACTGTGGCTCACTGCGTGACCTTGGGCGAGACTCTTGCCTAGAAGGTGGCTCTCCCAGCCTACATCTGACTAGTTCTTTTCCCTCTGTCTCTCCAGATGGAAGTGCAGTCTTCCGAGGCTGCTTCCGCAGGCCCGACAACCTCTCCCTGGCCTTGCCCGTGACGGCTGCCATGCCCAACATGTCTGTGGACAAGTGTGTGGACCTTTGCACAGAGAAGGTGAGCCTGGTTCTGTGCACGGAGCTCTGGGGAGGGTGGTGTGGAGCAGCTGGAGGAACGGGATGCTTGGCTGGAGGAGCAGCAGCCCAGCTGGGATGAGAGAGGTCATTACTGTGATCTGTGATCTGTGACATGGGGGGAATGTGACTGTTTCATGTGGATCCGGAGGGTAGGAGTTACATGGGGCCCATTTCTTTCCCTCCAAAGAAGTGTGTTTGTTCTAATAGTGAGGACTGCTCAGGAATGAGGGCCACATGTGAACTGGGCCGAGAAGCGTGTGTAGAAGATTGCCAGGTAAAGGCAAGGACAATCCCACCTTGTGACAGTGTGAGTTCCCCGTCACTGGAGGTATGCAAGCAGAGGGAGAGCGGCTGTGGCATACGGAACTTTGGACACTGGATATCAGTTGGACTGGATGATCCAACTGGCTGATCCTTTCTCAGCCTGAGATCCTTGATGGGTGACTGTTTATCCTTCCTCCCAAGCCAGACAGGGAACACCACAAGAGCAGAGACTGTGGCCCAAAACATTTTGTGACCACTCCCAATACCCAGCACAGAGCTAGGCTCATCGCTGGCATTCAGTGATGTCTGAGGAGCTCCCTCCTTCACTCAAGGTGAGCTAATTACACGAGGGTCCAAAGGAGAACCAGCCCTCCCCAACCACAAGAAGGTGGTTGCCCATTTCGTTCATTCACTCAGCTAATATTTGATGAGAACCTGCTTTGTGCCAGGCCCCTGTGCTCAGTGCTGGGGGTGCAAAGTCAACAAGATATGGTCTTTATCCTCCATGATGCTGACATTTGCTGGGGGCCAACTTTGTGGCTCTTCCTGGGTGCTCAGCGTGTGCCCCAACTGCTGAATGCCCCCACCTGCTCTGACTCATCCTGCTTGGCTTTTCTTTCATCAAGGCTCCTAATTCACAAAGCATGTCTCAGGAAGACTGAAAGGATCATCATAGAAACTGCCACTTACCGAGCACCTCCTCCATGCAGCCCTCTGCCCTACGGGTCACACAGTTTACCTCTCACAACAAAGCTAGGTGTTGGGAATTTTCATCCCCATTTCACAGATGACAAAAACAAGGCTCAGACAGATGAAGTCACTTGCCCAAGCTCACAGCGCAAGCAAGTGGCAGAACTGGGACTGACACCAAATCTATTCTCTTGACTTCTGAGCTACCCTAGAGACCCCACAGAGAGGCTTCCAGGAACCATTCAAGGGCAGCCAGGCCACTTCAGGTCACCAAGCATTTCCTGAGTGCTTGCTCTGCTCCCAAGAGGCATCCTGGAAGGTCAGGGGCGATGTTCATAAGAATGAAGGAGGTTTGACCATCTTTTTGTCCAGCTTTCTCTCTTGGGCAGGAATCCCCCTCCCATGGCATCCCCTCCAGGTGGACATTCCTCTGTCCTGAGGGCTCTGGAGGAACCTACAGATCAGCCAGAGGTGGAGGACAAACACAAGACAGTGAGGTCACAGGGCAAACCAGGATGGAAGAGGGTCCAGCTGCACATAGGACTGGAGGGAAGCAAAGGTGTGGGCAGGTTGTGTGGGCGGGGTGGGGGGCGACAGGAAGACCCCGCTGCAAACCTCCCTCTTCTAGTTTCTTCTAATCTCCTTAGAGCACCACAGGAGGAAAATTGAGGGGATTAAGTGGACAGGGGTCCAGAGCTGCTTGTGTCAAGTGGTGGAGGGTCTGAAAGACTTAGGGTATCAGAGGAGGCTTCAACATGGGTCACCGGCTAGAAAATACCATCAGTCCCAGCCCAGGTCCACCCACCTGTATCAGCATCTCTCTGATCTTTGGCTACGTGCTGTAGCTCATATTTAACACCTGTGAGAAATAAACCAAACCTACCTACCACGGCAAAGCTCACCGGAACCAGCCACGGCGGTATGACCTTGGTTTGTTACCACATTATTCCTGGACCAGCTGCCAGGGAGAATTCAGCTTCATGCGTCTGAGCAGAAGCAAGTTGGACCAAGGACGGTCCATTGCCCTCCAGATCTCAGGCCCAGCCTGCTCCCACTTAGCTCTTTCATAGAACAAATAAAACAATTAGGAGCAGCTCTCCCAGCAAAGACTGCGGCTACGGGTAGGTATCAACATCCTCTTTGGCTTAAAAGGAAGGATTCAGACAGCTTTTCCCAAAGCATGGGCTTCATATCACTGTCAGACACAGAGGATTTACTCTGGCATAATGCATGGCCATAAGAAAAACTTTTCTTTTTCAGTTTTCTTTCAAGACCTCCAGGAGAAAGCTGCTTTTCAGTGCTAAAGTATCTTTAACACCTCTCTCCCCTCACCTAATCTCCCTTTTGCAGGAAAAACAGAGTCGACCCCAGGCTCAAGTTCTTGGCAGGCAGAGTGCCTAGTTAGAATTTAATCATGTGGTTTTCTTTCTGCAGTATTGGGGTTTACAGTATGGAAATGTATGGAAGTGATACTTCTCAACCAGTGCTACTTTCAGGAGTAATAAATAGTTCCTTTGAATAGAGAAAGCCCGTGCGCAGCAACGAAGACCCAACACAGCCAAAAATTTTATATATATATATATATATATATATATAAATTAATTTTAAAAAGTGACTTGACACATAAAGGAAACAAATAAATGAATAATAGTACAGGAAAGCAAAAAAGAAAATGGTAACTGTGAGGTGATGGGTGTGTTGACTAGCTTGATTGTGGTGATTATTTCACAATGTATACATACATTGAAACGTCAAGTCGCACATCTTAAATAGATGCAATTTTTTACTTAATTATACCTCAAAAAAGCTGGAAAATATAATAGTACAGGAGGTACGCAGGTAGGGCAAAATCTTGCTGCTGAAGCTTGGGGACCCTTGAGCTGGGGAGAGTGATGGAGAAGGGGACGATTGGAACGCAAATCCTGTTCTGCACCCAGAGTCCGGGCTGTCCAGGGATTTGGTGACTTTCTTCCCTTTCCTCTCCTGCTTCATCCCCAGGAGTACCCACTGGCAGCCCTTGCGGGCACCGCCTGCCACTGTGGCTTCCCCACTACGCGATTTCCCCTCCACGAGAGAGAGGACGAACAGCTCTGTGCCCAGAAGTGCAGCGCGGAGGAGTTTGAGAGCTGCGGGACACCCAGTTACTTCATTGTGTATCAGACGCAGGTCCAAGGTAAGCCAGGTCCGCCCCGACCCAGCAGACCCCCAGAAGCTCTCCCAGCGGCCTCCCTCCCAGAGATGCTCCAGCCAGTCCATTCCAGCCAGCCTGTCAGCAAGAGGACTGTGCAGGCCAGAGAGCAGAGGGCAGAGGGCAGAGGCAGGGCTGGTGAGCATAGCCAGGCTTAGAGATCCTGCATGGGCAATGGAGGGAGGGCCCCCGGGGGGCGATGGTTCTGAAAACCTTCATCTCTATCCCTTATACTGAAGACCCCCTTGGTGGCTCTTCCTGTAATGGGGGCTGTGAGCTTGAATGGGAAAACATCTGATCTGGGAGTAGGAGACTTGGGTCTTCAACACAGACCCACTGCATGATCCTGGGCGAGTCATGTCCCCTTTCTGGGCCTCAGTTTCTCCATCTGTAAAATGAAGCTGTAGATGGTTAGCCTTCCAATTCTAAGATTCTGCAAATTTACCTGTAACTTTTTCTTCTCTTTCTCTGTCTCACTCATCCTTTCCGCTTTTATCCTTCTTCCTCTGCTAGTGGAACCCACACTCAATGTTTATCTCCTCTTCCATCTGTTGGGGTACCGGACTGTGATGACGATGGTGGTGGTGGTGGTGATGGTGGCACTTAGGGACTTTCTTTGTGCCAGACTCAGTGTTGAGTCCTTCGTATGCATTTTCTCACTGATTCCCCTCAGCTTTCCTGTGAGGCAGGAATAGTCATTATGCCTTCTTTACAGGTAGGGAAACTGAGACTCAGCACAGGTAAAGGACTTGCCTGAGGTCATGGTGTTTATAATATTTCTAGATGAAAATCTTTTCTCCTGCTGGAGGCATCATGAAAGGTGGTGGCACTTGGAAAGGTGCCTTGCTGGGATGCTCAGCCCAAAGGAAGCCCGTGAAGGATTACCCCAATATCTGAAAAAACTGTCCACCTGCGACGTGCAGTCCTGTGCCAAGCTTCATCTCATTTAATGATGGGAAGCCCACAGTAAGCCTATGATCAGGATGATACCATCCCCGTTTTACAGATGGGAGAACCAAGACTCAGAGAGATTGAGAACTGGCCATAATCACACATCTACAAGAGTGATTTGCTTTCAGGTCTCTGACTCCAAAGTCCCTGCTAGAAACCTCTACCCACAGTGCCAAGGACACTCCCCGCACCCTCTGAAGCCTGGAGAGCTAACAAAACACCACTGGGCTAGACCTCCTCTTCATCTCCCAGGAACTAGACTGCCATATATGGTCGGGCAGGTTGCGCACTGCACAGGCATAACCTAGAAGAAAAGTAATGCCTGAAAGCCAGCCTGTGCTCTGCCTGTCATGCCGTGCACTCTGGATGGCCGCACATCTGCCCAGAGGAAGGGGAGGGAACCTTTACCTGATTTTTACAAAGGTGCTGTAAGAGCTAGTGGCAGCTTCACCAACAGCCTGTCCCCTGTTTGGCCTGATGGGGGTACCGGTGGTGGCCAACTGCGGCTGCTTCCATGGCAGCTGAATATTGCTCAGAGCCCAGTGAGCAGAAATGTCTTTAGCCAGTGTGGCCCTTGGCTTTATTTACACTCTGGTGAGGAAGGATGAGTGTTTGTTAGTTTCCAGGAAGTGTTGGTTACTCTGTGCAGAACTGTGTTACCCCAGCTTGGGGGAAGGGTCATACACAGCTTAATTATCCCGTGACCATGAACAGCTTTGATGTGGACAGAACCGACACTGGAGCCTTTTCAATAGCCCCTGATTGATGGGTTTGCTCATTCCCAGTGCCTGGCCCCAGGCCATTACTGATGTTCAATTTCCCATGTCACACTTGCAGGCCCTACACACTGGGGTGGCTTGAGAGTCATGTGGTTCATGAGGCCGCCAAGAGTCTGGTCCACGATGGCAGCCATTTATTGAGTACCTACTGTGTGCCGGGTACTGTCTAAGCTCTTTAGACTGAATTAACTCATCTAATCCTCATAACAGTCCAATGACATAGGTGCTGTTATTATTACCGTTTTACAAGTATGGCAACTCGGCACAGAGAGGTTGAGGAGCTTGGCCAGAGTCACACAGCTGGGACAGAACAGAGTTGGGATTCAGACCAAGGCAATCTGGGTCCTGAGCCTGCACTCTTAATCTCAGCTTCTCAACATATACTGCAAATACTTCACATGCATTATCCATCTAATCCTGTAAGGTTTATTAGCCCCACTTTACAGGTGAGGAAACTGGGGCTCAGAGAGGTGAAGAGCCTTGTTCAGTGTCACACAACTAGGCCATGATCATCCGAGATCGAAACACAGGTCTGTCTGATTCCAAAACTATATACAACACTGCCTCCAGCATCTGTTTCGATTTGTGGAGCTTAAGAACCAAATCAACTTCCTTTTTAGTGCTGAAAATAACCAGCTTTATCCTCGCCGCCCAGGCAGTATTTGAATGGAGAATTCTGTTTTCAGGGGAAATTGAGGGGCCAGGTTCTTTCTCTCTCCCAACATTTTATTATGAAAAAATGTCAAACCTCCAGAAAAAAATGGAAAGAATTACACAGTGAACCTGCTAGACTTATCCTACAGATTTTACATCTGTCGACATTTTGTTCTGTTTACTTTATCATACATCTCTCCATTTCTCCATCCCTCAATTTTTATTTTTGGATGCATTTCGGAGTAAGTTGCAAACATCATTACACTTCAGTCTGCATATCACTAATTATAATTCAATATTTACTTATGATTTTTTTTTTTTTTTTTTTTTTTTTGCGGTACGCGGGCCTCTCACTGCTGTGGCCTCTCCCGTTGCGGAGCACAGGCTCCAGACGCGCAGGCTCAGCGGCCATAGCTCACGGTCCCAGCCGCTCCGCAGCATGTGGGATCTTCCCGGACCAGGGCACGAACCCATGTCCCCAGCATTGGCAGGCGGACTCTCAACCACTGCGCCACCAGGGAAGCCCCACTTATGATTTTTTGAAGTAGCATTTACATAGAGTGAAATGCACAAATTTTAAGTGTACTATTTGATGCCAACTGGGTCCTATGAAATCCACACCCCTGTCAAAATATAAAACATAACCACTCTCCAGAAAGTTTTGCATCTAGGCTCCTTTTTGCAATGTGTTCCCGTGAAGACCATTCCCAGACACCTACTTGGCTTGATAAAGATGCTTTTTGGTTTGTTTTTTTCCAAAATCTGCTCTCCTCTGAACAAACAGATTAAACCTGCATGACGGGGAAGAGACCTGGTCTCTGGCTAGCAGCATCAATACTAAGAGCTCACAGCATGTGAGCCCTGTGTTAACACTCAACACCCATTCTCTCTTCTAACCCTCCTAACCAACCCCCAGGATGTCATCATTATCAGCATTCCCATTTTACAGGTGAGGAAACTGAGGTTTATTCAGATCCATCATTTTTCCAAGGTTACCCAGCAAGGAGATGGCAGAATTGGAATTTAAATTTAGGACTTCAGACTTTTCCCTTGAAGCGCTATTGTGAGAAAGCAAGTAAGGATAATAAATGTTTCTTGGATGGATGGGTAGATGGATGGTTAGGTGGATGCCAGATAGTATGGAAAGTGCCAGGAAATCAGCAAAGGACAATATGGGCAGGGTTTCTGACTAAACAAATAATGATTTGAATTACAGTAGCAGAAAGTAATACAAGAGAGATGGACATAGTACACTAATGATAGCCCAGGGAGTCAGAGAAGGAAGGGAGGGAGGGAGGGAAGGAAGGAAGGAAGGAAGGGAGGGAGGGAGGAAAGAAGGAAGGAAGGGAGGAAGGAAGGGTCCAGTTCAGCAGAGAGCAGGATAATAAGCAGTCAAAGACAGGTAGGAGGCAGTGAAGGCGGAGGGACCAGTGCACCTGAAGCTGCCAAGTCAGGAAGGAGCAGAGCACGGATGAGACAGTGAACCAAGTGGCTGGCAGGTGAGGGAGTTTGAGGGGAGAGCATGTGGGTGGCGTGAGCCCGGGAGGATGCAAGGGCCAGGCCACACGGGGCTTGAAGGTCAAGATAAAAACCTTGGACTCAGTCCCATGCAGATGGACGGCATTTGTGAGTTTTAATCTGGAGGCAGGTGTGGGGGTGATAAGAGACTCAGTGGGACAGGGGAGAAACTGAGGCTGGAGAGAAGGCTCATCCTCCTGGCTGACTTTTATTGAATCCCTACCATGTGCTTATCCTTTTTCATATATTATCTCATATAACCATTTTCCCGTTTCCAAATGAGGAGACAGGCCCAGAAAGCACCGGGTCGTACAGCTGGGAGGTGGCAGGGATGGGACTCACACCCTGGTCCCTTCTAAACAGGCTCCTTCTGCTGTGCCCCTGCCACTGACCCCTGTCTGTGCCCTGCCCTTTGCAGACAACCGCTGCATGGACAGAAGGTTCCTTCCAGCCAAGTCCAAGCAGCTCATCGCTCTGGCCAGCTTCCCAGGTGCCGGCAACACGTGGGCTCGCCACCTCATCGAGCTGGCCACCGGCTTCTACACCGGCAGCTACTACTTCGACGGTTCTCTCTACAACAAAGGTGAGGAGGCGGAGGGGAACAGGGAACGGGGGCAGGAGCTCGGGAAGGACCCCCTGGGAGGGCATGGGAATACCCCTTCCTGAGCACCTACTGTGTGCTGCTCAGCTCACCTAGGCATGTTTATCGAGACCTACTATATGCTTGGTACCTTCCCTTCACTTACATCCCACAAACATTTCCTGAGTATCATGTCCTGGGTACCTCACCTGCTTCTGTCAACATTAGACACTTATTAAGCACCTACTATGTGCCTGGGACCTTCCCTCCATTTAAGTCATTCCTTCAGCACTTACTGTATGCTGGGCACCTCATACAGGAAACTGAAGCCCAAAGACGTGACACGATGTCCCAGATCACTCATTTGAGTTGGACACACAGCCAGTGTCTTGAAGGTCTAGTATTGATACATTAGCATTCTAACTGGCTTCGAAGAGCCCATCCAAATGCCTTAACTCTCATGGGCATGGGAGGCCAAGATGGAGAAGAGCACAGTCTTGGGCAGCAGGATGGCTTAGCTTTGAACCTTATTCGCAACCCCTACAAGACCCTCATGGCAGAGTTCAACCGCAAGTATGGCGGACACATCGGCTTTGCTGCCCATGCCCATTGGAAGGGCCTCTCGCTAGCTCTGTAACTTGGGCAAGTTATTTGCTCTCCCTGGGACTCAGTTTCGTCATCTATCAGATAAAACCCACAAAGGATTATTGAAAGGATCAGTTGTCTACTACATGAAAAGGGCTCAGAGCAGTGTTCAGCATGGAGTCGGTGCTATAGAAGCATCCTCCAGCTACCCAGAACGTCTTTCAGTTCCTCAGCTTTTGAAATGAGAACCTGATCCGGTCCCTCCTTCCTTTTGCTTAATTCCTTTTAAGGGCTGTGTAGTCTTTCTGGTCCAGTACTAAAACTCTTCATCACAACCCCCTCTTGCCCTCTGCTCTCCTGTACCAGTCGCTCATGTGCGACACATTTCTTCCCACCCACCACAGGACCTTTGCACCTGCTGTTCCCACCACCTTTCCCTCCTCACTTGGATTGGTAAATTCTTCCTCGTCCTTCAGTTCTCAGCCTAAGCACCTCTTCTCCCAGGAAGTCTTTCTGGATGCTGCCTGACTAGGTCAGTGATCTTGGCCAGGCTGGCTGGGCTGCTCAGCTGCAGACTGCAGGTTGGACCCGTGTCTGTTCCATGGGTCTCTCACCATCTGGGGCCAACAGGCTTCCAGGGCATGTCCTTCTCACAGTGACAGCAGAAACACACAGAGTGAACAGAAATGTGATGCATCCTAAGACTTTGGCAGAGACCCATTTCCGCCCTATCCGCTGGCCAAAGCAAGTCATACGGCGTGCCCAGCATCAGTGGGGTAGAGATGTAGACTCCACCCAAAGAGGAATCCTCCAGCACACCACTGTCAGGCCCCTCCTGTGGCACGTAGGCATGATGACTCCTCTTCTGTAGCTCTAACCACGGCAGTGACTTTACATTCATCTATGTCACTATTCAAATTATCTCTCAAAAACTAAGACCCATGGATGTTTCTGTAAATCATTTTCTCCCTGCACAGTGCCTGGCATGTAGTAGGTGCTCTGTAAGTACGTGAGTAAATGAATGAGTAGACAAATGAACGTCTGAGGATTCCTGAAGGGGTCCGGGAGGGGGTGGGGTGGACCTCTTGTCTCCCTCGGCTCAGTGCCACGTTCCCTAACCCCCTGGTTGTGGGAAGGGTTTAAAGGTGAGCGGGACCACTGGCGCAGCGGGAGGACCATCTGCATCAAGACGCACGAGAGTGGCCAGAAGGAGATCGAGGCCTTCGACGCGGCCATCCTGCTCATCCGCAACCCCTACAAGGCCCTCATGGCGGAGTTCAACCGCAAGTATGGCGGACACATCGGCTTCGCTGCCCACGCCCATTGGAAGGGCAAAGGTACTGCTTTGGAGTGGGGGGGTGGAGCCCTAGGGTGTAGAGGGCAGTGCGAGGGGCTAGTGCTGTCTCCTGCCAGGAATCCAGGAGGGCATCCTTGAAGGCATGTGTGTAAGTGTCCAGGTCCTTCTTACAGATGAGGAGGTATGCTTTGCACGTCCCACCATACCCACCAGCATCACCCTCTGTGAGCCAGGTTGTTACCGTGGCACAGTGGTTAAGGGCTTGGGCTCTGGACCAAGACTCCCTGAGTTCAGATCCCAACTCCACCACTTCCTAGAAAAGCGCCTTCACCTCCATGAACTTACATTGTCCTGTTTATAAAGTAGAGGTGGTAAAATCCAAGAATTTCACCCTTTAAAAACACTCAGTGGACCCTCGTATTCAAGAGCCCTTTCCTGGGATCTGAATCCAGCCCAAGGTCAGTGGCTGAGTGGCCATGAGGTCACCTATGAGCTCCTAAGATCATCATTCTGTGAACCCCCTCCACTACTCTGGATTGGAAAACTCAGAGAGGTTAATGACTTGCCCCAGGTATAGCTGGGAAGTGACAGTGTCAGTCTCCGAGCACTAAACTTCATTAAGATGACCTGAATTTGATGTTCACCTCTGGTGCTTAGTAGATTCCAGAATGGAAGAACGTCTCAGTACAGAGCAGCAGCCCACAGTAGTGGGGAGAGCTCCGAAGTCAGACCCAGCCTCCTCAAAATCCCATGTCAGTTATCACCCATATCTCCATTACCATAATGAAAGTCACCTCCATGCGTGACCAGAATGTCAGCAACACCCCAAGGTGAGAGGCAGCCTGGTAGCTAATGCCTGGGTTAGGTTCACACAGTTCACCCTGTGTCATGGATGGTGCAAGCTAGTTTCAGGGAGGTGAAGGCACTTTTCCAGGAAGTGGTGGGGCAGGGGTTTGAACCCAGGGAGTCTTGCTCCTGAGCCCACACCCTTAACCACTGAGCTATGATAATGAGTTAGACTGAACGTCAGTGGCTACAGATCCCCCCGCTCAGAGCTCCTGATGCCAAGTAAGTACTCTGTGAACGTGAGCCCAGCCAACCTCATCCAGCTTCAAGGAACCAGGCTGCTGCAGCCTCTAGGCCCAGGGGTGCTTCCCACTCCTCCAAACCCTCCCCCTGGCCCCCAGCTGCTCCACGCTCCAGCCCCTCCCCAGAGAGAACTGGAGCAGGCAGGACAACATTAACTCAGCCAATCACATTCTCAGCACTGATGTCACTGATGGAAACTCTTGGGCCTGCCTGACCAACTGTGCCCTGGGTTCCCAGTTTGCTCAAGGGGCCTGTCTGTCCCTTCCCCTACTTCGCCCCCTCTCTCAGTGAGGGGGTGGAAGCTTGGACAGGGGATGACATTTGTTCCCAGGGGTAAAGAGACCTCTGAATTATTTATTTGTAGAACAATCAAAAATGACCACTGTTTGGGGCCAGGCTGAGAAGTCTGCAGGTGCCAACGGCAGGATCCTGTCCCAGGAGCAGATGTTCTGCTTGTCAAGCTGGAAAGGACCTGGGAGATCGCTGAACCCAGGCGTCCTCAGCCCCAGCAGCACATCAGAATCCCAGGATGTGGGGAAGGCCCAGTTCCAAGGCTGCACCCCAGACGATCACTGGAGTGGAGCCTGGGCACTGGTATTTTTTAAAGCAGTGTGCAGGCAGGCCTGAGAACCATGGATTCATTCTCTATTAATGGGGAAAATGAGGCCCAAGAGAGGCAGGGCCTGCCAGAGTCACTCGGGCACATAATGACAGGACTAGAGTCCAGCTCTCCACCTCCCAGGCATCCTACTGCCCCAAGTAAAAAGGGAGGGAATTCACTTGGGAAGCTCATATGGGACCAGGCACTTAGCAATAATGATCTCATTTACATCTTCTAATTACCCGAGGAGGTAAGAAGGGCTGCCACGATCACCATCCCAGGAAGGGAGCGGGTCATGTGGCGGAGGCCCCAGGAGTTGAGCGAGCTGAGATCCAAACCCAGGCATTAGCTACCAGGCTGTCTCTCACCTCGGGGTGTTGCTGACATTCCGGTACATTCAGAGGCTCCCCCCTCCTGGCATAACCCCTCGTCTCAGGTTTAGGCAATTTCCTAATTCCCAGGAGCCACCTTGCCTCTTCCTTATTCAAGACAGTTGGGAGCTTTAAAACCGAAGATAAGGGAGGTGTCAGGACAGGCTGAGCCCAGAGGCTGCAGGGGATGGGAAAGAGGAGATTTCAGGACACACACCTCCTATGGGGGGCCTGGGGCCCCCTCATTAGTCTGGGTTGGGAGGGACCTTCTCCCAGTGCTTCCTCCCAGGCCTGACCCAGGTCTTCAAGTGCTCTGCCTGAGAGCCTTCCCCAAAGAACCCCATCCCCACGGACCCCACCCACTCAGTCCTCTCATCTGCATTAACATCTGACCCTGTAGGCACTTGAGTTTGAGACCCTTGCCTGCTCCAGCAGCGTCAGTATCACTTGGGAATTCCTTTGAAATGCAGATTCTCAGGTCCCACCTCACGCTTACTGGATCAGAATTCTCATTTTAACAAGATTCCTTCCAGAAGCTTCTTGTGAGCTTTCAAATTTGAGAATCACTGCTTTAGGACACGCTCGCCGGGAATGTGAGGGTTACTCCCACCTAAGAGCAGAGGTCACTCACCTGCTGAGAGGTCACTCACCCGTGTCCCCCTCCCAGTTATAGCTGGGTCGAGGCTCGTGTCACCACCACCCACCCCCCCCCCGGCTTTTGTTTCCATAACATTGATTTTATGATATCCCTGGAGTGGGCCCAAAGCAAAGTTTTATGTGATACGATTACACAAGGTGAATTGTCCTGGATCTGTTTAATGAAACAGAGACCGTGTTTAATGATTCCGTGGAGAATTAAATACAGTTAAGCTATTAATCAGACCCCGGTTCCTCCCTTTGACAGGAAGATGAAGCAGAGAGTGGCCAGCGCGTGTCCCGCCGGGCCCTTGTGGGGGACGGTTCTGGCAGAACCAGCGCTCATCACCAGTGGTCCACGGCACAGTGTGCCTTTATTACCCAGTTTGAAGGCAGCCATCAATTACCGGGAATCCTGAGCTAAATGAGGGCTTTTGTTTTTCATTTTCATTTTTGTTCTTCATTCCAGCGAAGTCATTCAGGAGCTCCAAGTGAGGGATCTTTGCTCTAGGAAGGGGTGGGGAGGGGGCGAGTATCTGCTGCCCCAAAATGGTGGGCCACTTGGGGCATCTCAGAGATGCTGGGGACCAACATCGAGAATAGTTGTAGCCAACATTTATCCAGCGCCTCCTGTGTCCCAGGCCTGGTGCCAGGGTCTGCAAATCTTATTCCATTCCATCTGTATGGCATGTCTAGGATGGAGTTCTTGGCACAGTTGCCACTGTGCAGATGGGTAAACTGAGGCTCAAGGAGACCTCCTGACATCCCCAAGTTCACACAGCCAATATGGAGAGGAGCTGGGTCTTGAACCCTGGCAGTCTGACTCCAAAGTCTTCAGTGAACAGACCCGTGTCTTAGATGACACCTGAAGGTGAGGTAAGCGGATGTAGACTAGGATCTGGGGCGAGAAGAGTGCTGGAGATGGTCAGATCAGGTGCTCTTAAAGGGTTTGCCAGGAGGGCAGGAGCCAGGCTCATTCCCGTGTGTAAGATGGAGCTAGAGTAATTCCTACTCTCCAGGCTTCTTGTAAGGGGCACTGCACGAGGTAGTGCGTGCAAAGTGCCCAGCACAGTCCTGGCACACAGTAGGTGCTCAGGCAACATACATTCCCACCCCAGGGAAGTTTGCAGTCACAGGGATGCCATGTCATCTCCCCCCAACCTGTGTCCAAGGCCAGGGGCACCACCTGGGGGATCCAGGCCATCATGCAGACAGGCCCTTCCTTTTTCTTGAGGACCACCCTCCAGGCACCTCTTGAGATGGTCACAAGTGGCTAAGCCTGGAAGTCCATCCAGATGGACTGAGTAACTGAGTGCCTTCCGCATCCATCTGGGTTTCTGCCATGGGAGCGGCAGTTGTCCTGAATCACCAGGGATGCTGTGAGATGACTCAGGAATGGGGACATTCTTTCTCAAAAAGTAAAGCAGAGTATACACATGCTAGATTTTTTCCTAATCACACAGATACATCTGGTCTTATAACAGTACGGGCCCAGTTAGCTAGATACATTGTAAATAATCTATTTGAAGGATAAAAAATATCTTTGTCAGGGGCTTCACTGGTGGCGCGGTGGTTGAGAGTCCGCCTGCCGATGCAGGGGACGTGGGTTCGTGCCCCGGTCTGGGAAGATCCCACATGCCGTGGAGCTGCTGGGCCCGTGAGCCATGGCCGCTGAGCCTGCGCGTCTGGAGCCTGTGCTCCGCAACGGGAGAGGCCACAACAGTGAGAGGCCGGCGTACCGCAAAAAGAAAATATATCTTTGTCATCAGCATAAATATTTCCCAAGCGGCTGTGGTATTCCAGGGGGTCACTGGGGAAGCAGGAGCCTCACCACAGATTCTGATGTGCTCTGCGAAGAAAGAGGAGCCCTTTATCAGATCACAGCTTGGCGGCTGGGAATTTCAATTTAGTTCAACAACCATTTATTAAGCCCCTGCTGGGTGTGAGGCAGTGGGAGGGAGTGGGGGTGAGGCTGCTGGTGCCTAGGAAAGATGGGGGCCTGGAATCAGGCAGGCCTGGTCTGGATTATGCTTCCCGGCTGTGTGACCTTGGGCAAATTACTTCACGTCTCTGAGCCTCAGCTTCCTCACTGGTGACAAATGAACAGTAGTCTTTTCCTTTCAGGGTAGTTACTATGATTAAATGAGATAAGGGGTATCCATCATCCAGCAAAGGTTGAGGATTTAGTTATTAAGGACCAGCTGGGCTCCCCAGCGCAGCTTGGGAGACTCACTGAGCCTCGTTCAGTAAACATATCCGTCTGGAGGGTGCAGGATGGTGCTGCCCCTGTGAGAAGCAGGGGGTATGGCTTCAGGGTTCCGGAGTACAGGCCCCGTGATTCTCCAGCTGGGGCTCAGAATTGAGGCTGCAAATCCCTCTCTCTGTTCCCAACATCCTCCAAGACCCCCCTCCTGGGTTCCCCTTTATCAGAGTTTCAACAGCTCCTGGGGCTGGCTGGCTGGCTGTCTCTCTGAGGTCCTCTCCAGGGCTCTCTGGTGAATTTCCCACATTCTGTTGTAGCCTGTCTCTTTCTCGAGTCAGGGGATCCCAAACACACACTCCCAATCTGGGTGAAAATCCATCCTGTCCTTTTACCATGGCAAGGGAACAAACAGCACAAAGAAACAATGTGTGATACTTCAATAGAAAGCAAAGAAAGAAAGATAGGATAGAAAGGTGTCAAAATGACAATGTAAATAATCTGATTTAAACTGCCCTCAGCCCAGAGGAGGTACCTGCCTGAGCCTGGGGAGTCAGGGAAGATGACATCTCACCTGAGAACAGAATAATCACAGTAATAATAGCCAACGTTTACTGAGCACCTACTGGGTACAGGGCACCATGCTGAAAATTTTGTATGCTTTTTCCACTTCTCTGTACAAAGGCCCTATTACTATCCTGTGAGAAGATACTGTTACTGCACAGGATAACTGTTCCTACACAGGATAACTTGGTAGTTAAAAGCCCAGACTTTGATGCCAGACTGTTTGGTTTCAAATTCTGGCTCTGCCAGTTATTAGCTGCGTGACCTTGGGCAAGTTACTTAACCTCTCTGTGCCTGAATTTCCCCTTCTGTAAATGAAGAAAACGATGATGCCTGCCTCACAGTGTTCTTGTGAGGAATAAGTGAATTGATCGCTCTATTAGTATATTTATTATACTCTATATTAAGATCAATATATATTAAAATATAAAAATAGAGTAACAAGGATTTATATATGTCTGTGCCTGGCATGGAGTAAGCACCAGACAGATGTCATTCTCCCCAGAGAGAAGGAAGGGCTAAGATGATTCCAGGCAGAAGCAGCAGCCCTGAGGTGGGAGGAGGGAGGCGAGTTTGGTGATCTAAGGGTTAACAGTGGTGGCGCTGCTGTGAATAGCCAACGCCATCTGACCTGTGTCCTCCCGCTGACCTGGGCCTCCTTGCTCTGTCCACAGAGTGGCCAGAGTTCGTAAGGAACTACGCCCCGTGGTGGGCCACGCACACGCTGGACTGGCTCAAGTTCGGCAAGAAGGTGCTGGTGGTGCACTTTGAGGATCTGAAGCAGGACCTCTTCGTCCAGCTGGGCCGGATGGTCGGGCTGCTGGGTGTGGCTGTCAGGGAGGACCGACTGCTGTGTGTGGAGAGCCAGAAGGACGGCAACTTCAAGCGCTCGGGGCTCCGGAAGCTGGAGTACGACCCCTACACGGCGGACATGCAGAAGACCATCTCTGCCTACATCAAGACGGTGGATGCGGCCCTTAAAGGGAGGAACCTCACGGGCGTTCCCGACGACTACTACCCCAGATGATGGGTCGGAGCGGGGCGGGGAGCTGGCAGTCCAGACCGAGCAGGCCCTGGGGACTCCGGACCCCTGGGGGCCCACACCCATCAGTCCCCTCTTCGATCTGGGGACAATCCCCATGGCTGCTGTTGCCTTTCGCTGAGTTCCCTGCATGACAAAGGAGGCTCAGGCGAAGAGGCTGTGCAGGCACGCCCCGCCTACTCACACCGCGCCCCCAGAGATGGAGGGGGCAACTGGGTTAGGGAGCTCTAGCCACGTGGACCCTTCTCTGTCTCCCGTGTCCCTGTGCCCACCACTCTGGGCTCCACTTGTGGGAAGGAGGGCTCATGGGTGTCCCAGAGACAAGGGTGCCCCACCGCAGGTGTTGAGGACCCTGGTGCAAGAGCTAAAGAGAATGACGTGGAAAAATGTGGCCCCAGACTCTGCTCCGTGCTGAGCTGAGCACTCATAGCTTCCCCGTCTCTGCCCCGCCCAGGAAGCACTGACGCCAGGGTTTATCCCAGCCACTTCTGTTTGAAGAAAGATTGCTGGGAAGTTTCTCTGCGGCCTTAGGTTTCTGACATTCTGGGTGGGCCAGGGAAGCAATGGTGCTCAGAACAGGTTAACTGGGGCCACCGCGTGGGGTCACTGACATCCCAATCCACCCCCCTACCAGGTCACAGTGCTCCTGAGAAATGACCCGGTTCCTGTCCACCTCGAGGGCTGGAATTCTTCCCTTTCTTCCCCAGCTGTATCCAGGTGGTGACCCACTTCCAGGGTCCTCAGGAACCAGCCATTATCTCACCAGGACGGCCACAAGCCACATGCAGAATCTGAGCGAGAATGAGAGCTCTGGTAACACCCCTCCCCACCGTGGGCTCCAACATGTTGATCTGACACTGCCCTTCTGACCCCTACCAGTAGGTCCCTTGCTATCCAGGAGAGAGAACAAGAGTGCTCCAAATCAGGTGGAACCCTGAGCGAAAGGGACCCCCCACTACCTTCCCAGACCGTAGACCTCCCTTTGGTCATAGGCCAGCTTCTCTTAGGGGGTTAAGGAACGGGGTGAACGGGGTGGTTGCTCATGTCCATACAAACGCTGCTCTTTTGATGCTGAGACATCAAACCAAAGGATTCCCGAGGACCTGAATCACTGATCGTCTATCTCAGAAAGCATCGAGATCCAGGATCCCATCTCTCCCCGCCACCTTGGGTACCGGTGATTTCGCATCCAGCCCACATGTGTGCACCTAACCATCCCCCCACCATGTAGGTGCGAAAGCCATAGGTCACAGCTCTTTGCTGTTCTGTCTGGAGCAGCCCCCCAAGCAGCCACCCCTGAAGCCTTGGGGTGCAAATAAATGCTCATTCCCAGATAGCCAAGGGACTGTGGAGAAGGCGAGTGTAAAGAGATATATTTTTCTAAGAGGAATATGACTAATACATTCCACCCCTTCGAACGTGGCCATGCAAAGAGGAGGGCCAGGGGGTTGGACCTGTGGTTCTCTTCCCCGAGCCCCTCACCTGTAGGATTCGGGCCACCCCGGGGCCCAGCCAGGGGGCTCTGAATGTATTTTGTACTGTGTTTCTTTCCCCCAGGCAAATTTCTAGTCTTCTTTCACGAAGCAGTTAGAGGGCTTGGCCTCCCTTCCCTCTTAGAGGTCAGCTCTCTCTGGGAGACTCTGGCCCAAGACCTGGGCCAGTTCTTTGCTGGTGGTCACCTCAGGCCACCAGCCTCTGTCTGAAGATTCCTCAGGTCAACACCATCATTAAAAACAAGTTTTGTTGATAATTCTACCACGTGATAGACTGTCATGTAAGGCAAGGTCACAAATGGAATGTTTTTCTGGTGTGTGTGTGTGTGTGTGTGTGTGTGTGTGTGTGTGTGTAAGAGACAGAGACAGAGAATGTTCTGGGAGCATCATTGCTTTGAGGTCTGTGCAACGCTAACTGCCTGTGGAGAACTGTGTATCTTGGTGTGTAACGTTGTCTCTGCCTCTGTGTTCAGCTGCCCTTCTGTGTGGTGATGCATCCCCCAGGCTGGTGTGATGACCGCCCAGTGTCTGATGTGTCTGTGTGCCCTCTCCAAAAAGTGCCACCCCAACCCTGGCACTTGAGGAGGAAGGAAAGCTTTGCATTCCAGTGGTCCCCAGGGCAGGGGACATGCCTGGCCGGCAAGCCGGGACACGCAGGCTCTCATCCTGCTGTCACCTCCGGTACACCTCCAGAACTCAAGGAGAACAAACAGGGCCCAGCATCTGCTGACGGCTGGGATTTCCTCCTGATTTCTCCAGGAACCCTGGAGGCCGCTGCAAACATATCCCTGGTAGACAATGTGGGTGGGAGAAAAGGATGGGGAGGCAAAGGGGATGGTGGGGGGCAAGGTCCTACAGGGACCCAGCTCCTCCTAGAGGCTTTCTTCCCTTCCCCCATCTCTCTTGCATTGGTTTGTTTTCTGGCCATCCCCACCCCCCGTCACTGTTTTTCTTTACACTGCCTCCTGCTCTCAATTTCTTTCTTTGTGGTCTCTTTTATTTCTTCCAGCTGCTCATTAAACCTCTTTTCTTTCTTGTCTTTCTCCTCTCTCTCTCCCTCCCCCCACCCCTGAATCTCTCTCTCTCTTCCATCGTAATCTCTTTCTTGATTTCTGCTTCTCTTTGTGCAAGCAACTCTCTCCCTGTCTCTCTTAATCTCTGTGTCTCTGCCTGTCTTTTGCTCCCTGTCTCCCGTCCTCCCCACCCCTGTTGTTCTCTCCCACCTCTTCCTCCTCATCTTCCTGGAGAGTGGGGGCGACTCAGTGGGATCCAGACCCAGTGAGACAAATGCTACCCAGGCCGGTAACCAAGGAAGTGGTTTCCTTAGCAACAGAATCTGCAGGCACGCGCTCCACTGCCCCATCCCTTAGCTATTACAGTAAGTACTGAGAGGGCGGGGGGCAAGCCTGGAGATGGGGCAGTTGCTATAGACGCTGCTGTATTGGTCCTCTTGAGAGGGGACAGCGGTCAGAGACCAGCTCAGTTCCTGGCACTTTGGGGACACTCAAAAAAAAATAGAGGGGCTGTGGGGTCAGAGAGAGGCAGAGAGAGTAGAGACAGCTGGGGAAGGAGTCCACAGGACCTGGTGACAGGCTGGATTCAGGGAAGGGGAGGTGGCCAGGAAGGTAAAGGGGCTCCAAGATTCTGTGCATCTCCAGAAGGAGGTCCTTTGACTGAGATGGAGAACAGGGGGCAGAGGAGCAGGTGGGGGTGGGGGTATGGTAAACTGACATAGCTCCCTGTCCCCAAGAGTTCACCATCTCGTTGGGGGGACGTTGTGGGAGGGAAGGTGGCAACAGACAGAAATATCTCACTCAATTCTCCCTACAAATTGGCAACAAGGAGCCCCGGAGAAAAAAGCACAGCCCCGAGGGTGGTGAGAGACTCAGGGACGGTAAGTCATTTGATCGTGTGGCCCAAAAGTTGGTGGTGACACTTGGATTCGAAGGATCCAGAACCTGTCCCGAAGATGGAAGACAGAAGAGGGTAGAATATAAAGAGACAGGCAGAGAAGGAGACAGGAAGAGAGAGAGATTTAAATCATCCATCTGGCACTTTTTCCTACTGGGAAAACAAAAATATGTTCAGTTTTAGAGAAATGACAAAGGGGGAGGGAGGAAACAAAAGCACCCTACAGGATGCTAGCTTTTGCAGCTATAACTATCCCCAAAGAAAACACCTGTCAAGATGCAGTCACTCCCAGGGAGACGGATTGTGTCCCTGGCCTAGGTTGATATTTAAATGACTCAGAGCGGGTTACGGGGGTGAAGGGCAGAAAATTGATCAATGTAACATGAGAACCTCGCTCTGCTTTTCCCCAAATGCAATAAAGCATGCAGGCGAGGAGAGCTGTAAATCTGGATGATAATAATATCCGTCCCCGCAAAACCAACATGTTTATTTATCACGTTTGCACATTTACTACTTCCCCTCAAATTTACAGTCTGCAATCTGCCGGCGTGCAGGGGGAGAAGCATGGAAATGAGAACAAACTGGCAGAACATCAAGAAGGGAAGAAATGATGAAATATTTATCCCCTCTGTCCACTCGCCCGCCACCCCCCACCCCGGCTGCCTTAAATCCACTTTCAAACCAAGGTGGTGATTTATCCGAGGAGTACCGTGCATCTCTATTTCAGGCTCTGCCAGCTAATTGAAATGATGTCATTATAGAACGGAATGTGTTGCAACAAAATGATTTTTGTGTATTCTGGAGTCATTTGCTGAACAATTATGGGGAATGAACCATCCTCCAGAAGTGAGAGAGGGGGTCGATCTTAGGGGGGGACAAGACTTGTGTGTGTCCTAGTGTCGGGGTTGAGAGGGAACAGGAAGCAACTTAGAGGCCAGATTCTCTTCCAAGACCTGAGTTAGGCACCCAACCCATAGTCAGAGTTCCCCGGGCTTCCAAAACGTGGAATGCCCATGCCTTATCCTAGACCTTCTGGATCAGATTTCCCAAAAGATGGAGTCCAGGTGTGGATGTGAAGGATCTGGTGGGCTTGCTGGGAGGCAAAGTCGTATTTACAATTGCCTTGTTGATAATTACTGGCTCCGATCTATGCTCTATGGTAGAAGCATTCAAAGGATTGTTGTTACCATCCCTACATCCATGGCTTTTCACGCATCGTGATCTACGTATCCCTAGAACTAGCACAGTGCTTGGCACACAGCAGGTGTGACCGAAATGCTTGTTGATTTTCTGAATGAGTGTATCACGGACTCTTAAAGGATATTCAGAGAAAAACCACAAGTCATCAGCCAAAGCAGGCCCTTAGCTGCCCTGAATTTTCTCTCCAGTAATACTGAATTGTTTTTCTATTCTCTCACCCCCAGCCTGAGCCCCTAAAGCCGATGGTGTGGTGCAGCCCACTTATACTAGCTCTCAAAAGCCCATTGTGCACATCTCTTCTCAAATTCACATTCAGTGACATCACATCGGTAGCTTGAAATTGGCCATGGTGAGAATATTTACACCATGGAAATTGGCAACTGCTACAAATCAGGTGAGTGGTTTTTTCGTTTTGTTTGGAGAGTTGTTAAGTATCTGCCAGCACACCACTGCCCAAAGCACACAGGCACATATGTGCTATTTCTAGTCTTTTCCATGCCTTTATTCATGCTGCCCCCTCTACCTGGAAAGCCTCCTTAAGACTCAGCTCAGGATCTTCCTCCTCCAGGCAGCTTCCCCTGATCACAAAGACCAAATTCAACTCCTCCTCTAACAGCTCTGGACGTGGCCATTGTTGTGATCTCTTCAGTAAGCTGGTGCATGTCTCTCTCTCTCAGTGCTCAGGGCATGAGCTCTGTTAGGGCAGGAACCTTGTCTTCGCCTCTGGATTTCCACGTGCTTCCTAGCCCAGATGAGCAAAGGTTGACCCAGTGAAAGAATGAATACATCGATTGCATTTAATACCATCCACCAGCCTCTCAGCTATCACAGACTTTGTGGTGAGTGGATAGAAGGATCCACCTGACCAGACAATGGCCAGGAAGGCAGGAGAATGAAAAACTATTCAGAGTGATGATAGTAGCTAATATTTATTTAGTACTAATTGTATGCTGGGCGCTGTGCTAGGAGCTTCATAGGTATGAATCATCGCCAGAACTCTGGGAGACAGGGACATTTAGTCTCCCCACTTTACAGTGAGGGAAATCCAGGTTCAGAGAGGTTGACTACTTTGCCCAGTGTCACACAGCTGGGAAATGATAGATCTGGGCTTTGAATTTAGGCAGTCTAGCTTCAGAGTCCATATGTTTAGCCACGATGCTGCCTCGCAGGGGGAGAAATGAGCGCAGAGCCGAGAAGGAAGGGGTGGTTTTCGGGTCAACACAGAGGAGATCGCTGCAATGGGAGATGAGGGAAGAAAACACATCATGCAGAGGATTGGCCTTTCTGGGGTTGAGGAACCACCGGGTGAAGAGGAGATAGAGACAAGGCCGGAAGCTGGTGCTCCAGACAAGTCTGGGTTCTCAGCAGCAAGGTTGGTTTATAGGTTCCCATGGCAACTGCCAAGCAATAATCTCTTACTCCACAGCTCACTGATTCTCTGGAAAGTCCTTCCTACTCTCTGTCACTACCACTCCTCCCAGCCGACAGAGGCAGGGTGACGGCTTCTTCCCCAGGACAGACTGTGCTGGAGGAGAAGAAATGGCCTGAGACCCTTTCATGATGATGATGGAGGAGAAATTTGAGTGGGGGGACCAAAGAAAGAACAAAGAGGGGCATAAAACCTCACAGGTCTAATCATCAGACTGGGAAGGGGGTGTCAAATCAGCTTATAAATCTCATGAAAACCATGAACTGTCTCCCCAGAAAAAAGTGAGCATACACATATACCCATGCATGCAGAGTTTTGCATAGAGTTTCAAGGAACATTTAGGCTCTTTGGGACCTAAAGTAGGAAATTAAAAATCATGTAATCCAGTGGTTTCCAAAGTAGGGCAGTGGAACCCTATCTTCAATCAAAACCAAATGTGAACTCCTAATCTCTAATACAGTGGTTCTCAATCAAGGGGGATTTAAACCTGGGGATACCTAGCAATATCTGGAGATATTTTTGGTTTGGGTGGAGGCCAAGGATGTAGCTCAAAATCCTACAAAGCATAGAACAGCCACCACAACCAAGAATGATTTGTCCCAAAATATCCATAGTGCCAATGCTGGCAAACCCTGGTGTAATATAATAAAAGGGGAGCTGTTCATTCATTCATTCACTCATTCAGTGAAATGGGCAGGGAGCGGGGTATGGAGCTCCTCCAGCATCAGACTAAACTGACTTACCTTTGGACTCAGCTGTGTGACTTGGGACCAGCTGCCAAAGATCTCTTAGCTTTAGTTTCCTCATCTCTAAACTGGAGATTATCATGGAATATAACTACTGGACTTCTTGTCCTGGGCACAGTACTCTATACACAGAGGGAATAAAAAGTGCAAACGTATTCTCTTTATTATCATTACTATGATTATTCATGGTGTTGTGGAAGATTCTTGCAAATGAAGAATTAATTCAGTTTGTAATAACCCGGAAAATTGTCTGCCATTGGCTAACTTGAGGGATCAAGAACAGCTATAAACTATCTGTTTGTGTCCTCCTGAAATTCATATATTGAAGCCCCAGTCTCCAGTGTGATGGTACCAGGAGGTGAGGCCTTTGAGAGGTGATTAGGATTAGGTTAGGTCATGAGGGTGGGGCCCTCGTGATGGGATTAGTGCCCTTATAAAAAGAAGAAGAGGCACTAGATCACTTTCTCTGCGCCATGAGAGGACACAGCAAGATGGCAGCCATCTGCAGACCAGGAATTGGGTTCTCAACAGACACCAAATCTGCTGATACCTTGCTCTTGGACTTCCCAGTCTCCTGCCCCTCTGTAAAACCAGAGCACTGAACTGGGCGATCCCCTAATGATCCAATCATCCCTAGGATAGGACAACTAGGGGCATATGTACAACTTAGAATCACACAAGCCAACCCACTGGGAACAAGGTCTGGAGGGGGAAAGAGGTTTGCTCAAACTGTATTTCACACCTACGTTCCCTTTGGTCAAAACTATGGTTCGGAGAACAGTCACCCACCACGTGCCCTTTCTCTGTGTGTTGATGGGCTAAGTGGACTAAGGCCACTGGGTCTTGATGGGAGGCTGGCAGGAGCCCCACCTGGGGAAAATCACACCCTCTTCCTCCTCTTGGTTGCTGCCCTGGAAAGCCAGCCATCCACTCTTCTCTTGCCTCCCAGGGCTGTGGAAAGTGTTTAATTAATAAACATACCTTCAAAGCAAGCTAATGTTTAAAAGCAATGTTTCAGTGCTAATTATTGTTATCAGAGGCTGCTTTCCGCCTCATTGGTGGCATGGATTCGGTCATTGTTAGCTAATCCCCAAGGAGAAACCAGCGCCCCCTCAGGTGTTAGGACTGCATCTTTCCCTAGCAACTGGCCTGATTCCCAAGCCACAGGATGGCCAGTTCTTTGGTCTTGGAGCCTGGATGAGGTGCCTTCACCTTCCCAGGTTCAAGTCCCAGCTCTGCCACTTCCCAGGTGTGTGGCCTTAGAAATGTTGTTTCATGTTCTTGAGCATCAGTTTTCTGGTCTAGAAAGTGAGACGTGTATGTGGAGCACCTGACCCACTGAAGGGATTTAATTATTATTGTTGTCAATATCAGTATGTCTTCCACCGTGGGCTCAATGTTTTCTTTTGCTTTTTGATCAGGTTTATTGAAATATATTTTGCATATAACAAAATTTGCCCATTTCAGCTATACAATTTGATGACTTTTAACCATCACCATATACAATCATGTCACCACCATCACCATCATGCTATGGAACATTACCATTTCCCCCCAGAAAATTCTTTGATGCCCTTTGCAGTCAATTCCTTCCCTCCGCCCCCCACCCCACAGCCTCTAGCAACCACTAGTCTGCTTTCTATCATTATAATTTTCCAGAATTTCATGTAAATGGAGTCATACAAGTCTTGCTTCTTTTAGCTAACATAAGGCTTTTGAGATTTATACTCAATGTTGCATATGTAAATAGTTCATTCCTTTTCACTCCTGAGTAGTACTCCGAGTACTCTTTTTTTTTAACCCATTCACCAATTTATAGCAATTTGACTTCTTTCCAGTTTTTGGTTGTTATCAATAAAGCTACTACAGATGTTCACATGTGGGTCTTTGTGTGAACATAATGTTTTCAGTCTCTTGAGTAGATACCTAGGAATGGAATTGCTGCCAGATCACAAGGTAAATAGATGTTTAACTTTAATAAAAGAGACTCTGCCAAACTTTTCCAAAGAGGCTGCACCGTTTTGTATTCCCTCCAGGAGTGTATGAGAATTTAGTTGTCTGCATATTTAAATTTTGTGCAGGGATTCACATGACAAAACAATCCCCTGCCCCATCAGTTGGGGATGTTTTGGACAATAAGTATTAGAATATCTGACTCACAGATATGTGAGCCCCCATGAGAACAGGGACTTTGATCCCTCCCCCTGCTATTAGTGGCTGCCATTTTGCTGGGCCTATTCAGAAGCAGGCAACTTCCCAGCATGTAGTTCTCACACTAACCTTACAGTTCAGAGAACACCACTAACCCCTTTCACAGCAAACGGAGGCTTAGAGGATTAAATGAATTGCTCAAGAGAAGCATGGAATAGTCAGGACAAGGGCTTGAACTTTGGTGGGTCTGAGACCAAAGGCAGAGGCTTGAACCACTTGTCAACATGGCGCATGGCAGCAGGTGGGGAAGGATGGTGGGGGAAAGATGCTGCCATCTCATGTAGGAAGTAAGACATGGACACAAATAGACCAGAACGCAGTTTATTAGAAAGAAACCAGAGCCTTGTGCGGAGTGCTTTGGGGGTCCAAGGAAGCAGAAAGTCTGAAATCTCCAAGAGCCCTTTTTTTCTCCAGCTCTTTTGTGGTTTGCAGTCCCCAAGCAAAGCTTTCCCTTAATCCAATTAAAACGCACTTGTTTATGCTTATCAGCTCTTTATTTGGTTTGTTAAAAATGTGCAAATTACCCAGAGGCCTCTTCGTCCTCTGAACCAAAAGGCATCAATAAAACTATTAAGTTAAATCCAATTAAGCGCAACTGCTGGAACTTGAGTGTGGTAGAGCAGAACAGAAGGGAAGGAGGGAGGGGAAAGGATTTTGCTGGGGAGAGGAGAGATTCTTCCTACTCCTTTCAAACATTCCGTGAGTGTGGGCAGGAAAAGGGCAGAAAGATCCACGTCTACCACATGCTGGATGGTGGATTTATATGTAGTGTATCGTTCAATTATGTCAGTAACTCCGACAGGTGGACACGATGGACCCATTTTGCAGATGAAGGAACTGAGACTCAGAGAGGTGAAGCTGGTAGTCCAGAATGTCCCACGACTGGGAAGTGGCAAAGGCAGGATTTGAGTCCTGATCTGTCTAAACCCTCTGCCTAGAATCTTGGAATGTCAGAGCTTAAAGGGTCCTTAGAGGTCGTCTGGCCAAGAGCAAGCCTCTGGAAACACACAAACGTGAGTTTCCACATCCATAAAATGTGTATAGCCATGCTAGCCTCCCCGGGTTTGGGGAGGATTCGATGAAGTGATGTGTGTCTTAAGTACCTGGTACATAGTAGGTACCTGTTATAGGCTAACTTCTGATAACTGCATTCCTGTCAAAACCCATCTCCTTCCCCTTCCCTATTTTTTCAGAAAGAAAGGCTGAGATCCAGAAAGGGAACATGACCACCTCAAAGTTACAGAGACCCCGTGACAGAGGTAGGACTCAAACACAAGTGTCTTGCCTTCTGATTTAGCACCTCATTTCAGAACCTGCACTGCTTCTCCATTTTGCAGATGAAAAAAAAAAAAGAAAGAAATTGAGGCACAAAGTGTAGAAGACACTTGGTGACCAGGTCATCAAGTTCAATACTGAGCCCAAGAACTTGGCAGCCGCCATGTCCTAAACTCTAGTCTTGGCACCGCTATTCCTTAGCTGTGTTGCTTGGGCACATGTCTTGACCTCTCTGCGCACCTGGTTCCTCCTCATTAAAATTGGGGCTCATCCCCCTCGTCCCAGCGAACTTTTAGGGTGCAGTGAGGTCAGGCAGGTGAAAGCCTCTTGTAAGCCAGAATGGCTGCCAACAGCACTGCACATGGAACATTTGGGGAATGGCTTGAGCATCTGTTCTTGTAGTCTCCAAAGATCCAGGATGGGTCTCTAATTCCCGGCAACCCTCTGACCCAGGGGACGCAGAGAGCTCAGGAAGGGAGAGAGGATGCCCAGGGTTCCAGGCAACATTAATCCTATTACAGATGCATTAGGAGACTAACGCTGGCTGAGTCCCAGGTCTCGGAAATCTGGGAAGCAGCTCACCTAAGGGGGCAGAAAATCACATGCGGCTGTGCACAGGAGCCTGATTACAGCAACACCATCCCTGGGCTGCAATGATGCACTCTTCCTAGTGCAAGGATAAACAGCTTGAAGTCAGACAAAGGTGGGTTCAACTCCCATCGCCATACTATCTCCCCAACCCAGTCACCTTGGTCAAGAGACTTCACCTCTCCAAGCCTCCATTCCTCCTCCGAATGTGAAATGTAGAATAATTGTCAATAATTGTTGAAAGTTGTTAATAATGATCTTAATAGTGATCATTATGACTTTTTCATTCCACTTTTTAAGACTCAAACCCTGTTGGGAGCAGCAGAAAGTCAAGAAGTAATGGTAACAGGTGGCTCTTCCGGAAATGATAATAAAAGGAAGCTTTTATTATTAGTGTTCCAATTGCAACATCTTTGTCCAATTGGCCCCGAGAGGCTGTGCACGTGAGGGGAGAGTTGGACCTGTTGTATAAGAGGAAGAATGATGGGATATTCTGCTCTGACACGCGCAGTGGGATTTGCAGCAAAGCTGTGGACTAAAGGCGAGCTGTTGTCTTGAGGAAGGATTTTCCAACTTCCTTTATTCTCTTCTTTTAACACACAAAAGAAAGCCTAGCTCCTGGATTCTGCCAGGGTGCAGAGCAGTCCCCCTTCCTGCTACAACTCCGAGGCTTACCACCAGATGATAGGGGAATACAACATAGGGAGAGGAAAAGAAAAGATGCTTCTTTTTCCAGAGCCAGGAGTCGTAGAAGGAGAAGGGGAGAAGGATTCAGGAGAGAGGACTGCCTAGACATTTGCTTGGCCTTCCTTCTTGCAGCTTTGCCCCAGGTACAGTGAGGACAGGGGGGCTCTCTAGATCACAGCCTCATCTCACTGGCTTTCTCAGCACCCTCAGTTCTCATGTGGTGTGGATGTGGGGCAGGACCAGGTGACCTTCACACAAGCTGGGATGCCTCACCTCAGTCCAAACTGGGAGGAGGGCAGAGGAGGGGTGCTGGGGTTAATATTCAGGGGAGCCACGGGGAAGCTAACCAGGCAAGCCCAGGGCAAGATCCTCTTGCCCTGGTCTTATACTCACACACACAGGACCAGGGAGAAGGGAGACATTTCTCCACACGCACTGGGTCAGGGAGCCCTCGGGAGCTCTGGACTCCTCCACAATCCCCTGGGACCATCAGACCAAGCCCCGCCCTCCACATGCCCAAAACCACCCCAGGAGAAAAGCAGGAGGACAATTAACCTCAGGAACCTGTATAACTATCATCTGGACTAAAATGTCAAAACGGGGTTAGACTCGTTTGCTAGAGCTGCTGTAACCAATTACCACAGATTGGGCGGTTTAAACATCAGAAACACATTGTCTCACAACTGGAGGCTGGAAGTCCAGGATCAAAGTGTCAGCAGGGTTGGTTCCTGCTGAGAGCCTGGAAGGGAAGATCTTCTCCACGTCTCTCTCCTTGGCTTGTACTTGGCTGTTTCCCCCTCTGTCTCTTTATGTCGTCTTTTCTCTGTATGTGTCTGTGTTCAAATTTCCCCTTTTCATAAGGACACCAGTCATATTGGATTAGGACCCACCCTAATGACCGATTTCAACTTTATTACCTCTGTGAAAACTCTATCTCCAAAGCAGGTCACATTTTGAGGAACGGGGGGTTAGGAGTTCAACACATGAACCTGGGGGACACACTTCAACCCACAACATGGGTAAAGCTTAATTGTTTGTTTTTTGTTTTGTTTTCTGCCAATGCAGGGGGGTGGGAGAAGTTGGGACAGATGTCATAAGGAAGACCAGATCAGCTGCAGACAAAGAAATTACATTTTCTTCACACACCAGCATTGCAGCAAGCATTCGAGGTGCAACCCCAATACGTAATTTAAGCAGATTTGCACGGCCTCCTGAAACAATGGTCTGAATTAGGCACGGCCCCCAGAGATAACAAAGCAAGTGCAGTCTGGTAGCTCCAGTAAAAGGGAAAAAATGGAATAAAACATTACAACAGCGAGAGCTAGCAACTTTGGGGGGCATGTAACATTGTCCAGATGCTGTGATAAGCTCCTGACATGGATTATTTTATTGAATCCTCATGCAACCCTGCAAGACATTTTCCCCACACTCCGAATCGTATGGATGGGGAAACTGAGGCTCAGAGAGGAAAAGTCATTTGCCCAATCAACCTGGCCTCATTCCAGAGACTATGCGTGTGATCACTGTCTACTGCACCCGCCTCTCTTTCCTGAGCTGGCTGACCTCCTCTTAAGGCCTCCAAAGAGCGTGTCCCTCTCCTCCAAGGGAGAGGGTGGGGTCCAGACCTGAGGTGGGGCTGGTGTGCGGAAAGCTCAGATTAGTCAGACCTGCAGATTTCCCTGGGCTTGAGGGTCAGGCTTCAGAAGCTCAGCTATACCTAGCTTCTCGGGGGAGAATCCATCAGGGAGTTACAAAAACAACAAGGGCCAACAATGACACTTCTAAAAAGGAAACAATCTACATGTCCCTCAATAGGGGGTTGCCTAGATAAGTTGTGGTTCTTTTTCTAGGTTTGCTAGGAAATCAACTGAGCAATTAATGCTCTATAAAGGAATATGTGGTGGACACAGATTGATGTGTCTGAACCAAAATGTGAGAAAAAGATGGAGCTGTTGAAGGGGATGGACAACCACACTGAAGAGCAGAGAACAGTGGAGCCGGCTGTGGGGACATCTGGGTTCTTGCCCTGGCTCACCTCCGATGGACTGTGGAGTCCCATCAGGGATCCAGTGGAGCGGCTCCACTAGACTGACCATAAGGGTCTTGTCAGTTTTGACGTGTTCAGCTTGAGCAAGCCGTTTCCATAGAACTATCTGCATCCTTGAAGATGCTGTGGCCAGGGGACCAGGATGAGGTTTATAAGCAGGTGACACACCTGGGAAATCCAGGAACAAGAAAGGGGTGACATTTAAGATTCCAACAAGCTGAAAACCCACTGTCCCTATGGTGAGCTTGTTAGGGGAGCAGGGAAGCCCCTGTTCCATTCCCAATTTCTTGTTCCTTCAACCTTCTCGGTTCCTGCAATTCCACCTTCAGCATGCCGTTCGCTTGGGCTAAGCAATGCCAGCTCCCTGATGCTCTTTCAAAGGAGGGAAGGAATATTGGATCAAATCACTCTTCTATTTTGAGGAGTCAGAGATGGGGGAGCAGTCGCTGACAGATGCATCCTGGCCCCCAGAATCAATCCCAGTTCAGCAACTCCCAGCCAAGATGCAAGTCTTCTCTCTCTAACTCCTGGGAGGTTCAAGGCTTTATAACAGAAAGCCTTTCTCTCCCTTCTGTACTAATTTCTTCATACCTCATTTATTAAACACAAGCAGCAGCATATCTAGTGAAAGAGTATGAGCCACCGAGCAATACAGGTGTGGGATCAAATCTCAACTCTTCTCCATACTAATATGTTGTAAGATTCAGGAAAGTGAGGATAGTGATTGCTATCATATCCCCAGAGCCCAGCACAGTGTAGGTGCTCAATAAAAATCAATGAAACTTCCCAAGTTTCATCAATATAGAAAAAAAGGTGAAAACAATTTGGAAATGGTGAATTGTAATAGCCATTGTCATAAACTCGATGATGATGATGATGATGATAAAAATAACATCAGCTTGTGCTTATTTCTTCATTCATTCCACAAAAATAGTGTGAGCACTTTTTGTGTACTAAGCACAGCTCTGAGTGCTGGGGATACAGAGGTGGGCAAGATATACACCAATCCCTGCCTTCATGGAGCTCACCGCCCAGTAGGGGAACGGCCTTAAGGCAGTTAAACACAGAAATAAATGAAATGATTCCAGATGGCAATAAGTACCCTAATGGATATCCGTGTGGTTCTAGGAAACTTGAGCTCTTGAGTTTCAGCTTCTTCATCTCCAAAGTTAAGACGCTTTTACGCTTCAGGCTCCTAATGAGGATGAAATGGGATGATGGATGTGGAATTGCCTAAAATCCCGTCATGAGTCAAACCTTCCCAGTAAAGCGCTGGACCCTGAGCATCGTAAACTGCCTGCCGTGAACCAGGGGCTCATAGGCTGTTAGCAGCCACAAGCCAAGGCTGAGAGCCCCCTTTCCCACCTCCCTGTGTGTGTCCCTGCTCTGTGGCACCAGCATCTGGGAGCCAACCAGAAACTCATTCTATTATCCAGATGTTTACTCTATAGGTGTGTCAAACATCTGTATGATGGAAGCCAGGGAGAAGATAATCCAGATCCACCTCTCCCAAAGCTAGACATCTGGGTTCCAGGGACACTTGGGCATCAGGGAGTCATTATCTGGCTGTGCTTCCTGCTGTAGTATCACCCAGTGCCCAACACAGACCTGGGGCCCAGTTGATTGCTCTATCCATGATTTCTAAGTGGAAGCTTGTGGTCATGGTTGTACCAGCCAAATCCTTAACAGAGTCCTGGTCCGGAAAAGAACTACAAAACAGTAGGAGGAGGGGAAAGAGGAGGAGGGAGGCATCTGGTTCCTTTAGTTTCAGGCTGCAATTAATCAGACAAAAGGGAAGGGAAAAAACCAAGGGAGGTAGAAGCACTCCATGGAAGCCTCCTTCATTTGTGACCGCTCCTAATGGTACAAGGGAAAGAACCGTGGCTTCTCCACTTCCAAACTAGGTGACCTGGGGCCTCAGTTTCCATGTCTGTGAAATGGGGGATAGTCCTACCCTTTCCAAGTTCCATCAATATGGGAAAAAATGTGAAAGTACTTTGGAAATGATGTAATCATGATTGTCATGAAATTAGATGATGATGATGATAAAAATAACATCAGCTTATGTTATTTTTTCATCTGTTCAACAAAATCCTGTGAGCACTTTTTCTGTGCTAAGCACCACTCTGGGCACTGGGGATACACAGGTGGGCAAGATGGGCACGGTCCTTGCCCTGATGGAGCTCACTGCCCAGTAGGGGGACAGTCTTAAGGCAGCTAAACAAATAAATCAAATCAATCCGGATGACATTTTCAACCATGATGAAAATGAAACAAGAGATCTGATAGACAGTGAATGGGGATGGAGGCTACTTTAAGTGGGGGAAGGGGTCAGGAAGGACCTCTCTCAGGAGGTGACACTGGAGCTGAGATCTGGAGGGGGTGGAGGAACCAGTCATGCAAACAGAGGTCCCAGGATAGCAGACACGAAGGCCAGAAGTGGGAACAGCCTCGGATGTGTTAGCATTGTTGCCGTTGTTAACCTGCCTCTTTTGTTTTGGGGACGCAGAGAGGAATGCCTGACTGGGGAGCATCACGAGATAAAGATGGAGGAGGTGATGTCAGTCCTCTAGGGCCTCGTAAGCCACAGTAAAAGGTTTGGATTATTGTACTCCGTGACGGATGGATGCTAACTCTGGCTGCTTTGCAGTGATTGGTTGTCGGGGGGCAAGGCTGGAAGTGGGGAGACCAATGATGGGGTGGATGCATGTCTAGATGAAAGAGGGCAGTGAGTGTGAGCCCAACACCTGCTAAATGCTTACACGCCACATCTCCTTTAATCCCCATAGCAACCCCGTGAGCTGCAAGTTCCTATTATACCCATTGTACAGATGAGAAAACTGAGGCTTTGGAGATGTTGAGTAGCTTGCCCAAGGTCATAGAGCCTTAACCTTAGCCCTAACCCTAGCTGATGTAAATGGTGGAGCTGAGGTTCCAACCCACTCAGTCTGACTCCTGAGCCCATGTGATCCTGGACCTTAACCATCAGAAGCCCTTTGAGTCAGGGGACAGAGCTGGGCAGGGTATGCTCAGTCTTTCCTAAGGTCCTGCCTCTTTGGATAGACCCTGCAGGGATTACCCCCCTCTGAGTTGCTCCCTTGAATCAGAGGGAAGCCCCCAAACCTGGGTCTGTCTATGCTGCCAATGCAAGTGGGAAGTCATTCCTGCAGACGCCATGAATTATTTTATTTTATTTTTAAAAATACTTTTAATTGAGGCGTAACTTAATTACTGTGAAGTGCATTAGTCTTATATGTACAGATAAATGGGTTTTTACATATGAAGACAGCCATGGAACCACCATCTACATCAAGATAGAGATCATTTCTCACCCATACCCAGGACAATTTTGAAGGGTAAAGTTTATGCCCCAAACACAGCATGTCTCTGCCCTGTACCAGGTTTTTCCAAGATCTCCTGTTTCCCCTGGAAGGAAGACTCTGCTGGAAACTCCCAGTGACTCCCAGATCTTAGGCAGGGGTCCTGCAGGGCAGACCAGCACCAAAGCCCTTGTCAACAAACTAAGAAGTGAAGAGGGTAGCTTGGTGAATGTCCAGGTCTGTAGAATAATGGTATTTAAAAATGATCCACATGAGCATTTCCACACACATCTCATTTCACAGCAGTCAGTGAGGTAGGAAGGAGGTCCCAATATTATTACAAAAAAGCCTCAGTTTCACCATCTGCAAAATGGGGGGATGGGAAGGGATGAACTTGATGAAGCAGAGTTCCTTCCAAACTCAACAACCCTAAGATTCTCAGGCTCAGGAGGAAATGACAAAGCCACCCAGACACCACTTCCTCCCTCCAAACGAAAAACCTATCTCTCAGATTCCCCCACTCTCACCGCCTCAAAATCTGACAGTGGAGAGAGAGCACATGCTTGCCATCGTTCTCCAGGGAGGAGTCTCTTCAGAGGACAGTTTATGTTTGCAAGTTGCTTTAGGATCCAAAGAGACTGGGGTTTGAATTCTAGCTCTACCACTTACTAGCTGTGTGACACTGGGCAAATCACTTCACCTCTCTGAACCTCAGTTTCCTCATCTGTACAGGCAGATGGTAATGGTCCTTACCACAAAGATCGCTGTAAGGATTCCATGAGTTAATGACAGGAAAGTGCTTGCAGGGCGTCTGGAGGATCCCCCAGGGCAGAACTCGGTGACCTCCAAGGTTAAACCCCAAGTTCAAGCACTGGGAGTGTTGTCTGCTTAAATTCCCCTCAGCCACCACCCACAATTGCTGTATTAATATGCTTCCATTCCTCTTAGGTTAATATATGTATTATTTATAGGGCTTTATTAACTGCTCAGAGGGCTCCCCTGAGAAATATAAGTGTGCCTTGGGAGGTACATTTGAATAATATTTACAATTAATTTCCATCAATAAAGCAATGCACCGAGGTCTCTGTGCAGCTGAAACGAGCCCTGGGTTGGTTTCCCGCTAACCGGTCCCTGGAGAAAGCTTGGGTAGCTTTTAACTAGCTTTGGAATAGTCCATTTCTCTCAAGCTCCACCTTGGCTTCCAAAGTTCAGGCACCAGGGCATTCACCCGGATGCCGCAGCAGTCTCCCGCTTCCCCTCTCGCCCCTCTCTAGCTTGTCCCCCAGAGCAGCCCTGGGCATCGGGCATCCTTTTAATAGGCAGGTCTGAGCACATTACTCCCTTAAACGTGGCTTCCCCTTCACCTCCATCCCACCGTCTGGCCCTGTCTCCTCTCCATCCTATCTGGTCCCTATTCATTCTACTCGCTCTGCTGCAGCCTCCATCCCCTTTCAATCGCTCAGAGCCATTCTGCTCCCTCCCACATCGATGCCATTGCCCATGCTGTTTCCTCCACCTGAAACACTCTCCAGCACCTACCCACTGAATCAGTGCCTACCCACCCTTCACATCTCAGGTGTCGCTTCCCCCAGGAAATTTCCTTGGCCTTTGGACAGGGTCACATCCCTCTATAATATGTGGGTAGCATTTACTATGGTTGTTTTCCATTTGGGGTATATATTTTTTAATTGGCTGTCACCACTGGCCAATGAATGTGCGCAGGAGGACAGAGATGGTGTATGTACTGATCATCCCGCGCATTCCCAGTGCCTGCAGGGCCTCGCAAAGAGGACGTATTACATAGATGCTTGTGGAGTGGATGAATGGGTGGATTTATAAACAGGTGGTTATGGAAATGGATGGGTGCGTGAAAGGATGGCTAGATGAATGTGTAAATGGCAGCATCTGTCCTTGGGTGGCTCGATGCATGGACTTAGGAGTAAGGAGTCCTGGGTTTCAGTCCCTTCTCTGCCATGGCTTGCCATTTTGTCTTGGGTAAGTCACTACCTGTCTCATATCCTTGGTTTCTAGGAAAATTACATGAGTTGGAGGGAATATTTTTCGAGATGTGGATTTCTTGAAGTTCAAAATTTGGGGAATGGGAGGTCGGGAATTTCAGGGCTTCTCCTGCTGTCTCACAACATAGCTGTGTGACTTCGGACAGGACATGTCACCTCTCTGAGCCTCAGGTGGTATTCCACGAGTTGCGCGGGGAAGGCAAGGGTCAGAACCCCCCAGCATGGAGCCCCAGGCTTGCTTCAGTTTCTTTATTTAAGAGAAATGTTGTCCTCAGAGAGGGGAAGCAAGCGAGCCCCCTACCTCAAGGTCTGACGAGCAGCTTCCTGGTTCCCCTGGTCTTGGATACCAGCCCCAGTAGCAATTTTCCAAAGCCAGAGCATCACAGCAAGTCAGGAAGGAATGGGAGACGGAGGCCAGAGGCAGGAGTTGGGGAATAAATGACCACTCCATCCAAGCCAGCACCACCTAATTTTGCAGATTTCTCGAAGGGCAGCTCTTAGGACCTCAGTTCCCTCATCTGTAAAATGGGAAATACCTGGGTGGTTTGAGTTTGAATGGCCCTGTGGCTCTCATGATTGGATGCTCTCTTCTCCCACCCATCCTGGCCCCTAAGCCCTCCAAGCTTAAGGGCTTAAGGCAAACTCCTCCCTCAGACAGCGCCTGGGTGGGTCCCCCCTTCTGAGCCCCTCCCTCTTGTCTTGCTCCTACTTCTTCTCTCCCTTCCCCTCCCCCCTCCCTCTCCATCCTCCCAAGGGCTGAAGAAGCTGGGAATTCAGGCAGCAGACCCAGTTCCGTTTACTACTGTGTGACCCTGAACAAGTGAGGTCCACAATCTGACCCTCCCTTTCTGCACCCCCCAAGGCGGGTCTGATGGTTCTCTTCTCACAGGACCGTTTTTGAGGGTTTGATGAGATTTTGTGCCTGACACATGGTAGATGCTTGATAAATGCCAGATCTCTTTTCTTCATTGTCCTTCTCTGTTTCCTTTGTGCTTCCCTCCTCCCTCCCTCTCCCCCACCCTCAAACAGCATCTTCTCTGCTTGTCCCTCTGCCCACAGCCCCGTGCCCCCTCCACCCACCCACCAAACCCAGGAAGCAGCACGGAGGCTCCACTGGCAGGTCCTGGCCCTGGAGGGAGGGCTCTCGGGCACAAAGCGTGTTGGCTGCCTGTGGAGTAATTCAGATGCACGTGCTTTGTGAACTGCAGGGCCTTTGTATGTGTGACCTGTGGGGTTGTCAGAAGCTGTAGGGACAAGGTTGAAAAGGGTGTTATGGTTGCACTTAAGCATTTGATGGGGAACTACAATCAGAACAGGAAGACTTGGTGGGGCAGCCAGAAAGAGCGAACCCTGGCTCCGAGGAGGAAAACAGCTGGCTTTCATTTTGTTCCTGTTCATCAGCTTTTCCAATGACAAAATGATTTCCTGGCTTCCCCAGCCTGGCCTGACCTGCACGCAGCCCGGAAGGAACGAGAAACTGAGCCCCAGGGAACAGCACGGTCCTCCCCGAGTGGCTGGTGACTGTCTCTGGGGCCTGGAACACGTCCCACTCCATCCTGCGCCCTGGATGCTTCCCCTGTGAAGTTGGGAAAGGGGGTGACAGGGGGCGCTGGGCAATATTTAAAGCTCCCTTAGCTCAAGCTAAGTTCAGATTGCTCAAAACCATCGGAGGCCCCAGCGGGGTCAGTTCAGAGCTGCCTCACCAACACACTGACCCAACAAGGGAAGGAACAGTTTGTCTCTTAATGAGGTGTGATTCCAAACAGCCCATGGCCTCGGGAACTCGCGGCCCGTGCTGTGTTGACGTTACATCTGTTCACTGTATCTTGTTGAAGTGGCTTCGCACCAAAGAAACTTGGAAGAGAGCAGAATATGGACACTTGGAGGCCAAAGGGCCCTCCCGTCAGGCCTCTCTCCCCACTGCCCTCCCCCGGAGAGCTGGGGGGGGACACAGGAGGTGGGAGCCAGGGTGGGTGGCTGTGAACGGATGCCCAGGGAGCTGGGAGCCAAGTACATTTTCTTTGCCACGTTGGATCGTTTTTGAAAACTATTTGCAAAGCTGCCTTTAAAGCCCTTAAGATGTTTACATTCATCTGCTGAGGGATGCATATATATTTATGGTCAAAACCCCAAGCCTCTGCCGACTTATTTGAGCCAGACAGACCTAGGTTCAAACCTAGCCAGACTCTAACAGAGACCTGCTGCGTGCCCTCGGGCGAGTTACTCAAACTCTGAGCCCCAGACGCCTCATCCGTAAAAGGGAAGGGATGATTGTACTTAACTCAGGGCTGCTGTGAGGGATAAATGAGATACACATGTAAAGTGCTTAACATAGAAGTGCTAAATAAATGTAGGTTACCAGGATAGTCTAGAATATTCTCAGTAGATACATTCTCCATAAAAGAACAGTTTCTGGGACCAGACGGAGCTGGGTTCAGACGGGTAACTGGGCCCCTGGCTAGCTGTGTGACGTTGGGTGTGTAACTTCCCTTCTCTGAGCCTCAGCTGTGTCGTTTGTAAATGGGACGATGACACTGCAGCACAGGGAGGTGTGGGCCCCAGAAAAGACAATGTGACTGCACATACGAGGGGCCCTAGGCCTGTGGGCCCCCCTTGGCCCTGCGTGTCAGGAGCACAGTCCAGTGAGCCAGGCTCCAGATTCTGCTTCAAGCTCGGGGACTGAGCCCTCGGACTCAGCTTCAGCCCGTGAGGTGCTCCGAGGTTGCTTCCTGCAGCTGATTTTGGACTAGCCTCCAGCCAGGCTTTGAGGAAGTTGGGAAGGAGTAGATGTCCCCCACCATCCTCCCATCTGCCTCCTGCCCTGGAGTGTTTTCTTCTGAGCATCTCCAGCAAGAACCAGTGGATCAGGGAAGAGGGAGGAATCCCTGTGATGGGGTAGAGGCTGCTGGTGAAGCTGCCCACCTCGAACCAGCCCAGGGTAACAAATGCAAAGTGAGAACAGGGCTTGGGGCAAGGGGCTGGCATCACCCCCACCCCCAAAATAGCTACGGCCCAAAGCACCATCGCCCTGGGAGGTTCGAGGGTGAGTTGATACATGTCACGCACCCTTTGAAAGGTCTTTTCTTTCTTCATTCCTTCCCCCAAACCCCTGAGTCCTCATCACAGCCCTGCTTCTCTTGCCCTCACAAAGAGCCCCATGGCTCCTCAGGACCTGTTGCCTGTCTTTTCAGCCGATCTGAAAGTCAAATGCATGGTCCCGGGAGTTCCTGTGCTCACATGTCACCTTCTCTTCCCAGGGAACCTGGAGAAGGTGTGTGCATTTCCACACACCCTAACCCAGAGGAATGGCTTGAGTGGCAGGATTTCTGGCCAGCTATTGACAGAGGGATATGAGCGAGGCGTGACCTACATCACACTGGGTTTGCTCTGACCTCCTCTGCTCACACCAGGAATGGACCTTGAAAAGCGTTTCTGTCATTCCTGGGAAGCACTCAGGTAGGTAACTGATCCCTCTGTCTTATGCCCATCCCAGTTCATAGCAGTGCTTTTGAGAATGCTCCCTTTTTTCTTTGCATCAGTCGAGGCTGGTCTCCCAGGATGCACGGGACGCTCTTCCAAGGCTGAGCACCGTAGCATGCTCTGTCCGCCGTGCCCCTGGAGGAAAGGAGTTCTGAGCCCTGGATTCCCAGTTTAAAACACAGTTCAGCCCCATGCAAAATACAGCGGGCATCTGTGGGTGCCCAAGGTGTTCTTGCCGTGGTCTCGAGAAGGCGTAGCTTTGAGCCTCCAAGGTTGGGAGTAGCCACGGGGGGCGGGGGTGTTCCAGGCGAGGCTCAGAGCATGCTGGTCTCCCTCTCGTTCATGGATGACATCTTGGTGAAACTTCTGTGGCTGGGATAGGAGGAGTGGCCTGTGTCCTCACTCAGAGCATGGACCAGACGGGAGAAGAGGGCCACCTTGAACTTCTTGAAGTCCTGACCCACGAAGACGTAGAGAATGGGATTCATGCAGCTGTTGGCAATGGCGATGGCAGTGGCCAGGGGCACACCCAGGCTGAAAACGGAGCCAGGCATGGCGCTGTGATGGAGCTCCAGAAGGTACAGCGTGTGGTAGGGGCACCAGCAGAGGAAGAAGGTGATAATGATGGTCACGATGACCTTGAAGGGCTTCTTAGTCTTGGCCAGGCGGTTGCGCCGCAGCTTGCAGACGATGGTGACGTAGCAGGCGGTGATGACGAGCATCGGGGTCAGGAAGCCACAGAGGAAGCGGGTGATGGTCACCGCCACGTGCCGGCCAAAGCCCACAGCGTCCACTTGGGGATGAGTGGGCCACGAGGAAGAGCTGGTGGCAGACAGGCTGAAGTTGTTAAAGCAGGATATTTTCCCGTGCACGTGGGCTGTGTCCCGGAAGACGAGGGATGGGGAACTCAAGAAGAAAGCCAGGACCCAGATGACCATGCAGGCCATGTAAGCCAGCCGGACGCTGCGGTGGTTCTGGGACCAGACGGGGAGGAGCACGGAGATGCAGCGGTCGGAGCTGATGACAGTGAGCAGGAAGACGCTGGTGTACATGTTGTGGATGAGCAGGAAGTTGCTGATCTTGCACATGGCTGTGCCGAACACCCAGTGGTAGTCCATGGCGGCGTAGGTGATGTGGATGGGGAGGAAGACGTTGAACAGGAAATCCGCGACGGCCAGATTGAGGAACCAGACGGTGTTCACCGTCTTCTTCATCTTGCAGGTGGCGATGATGATCACCAAGCCGTTGCCCAGGATCCCGAGGAAACAGATGATGCTGTAGACCACCACCAGGAAGATCCTGACCACCCTGCCTTCCAGGGGAGAGAACTCCTCCAACACCACGATGGGGTCGAAGTCATCAGAGTACACGTACTCATAGGTGAGGGAGGTGATGTTATCCTCATCCTCCATTCTCTGCAAGCGGAGGCAGGGGTCATTAGGGGTCATTAGGCAGGGGTCATTAGGGGTCATTAGGCAGGGGGTCATTAGGGGTCATTAGGCAGGGGTCATTAGGGGAACTTGGATGAGAACTGGCTTTAAGAGGTTGACCTTAAAGCCAGTGCGACTGACCGTGTCCTCCCTGGCTGTGAGCAAGGCCAGTCGGGTGGCTTTGCTATTTTATTTACTGGACTAACACCTCTCAGGTACCTCCTGTATATCGGGTACTATTCTAAAGGGTTGAGGTATGTAAACTCTTTTCATCCTCATAATAACTCAATGAAGGTTGTTACAAACCCCATTTTACAGATGAGGAAACTGAGGCACAGAGAGCTTGAGTCATGTGCCCAAAGTCATACAGCTGGGAAGAGGCAGAGCCAGGAGTCAGGCCCCAGCTTCAGAGTCTATGGTCCCTCTGGACCACCATGTTTTTGCTGCCTCTCTGGGACCCTCCCCTTTCCCTTACAGTCTAGTGGGAGACAACTATTCATCAAAAAACTCCTCAAATCATGGACAAATCGCAACAATGCTAAGCGCAATAAAGGAGAGGTGCGTAGTGCTGCGACCTTGGTTCCGACCATATTTCCAAAACCCAGGGACAGCTGCACTGACAGTGCACCCACCTCATCCTCGTCCCACACTGATGCCCTTTGGAGAGATGAGTTCAGATCCCGTGTCCCTTACCGTTCACTGTTACGATGCCCAAAGCTCTCCAATGTGGGTCCTTAGCCAATCAGTTCCCAAACACAGCTGGAAACACCTGCAGGGAAGAATGAGGAAGAGCGGTTGGCTCTGGATCTAAGAACCAGAGGTTTGGGTGGACCCAGAGCCAGAGGTTGAATGTATCGCTGTTACTCCCACTTTCCAGAGGAGGAAGCAGAGGCTCAGAGAAGCTAAGTGATGTGCCCGAGGTTACCCAGCTGGGAAGTGGTGGAGCCCCCTGAACCCAGGTCAACAGCTGAACCCTTCATCCCAACCCCCATCTCCACCGACCCCCCCATCCCAGCACATCCAGAGACGAGAGCCCGATTCAGGGATGCGTGCAGGGGAGAGAGTATGGATGGCTCGATACGAATCCACTGCCAGGGCAGGACCCAGAAAACACCATTTCAGGCGGTGTTGGGGACACAGGAGACAAGAAGAGGAACTGCCCAGAGCACCTACTCTGTGCCAAGAACTATAATTTCCTCATCACATTAAATCCTCCCAGAGGTTCTTCCAGGCAGGTGATACTACTCTTGGTTTGGAGCTGTGGAAACTGAGGCTCAGAGAGAAGCATCCTTCTCACCGGGCATCTTCTGGGCCCTCTGTTACCAAGAATTGGGCCCTGGTGTCACAACGGTCCGATAAGACAGACACAAATACATTCCCTGAGCATCTACTATATGCCAGACAGCTGAACTGGTACTTCATACAATCCCCATAACAACCTTGTTGGGTATTTTCCCAATTTATGGAAGAAGGAACAAAGATTGGAGAGTTCGCAAGCTTGGGAGGTCTTGGAGGAGGTGGTCTCACGCACCGTTCACACCCAGCCTTGGCCACCTGCCAGCTCCGTGGCTTTGGACACACGACTTCTCCTCTCTGAGCCTCGGTTTCCTCATCAGTAAGATGGGAATACTCACTACTTCACAGAAAGGATGTAAGAATCACAGGCGATCAGGAATGTGGAGCGTTTGGCCCAGTGCTGGCACACTCAATATTAGCGATTACATTGCAACCCAAGGGTAAACAGCTGAATTCTGAGCTGGAATCTGAACCCAGGGCGCTGACAACCCAGAGCCCATGCACTTTCCACCACCCATGTTCTCCCCATCTGACAAATGGGCTCTAAACAAGATGTTTCAGCCTGGCGACACTGGCAATCGACACTTCATTATCAATAAGTCCAGCCCTTCTCCATATAAATTCATCATTGCTGCTTGATGGGCTCGAGGTGGTATTTTATTGCATAAAAGTCATCTTTCGCTTTTTATTAAATAAAAGCCACTTGGAAATTTCCATTGAGGACTCTGGGCTCAAAGGAGTGGGCATCATCCCACTCTGCAGCCTGGGAGAAGAATCCAGAAGTGTCCAATCAGGGGTCCCCAAGGACTTCCTGTGGGATGCGGAGAGAAGACGAGGAGGCAGCAGCTGTCCCCTCCCCCGACTCCCACAACTGGGGGAAACGTGACAGGTGCTCACGATAATAATGTATGTGCTGAGCATGTGATTCAGATGGTCTCACTTTGACCCAGGAGGGGCCACAGCGAGGCTGAAGGAGATGAAGACCCTTGCCCAAGACATTTGGGCAGGGGGGTGGGAGAGCCTGGATTTGAACCAGGTCTGCAGAATGTGGGATCTTGCCCGCCACTCCACGCTGCGAAATCGTGATCTCATGACAGCCACCGAGTGTGTCCTTGAGGAAGGAATGAGCATGTCCGCGTTCCCTGTTCCGGGCTGTGCAGGATCCAGGGACGAGGCCGTGGCTTCCCACGTTGCTTTTCCACAGGGGCTCACGGTCAGTCACAAGGGACAAGACAGAGGTGGTGCTGTGTCCCGAGCAAGGCCAGGCTGCCCCCAGGGAGCCCCGCGGAGGGGCATCCCCTAACCTGGGCATCGGAGGCTTCCTGTGGCAGGTGGGCTATGGGCTGAGGTTTGTTTTTTTTTTTTTTTTTTTTTTGGCAGTACGCGGGCCTCTCACTGTTGTGGCCTCTCCCGTTGCGGCGTACAGGCTCCAGACGCGCAGGCTCAGCGGCCATGGCTCACGGGCCCAGCCACTCCGCGGCACGTGGGATCTTCCCGGACCAGGGCACGAACCCGTGTCCCCTGCATCGGCAGGCGGACTCTCAACCACTGCGCCACCAGGGAAACCCATATGGGGCTGAGTTTTAAAGGGCAGTTGTGAGTTAAGACAGGAAGGAGGGAGGAAGGAGGGCATGCCAGGCCGTCTCCCCCGCCCCCGCATTCCCCCCTCATTAGCGGGGGGGGGGGGGGCGGTATCTGAGCCCCCAGAGGAGGGCGAAGAGTAGCAAGGTCTCAGGACCCAGCAATTGGCACTGAAGCAGCTGCAGAAATGCGACATCACGTCTGGCTCTCCCGCTGGGCTGGAAGCAGCTCGGGGTCGGAGATCACAGGTCTTTTCATCTTTGAGCAGGGTGGAGGCCAGCCTGGGCCTGCACAGGGTGGTGCTGACATCCCCCGGCATGTCTGTCCGACTACTCCTCACCCCTCATCCCCCAAGGAATGTCAGTGTCCCCCATAGGTGTGTGCCCTTCCCCTCCACTCCCCCCTGCCTGAGCCCCTGGGATCTCCCTGCACGGGGGCACCAGTCACAGGTTTGCCCTCAGCCTCGGCCTCTGCTCTATCCCGACGTACATCCCTCCTGTCCTGTACTGCCCCCAGCCTGGGCAGTAGAGCAGAGCAGTCAAGGACACAGACCCTGGGGCCCAGCCTAGCTACCAGCATCCAAATCCTCCTCCTTCATGAACTCCCTGTGACCTTGAGCCGCTCAGGTATCTTCTCTGTGCCTCAGTTGTCTTATCTATAAAATGGGTATAATCGTAATAGTTCAAATGGTTGAGAGGATTAAATGTCACATGCAAAGTACTGAGAACAGGGTCTCTTATGGGGTAAGCACTATGTTTTTACTGTCATTATTACTGTTGTTATTATTATCATCATTTTTCCCCCTCAGTCTTCTACTCTTAACTCCCTTCTAAAATGGCCTTTGCCATTCTAAAATGGCGGGAGGAGCCAGGAAGGCCAGAGGACCTGTGCATCTTGCCCACTTGTCTCCCCAGCTCTGGGTTCAAGGGCAGGTCAAGGGCGATACAGGCAAGAATTTGCTTCTCTAAGCTCCAGTCTCCTCACCTCTCCAGAGGGGTAAGAACCCTTCCCTCATTGCTGTTGGAAGGGTCATAAGAAATGACAATGACTCCTTTGCCAATGGTAAAGAGCTGTAAAATTCTCATTGTTCAGATTCCTTAAACCCTCTATAGGAAAAAAGGGTATAAGTATACATACATAATATGTGTATGGCTAACATTTATTTGAGCACTCCTTATATGCTATTGTGCTCTGCCATAGCCTTACAAGGATACATTAGCTTGCAGTTAAGAAAACTGAGGTTCAGAGAGGTGAAGCAACTTGCCCGAAGCCACACAGCTGGGAAATCTGACTCCAGAGCCTGACTTCCAAGGATCCCAAGTGAAAAGTCTCTTGGGTTCCCCCTGCTTCCCTGAGAGATTAGGAGTCCCAATCCCACCTCTCTGAGCTCTCTAAGCCTCAGCTTTGAACCCTGAGAGCCCAGACCTTCATCACATTCTTGATCCTCCCATGGAGCTGCCTTCCCCGGTTTCCCTTTGCCTTGCCTTCAAGGTCCCTACAAGCAGCTACCACAGGGAAATCACATCTGTGATGCTGTATTAGTCCTGGACAGTGATGCTACCCACTACCTCTCTCGAGGTGCCCTTTATGAAGTTCCCTGCCCAGTGAGAAATGCCCTGGAGAATTCAAGGTAAGGAAAAACATTATTTCCTCTGAGGAACTAGGCTGCTTCCTCAATCTTAATAAACAAAGTTCTACAAAGGATCACATTTCCCTTTTTGATGTGGCCATAAGGAAGCTCAGAGTCACATCTGCAGGTCAGAGGCAGCAAGCCCATTCGTCCTGCTGGTCTGCAATTCCTGCGTTGGTTTGGGTTGGCTCTGATGTCTGCATCTAGCTATACTTTATGTTGGTTTTAGTTCCTTGTGATAGATAAATCGGGGCACACTCTAGCCCAAACATTGTACCAAGCTTTTTAGTGGCATTCGCTCATACGTCCCCAACAAACCCCAGCAGTAGTACTGCTGTTACTCCCAAGGTAAAGGTAAGGAAGTGAGGCTAAGGCACAGTCAGCTAGCAGCCAGTTCACACCCAGGTTGCTGGGACTCTGTGCCCTGCTCTTAACCATCCTGCTTTCCAGAAAGTGGAGCACATCTTTCCATGTCTGTTCACACCCTTGCTGATGCCCCAGGGTCCCCAGCTCCACCCTCCCGGGAAACCTCCTCTTTGCTCCCCTTTCTTAGCTCCTCAAGGAACCCATGTTCCCCAGTTTTCAGGACAATTTGGCTAAGGTCTGGGGCACAGATGGGAATCGTTTGCCAAAGCTGACACTGTCCATCACAGCCCAGGCGGGCAAGCGAGCCTGTAGCCAGACTGTCCTTCTTTCTGCCCTCGGCTCCCCAGGGAGCCCAGGGGACAGATGAGCTGTCCTGACGCGGCTCCCGGAGTCTTCGTGTGATCCCAAACTCACACCCATTTGGAACCAGGACCTAGAGCTGATCTGCTCTGAGGCTCCTGAGACAGACTCCCCAAGCCCGTCTTGGCAGTCCTTTCTTTGGGACAGTTCCCATAGGTCCCCAGAAGGGGATGCCAGGGAAGAGGTGGTAGGGGAGGCAGAAGACCCGCTATGACACCGGAGCAAGTTTCTTCCCCATCTCTGAGCCTCGGTTGTGCCATCTGCAAAATGGGAATGATAACCCCTGCCCTGCTTACTTCTCAGGGCCGCTGGGAGCACGCATTAAGGCCCTTCAGCTTGTCCCAGGCTTGGTGAGGATGATGGAGAAAGACCCAATGTGAGTCAAGGCCCTGGGAGGTCTGAGAGCTCCACTTTGTGGAGAGACAAAGCTTCCCGAAGCCAAGTAACACATTTGCTACGTGGCATCTGCCAACAATCAAAATCACTCATTTTTTCAGAGTGTAAGAGTTTCTATTCCCTTTTAAATTTCCTCTACAAGTTCAAACTCATTTCTGAAAACCAGGCTCCTCTCCAGCCGGTTTTCCCTTGGCATCCCTCCCCCCACCCCCTGCAGTGGGTTAAATGGCTTCCCTCAAAAAAAAAAAAAAAAAAAGATACTGTTCACCAGAACCTGCAAATGCGACCTTATTTGGAAAAAAGGGTCTTTGCAGATGTAATTAACATAAGGATCTCAAGATGAGATCATCTTGGATTAAGGTGGACTCTAAATCCAATGACAAGTGTCCCTATAAGAGGAAATGACAGAAGGAGGTTTGACACAGAAACAGAGAAGGCCATGTGAAGAGGGAGGTGGGGCCTGGAGGGATGCAGCCACGAGCCAAGGAACACCCAGAGCCCCAGAAGCTGGAAGGCACAAGGAAGGGGCCTCCCCTAGAGCCTTCAGAGGGAGCACAGCCTGCGATGGCTTGTTTTCAGACTTCTGGCCTTCAGAACCACGAGAGAATCTACATTTCTATCGTGTTAAGCCACCCGGTGTGCAGTCATTTGTTACAGCAGCCCTAGGACACTGATACACCCTCCGTTCTGGCTCCGCGGCACCCTGCTCCCCACTGCGGGGCACGCGGTATTTACATGATTATTACTGGCTTCACACATCTGACTAGATTGCAAGCTACCTGAGGGGGAGGACTGGGTCTTATTCAGGCTCCGTATCTCAGGTCAGAGCAGGATGCGGGCACCAAGTGGGTCCTCGGGATATTGCTGTGTCCTCACATGGTCTTCCCTGTGTGCGTGTGCGTGTCCTAATCACCTCTTCATATAAGGACATCAGGCAGATTGGGTTAGGGTCCACCCTAATGACCTCACTTTTCCCTAATCACCACTTAAAAGCCCTGTTCCAAATACAGTCACATTCCCAAAGTACTGGGATTGAGGACGTCAGCATATGAATTTGGGGGAGGGGACACAATTCAGCCCATAACACCTACATAGTTGTCATTATTGTTAGAACTTAACATTGCTATTTGCTGTTCCTCCAGATCGCTCCCTCTGCACTGGGATTGCCACCTGGAATGTACAGGGAACGCCTTCCTGCAAATCCGAAAACACAGCAACCCCAGCAGAAAAATGGGCTAATGATATAAACAGGTAATTTACAGGAGGGAAACCTCCAAACCGAGGTATTAGACAAACTGATCATCAAAGACATGTGAATGAGAACTGTGGAAAGGTTCTAGAAAGCTGGGATGGAGACCCCCTGGGGCTGGCACAGGCTTCATGCCTTGCTGCGGGTACCCGTGAACCCCTGCGTGACCCCCAGCTCATGTGCGGTGTTTGGAGGGGCATGCCTTAGCATTGGTTCTCCAGAAGCAAACCTCATGTAAGCCTTCCTGCAAAGGTGATTATTAAGGAAGTGTTCCAGGAAAACCCAGTAAGGGAGTGGAGAAGTAGGATTAGGAAAGGGAGGAGGTCCGACAAGGGGGCAACGCCAGGCAAAATCCCTGGGGAAGGTGGCTTGGTTCATGCCGGGGTCAGGGAACAATGGAGGTTGAATTCCAGGAGGCTATTTATATCCCTCCATCCTGTCCTAGGAGGGGCGCAGTCCCAGGCCCTCCCAGCGCCCGAGGGCAGCCCTCCGACAAAGAGCCACAGGTGCGGGCTGTCAGTAGCAAGAGCCCACGGGGAGGCTGTGTGCCCCCAAACGGTCAAAGAGCCAGGCGTCTCGGGCAGCGCAGGGGTGTCTGCTGACGGCTGGAAGCTGGAAGCTGCTTACGTCCGGTGTGGGAGAGGCAAAGAGCTACGCAGCTGGTAGAAGCAACAGATTAGCAAGTGTACACACAGCGAAAGAGCACAGCTATTTAAAACCACCTACCCAAATAGCACGTAAGTACGCTGAAAACAAGCCTCCAAAAGCAGTAACACACGTTCTGCAAGAACAGGGCCAAATAACGAGATACACGCTGAACAGATTAGAATAGCTCCTTGGGAGCGGGGGTGGGAGGGAGAGGGAGAAGGAAAAGGGGAAAAAAGAAATGAATGCAGAGAAGAATGAAAATAAGACAAGGGTGGGGGCTTCAGAGGCCTCTGAGGCAGATGGGGATGGGTGGAGGGGTGTCATATGTCAGCCTTCCCTCCCCTCCTGAGGTCCAGAAAAACCCAAAGCAAACAAACACACACCCCAAATTCCTGCCCCCGGGGTTCAGGCTTGGGCAGTGACCAGCCCGTGCCTGGGTCACTGAATTCCTCATAAAGCCACATTGATTGGGCAGGGGAAGGACCAAACAAGCAGCCTTGTCCCTGCCCGGGGCCTTGAGAGCCCCACCCTGCCAGCCTTCTCCATCAGGCTGGGAATGAACTTGGATGAGCCCACAAAGGGAACAGCATCAACCCAGTCAGAGGTGGCTGTGCGGTGACCAAGGCCCGATTCCTCCTGCCGGAGACCAGAGACCAGGCAGAAGACCCTGCACAGATCGTCCTGCCCTGCCCACCTGGCCAGGGCAGACAGACCTTTGCTGGGGAAGGGGTGGGAGAGCTCAAGGCCACATCTGGTTCCTCCCACCACAGAGAGCAGAAACCTCAGACAGATGTTCTTTGCTTAGTTTTTATTAAGCAAACGTGTATAGAGCCCTCACCAAATTCCAGGCACAGTTCTAAGCACTATTACAGAAGAGGAAATTGTGCCAGAGAGGTTAAGTGCCCAGGGTCACACAGATAGCTCAGGTAAGCAAGATAGGCCAAATTCATCATTCCAGACAGGAGGAAACTCAGAGCCCAATGAACTGCCGAACCCACTCTCCTTCCTTGTCCACTGCCTCGCCTCCTCGGGACATTGCAGAATCCTCTAGTCATTGCCCCAGTGGAACCTCCCAAGAGTCCCCACGAGGTGAGGGTGTGCATTTTCCAGGTGGGGCAAGACGAGGCTCCCCTGAGTTTCCCCCAAGCCCCCGTGCCTCTAGGTAATGGCCCTAAGGGGAGCATGTCACATCCCAGGTGCTGCAGGAAAAGCCCTTTGGAGGGGGGCGCATTCATTCATCCATTCTTCAAGGATGCGTGGAGCCTGCTGCCCCCTGGCCCTGGAGAGGAGGCCAGGGTGCCATGGGCACAGCTCTTCCCACCTGGACCTCCCCCTAACCCTGCAAGGTCACTGTCATCCATCCTGATTTACCGAGGGGATGTCTGAGGCCAGGCAGCAGTGGGAGAAGGGTCATCTGCCTGCAGTCACACACCTGGTTAGTGGCAGTGCAGGGATTTGAACACAGGTCCTTAGGAATCCAGGGCCCCACCTCCTCCAGCTGCCACCTGCTAGCCTGTGTCCCCTGGGCTCAGGGGGCAGCAGGGCTGAGAGCCATCTGGGTGGCAGATGTGGCCTTCAGCTTCCTCTCTGTGTCGTTGCCACGCCCCTCTGCCAGGCTCTGCGAAGGACTTGCTCCCTTTCTGTCCGAGTCTGGTCTCTCCCTGCTTGCTTCTCCGTCGTCAGTCTCTGTCTTGGTCTCTCTCCCTTTGTCTCATCTTGTATTCTCTGTCTGTCCCTGTCTCTGTGTCTCGCCCTGCCTCTCACTTCTCTGTGCAGTCTCCCTGTCTTCTCTTTGTCTCCCTGTTCCCTCCCTCTCTCCCCACCCTCCCGCCTGAGAGGCCAAGCCACCCTTCACCTTCCGGCATCACTCACCTATGTGCCTAGCGGGCTACACCGCAGGCTGCCACCCTGTCTCCCAGCCCGCTGCCTTCCGGCTGCTGCGTCTCCAGCCTATGGCTAACCGTCTCCTGGCTGCAGGCCCCAGGCTGAGTGCAGGGGCTTTATCAGGGCCCGTGGGCGTGGGAGCCCATGGGGGAAACTGGAAACTCTTCCCCCCATGTTTGCCCTGGCTCCTGTCCGCGTCTCCCACCTCCCCCATGGCCCACCCTGACAGTCCGGGCCGGGCGGCCCCGGATGCCTCTCCTCCAGCTTTCAGAGCCTCCAACAGGCTCTCAGGAGCCGGGAGGCCCCTCAGAGGGCATTCTGTTTTGTAGCCGGGGAAACGGAGGTCCAGGAGAGGGACTGACCCTCCCTAAGCCTCAGAGAAGAGGGCCTTAGCCTGTCTTGCCCGTGATGTATCCCAGAGCCTAGAAGCCAGCCTGGTGCTCGACACACCTTATGCCTCACCACTCCGCCCTCAGGCCCTCAGCTTGTGACATAGATTTGCGAATGAAGCCTCACTCAGAGAGGTGAAGTGACTCACCCCAGCTCACACAGCCTTTAAGCATCAGCCCAGGGTTTGAACCAAGGACCCTCTGACCCCCAAACCTTGGCTCTTTCTACTTGCCCAAGATCACAGCCTCAGCCAGCAGGTGAAACATAATGGGGCCTTCCAGGCACCACTCTCCCGGTCACAAATGTCCCTCCTCGGCAGTGTCCCCACCTCCCCCAGGCCCTGCCAGCCAGCTTTGGTCCTGATGCCTTGGCCTCTGCCACAGTCCTCTGTCTGGTCCCATCCACCAGTCCCTCATCCTTCAGGGCTGAGGGGGGGGGCCTCGAGCCCCACAGCCGGCTCCAAGAGAGATTCAGGGGTTACCAGCCCTGGATCCCTAGCCCCGAGGGACTCAGGAATCTCGAAACCACACAGCAGCAGCTGTTCCAGCCACAGCCCTGGCTGCCAGCGCTGGGACAGAATTAGCTCTGTGTTGGGAGAAAATTTCCTCCCTGGTCCCACGCCCACACCCGGGAGCTCTGGCTGAGTCACCGTAGTGGGGATCGAAGGTGCTCGCTGCCTAACAACCTGCCCCATTTTCTTGGGGTCGGGCTGGGGCTGCGTTTGGGCTTAGGACTCTGCAGCGGTGCGAAAAAGCAAGGAGCTTATGCCCTTCGACGTGGGCAACCTGCTTGCCCAGAGGCCCCAGTAAACCTCCAGTGCCTGATGGGAGCACTGAAGCAGGAAGACTGCCCCCCACCCCCGCCACCGCCAACTGTCCACTCCGCTGCCTGGATCCCCCCCATTAGAATGATCCATGCCTTCTCCCCAATGTGCTGTCCTCAAATTCACTGCTCCCTGCTCTGTGCCCTGCAGGCTGAGCTGTAGGAATAATATTATTAACTCCCTGCCCTCTGACCTCCAGTTGACTCCATCCGTGAAGGCCCAGCAGGGGCTGCAGGACAGGAAGAAAGCAGGTCGGGTGTTTATTGTCCCAGTGCCCTCCCTGCAGGGTCTCCATGAGTCGGTCACAGCTACACAACCTGGGTCCCAGGAAGCAGTCCCTCCCTGACCCCTCGACCTAAGGGCAGGAAGGGACCTGGGGTCTAAGATACAAGGATACATCATTTAGGCTGTCCACACTTTCTAAGTCCTCCCTTGCCTAAGAACTCATCAAGTCCTCATGTGAGTGGGTCATCTGTTTCCCGCTGAGACCCTGACCCAGAATCCAGACTCTCCGTGTCTCCCCCTCCGACACCCACACGTCTGTTTCCTAAACAGCTCACAAATCTGTCCATCATTTCTGCCCGCCTGGGTGAGTGCTAGAGATCCCTAACCAGCATGTCACTTGCACTATAATTTCATTTTCCACCTAGTAGCTGGAGAGACCATGTCAAAATGCAAACCGCATCACAGCTCTCCCCGCTTAAAAGCCCCTGGCAGCTCCCCTTTGTTCTTAGAACAATGCTAACTCCTTACCGGTGTCCCGGAGGCCCAAGCAGTCTGGCCCCTGCCTACCCTAGGACTGAGCGGAGGCTGGACGCCAGCCCCAGAGAGAATCCTGACTTGGAAGCAGATTCCTGGCCCAGGTAGAGGGCGGACTCTTCCTTGCAAACCCAGCCCCACTATTTTACTGCAGACCCAGCAGCTATTCCAGCCACAAAAGACCCCCAAGATTGTTTGGATGGATGTGTCTCTTTGGACATATGTCCAAGATTGTTTGGACGTATGTCTCTCTTTGTTTGGACATATGTCTCTCTTTCCAGGCCAAAAGGCTACTCTGGCCCCCACCGTGGGTCCAATGCACAAACACTATGAATTCTCCCGGCCACTCAGCTTACATCCAAAGCGGTCAGGGAAATAGCCTGGGTCTCTCCCCCGTAAACAGTGCCCCAGCCCCTGGAGGTGGCCTGTAAACAGATTTTCTCCCATGCTTATAACCCACTGGACTGGGAGGCCCGGCATCCCGTTCGCTTAATCCCCTGAAGTCAGCCTTGAGTCTACTCACGTCAATAGTCCCCAAGCTGTGTACACAGAGTATCTGGAAGGCAGCAGGCACAGGGGTTTTACGTGAGCCGCTCAGGATGTGGTCGGAGGAGGCTGCCAGTGGTGGTCGCCGTCTCCCCCGTGCTGGCAATGCCCTCAGTGTTCTGCTCATGGCGTGGGCTTGGAGCCCAGACTCTGAGTGGCTCCTGGGTGCCCTGCGAGTTGTCATAGTTCCAGCCCCTGTCCCCCTAAATCCAGGCCAGCACAGCCCACCTTCAGCCCTGAGGGCCAGGCTGCATCTGATACCGCCCCAGAGCATGGCTTCTCCTCTGGGTACCTTGAGATGCGTGGAAGGGAGCAGCCAAAGGAACTGTCCCCATCTTTAGTGCCCCAACCTGCTGTGGGAGAGAAGGGCGAGGAAGCTGAAGACCGGCCTCATCTGCTTCTGCAGCCCTTCTTTGCAGCCCCTCCCTCTCTCTCTGTTACTCTGAGAACCTTACCAGGCCCCTGAAAGTCACTCCTGGACATTCTGGTAAAGAGCTTTTGACCCTAGAATGCCAGGGTTAAATATTATAATAATCACCAAAATATCAATATTTTATTGAGCACCTACTATATATGCCAGGACATTGAGAAGCACCTTATGTGTATAATCTCACACAAACCCAGGGGGATTATTATGGCCATTTTAGAGTTGAGGAAGCCAAGGCCAGAGAGGTTAAGGGTCTTACCCAAAGTCACGTGGCTAGTGAGACGCAGAGGTAGGATTTGAACCCAGATTAAGAATACAGTGCTCTTTCTTTTATACCTTACAGGATCTACTTGGCAAATGTCTTTAGATTAATCCCTGACCATTTGGGGCCTTGGTTTCCCCAACTATAAAACAAGGAGGTTGGAGTTGATGGCATCAAAGGCTCTCTTCCAGCTTTAAAATATGCCATAATTGAATGGGCCAAGTGTCTGTCTATTCCTAGCCTTGTGCCCATAAAAAGACAGCATGGCTCAGCTCCACGCTGTGTGACCCCAGACAAGTTGCTTTACCTCTCTGAGCTATAGTAGGGTTGCCTATAAAATGGCAATAATAAAACCTTCCTTTCAGAAAATCCAGGGATCTGGATGAAGCGAGCTCTTGGGACCCCTTGCAGGATTAAGATCTCTGGGATGGAAGTTAAAGGTTAATTTACAAGCGTCCCCACCACCAAGACCCCAAGTCTGGGGTCCTTACTGACTGTGACAGTGTTGTCTCAGACTCGCCCCCCTCCCCCTTCCCAGCTGCACAGTGGCTAAAAGCCCATACTTGAAAGTCAGCCAGACCAGGTTTCAAGGCCCTTCCTCATTCAGTGACTGTGGACATATTACCTCTCTTCTCCAAGCCTCAGTGTGCTCATCGGTAAAATGGGGCTGATATTATTACCTCCCTCCTAGGGTTACCGTGAGCATATCACAAAATGACGAGGTGAACGTGGTATCTGGTGCGCAGCAGGTGCTCAGCAAACGTTTGTATAGAAAAATCAGATGGTGACGTGCCTGTGAGATCCGGTAGCATCCCTGTCTCATGGAGGGAGGGGAGAAAGCCAGGCCAAATATCCAGTTTGCAGATTCTGAACCAAAGCAAAGGGCTGTGTTACCAGGAAACTCACAGAGCTCAAAGATGAGCCTGGATGGTGTCTGGAAGTAGAGGAGGGCTGGGAGCCAGCCAGCGGTTGCTCTCAGCCTCCTCCTTCCAGACCAGATGCCGCCCGGGGCCGGATGAGGAAACGGTGGCTACTGCCATTCCCTCCCCGTCTCGGCCCCTTCTCCTTTCCTGGCATCCCCACATCCTCTGCCAGAGCTTCTGCAAAGCATTTTTCAACTTGACTATAGTCCCTCGGTTAAAACAAGCATTGTCCCACTTCCGGCTACACAGGGCATTAAAGCATAACAAGGAGGTGCCCAGGCTATGTGGCCTCGGGCCCATTCTCCACATCTCCAACCTTCCGTTTCTAACCTGGCACATACAGATGGCCCAACATACTGTGAAGATGAAGGAAAATGATTATATGAAGCACCTAGCAAAACAGCCAGCCGCTCATAGGGCCTCAGACGATGCCAATTCCCCCTTATGCCCATTTAACAGATAAGAAAACTGAGATTCAAACAAGTTTCATGATCTTTCCCAAAGTTACCCAGAAACTGAGCAATGGGTATAACCAGGAGCTCTAGGCTGGACTTTGGGCTTCTCCTCTCCTGGTTTTCCCTGGAATCATTTTCCACATGACTTAGAACTAGATTTCAATTCCACCTCCAGCACTTAGAGGCTGTGTGACCTTGTATAGGTTGCTTCACCTCTCTGAGCCTCAGGCGCCTCATCCATAGCATCTTTCTCTAGGAGTTGTGAGGATGCAATAAGACAAGGCTGGTAAAGTGCTTGGCCTTGTGCCTGCCATGATCACAGTTACCAATACTATTAATACCAGTAATTAGTAATATTACAGGAAAGGGGGGGGATTTATCTCACAGCGGTAAAACTGGAAAATATGTTTCCACCCTCTTGGTGGGGTCCTTTATTTTAGGATCCAAGGAGAACTTGGCAGGACACAGCCTTTTCTAGAATTCCCAGAATGTCAGGGAACATTGGGTAAATTGGAGACACCAGGAGGCTGCAGCGTCAGGTCACAGACCCCTTTCCAGCCTTCTCCCATGTCCCATCTGCTTGTCGCCTGAGCAGCCCTGAGGCCCCAGCACATCTAGACGAGAGCAGCCCCGCCCAGGCCCCTCACTGTCTGCCCAACAGCCCTGTTCACTCCAGGCCACTTTGTTTCGGGGACTTCCTGCCTCTGGCCTGGAACGTTCTCCTCCATGGCCCTGTCACGGGAGGAAGTGTGCGCAGCGTGGGCCTGGGGTTCCAGGAGTGCGGTTTGGCACCTTTGCCTGGGAGAGGTCAGAAAACAGAAGCCCTCTTGGAGGGTGAGGGAGGGGAAGGGAGGGCGAGGTGCGGTCCCTTCCAGACAGGCTGACTCAAACCCTCCAGGAGGCTGAGAAACTTCCAAGAAGATGGCCTTGACATTGGGCTAATGGAAAGCTCAGAAGGCCAAGGATTCTTCCCTCCAATTCTCTGATCCTCCTCTCTCCCTTCCTCCATCCTTCCAAGAAATATTTATTAAACACCTATTGTGTGCCAAGCCCAGATCCAGATCCAGGGGCTACAGCAGGGAACAAAATGGACACATTGCTTCCCTGGAGGGGCTGGCATTCTCGAGGGTGAGGATTGGGTAACAAACAGATAAACACATTTGTAATAAAGAGGACAAACACCTCTAGAGCCAAACTGCCTGGGTTTGAACCCCCGCCCTGCCATTCACCAGCTGCGTTACTGTGGGCAAGTCACCACACCTCTCTGTGCCTCAGTTTCCTCATCTGAAAAATGGGGGTGATAGCTCTTTCCTCATAGGGTTGTTACGAGGATTAAATGAGTTTACGTTGGTAATGTTTAGAAGCATGCCTGGTTCATTGGAAGCAGTATGTAAGTGCTGGAAAAATGAAACGAAAATAACAGATGATGATATATGCTATGAACTAAAATATAAAGAGGAGTGGGGCATAGAGATGGGGGCGGGGTGCTATTTTAGGCAGAGTGTTCCGAGAAGCCCTCTCTGATACGGAGACCTTTGAGCAGATTTGAATACAGGGAGAGGGAGACATATCACTATCTGATGGAAGAGCACTTCAGGCAGGGGGAAGGGTAAGTGCAAAGGCCCTGAGGCAGGAACAGGTTCAGCAGGTTCAAGAAACAGCGTGAATCCATTCATTCAAACATCCATTCAATAAGCAGCTAGTGAATACCTTCTAAGTGTCACACTCCTTGTTGGAGACTGTGGGAGTCTGTGCCCCCAAGTAGGGGAGGTGGGTGCAGGACCATGGCATAGTCAGTGCTCTGAGATGTCACCTAAAATCCAGACTTCCAGCAAACCAGCCCTATTGGGCCTGCGTCACAGACAGGATGGGGTTCTTGGCAGCCTCCCTATGTTCAACCCCTTGACTCTGGGGCAATGAGTCTGCTGTGATTCACCATGGAGCCTGCCCTGGCTCTCTACTGTTGTCGAAACAAGAGCAAGATAAGAGAAAGATGAACAGTCACTCTCACTTTCAGCTTTAATGGGAGAGTGTGGATTTCTTTGTGGAAGTGGAGAATGTTCTGACGGTGTCTCCTGCCTGACCTTGTTGCTGGCTGAGTTTGTGGCCCTGGCTCTGTACAAAGCAAAGGGAAGGTAGCCAGGGAAATCAGGAGAGGCTTCTGGGAGGAAGTGACATTTGAGCTGAGGCTTGAGGGGTACGACGCCTTTGCTTAATGGAGCAGTGGAGGGAGAAGGCACCTCCGCAGAGGAAACTGTGTGCAAAGGTACAGAGGCTGGGTAACGTGAGGTTAGATTGTGTGTGGGTGTCTGTGCATGTGTGTCTGTGTGTGTGTGGCGGGAATTTTGGGGGGATGGCAGGAGACGTGGCTGAGAAAAGAAGAGGGGTTCAGATTATGAGACCTCCTGCAAGGTACCAAATTTATCCTGTGGGCAATAGGGAGCCATGGGTGGTTTTTAAGCAGAGGGGTGTCCATTTTTCTAAACAACCCCAGCTCTAGCCCAGGTGGCTCATACGGAGACTGCATTGGAAGAGGGGAGACTGGAGGCAAGAGGCTAGCAAAAGACCTGATGAACTGAGTGAGAATCCCCCACCAGCTCCAGGTCCACTCAGAAGTGGCAGTTTTTGGAGGCTTCAGAAATCAAGGGCCCCATCACAGAGCCGGGGAGTCTGGCAATCTCCCCATTTTCTTGAGGGAATTCTTCCTCAGCCGGCATGGGCACGTTTGCCTCAAGAGCCGTTTCCATGGCAACTGCCAGTGCTCCAAGAAAAATCTTGGATGAGCAGAGGAGTAGGGACAGGATACACCAAAATGAGTCTTCATGGAAGAAGCCAGGTCACACTGGCCAGTCCCAGGGGCTGAGACCCAACCCCAGCCCGAGAATCCCTGATGCCACAGACGAAATCTAGTCACCATGGCAACACTGATTCCCCATCCTTGGGTGTCACTGGGGATGGGGAGAGACAGGAGGGAGGAAATGCCAAGGGGCAGCCAGACCAGTAGCTTACAAGGTATGCTAATCCCAGGATGGGTGTGAGAGGCAGGTAAGTGAAGAACACGGGTGCAGATGAAAGAGCAGCCTCTGGGGTCTGATTTTTGGGTTCAGAAAGGCATCCCCTACCCCAAAATTGATGCCTGGTAAACCCTGTTGCTAGGCCTTGAATTCCACCATTAGAGTTCTACTTTTAACTCCCCCACAATTAACTGCAGTAAAAGTAATAATGGCCTGGGGGCCAACACTCCCACCACCACCACCATTCACTGGCTCAGGCTGGTTGGGGGCAAGGCTGGAGCAGCTGTGGGTGTGGAGAGAAGCCAGGGAGAGAATAGTTTATGCTAAATGATGGGGGTGGCGGGACATCTCAAGGATGGAACCTGATCCCCCCCCTCCCTGTCTTCCACTCCAGCAAACCTGAGGAGGGCATTGAGGGCTGAGCTTAGAGAACAAACTGACAGAACCTCCCATCGTGTCCCTGGTTTGCTGTGTGACTTTAGGCAAGCACTTTCCCTCTCTGATCAGGCCTCAGTTTCCACATCTCTAAAACGGACAGGTTGGACTGAGAGAGGAAGACTTTGGAGTGGAGGAAAGAGAGAGTAGGAAAGCAAAGAAAGGGGTGCAGTGTGGAGGAATTATGGGGGTTGCAGAGCTTTGAAAGACAAAAGGCAGAAATGTTGCTATTATGTAATCATTAGCTATTCCTTGAGATAGGATGTGGGGGAAGGTTAGACATCCAGCTCATCAAGCTCAGGCTCTCACTGAGGCCGAATGGTGGAGGGGCTGAGTGCCCAGCTGGGGAGCCAGGCTGCCTGGGGTTAATCTCAGCAGTGGAGGATCACTTACCTGCCCTCTGCCTCAGTCTTCCTATTTGCAAAGTGGGGAAAATTGTAATACCTCTTGCACTGAACTATTCTGGGATTAAATAACTTGACATACGTAGAGCGCATAGCATAGATCCTGTTTCTTGTTATCTCACTATTGATGAAACAAGGCTAAAAGCATCTACGTGGGGGCATGTGCGCGTGCGCGCCTGCCTGATCCTGACGTTACTAAGTTTCAGGGAAGGGATGTTAAGGGGAAAAGGCAGCCCAGATCAGGAGGCTGGGTGGAGATAAGCTGCAAAAAAGAGGAAGGGAGGGCCCCTGGCTGTGAGCACTGAGCTCTGTTCCCCTTCGCCAGCCCGAGGGAGGTCAGCGACATGCACGCACCCACCCAGGACAGGGCGGCAGGGTTCGTGGGAAACCGCCAGCTGGGTTCAGGGAGGGGCCACAGGGGGAACCTTGGACCCCAAGTCCTTCGAAGACGACCCACTCACTTGTGCCCCCAGGAGCCCAGTGCCCCTTGAATGCGTGGCGGTCAAGGCCTCTGGGCATTTGCTCTTACAGGTTGCTGTGCTGGGGGTCAGAGGAACCTTTTCCTGTCCTGCTCCCCCCAGCCTCGCTACGCACTGGACAAAAAGACAGGCAGAACGGAGAGCAAATGGTAAGAAGACAGAGAATGATCCTGCTGGCATGTGCCAGACGTCTGGCTGGATGCTTTGCCTTCCTTATCTCCCCGTAGCCTGACCAGCTCCCCGCCCAAGACGGGGATGGTTATTATCCCCACTTAACAGGTGTTGAAACTGAGGCTCTGAAAGGAACCTGGTCAGGATCACCAGACAGCCCTGGTGGAGCCAGGACTTGAACTTGGATCTGTGGTCTCCAGAGCCTGTGCTCCAGGGCACCCCAGCTGCAACCCACACAGCTGTTGAAAATGTTCTCCTGCCCTTATCACAGCGCTTCTAAGCGTCCTGGGTGGGCTGCTGGCCTCTTTCACGGCTAGGCCGTGACAAGCCTTCAGGCCGCATTCCTTCCTCTCCCTCCTTCTTCCCCGGGTTCCCAGGTGCAGCCCTGGTAGGGGAGGAATCTAAACCACTGAGAGGCTGGGGGTGGGAGGTGGTGATAACAGTGGCCCTTACTTGTCAGGCGCCAACTGTGTACCCAGTGCCTCTACTCAGAACAAACCTTTAAGGTGGGTATTTTCATTCCCATTTTGCAGATGTGGAAACTGAGGCACAGAAAAGCAAAGCCACTAGCCCAAGATCCCACACCTAGCAAGAGGCAGAGGTAAGATTTGAACCTGGGCTGTTCTGACACGGGGGCCCACACCTTCAGTCACCGTGACTGCCCTTGATGTCCTGCGACTTGCTGGCTGGGGACTCCACTGTGTGCAAGGCCCTCTGTTCTTGCACCCGCTGACTCCCCCATGCACAGGGCAGGCAGGGGAGCCGTGTCTCACATACCCACAACCCCACCTCAGAGAGCCTTCAGTGACCCGACTTACCCACCTCTGGCCAGTGCAGTCGCCACACACCAGGCTCCAGAGCAGGCAGGGGGCTGCAGAGGCACGTCCAGCCGGGAGGACCCCTGGGAGATCCTGCAGGCCTGAGCCGCCCCAGCCGCGCCCCGCCCAGGCTGCCAACACCAGGCACAGGGCCCCCGGGGCACTCAGGCAGGCTCTGGCCCCCTGGAATTGCCTGGCTCCAGCCCAGGCAGCTGACGGAAGGGCTGGCATTGGTGGAGTATGTAGGAGATCCCACCCTGTTCCCAGGCTTGGGGGGAGGAGGGACAGGCTGCCCTCCCCCTTGACCCTATAACCATGCTGTCACCTTTTCCCAGGGAGAAACTCAGCCTTGCCCGAGAAAGGGTCTCACTGGGAAAACTGCCCCCCACCCTCAGTGGAAAAAACAGACAGTTGAAGCCCAGAGGAAATGTCAGAATCCTTAAAAGCCACTGCTGGAGAGGCTATAGGCTCGAGGGGTCTGCCACCCCCATGCTACAGAAAAAGGAAACTGGCTCAGGGCAGCGGAGGCCTTAAGCCTCACACAGCTGCAGCAAAGCCAGGTGCCGAGGCCAGCCTGACCCCTGAGATCTCAGGCCATGACTCAGTCTCTTCATCTGCAAAGCGGGCCAGTGTAAAGCTTACATGAGATCACAAATGCAGGGTGTATAGGTTGACCAGTCATCCCAGTTTGGGGGTGTCCTGAGAAATGGGGCTTTTGGTGCTAAAACCAGAACGTTCCAGGCAAATCAGGACAGGCAGGTGGCCCTGCCTATATGAAAATCCCAGCCCCAACAAACACACCCCGTGGCGGTGATGTTTAAAGGAAGCTACTTCTGGAGTCAGATAACATCGACTTTGTTATTCTAGCTCTGTCATCATTTAAAAAAAAAAAAACTTTTATTTTTTTCATTCAGTTAAATTTGACAGATCTCTGCCAGGCACTGTGCTAGGCGTGGGGATGCTATAGAGAGCAGAGTGGGCAAAAACCGGTGCCTGGTAGAGCGTAGAAAGACACAAGACATCATCACACAGGCAGCAGGAAGGGGAGCCCTCCTGGTAAGTTGCTTGGTTTCTGAGGCTTGGTTTCACCTCAAAATGGGGGACCATCCACTTAGAACCTCCTCTTGGGCATCCCCTAGGCCCTCGAGTCATCACTCAGAAATAAAATCATCAGAAAAAAAACTCTCCCCGGGTTCTGCCATTTTCCAGAGAAGGTTGCCCTTCTCTCTCTTCCCCCATCCCCACAGCAGAACTTCTAGAAAAACCCATCAAGTCATTAGAAAGCTCTTCCTTTTTTTTACTAAACTGAACTCCAGCAACTTGCCACATTCCCCTCAGCCTGGGTCAGCCCCCTGGAGTCACACAGGATAAGCCGGCCACCTCCTTCCCCTGGCAGCGGCCACTTCCTCACTTTAACCTTGGCCAGCACTTCCTCTGCATCATTCTTAACCCCTTACCTGCTGGTCCCTACAGCTGGGACTGCTCTTTCCCCGGGCAGGGGGAGGGGTGTTCACAGGCTGCTTCTGCTTGCAGGTTTGTCAAATTTTTTGTTTGCTTAGGTACCGGCTTGGTCCCAAGGGTGGGATAAAGCTCCGAAGAGGCTCAGGTATCCGAGGGAACGTAAATTAAAAGTGAGAGTGAAAGGAGGAAAGGAAACGGGTGGAGACAGAAAACGGAGCCAGGGCTGAGGGGAAAAATGCAGACAATAAGTAATGTCCTAAATACTTAGCCTGGGTGGGCCACACAGTGGACTCACAGACTGCTAGTCTGGAAAAGAAAAACCAGTTACAGGAGTCACGTGCCCCTTGGCTCAAAACAAACCTACTTCGGGGAAGGCAAAACCTTCGGGGACCAGGAACAGAAGGACCTTGTCCAGAGTTCCGTGTAGAGAGGACACAGCATGACGTGCAGGCCAGCATCCTCAGAGATGTGCTGACGGTAGATGCAGGCTTGAGGTTCCAGATGTTTCAGGAGAGGCTTCCAAACACTGGCTGCCTGAATACAATACCCTCTCCTGTAAGCTGGCAGCTCTGCCCCAAAAGGCCATTCAGTAGGAGCTGCTTTCCCCAGACGTGCCAGGGAAGGAGTGACTATTTGCTTTGGTCTAGACATCCAGGGTTATGCATTGCTGGCTTAATGGGAAGAAATTTCTAGAATGTCTGGGAAAGGGCCTGAAGTGTGTGGCCCTCAAGGCATTCTCGCTGATGCCGTTTCTCTGAACTGATGTCTTGATACTATAGGCAGCGGAGAGCAGGACATTATTCTCTGTGACAAATGCTAGAACCCAGCCACGCTCTCCACCAGCTGGAGACGGGCCTGGGGTGTCGTGACGCTCAATGCCCTGGGCTTGCTTGTCTGTTACCCTGTTCTATGGTAAAAGGATGCTGACAAGGACACTCATGACTCCTACAAGCATGGGTTTTCAGTCATTACCTTCTCCAGAGGATCTCTGTGTCCACTGAATATTAGCCCATGAGGACATATTTCTTTCCTACAGACACTTCATCGAGGGGTCAAGGATTCTCTTGGAATGAGATGGCAAATCCACAGTGAGACATTGGCTGGACCGGCCGTGGCCACAGGGGGCCACTGGGAGCACATGTCAGCCACCAGGATGACACGGATGCCGAAGAAAGAGTGGGTCCTACATCAACCTCAAACAGGACCCTCTCAAGCCAGGTTCAAGGAGACCAGGAGGAACTTTCTCCTTGTGACATTGAGGAAGCTGGAGTCAGGTAGAGTAGACTTAAAATCCCAAATATGTTCCTGTGGTGGCCAAAGAGGTAACGGTGATGAAAGCCACGGACATTAGCGTTTATAATATCTCTTCACAGTGACACTTGCTTTAGCCTAATGGGCATCCATTCACAATTCTAAGTTGGCTTTTTTAATTTAAATTTTTGACTAGGCTACACAACTCCATCGAATTGGTGATGTTCAAAATTATCTAAAATTATAAAAAGGTTAGAATGCAAATCCTCATTCTATCCTGCCACCATACACCCAGTCCCCACTGCACCCAAATCCTTTTGTTTCTTATGTCTCCTTCCAGAGTGTCTTTAAACAAATACAAATATATATTCCAAGTTCTTCCCTGTTTTACATGAAAGTTGGTCTGTTACACACACTATTTTGCAACTTATCTTTCTTACCTAACAATGTACCTTGGAGATGATTTCATATCAGTGTGTAAAAAGCACCCATCCTTTTGATGGCTGCATAGTATTCCATTATTGGATTTGCCTTCATTTACTTATCCAGTCTCCTGGGCACGGGCACTTGGCTTGTTTCCAGTCTCTTACTGTTAGAGTTCATCATCATGTATGTGTGACAGTATTACATGAAATCAGTGTGTGTGTGTGTGTGTGTGTGTGTGTGTGTGTGTGATTCCCCACTTACTCTTAATAGTGTCTGGGGCTCTCAAACCCTTTCTTTTATGATGAGAAAACAAGTCTTAAGCCCTTCCTTTTCACTGGCTGTGCTGTGATTTAATCCATCAAAAAAAAAAAAAAAAAGCTTCAGAGCCATGTAGACTGGGATCAGAAATGAGTGCTGCAGTGTATGAAACTATCTGCAGAGTGTGGGAGACAGATTTAGGCCCGAGGCGCCCTCAACAACCCCAAAGGGTAGATCTGGAGCTTGTAGGTTCCCAGAGAAGAAGGCACTCAGGCTGGCGGAGGCACAGAACAGGGTAGTGATGGACCAGTCAGCAGATTTCTGGGGTCGACCCCGAGCTCAGAGCCTGGAGCCTGAGCCCATGGGAAGCCATTTTCTGGAGCTGGCTTGGCCGCCTTGAGCAGCCCACAGCAGATGCCGGCTTGAAGCTGTTTTCTGCTTTCATCCTGTTTTAAGATATGGCCGTGATCGCATTCCCGGGGTGTGGAGAAACCTCTCCCCTCCATGCATGGGCCCTGGCCATCCCCGCCCCTCAGGAAAGGATCCAAAATAATTTTCCACCCATTTCTCATGAAAAGCAAATCTTGGCGGGCAACAGAGTGCCCACCCCACGCCCAGGCACTCCTCATCTCTCCCTTATAGGACTCACATCTTCCCAACTTGGGACGGGCCCCAAGTGGCTGACAGAAGAGCCTTTGTCTCCCTCATCCCTCTTCCTCACCCTCCTGCCAAGAATCCTGGCAACGTCTCACTGGTGTAGGTTTCCAAGGGCCCCCGCAGTTTGTAGCCACAAGTGGGGACCCTTGAAACCACCGTGTTGCTGAGCCGTGGGAACCATCACCGTGAGCCCTCAGGATCCTTCCCATCCCTCACGTTGCTCTAGCCTCCCAAGAGCCCTGACACTACCCTCCCTTCACAACTGAGGAAACTAAAGCTCAGAGGGGGTCAAGCAACTTGCCCAAGGTCACACAGTTAAAAAACGGAGGAACCAGGACTTGAACCCAAAGCCGTGCTCAGCGTGATAGCGAAGAGGGCAGGCTCTGGAGCTGGGCCATCCAAGTTCAAATCCCAGTTCTGCCACTGACGACTTGTGAGACTTCTTTGTCGCTTAAATTCTCTGTGCCTCAGTTTCCCGATCTGCAAGATTGAACAGTGATAGTACATACCTCACAGAGTTGGTATTAGAATTAAATAAGAGAAGGAATACAGAGCATCCAGAACAATGCCTGGTCCACGTTAAGTTCTCAGTAAAGAATCTATCACTGTTTCTATTATTAGTGTCGTCAGGTATGACTACGATTCGTACGATTGCCTGGCATTGCCCCAGACCTGAATGTGGTACAGCCGTAAGGGAGTGTGAGTGTAAAAAGCCTCCTCTCAGAGCTTCTTTCACACTGAGGTGTAAATACCTGCTCACAGATTACATATTTCTCATTCATACATTCAGGAAACCTCACGGAGCCCATATTATCTGCCAGGTAGCAGGCAAGCAGCTCGGAATACAAAGATGTAATTCCAAGTCCTAAGAAACCCAAAGCCAGGTTCCTCCTCCCTCTGCTCCTCTTTCCATGGCCAGAATCATAGATACTTACTCCACTCTGGCCTTCCTCTCCCCAGCTCCCACCTTCTAAGGAAATGAACGAGCAACTTGAAATGAGTCCACCCCTCAGGGGAGGGCCACAGCCACACTAGCTCCGCCCACCATCCTGCTCCCCTCTCCCCAAGCCCGGACACCCTCCCTGCTGCAAGCATTCATTCATTCATCCATTCTATAACAGGAATAGAAGCTGTGCCCTGGAAGCTCTAGCACAGTCACATTCAAAGAAACAGTCCAGCAGCCATAAGCACTTATAAATAATTCAAATTGTACTGCCATCTCTCAAAGAACCACAAAGAATATTGTAGTAGGTGTTGGTGGCCCAGATCCCCTTTACCAGAGGGGGGCACCCATCCCACAGCTGTAGAGAATGCTCGATAGCACAGCTCACTGCTGCCCCTTTCTCCTGAGAACTGCCCTCAGCCCAGCAGGAGCTGCTTCTCCCCGACTGCCATGGGGTACAATTCAGGCTCCAGAGTCCACCCACCCCCCGGGAGCAGGCTGAGGCTAGTCTCCACCTGAGACCATATTCTTGCTGACATCCTCCCTGTGCCCGACCCTTGAATGCACATTTAAGGGTGTGCCCCCCAAAACCCACTAATCAGGATAAATAAGACTTTCATGCAGCATTGAAAAATCGAAGCGAATGCACAAAAGGCACGATGAGCAAAATATCAAAATGTTCAATAAAGATGAGATCCAACCCTGAAATGGCATGACCCTGCCTCCCTTCCCTCACCAAATCCCAGCCCTGCCTGAGACACACCCTCACCACCTCCCATTCACCAAATCCTCACCTCAGGCTCTGCTTCTGGGGAGCCCCTGCCTAAGACAGATATCCAGCTCAGAAGCCACAACAAGCCTCTTGGGACTGTCTTTTACTCATTCCTCTCCTGTGTATCCACCACCTCGACAGAGGCCCTACGACCCCCTCTCAGCTCCTCCCCACTCAACCCCCTTCCCACCAAAATCTCGCCCTCTGTCCCAGCCAGAGCAGGCTCCCTGCGCCCCTTCCCAGCCCCCTCCTGTGTCCTTCTGACCCATGATCAGCATCTCCCCCTTTCATTCTCTCTCCCCCAGTCCTCTCCCTCCCCGCCCACTGCCTGGACTCTGAGTCGTGACGGAGGCCTCACATGCAACCATTGCATCCTGTTGCCCCTGTGGGGAAACCATGGTGTGCCAGGTACGTCCTCCTCTCTGGAAGTCCAGCCCTGGCACTGGCAGCCAGAGCCTTCATCTCCACGCCCAATTTCTCAGTTCTTTCTGGGCGCCCCACCTCAGCTGCACCCGTGCCCTCCCTCACCTCAAAGGAGCCCAAGAGACCCTCTGAGCTCAAGCGAACTCCTGAACCAGTTACATTTCCCAAACGCTTCTGAGACTGTCCTAGACTTACCACTTTTCTAGGTTTGCCAAGTAAGGGCACAGCAGAATTAAAATTGTCTTTGACCATCTTCACCATTTCAGAAAACAAACAGTATGTTAATACTGACAAAAATCGATGAGACATGGACTCATCCTTCTCAGCTGAAAATACTTCACTTTATGAATAAAACAATCACTCGATTGTCTGTGTTCTCTCTTTTCATTTCTCTGCAGGCTGGTAAAAACTTGGCCACAGACAGGTTCCAGTGGGCCGGGGTTCTCAACCCCCCTTTTGACATCAGGGGAAACTGAGACCCACAGAGCAGCTCTGTCTTCCTGTCCAAACCCACATCCTTGAATCTTCCCCGGAGGGAAACCACGCTGAGGTAGGAGGCCTGAGTTCCAGGCCCAACTCTGCTCCTAATTTTCAAAGAATCTGCACAAATCTCTTCCCCTCTCTGAGCCTCGAACCTGTAGATATTTCAGATGACCCTGAAGATGCCCTCTGGTCCAGCATTGAGGACATGGGGCTCAGACCCTGCCTGAGCTCAGGAGCCAGCACGGCTGAAGAAATGGCCTGGACACCCAGGCTTCTTTCTCTGACATCACGTTTGGGCCTCAGTTTCCTCTTCTGGGAATGCAAGTGTTGTGGTTAATGCTATCTGGGTTCAAACTCTGGCTCTGCCTTTACCAGCTGTGTGACCTTGGGCAAGTCACTTAACCTCTCTGTGCCTCTGTTTCCTCACCTACACAGTGGAGAAGCAAGGGAAGAGGACTCAATTGTCTGTGAGTGTCCCCCGTCAGACCTGACGATCCATGCATTCTCTACCCCAAGTTTCTCCAAATGAACTACAGAGATAGGAATCAGGTGAGGGGCCTCTCCCTGGAGCTGAGCCAAAGATTTCCAAGGGACACAATTTTGGTCTTTAAATGGACGGGAATATTACGGTGTTGAACACAAAAGTCCCATGCTTTCTTTTTTACACAGCGTATGCCCTCAAAGGAATTATGTGTGTTTTAAAAATAAGGCACACGACCTCAAAATAACTTTAGTGAGGGTTGGTTTTGCGTAAGGGAAAGAGGGGACTTCAAGTGATGCCCCAGATGCTGTCCCCCAAAATATCAGGGGTTGGCCCTCCGCTGTTGCGGCTCATGTGTTCATTCCCTCACTAAGGGTTAACGAGGGCCCATGATTCAGGGTGCAGGTAAGTGCTTGGTTTTGACCAAAGATGCTCCATCCACTCCAGCTCTGGAAGATGTCGGTTGGCTCAGAGCACTGGCTGCCGAAAAAAGGAGGGGGAAGGGGAGAGGAGTGGAGGGAGAGCCAGAAGGGGTGGAGGGGTCCCGGGAGCAGGAGGTGCATTGAGAAGGCAGGGGCCAGGCAGCTGGCCTTCTACTCAGCTCCCCACGGTGGCCCTGCTCCGCACCCCATGAGCTTCAGAGCCCCCTAAGGAACTTGAGTGTCTGGGGTGCCCCCAGCATTTCCATATGACATCCTAGGGGAGAAACCAGCCGGACACCACTGCCGCCCCCGCCCCGGGGGAGCCAGATGACACCCGAAGAGGCCTTTCAGGCGCTTCCAGAACTGATGGCTGCCCCAGGGCCAGGGCCGCCTTTGATGTCAGCCCTGCATCCTTACAACCACCAGAGATGGAGCTGACGCAGCCCCAGTTTTCAAGAACACGGCTCTCAGCGAGGCACAGCAACTTGCCAAAGCGCCACGGCGAGAAAGCAGAAAGGGGCAGAGCTTCTCACTAAATCTGCCCCATCGCCGGGGACATGGACACCTAGAGACAGAGTCGTGAACGCCACACGCTTACCGAGTTCTGGGACCCCAGCTAAGTGCGTCCCCCACATGAACGCCCAATTCCAAGTTCCCCAACCCCAGGTTCTTTCCTTTAAACAAATGGCACGGCAAATACCAAAATAACAAAGATAAAAAATAAAATAGGGCTTCCCTGGTGGCGCAGTGGTTGAGAGTCCGCCTGCCGATGCAGGGGACACGGGTTCGTGCCCCGGTCCGGGAAGATCCCACATGCCACGGAGCGGCTGGGCCCGTGAGCCATGGCCGCTGAGCCTGCGCGTCCGGAGCCTGTGCTCCGCAGCGGGAGAGGCCACAACAGTGAGAGGCCCGTGTACCACAAAAAATAAATAAATAAATAAATAAAATAAAATGTGCCCTCCCCTAGATCCATGTCCCCCCCACCAAAGGCCCTGTGAGGCAGTGTTGTTCCCATTTCACAGATGAGGAAACCAAGGCTGCAGAACTAGGAAGGCGAGGAATTTGAAGCCAAGCAGTCGGATTCCAGAAGCTCTGACCATCGTGCCATCCTGCCTCTCCAAACACACTTTGACGAGCCATGCTTCTCCCCCTGGTCTCCCGGCACCGGCTCCAATGCCCACACAGGGAAGGAAGGATGCCCGAGTGAGGGAACAGTTTTACCAGTTCAGCAGAAGGTGAGAGGGACCCCAGCCTCTTCATCCAGGTCACAGGACACAGCCTTAACTACCCTCAGTCACCGCGGCCTGTGGGCTCTGGCAGAAGGCCGCAGGCAGGCAGGCAGGCAGTGTAGACGTGGGTGTGCCAAGATTGCAACACTCACCCTCACCGCCGCCCAGGCCTGTTCGGTTTCTCTGAGCTCCGCTGATATGCAGCTTTGTCCCATTATAAAAAAAAAAAAAAAAAGTCAACGCAATTCTACAAGAAAAGGGAGGAACAGAGAGGTCCCAGTGGAGGTATGAGGAAGTGGTAACACAGACGTCTATGGAACTGACTCAGTCACTGCCTGTCCTCAGGTTCCTGAAGCAGGGGAGGCTGCCGCTTACTGACCTCCAGGAAGATCCCAGGCCAAAGGCTCCCCTCCCCCGTGTCCAAAAGCCTGAGGGTCCACCACTGTGGACACGCTGTGCTGGCTTAAGGCACCAGCCTCACAAACCCCTCTCCTGCGAGCTGTCACCGGCTGCAAACGCCTCAGCGTGAAGGAGTTGATCCCTTTGGTTTTCAGTGGAACGTCTGGAGGAGAAGAGTCTTCTGAGGGATGGGGCATGAGACTCATGTGTTGATCGAGCTATCAAAGATGAATGAGATAACCCTGACTGGTGGAGGGAGAGTCTGTGGCATCAGCGGAAAGGCCTGGAAATCACAGAGGAGGCGGGTAGGTGAGCTCTGGAGAAGGGACCAGGAGAATAGGAACAGCCCTTGTGGTGTCCAGGTAAACGAAGGGCAAGGCTCAGGAGCCTGACTCCTTTCGCTGTGAGCTGTGTGGCCTTAGGGAGCCAATTAACCTCTCTGAGCCTCAATCTCTGAGCCTCATCCTTCACAGGAAAAAAATGACTGCCAACAGTCTGGGGGTTGGAGCAGAAGGGGGTGATTAAAGAATTCAATCTCATTTCAGGAAGTATTTACCAAGGACCTGCCACGTACCCCATTTTCAGGGCCCAGAAGTCTTTGCAGGGACCCACTAAGTGCGGGACCCAGTGCTAAGCCCTTTACATGGATTATCTCCTTTAATTCTCACCACACAACTCAGGGCAGAACCTGCCAACACTCTCCTTTACAAGTGGGGAAACTGAGGCTGAGAGAGAGGAACCGACCCGAGATCACCCAGCTGGTCATCAAGCGACTCAGGATTCGAACCCAGGTCTGCCTTACTCCAAACCGAACCATTACTTTGAGGGCCCCATCAAAGCACAAAAAGCCAGGGCCACTGGAGGTGGGACGTGTTCCCAAGGCAGAGAGGGAGGCTGTGAATTAGGGAATGGAGGAGGGGTGAGCACACATGTTTTCTCCAGGCCTCAGTTTCCTCGGCTGTAAAATGGGACAGTTTGCCCCATCTCCCACATTTCTGATGGGTCTGTGTGACACCAGCAGAGGAATGACTGGCCCCCGAAGAGGATCTTGGCGGTGGGAAGCAGGGTTGGGCAGAAGTCCAGCGTGGTCTCGGCGAATGAAAGCTACCTGTCCCTTCAGGCAGTGGAAACAATACAAAAAGCTCTTGGAAGGAGGAATTTGGGGGCGCTGCTGGCTTCCCAGCCCCCTGGAAAGTGTGAGCTGCCAGAGCTGGGAGGGGGCCGAGATTATGGAGCAGACAGGATGCGTGGAGCCAGGGCCAGCCCAGTGGGACGGGGCAGATGAGCAGCATCGCCCAGCCAGGCTCAGGGAAGCTGCCCTACCCTTCCCCAGGGCCCGGGTTCTGATTTCCCTCATGTCAGAGGTTTTTCACAGGAGGACAGGGAAACACAGAAAAAGAAAGGCCCATTTAAGCCAGTCAGGCCCCACTGGTCCCAGGAAAAGAAAGACCTGTGATCTGGGGTCTCTACCCGGACCCCGCCGTGTTTTCAGGCCAAGCCGGGAAGCGGAGGGGAAGCTTGGGGTGAAGCTCCGACCCTGGCACCGTCCACACCTGGCATTTCTAGCCTCTCACAGCTCAGGACCCCCGCTGCTCCGCCCACCACCTGAGGCAGCCCTTCATGCTCAGGCCACAGCTGGTCTTCAGCCCCAGCTCTGTGCCACTCTGCATCTCACGTAAGCCAGCCAACACCCTCCACCCCGTGAGGAAAACCCTTTAATCACCCCCAATTTACAGTGGAGCAGACTGAGGCTCAGAGAAGTTAAGTGTCCTCTCCGAGGTCTCACAGCCAGCGAGGGCAGAGGTGGGTTTCAAAACAGGTCCGTGGAAAAAAAAAACACAGGTCCGTGAGCTGGCAGAGTCCCACTTCTATCCCGGGTGGCCGTTTCTTTCTTACTCAAGGGATGTCGTTTTTCTTCCTGACCCAGATCCCTGACCATTGAAGAAGGCCCCCTGTGAGTCGCATCTGTCATAAAAGAGACTGAAAATTGCCCGAACTCCCCGAAGACCTGCTCTTGACATCAGTCAGCTCTACCCCCAGGCGATGGCAGGGGCCAGCAGGCCCTTCAATGCCCAGCCCGGTTCATCTGGCTCCAGCGGGCAGCGGCCAAGTCCTTCTCCCCGCAGTAAACATATCCCGGGCTGGCCACAGGTGCCACCCTACGTCAACTCTCTTTAACCCTGAAGGAAACACCTCGTTTCTCCCAAGTTCCGTGCCTACAGCTGTCAGCAGGTCCTGGCTGTGCTAGGAGAAGAGACCCAACATTGGGTGGCCGAGAAAGCCACCAATGCAAAGAAATATTCTCTCCTCCGACCTGGTTTCTGGACCAGACAATCCAGGAGATGAAGCCACTTCTGCCAAGTTGGAATTTCAAACTCAATTCACTTGAGATTGTCTGGAATCTTCACTCGTCCAAATGTTCAAGTTTAAGCACCAAGTTTGGAGAGGGCAAGGTCTGGGGACAACAAGATGCTGTTCCGGTGAGATGGGGCGTACTGGACCACGCAGCAAGTTGCATGGGACCTTCAAGGCCCTGCAGACCATCCAGGCTCCCTCCGGCCGTTCCCCGCTTCCATTCGCCCCATCAGATGTTCCTCGCTCGTCAAGCTGCTCACGTTGCTCTCCCAGCCAGAAATATCTTTTATTTCTGGCCAAGTTTTCCTCCAGGCGCTCGAGGCCAGTCATCCTTGGAACCAGCCCAGGTGCATGCTCCCTTCTCCAGACACTATTTCCTGACTGCCCCGATCAAAGCTACCCCCTCTTTGCTCCCGTGGTAGTTCGGGCGCTGAATGCACCAGGCAGGCACTGATGGGAGTGTCTTCAACAATCGAAAAGGCCTTGGTCAGAAAGGCCCAGGTGAAACTCATTTGAGACTTCTGCCCTCCAGAAAGGTATGATCATAAGTGTGTATGGTTTTAAGCCACAAAGTTTGCAGCGGTTATAGCAGCAACAGGCTCATACACTGACTATCTGAGCAATTCGTTCATCCCACACCCCGGAATTCATAGATTCTGGAAACTGTTCAAACAAATTCTGATAACAAGGGATGGGCATATTTTTAATGTCCCCTGGCCCTAATCACCACCCCCAGATCACTGACTGAACACTGAAGAACTCAACAACTCTGAAACAAGAGGAAACTGAGGCTCAGAGACCAGAACCCAGGTCTGCCTGGCTACACCCCACCAGGCCTCCTGTGTCTCTGACCCCTGAGCTCCAGGAGGAAATACTGAGCACGCTAGCCACTGTTTCTTGCACCAGATGCCCCACCCCCCACCCACCCAATCCACCTCCTTGCACAAGAGCTGCTCTCAGTGGGATCCCAGGGCCAAGATCAGAGGACCCAAGTCACATACCCCAAGAAAGCAGAACCGATTCTGACATTCTGCGTGGATAGCAGCTGACCCTTCTGCTGAGTCAGCTGCTGATACTTTCAAGGTTGCCAGAGTGTGTCTATGGTGGGTGGGGCACCCCCCCACTGCCCACGGAGCCCAGGACTCCCCCATGGGGCAAGGCATGAAGCCAGGAGACTGACTGAAATGACCTTTCCTGTCCTGGGAACCCGAGGTCACAGGGCACAAGATGCCCACATCACCCCCTGTGTACAAACGTGAATATCAGTGCCCACTTCCCCGGGAATTAAAATAGAAGCGCCTTCAGTGAGCTGGCCATGTGCTGTGCTCGTGTATATTTTTACGTATATTAACTCGTTTAACCCCCAACAACGCTGTGAAGTGGTAGACCCTGAGAGTATCCCCCCCTTAGAGATGACGACTCAGAGGGGGAGGGAGGTTAGAGGGCAGAGACGGGGTCTGAACCCTAGAGCAGGTGGCTGTGGAGTTCATGCCACGTCATGCTGTCAGCCGATGGCAGCCTGACATTAATGTTTCTTTCTTTGACAGCACCGTGTAGAATTAACATGGCCTCTGGCTTCCACCCAGCAGGGCAAGAAATTCTACTCTTCCTCTATCATGCTTGTGCCCAACGCTGCAAAAATATAGAGGTTCCAAAAGAGAAGTATTGTAAATTAACTGGTGTCCTAATTTTGCCTGAAAACAGCACGTCCTGGGAGCCAGAAACCAACCCTGCATCCCAGGCCCGAAGCTAGGGCCTCGCCCTCAGCCAGGGGCACATAAGGAGTCCTGACCTGGGAACCAGAGCCCCGGGTCTTAATCCTACCAAGTGACCTTGGGAATGTCGCTCAACCAATCAGGGCCTCACTTCCCTCAGATCTAATACGGGGGCCAATGTAACTACCCTCACAGCCCCTCCACAGTCCCACGAGGGCAGGAATCCTGTCTTTTTCATCACCCTGCCTTGTGGAGTGCCAGACACAGAGCAGGGGGTCATAAATGTTTGTTGAGTGACTGAATAAAAGTCTATGTGACAAGTTTGCCTCCCCTCCCCCAAAGGCCTTAAAAACAGGGACTGGGCTGACCCATCTTAGGTTCTCGCACAGGTACAGCTTTCGCTCCTCGGTGGGTTTATTCACGCAGGAAATCGTCCACAAGCACCTGCTATGTGCCTGGCCCAGTTAAGGCCTCGGTGGCGTCCAGGACCCACACACAGCCTCAGCTGTGTCCTCACACGCCACCCCCTTCTCTTTTTTCTGGCCAGTGACTATAATACTTAGTCACAGTGGGCTTCCTCGGCCCAAGACAACGCCCCGGCTGCCTTCTAAACAGCAAGCTTGGCCCATTCTGGGCACTTGGACAATGATTCCTTCACTTCCACTTCCTTATACCCAGCCCTGGGGAAATACAGCCCGAGGAAAACCCCTACCCTAACCCCACACATGCACTGGCACACACACACGCAGCCTTGCACCCATGCACTCCAATGTGCAGCAGGACCCTAGGACAGAAGTTGGATTTTCTGAGTTCAAATCCCAGTTCTTTTGCTTATGAGCTGTGTGACTTTGGGCAAGTCCCTTTACCTCTCTGAGACTCATTTTCTTCCTTTATAAAAGGGGAATGCTAATCATGAAGCCTTTCCATGTAGTGTTATAGGGAGATTCAATGAGATAGTGGATACAAAAACCTTTGGTTCATCCATGTGATTTGCTCAACAACATTGTTATTTTTGTTTCGTTTCTCTAGGAGGGAAAGAGAATGGCAGTTGCCTAGGTTTCAAGGAAATCCATGTTTAGCAGGCCTGGAATGTGGGAATTTACTCAGTCTATTTGATGGGGATTATTTTGAGGATAGGAAAGTATTTGTGGGTCCAACATCACCATGTTAACTTTAAGATTAACGAATGAAAATTTAGAATCGGAGACTGGAAGAGACCCAAGAGGTCACCGTATTTGTGGCAGAGACAGCTAGCTGTCCACAAAAATTCGTTCTCCCTTCCACAGTACACAGCCATAGATGGGAAAGAGCCACCCTTGCCAAGAGCTGCATTTCACAGCCTCCTTTGCAACTAGATTGGTCACATGACTAGTTCTCGTGTGTGGCAGAAAACAGTTAAGAAGCAAACATGCCCCCTCCATGCTTTCCTTCCTTGGCGATGATGTCCAAGGGCTAGTCGGAATGTGAGATGGCTCACTGAATCACCGTGTGGAAGAGGACAACCCTCCACTCACAAATACCTGCCTTACAACAAACGTCTGTTTTGTTTGAGCCATTATACGTGCTTGGGTCTATTTGTTCCTGCACCTACTGCCCTAATACAACATTCAACCTCCTTATTTACAAATGAGACGATTAGGGCCAGAGAATGAGAGTACCTTGCCTGAGGTCACACAGCAAATTCAGCAATGGTTAAGAACTTTGGTGTCTGAACAATTTGGAGTAGATTTTGCAGTTTTCAACCTGCCCCCGAGAGCCATGAGGATTCCGAGAGGCCCTTCGGCAGTGAGGGTGAGGTTCAGTGAGCTGCCGTCTGGAGTCCTCCACTTCTGTTTCTACTAGAAAAACATCACTTTTCTCTGTCTTCAAATCGCACTTCTCCATATATTTTCATCAGAAGAAAGGGCTCTGTGGCTTAAACTAACATCAAAGCCCGAATGCTGGATGATGTGGTCTGACTTTCTGTGGTACAAGACCAAGTTTTGCTTCTTCTCCACCATTGTCTCCTGGCCTCAGCTGCTGACACAGGGCATGCAGACTCGCAGAAGAGCATAGATATTTGCTTAGAAAGGAAAAAGAGAAGCCTCAGTGTGCAACAAAGAACCCAGAAACTTGGACAAAGGACAAAAAGAAAAGACACTTAGCTCAGTTGTTCTCAGATTTTAGGGTGTGTCAAAATCACTGGGGGTGCTGATTCAAAATGTAGACTCCTATACCCCATCCTCAGAGATTCTGACTCAAAAAACTGATGCTCGTGGTCCCAGGATTGCCCTTTGAGAAGTCCTGAGTCTAATTCGACTCAGTGTAATTCGACAGCAAGAACTACAGGTCTTGAAAAGGAGGTCAGGGATGACAAAAAGGAAGCTGGGGGCTGGGCCCTTGCATAGAGAGAGAAGGTAGGCCCACGGCTCAGCCACTTGCTCGCTGGCCTCTCTGAACCACACAGGTCTGAATGATCAGACTGACATCAAGTAACAGTTACTTGAGTATAATGATGTGCTGTTTGCTCATAACTTTGCCAAACGCTGGTCCAAATGGCTCACCCATTTAAAATGTGCTAATTTGAAAGCAGAGAGGGGAGTGGAATATTTTCAACAGATACCACTGGCAAAGGGTTCATATCCTTCATATACAAAGAACTCTTAAATATCAATAAGAAAGGAGACAAACATGCCAGCAAGGAACAAATGGGAATAGACTTGAGCAGGATAGTCATAAAATGAACAATAAGATTATAAAGGTTATTCAGCATGAATGAAGGAGTGCAAAGTCAAGCAGCCAGATGTTATTCTCACCTTTCCCGTCAGGGAAGTTTTAGGAGATGGGTAGCAACCAGTGTGGGTGAGGCTGTGAGAACATCACACCCCAATACTGTGCCGGGGGAGTGCAAGCCGGCACAACCTTCCAGGGCGATAGCCTCAAAAGACTTAAAAACACGCAAACATGTGAGCCAGCGAATTCACCTTAGGAAACGTATCCATAGGCCCAAACACGCAGAGATGATGTACTAGGAGCAGCCTTTGCAGTGCTGTTTATAATAATGAAAAAAAAAAAAGAGGAAGAAGAAGCAACCACATGGAGGAATGATTAATAAATCCCAACTCGCCCTCTCTGTGCAGCCATTAAAATGTATATTGGAGGAACATAGAAAATACAGAGGCAGGTTCATGATCCGTGGTTAAGGACAAGGTAAGGTACGAAACGAGATGTTGGAAAAGCATGGGTGTGTCCACATCTAGATACCCCTATGTGTCTGGTACACTGTAAGCACTCAACAAACATCATAGGTCAAGTAGTGAGAGGGTGAGTGAGAGTTCTACAGAGGGGCACCCGAAGGTTCACCTCTGGGTTAGGAACCCCTTCTTTCCTCTCCATAGCTGAGCGGTAGGACAGTGCAGCAGCTAAGAAGGTGGGCTATGCAGACTCTCATGTCACTTGGATCTCAGCGCCCAGCCCCGCACCCCCCCAACCTGACTCTCAGTTTCTTCACCTATAAGATGTGGACAATGAAAGCATCTCCCTTGTAGGGTGGTTGTGAGCATCAACCGAAGGGACACACTGAGCTCGCTGCTCTTACGACTATGGTGGCCTCGCTGGTTTTTTACAATTAGCATGCATTACTTTGGAAATCTGAAAATCATAATAAAGCTATTTCCATTTTGACAAAAATTACATTTTACCAAGAACCAAAGAACTTCTCTCTCTATTACCATTTCCCCTTTCCTGGCGCCTCTGGGTGATGTCAGAGCGGAGCGTGATACCTTGTGGCCGGTCTCCTCTGCCCAGGTGTTCCCAAGCGTTCAGTGACTTCAGACCACTCGAGGTTGTGCAGGAGACCCGTGTTCCCCAACTTCTTTCTTGAAATCACACTGTCCTTTGGCTGTGGCCGTTTGCCCAGAAAGCAGTGCATCCATTCATTCAAGGGCCCCTCAAATAGCCCAGAGTTCAGCCCCCCTAGAACATTCTCATCCCCCGGAGGCTCCTGCGCTCTTTGCTCACCAGGGCTGCTGTCCTGAATGGGACAGGCCTCTGCCAGAGAAACAGCTGGAGGGAGGAGAGAGGGAGGGGCAGGAAACCGGGCTGACCGGAGGGCGGGGGCGGCCAGCTGCGTGGAGCGGGGCTGTCAGGGGAGCCTGCCTGTCGTGGGTGGTGGCTGATGGCGAGGCCTGCTGGGGACGACCCGCCCCTCTGGGAGCTGGGAGCTGTGCTCACCGTCTGAGCACAAACCAGGAGCACATGTGGGCCCCGGGCAGCTGTGGGAAGCACGTCTGCTCCCAGCAAGGGCCTCCGGAGCTCCAGACAGACTACGTACAAGCAAGACTAGCTGCCGGATATCCCACCACCTTGGGTCACCTCCTCACCCCAGGCGTTTGTACATCATTCCACCTGGATGCCCTTCCTGCTTCCTGCCCCTATTCGTGGCCTGATGACCTCCTGCTTCCTTTTATTTTGGGGGGGGGGGTTTAAATTAAAATAACAATGTGGTTTTTTTTTTTAAGTATCAAATGAACAAAGATTAAAATGTTCTGTAATATTTGATTTTAGTAAATGTTACAGGGAAGCAAAATTCTTATCCATCATTGGAATACACATACATTCATGTACCACTTCTAGAAAACTAACAAACTACGTCAAACCTTTAACGATGTTCAGACCTTGTGTTGTTTAAATATAAATTCTGCTTTCATCCTAAACCCAGCTCCCCAGAGATAAATATCATTAACATGTTGGTTTGAGCACATGCACATATATATTTTATATATAAATGTAAAATGGCTCAGTCATGCTCTGTGTACCATATTGTAACCTGCTTTTGCAGCCAATGATTACATATATAAAATATATGTGTATATGTATATATACCTTACCATATTTTAAAAGTTGCTAATTATTTCATTTACTCAATGTACCGTAGTTTATTTAATCAATACAATACTCTGAGGGTGGATGATTAGGTTACTTTCAACTTTTCGACTATAGTGAGCACGCCATTGCACACTTGTCCAATTACTTTATTATACAAATTTCCTATGAACATGTTTATTACTCAAAGAGTCGCCCACTCTCTCTTCATGTCTCAGCTTGGGGCCACCTCCCAGGTAAGACTTCCCTGCCCCTTGGGGGACGGCTCTGGGCTCCCCCCATCACAGCACTGATGCAATGTTGTCCCAGCTTGTTAGGGTGTCTCTTTCCCTTGCACTAGGAACTCCTTGAGGAAGGGTCTGTGTTTTGTCCCCTGCTCTATCCCCAGCGCTAAGCACGGTGCCTGGCGACATCACCATCATCAGTGAATTATCTAAATAGCTGACAGCCAGGCAGTGTGCTAGAAACTTGGTACTTAATCCTTCTGAAGGAAGGAAGCAGGCACTGTTTCTGCCCCCATTTTGCGATGAGAAAATTGGGACACAGAAAGGTTAAGTCGCTTGCCCAAGGCCACAGCTAGTAGGTGGCACAGCTGGGATTCTAACCAGGCCACCTGGCTCCAGAGCCCCGCCTTTAGCCTCCAAACTAAAGAACGAACAGAAGGGCCCACTGTGTGCATTGCCCTGTGCCAGGTGCTTTCCGTGGAGTAAGTAGTGAACCAACAACGCTGCAGGAGGTGACACTTGCCCACCTTATGGATGAGGATTCTGGGGCCACGGACAGAAAGTCGTTTTGCCAAGGGCGCCCAGATCATGCCAACAGAGGCATGACTGAACCCAGGTCTGTCTGATTCCAAAGCTGGGGCTGCTGAAAATAACCTGTGAAAAAAGGAAAAGAGAAGGGGAGGGGGAGGGGAGGGGATGAGAAAAGGTAACAGAGAAAAAGGGAAGGAGGGGGCATAGGAAAGAAGGAAAGGAAAAAAGGAAGGAAGGGAGGGAGAGAGGGAAAAAAGAAAGAAGGAAGGGGGAGGGAGGAAAGGAGGGAGGGAGGGAGAAGAAGGGGCATCTGCTCTTCTTGGGCCTCCAGAACTTTGGCAAGTGGGGAAACATGTCCTTCACCATATGACCAGCCCGAGAACCTCATCTTCTCTCCCCACCATCCTCAACCCTTAATTCAGTGAGATTTACACTTAGAAACTATCTGGTTTAATGCTTTCATTTCAGAGATAATAACTGGAAGCACAGAGAGGTTAAGTCACTTGCCCAAAGTCACACAGCTTCCTAGGGTCAGAAGTCAGACCCAGCCTGACTCCAAACTCCTCTCCTCCCCACTCTGCCAGGCTTGCCCACGCAAATCCTTACTGTACAGATGGGAACATTGGATCCAGAGAATGCAAGGGACCCACCCAAGGTCACCCAACAGTTAGCAGTAGAGCAGCAGCCCCAACCAAGTCTCCTGGTCCAAAGGAGAGGACATTTCCATCATGCAAGGGGGATCCTATACATCACCATCTAAAGGTTTGTTAACAGACCAGTGGTACTCAAAGCATGGATTCTGGACCAGCAGCAGCAGCCTTGCCTGGCAACTTGTTAGAAATGCAGGCTCTTAACAAGCCACCAAGCTATTCTGACACTGGCTCAAGTTTAAAAACCACTGATACAGAAAACGTCTGTATTCTTTTTTGGGCCTCTCACTGTTGTGGTCTCTCCCGTTGCAGAGCACAGGCTCCGGACGCGCAGGCTCAGCGGCCATGGCTCACGGGCCCAGCCGCTCCGCGGCATGTGGGATCTTCTCGGACCGGGCCACGAACCCGTGTCCCCTGCATCGGCAAGCGGACTCTCAACCACTGCGCCACCAGGGAAGCCCTGTCTGTATTCTTAATGGAAAAGCCACTAAGAATACATTCTGGATCCCAGGACAGGTCACCTTGTCAATCCACAGAATCGTAGTTACGAACAGAGACCTTGGGATCAGACAGACCCGATTTGATTGAATCCCTGTCTCCACCCCTGGAAGCTGTGTGGGCAAGTCCTTTCACCTCGCTGAGCCTCAGTTTCCTCATCTGTTCTGGATGAGGGAGCAGGGGACGGGGGTGGGGGGGCGGGGGTCAGAGAAGGAAGGGGGAGGAAGTAGAGGATGGAGGGGGGAAGGAGAGGGAGGAAGCAGCCTTCCAGGAAGATGGAGCACACTGGGGGTGGGGGAGGGGAGATCCTGAAAGGGGAGCTGGGAGAATCCGGCCTCTGGATGGATTTATGGATATTGCCTTTTCCTCCTTCCTTGGGTGCCGCTACTGCAGGCCCCCCCGGAGGCCTCACGCCTCCCGAGCCAACCCAAGGCTATAATGATGAGGCTCAGGTGTTATCAGCTGGGAGCCACACCAGGCTGAGGGAGGACGCTGGGCTCCCAGCCAGCCAGGCCTCGGAGGCCGGAGGCCGGAGACCCAGAGGTGGAAGTCGGAGCTCACAGCCCCACCCGGCCCGGCGAGGAACAGGCGGAGTCGCGCTGCTCCGACCAATCAGAAGCCACAGTCTTGGGCCACCATTCTGAACATGGCGGCAAAGTTTGGCGTTTTCTTCCTTGGAGTGAAAAGCCTTTCGGTGAGTTTTTTGACTTTTTGGTGTTTTTTTTTAAAAAGGATTCTGAAATCTAAGGCCTGATATAGGAATACTGGGGCCTGAGAGAGACGTGGTGCTCTTCAGGGCCTGCAAAGATGCCTCTGTTTATTCCCATAGAAACTGTGTCGTTCCAAGGTGGCAGATCAGGCTTCATTTTTTTTTTTTTATTGAAGTCTAGTTGATTTACAATATTGTGTTAATTTATGCTGTACAGCCAAGTGATTCAGTTATACATACATATATATTCTTTTTCATATTCTTTTCCATTACGGTTTATCACAGGATATTGAATATAGTTCCCTGTGCAGTGGGACCTTGTTGTTTATCCATTCTATATATAATAGTTTGCATCTGCTAATCCCAAACTCCCAATACTTCCCTCCCCCAACCCCCTCCCCACTGGCAACCACAAGTCTGTTCTCTATGTCTGTGAGTCTGTTTCTGTTTCATAGATAAGTTCATTTGTGTCATATTTTAGATTCGACATATAAGTGATATATGGTATTTGTCTTTCTCTTTCTGACTTACTTCACTTACTATAATCTCTAGGTCCATCCATGTTGCTGCAAATGGCATTATTTCATTCTTTTCTATGGCTGAGTACTATTCCCTTGTATATATACACCACATCTTCTTTATCCAGTCATCTGTCAAGGGACATTTAGGTTGTTTCTATGCCTTGGCTATTGTGACTAGTGCTGCTATGAACATAGGGGTGCATGCAGATCAGGCTTCATCTTTTTTTTTTTTTTTTTTTTTTTTTTTTTTGCGGTACGCGGGCCTCTCACTGTTGTGGCCCCTCCCGTTGCGGAGCACAGGCTCAGCGGCCATGGCTCACGGGCCCAGCCGCTCCGCGGCATGTGGGATCTTCCCGAACCAGGGCACGAACCCGTGTGCCCTGCATCGGCAGGCGGACTCTCAACCACTGCGCCACCAGGGAAGCCCGATCAGGCTTCATCTTGATGCCCAACTCCAGTTGGTTGGTTCTGGAGTCCTGGAGCTCTCTGTTTAAGGGAATCTGAGGCCACATCCAGGCCTGGCTGGGAAGAGCACAGTGATTGATTAGCAATGCCTGCCCTGGACGGGAGTGGGGTGGGGTCGTATTGGCTTTCTCATCCCACTCTGTCCTCCAACAAAAGTCCATCCCATTGGACTAGAAGGCACAGGGGCTGCTTCCAGCTCTGCCCCATTTGTTCCAGCAATTGGCAGATCCTAGTGTATATCTAATCTGTATCTCAATTCCCACACTCCTTTGTATTTATTTCTGATTGATCTTTACTGTTCATGGATCCCTAATATCCTAGTTAAAGCTAAATGATTCCTCTATCTTCCTGATCATCAGCAGCTAAAGCAGATTCACCAGAGAGGCTCTCAAACCAAAGGGAGCCTTCAAAGATGCTTTCTGTGACATGCAGGATTCTCTATAAAACCAAACTGTGCCAATTTTGGACTTTCTTTAAGGCATGAACAAGCCACACCGAATGAGAACTCCATTTCAGCCTTGGGCTGTGTGGCCTTGGGCTGTGTGGCCTTGGGCAAGTCATTTATCCTCTCTGGTTCCTTCAGTGCTCGTGAGATTAAATTACGGATGTGATTAAATTGTGAATCTGGAGATGGGAAGATTATTCTGGATTATCTGGGTGGGCCCAGTATAATCCAAGGGGCCTCCGAAGAGGAAGGCAGGAGATAAAAGGGAGGAGAAGGCAGTAGGGTGATGAAGGAAGCAGAGATCTGAGATCACGAGCCAAGGAATGCAGGCAGCCTGTGTGCTGGAAGAGACAAGGAATGGATTCTACCCTAGAGCCTCCAGGAGGAGCCAGCCCTGCCAACATCCGGATTCTAACCCCTTAATACTCATTTTGAACTTCTGACCTCCAGAACTGTGGGAGAATGTGTACTGTTTTAAACCCCTAAATTTGTGGTAATTTGTAAAGCGGCAATAGGAAATGAATACAAGGGCTGTTCCAGAGAAGACCAGAACACTGCCCTTGGTGGCAGGCAGATCTGGGCTTGAGTCCCTGCTCCACTTGCTAGCTGTGTGGCCTTGTGCAGTTCCTAACCTCTCTGAATCTCAGCTTTCTACTCTGCACATGAGAGTAATAAAGAACCAACCTCAGACTGCAGGGAAAATGAAATCAGTTGATACACACCACATGCTTAGAACAGAGTCTGGCGCACAGCACTCAATAAATGTTGGATTTTCCCCCTTCTGTTGGGCCTTAAGAGGCCTACATTCCCAAATACAGGCCCTCTAATCTCCCCTGGGATGCTGCTAGAGCCACCTTCCTGATGCTCCATTTCATTCAGAGTCCCTCCACTGCTCAACAACATTCCATGGCTCCCCAGTACAATGTCTGTAATCTGGTTGATCAAAATCCCCCATAACTGGGCTCCTGCCAGCCTCATCTCCCAGGAAGGAGAAAACAAAGGGATGGCAAAGCTGAAAAGAGTTTGAGGAGACAAACCTTCAGATGTCAATTGAAACGTCACTTTCTCCAGACCCCCTGAGACAGGTCAGCACCCCTGTTGTCCATTCTTGTAGCATCCTGACCTCCACAGCAGTACCAACCTCAGTTGTAATGTGATGATCATTTGTGCTGGGAATATACCACCCATCTCCCCCTCTACAGGTAAACTCCATGGGGGCAGAGACTGGTGCTAGGCATGTAGTCCCTTCTCGATAAGGATTTGTTAAATGAATGAAGAGATGGATGACCAGTCAACAACCGCCCAGGCCAGCTGGGCTGAGGACCCAGAGTTTTTCCTGACAGGCAAGTCCTGGTTCTTAACCACTGAGAGGGCTGCAGAGTTATCGAGACAGGAGAGTTGAGCCCTGGGCCAAGTATCACTGGACACTTGTCAAACCCTCAGCCAAAAATTGTATTGCAAACTTGATTTGGGTTCAAGTAACAGCAAGAGTTAATACTTCTCGGGTGAAGGCGGGTCCCTCGAGCTGTCGGAGATTGTCTGAGGTGAGATGTTGAATTGGAGGGGGGTTGAAAAGGAGGAAGAGATGGGAGGATGCTAGCAGCCCAGGTTTCTGTGCACTCAGCAAGCATCCAGGCCCTGGGCTTTCATCCAAGCTGGGAAGGGGTAACAGCGCTAAGTGGAGCCTGGGTAGGATAAGGAATGAGGAAGCCTCAACTCTGAGACCAGGGGAGGGGACTGTCCTGGTGAGGGGTCGATAAGGCCCACCGCTCCCCCGTGAGCCATGGAGACCCCACCCGCCCAGCTCCTCCTGCTGGAAGAGACAGTTTGCCTCTGGCAGTGGAGGGGGGGTGGGGGGGGACCACCCCGGATGCCTGGGGGGGCTGGGAGAGCCGGCAAGGTTGTTCCGGCCCATTTCTCCAGGATGGGGCTGGGAGAAGCTTGGAGCCCCCTTGCCTGCAGTTCCCCAGCTCTCAGGTGGTGCCTGACAGCATGTCGCTTGATTCTGGGAAAGCTTCCATTTTCCAGGGGGTAGAACAGAGGCCCAGAGAGGGTTAGCAGCTGCTCAGAGCCACACAGCAAGTCCTGAGCAGGCAAGCTTCCCAGTTCCCAGAGAACCCTCTCACCTGTGCTACACATGGCGTGCGCACGCACACACATACACACACACAGGTTTTCTATTACCTTGCCCTTGCCCATCTCCCCAGCCGCATGGCCCACCTCTTCCCCTCCTTCAACTCTGACCCCATCGTGCAGTTTCAAATCCTGGCACCTTTGCCTGAGCTGCCCCTTCTGCCAGTAATGGTCTCTCTCACCGCCCTGTGCCCAGCCACCTGGTAACCTGGTCATCTTTCAAAACCTAGCTCAATTGTCCCTTCCTTCAGTCAGCCTTCCAGGATTGTCCCTTCTCTTCCCACCTACCTGGGAAAGTTGATTACTCCTTCTGCCAGGTGGGTCTGTACTTGGCCAACACATCCATCCTTTCTCAAATCACACTGCTTTTTCATTCTGCCATGTGCACACCTGTCTCAGCCTCTGGACTTCTGTTGCTCCAGTTCCTGACACTAGACCTGACCCTTACTGGAAATGTTTGATGGATTGAGGTAGCCCCCATGCCTGCCCATCCCTCCCCAAAGCCAGCTGTTACGTGAGCTACTAGAAACAGATCAGATACACCAAAGCCACGGCATATTAGGGCAGTTCAGGAACACAGCCTTTTATTTATTTATTTTTAATTGAAGTATAGTTGATGTACAATGTTGTAGGAACACAACCTTTTGAGGTCAGAAAGATCTGGGTTTGAATCCCATCTCTGCTACTTCCTTGCTGTGTGACCTTGGGTAAGGCACTTGCCCTCTCTGGGCTTCCCGTGTCCTTTCTGTAAAATGGAGAACATAATCTCCACCTCATAGGGCTGGTTGGGAGAATTCTCCGGGGTGATACATGTCGTATATATGGCATGGGGCTCAGAGCAAGTGCTTAATACATAGTGTTGCCATAACTCTGTGAGTTATTTCTGGAAGCCCATTTCCCCCCATCCTCCCTCCTTGCTCTGGCCTTGCATCATTCACCAAAGACCCTGTTCTTTTTTTTTTTTTTTCCCTAAAGGAACATTTATTTATTTTTTCTGCTGCGTTGGGTCTTCGTTGCTGCCCGGGCTTTCTCTAGTTGCGGCGAGCAGGGGCTACTCTTCATTGCAGTGTGTGGGCTTCTCATTGTGGTGGCTTCTCGTTGCGGAGAACGGGCTCTAGGTGCGTGGGCTTCAGTAGTTGTGGCACGTGGGCTCAGTAGTTGTGGCTCACGGGCTCTAGAGCGCAGGCTCAGTGGCCATGGCTCACGGGCTTAGTTGCTTCGCGGCATGTGGGATCTTCCCAGACCAGGGCTCGAACCTGTGTCCCCTGCATTGGCAGGCGAATTCTTAACCACTGCGCCACCAGGGAAGTCCCTCTTGCTGTGTTCTTAACAGGGAAGCAGTAAAGCCACACTGGGTCTGCCACTGCCTGGCTGTGTGATCTTGAGGAAGTGACTTCACCTCTCTGAGTCTCAGGTTCCTCCTCTGTTACATAGGGATGGTAACAGCGCCTGCCTGGGAGGGTATCCTGAGATTCAAAGGAGTTAGTGCTTGTGAAGGACCTAGATTAGCACCTGGCACCTACTGAGCACTGGCTGGTAAAGACTCAAGCTCACCATCGTCTTCCGCCACTTCCACGTGTTTCTCCTCCCATTGCCCACCTCCTCCTCCTGCCTCACCCACAATCTACAGCCAATGACTTGGCCTCTTTTCCCTTCACTGTTAGGAAAACCCAAGGCCTCCGAGATGGCTGGACAAGATCCTTCATGTCCTTAGACCTGCCTCCGTCCTCAAGCACTTCCACGGCCACTGATATCTGGCTTTTTCTTTAGAGAACCCTCTTCTTCCAGAAGAATCTGGATCCCCAAAATATAAGGCACATGAAAATGGACGTGCTTGGCTAGAGGGGTCAGGGGACAGGGAGCCACACCCCTCAGTTCCCTGGTTGTCCCCAGGCTCCATCTGAGCACAGCCCCAAACTTCCATTTCATCCATTGACCCTGCCCCCTCCCACCTTGGGTGGGGGGACTTCTTCATTTTTCATCTTGATATAATGTTTCATTTTTCAAATTGAAGTATAGTTGATTTAGAATGTGTTAGTTTCAGGTATATAGCAAAGTGATTCAGTTATACATATATATATATTCTTTTTCAGATTCTTTTCCATTATAGGTTATTACAAGATATTGAATATAGTTCCCTGTGCTATACAGTAGGTCCTTGTTATTTATCTATTTTATATATAGTTGTTTGTTCCTGTTAATCCCAAACTCCTAATTTATCCCTACCTGCCCTTTCCCCTTTGGTAACCGTACATTTGTTTTCTATGTCTATGAATCTATTTCTGTTTTATAAATAAGTTCATTTGTATCATTTTTTTAGATGCCATGTATAAGTGATATGGTATGATATTTATCTTTCTCTGTTGACTTACTTCACTTAGCATGATAATCTCTAGGTCCATCCATGTTGTTGCAAATGGCATTATTTCATTCTTTTTTATGGCTGAGTAATATTCCATTGTGTATACGACATCTTCTTTATGCATTCATCTATCAATGGACATTTAGGTTGCTTCCATGTCTTGGCTACTGTAAATAGTGCTGCAGTGAACATTGGGGCGCATGTGTCTTTTCAGACTAAGGTTTGTGTCTTTTCCAGATATGTGCCATCATTCTGATATCCTCTTAAACCTGCAGAAAAGTAGCAACAGTAGTGCAAGGAACTCCCTTATACCTCCACCTAGATTCTCCAATTATTTATATTTTTCCCCATTTGCTTTACCTTTCTCTCCCTCCCTCTCCCTCCCTCTCTCTCTCTCTGTGCACATCTTTTCGTGAACCACTCCCATTTTGCTTATGGGAAAACTGAGACCCAAGGAGTTGCTTCCGGCCCCTACCTCCATGGTCCCACATTAGAGGCCCAGAACCTTGAGATCTACAAACCTGTCAAGGGCCTACAGAGATATTTGAAACCTGAACTCACTAGCACATCGACCCCAGAACACCAAAAGGCAACTGCAAACTCAAAATTAATACATGTCTGATTAAATGTCTACAACATGTTAGTGAGTCACCTGCTATCCAACGGCACTTGGGTTTAGAAATAGAAAAGCACAGATCACAAGGACACGAAAAATTATTCTTCATAAACCCCGTATATGTGAATTACTTTAACACCTTTTCAGATACTTTTAGCAAAAATGCATATGTGTAATGGGATCCGTAGCGACATTTCGAGGTTTGCCCTGGTATGGGGTGCGGTCCCTGTAACGTCAGAGGTCCCGGAACCTTCAGAGGCCTTAAAACAAGCTCTCTTGGTCCACAGTCCCTTGAGTCTCACTCAAATTGGGCGTAAGATGAAGATTTTTCCATGTATTTTTACAAAGAGGCTGTGTGTACCTTTTTATGTGGGTCATAAAAAAAATTTTTGTTAATTTAAAAACATGGAGCAACACGAGAAATTCGTCATAGCAACGGGGCTGCCTCTCCTATTTTTAAAAAGTGAGCTGTTCCCTCCTCCTCTTAGTACAGAAAGTTTATTTTCCTCCTGGGGCCTCTGAGTCAGAGGCAAGCCCAGAACTCAGTCTGCTGCCTCTGAGGATGGGCTGGGGGTCCTGCTGACCCTCAGGAGCCCCAGCCTCAGGTTCCCTTCAACTGGCATGTCCTCCAGGCGCCCAGATGCCCCTGACATTCCTGGCCAGCACCCGGGCTTCCCTCCCTGTGTTCATCCACAAACTCCCACCTAGGAATACGTCTTCAGAACAGCCCACCTTGTAGGAGCACAGCTGGATGACTTGAGCTGGTTCTGTAAATATCAAAATACTTCCTGGCCAGCTGGGAAACCCCAGCTACACAGGACCCTCTCCTAGGACCACCCTCTGATCCAAGAACTAAAGGGGTAACAACAGGCAAGCGGCGGGCCCAGAATCTTGACTCAGGGCTGCCTTCTAATTGGTCAGAGCCCACGTCCTCTCAGATGAGAGAGCAGATAACCCCGTAGCCTAAGGACTTTGAGACAGCAGCTGAAGGAGGTTGAGAGCACAGTGTGAGTTTGAATCCTGCCCTACCACTGATGAGCTGTGTGACCTAAGGCAAGTGGCTTAACCTCTCTGTGCCTCAGTTCCCTCTCACGGGTAATGATAGTGACAGTGAGTTGCGGTGGGGATGACTCATGTTAACCCAAATAAGGTACTTAGCATAGCACCTGGCACAGAGCAGACTCTGAATAAATGTTTACTATTATTATCATCAACATCATCATCATCTCCTACCTCCTATCCTTCATATCCTTTTGTGACCATCTCTTAGGAACAAAGCAATAAAATCAGAATCTAGCTCCATCAATTACCAGCCGAGTGACCTTGGGCAACTTGCAACACTAATTTCTCATCTGTAAGATAGGGATAATAATAGCCCATGATATATTATATTATTATAATATAATAAGACATACTCGTATCTTGGCTTACGATGAGTGTTCCTAAACACTGGCTGTTATTATTATCAGGGGTCAGAAAACTATTACCCATAAGCCAACTATGTAAATAAACATATTTTGTTTTTGTTTATTTACAAAAACACTGTCTGTTTTTGTAAATAAACATTCATTGGAACACAGCCACACCCATTCACTTATGGATCATCTCTGTCTGCTTTGATGCTATAACCACAGGGCTGAGCAGTTGCAGCGAGAGACCGAATGGCTCACAAAGCTGCAGTATTTACCGTCTTGCCCTTTGACAGAAAGTTTGCCTGATTTGTATCGTTCATACCTTCTTTCACAGCAATAATTACAGTACATATACATTGTGTCTCCCTCAGGGGACGATACATGTTAAGATTTGCTTTCCAGGGATCACATAGCAACCCACGGTTGGGTTCCAGTGGTCCAAAAACCCCATCAAGTTATTCGCAGTAGTCACGTATGGAGAGAGGGTCCCCTAGCTTTCATTGGCTACTCAAAGCCTGTGACCCATGAGGACACAATCACAGGATCGTGAGCACTGGAGGAGCTGGCCTGGGTCGAAACCAACACCCTCCTTTATTTTCCCGGGGTTGCCTGTTCTCGTTCCTGCTCCAGGGCACCAAGACATCGAGGCTTCATTACTAAGGTTTCTCTCTGGGCTGCTTTATTGCCTGTTCTGAAGCAACTGGCTGCCCCCGGTTCAGAACCCTTCGTGTTCCTTTTGTGTGATGTTGGGGTGAAAGAAAGGGCGGCCCAGGAGCTCATTTGGAATTTGACAGAGAAAGCCTGTGAATTATTCCCCCGAGAAAGATGTCTTCCTGTGTCTGACTGGATTCGCTCCTTTGGAGGCAGACGGGAGAACCTGCCATTCCTCATTGGTTTCACGGGATTTTGGTGACGTGCTGTGGAAAACCGCACACAAAGTAATTTGTGGACCTCCCAGATCTGGAGGATCTTGGTGGCCACGCTCCTTGGCTTTGTTTCATGCCCACAGATGTAACGCACTGGATTTGGTTTCCACTATTTGAGGCGTGTTGGTTCCCAAAACCCTAACTGGGCTCTGATGTCCATCTAAGACACCAGGCTGGACTCAGCAACCCGCAGCCCCTGCCTTGACTGGAGGTCATCATACCTGGTGCACCCTGACACCACCGCCACCTGCATGTCCCCTCTTCAGCTCTGTCACCCTTGTTTCTTCCTGACACGCTGTCAGTGAGAGCCAGAGGACAAACAGCCTGCTGGCAAATGTCCCCAGGGTAGCCCAGGTCAAGTAAGGACAGGAGTTCCTCCCACAGACTGCAGGCTGCATGAGGGCTGGGACCGTGTCTGTCCAACTTTCTGCTAAAGCTGGAGCATCTCGAACGACCCCAGCAGAGAACATAGGAACCGATGTTCAGATGGCAAAGTCTACAAATCCGGCAGTATGAGGAAGGAAATCCTTGATCCGGAGTCAAGCTTCAGGCTGTTACATAATTATAATAACACAAATATGACACGGCATCTTTTTTTTCTCACTTACTGGAATATAACAATGACTCTGAACTTGGGATCCATGGCCCCCCTAGGAAATCCACTGGTGGTCTCTCAGGTGGGCATAAACACATAAAATCACGTGTGTGGGGGCACAGATTTTTCGGGGGGGGGTGTGCTTGTCCAGCATTTTCATCAGATTTTCAAAAGAGTTCCAAATATGTAAATAAACATATTTGGAACCTGAAATGGTTGTCAATATGAGATCGTAAATCTGATGCGTAGCTCCGTCCCTACTGTCTTGTACCGTCGCCAGTGCATGACAGGTGCTCGAGACGTTTGCTGAATGAATCATTCACTGAATGACCGTTTCAAACCACACGTTGCCAAACTGTCTGATAATCTGATTTTTCCAATTTTCCAATCTGGAATTTGGGAATCACTGGAATGGATTCTTTTTCTGTCCCAGGAAGGGAGAGGTACATTAATGATGCAAAGAAGAATGAGCATCGAGTGACATTGAAGGGTGCCCACTGCTGGCCAGCAAAGTGTTCTCAGGGCTGCCATTTCCTGCTCCAAGCACTGAAGCAGTTCCCCAAGGCACTTTGCAAAGAAGATGCTTTCTCATCCCAGACGGTTGTCTGCATGCAAAAGTAATGAAACTTCATCTCTTAGAAGACAGTCCAGGATCTAATTAGCCATCTCTTCTACCTAGACTTGCCTCTGATCAACCCCAAAATTTTTCCCCCACGCCAGCTAGAAAATACACATCTTAAAATTCAGTGAATTCGGTAAAGAAGTCTTCCTTTGTAAACAATAGTACCAGAGGCTGCATTGACTAGGCACTCGTATGCATTATAGGGATGGGTGGTGGGCAGAGGAAGGTACACGGGACCATTACTTTTTTGGGAAGCAATCTTGTAAGAGGCGTCAAAGCATTCACAATCTTAGGCAGAGTAGTTGCCCTTCCAGGACTTTGTCCTAAGAAGAGCATCAGAATTGTGACAAAGATTTCTTCACAGAGACAGACAGCTTAACATGATTAAGAACAGCAAAGAAACTGAAAACAACGCAAGTCTTCAGCAGCAGGTGTTAAACAAATTGTAGCATATTAATATGAAACATTAAATCAAGTAAAGTCATGTCTTGAAAATACTCTTGAAACTTCATAAAAATTTAAAAAGTTTTGTTCTTCAAAGGATATCATCGAGAAAGTGAAGACAACCCACAGAATGGAAGAAAATATTTGCAAGTCATACCTGATAAGGGACTTGTATCTAGAATATTAAAAGAGATTTTATAACTCAATATAAAAAGACAAATAACCCAATAACCCAAATTAAAGATGGGCAAGTGATTTAAATAGACACGTCTCCAAAGAAGATATACAAATGGCTAAGAAGCACACGAAAAGATGCTCAATATTGTTAGTCATTAGGGAAACGCAAATCAAAACCACAGTGAGATACCATTTCACACCCACTAGGATGACTGTAATAACAAGTGTTGCAGAGGATGTGGAGAAAAAGGAACCTTCACACACTGCTGATGGGAACATAAAATGATGCAACTACTTTGGGAAAATAGTCTAGCAGTTCCTAAAAAGGAGAAACAGAGTTAACCATAGAACCCAGCAATTCCACTCCTAGCGATACACCCAAGAGAAATGAAAATGTATGTCCACACAAAAACGTAGACACAGATGTTCATAGCAGCACTATTCATAATAGCCGAAAAGTAGAACAAACAAAATATGGTCTCTCCATACAATGGACTATTGTTTAACCGTAAAAAGGAAATGAAGTACCGATAACGGCTACAATGAGGATGAACGTTGAAGGTATTAGGCTGAGTGAAAGAAGCCAGACACGAAGAGCCGCACAGCGTAGGATTCCATCGATATGAAATATCAAGAAAAGGCAAATCTAGAGACAGAAAGTGGATGAGTGGTTGTCAGGGGTTGGAGGAGAACCGAGAATGACAGCAAATGCATACAATGTTTCTTTTTGAGGTAATGAACACGTTCTAGAATCGCCTCTGGTGATAGTTGAACCAAAATAGTATGTTTTGTGAACATACTAAAAACCAGTGAAATAAGCACTTGGGGCGAACTGTATGTGAATTATATCTCAACAGAGCTATTTTATTTGTATTATTACACAATGAATATCACTTATTAAGTGTATGACATATAAATGTATATTGATAATATAAATATATATAAGTATAGGTTAAGTATATATATGTAATGTGTAAATATATATTAAGTAAATGATGCTTGGTGAATATTATATAAAAACACTGTCTTGGAATAGCAGACTGATAACTTCTCAGACCAGCCCATCAAATGGTAAAGAAGAATGAATGCACAGCTCTGAGGGTCTGGGGTAGAGCTTTAAGCCCCTGGAACATTTTTCTCGGAAGCTTCATATTTTAGTTACAAAATTCCAGCACATTTTGCCTTCCACTTCAAAATATGGCCATGTTAATTTTAATATAAAAAATTATTTTCTCCAAATCCATGATAAAAGCGGATATAAAGCTCTGTGTACAGGATGGGAGTACACGAGGGGGTGGGGGAAACGGAAATGCGTAGGTCTGGAGAGAAAAAAGACTAGAAGGAAATATGCCAACGTATTAGCAGTGGTTATCTCCAGGTTGTGGAATTGCAATCTTTTAAAGCTTCCTGACACCTTTTTTCCTTTTCCATATTCACAATGGATGTTGCATAATATTAAAGAATAGACATTTTTTTTTTATTCCAACAGATGACACCCGGGAGGGAAGACATCAGGCAATGTTTTTCTGGGGATGCTTGGCCTGGCCCTCCCTCTGGTGGGAGCACACTCACACCCCTGGGATCAGAGCTGGGCCGAGTGGAATAACACGTGCCCTCATGGAGGCTCCCAGCATCCCTTGCTTTCTGCAGATGCTGGCGGAGACTGTGGACTTCTTTCCAGAGGAGAGATGAGACCAGAAGCTTTGCAGAGTTCTGGGAATAAAGACAAGCAAGATCATCGTTATGTGACAACAGCTGGAGGAGGTAAATAAGGACTGGACCAGATGTCAGGGACAGAGCTCTGAACTGGGTGGACACCAGGAGACAGATGTGAGTTCGAGCTCTTGCTTTGCTTCCAACAGGCTGGATGACCTTAGTCAAGCAAGTCACCATCTCTCTCCAGGCCTCAGTTTCCCCCTCTTTAAAATGAGGCCACTGGGTCCTACTTCTGATGGTTTGTGATTCTATGGTCTCACATCTGCCATCTTTCTTTCTACCATCCATGTAACAAACAACTGGAAGCTCTTCTTACTGACAGCCCAGTACAGCCCCTGCCCCAGGAATCTCAAGGGCCATTCTGCCCCCAAAGGCAGTCTCTAAATTGAGTGACACTTTTCAATTCACCTAATTGAAGAAGACTTTCCAAAGAAGGCGATGTGAGCAAATGGCATCCCCACCCTCTGCACCCCTGAACCTGGTTAAGCGTGAGGATATTTCTTGAGCATCAGCCAGCACTGGTTCTGTGCCATTGAGTAAGACACACACTGTGCTGTTTGCTCGGAGCATATAGGATCAACCCTAACTACCAATAACAGACCCTGTCTCCTGCTCCAGAGGGAGATTCATGTCCAATACTTTTTTTATAAGCTTGCACATCAACACTTGGAGGAATAATCCCATTATTCACATTGTACAGGTAGGAAAATTGAGGCCAGAGAAGTGAAGTGCTCTGCCCAAGGTCACAGGTCAAACAAATGGTAAAACCAAGGTTCCAACCCTGGTCAGTTATACTTCCAAGGTACCTGTGATTTATCAGTGGTTTTTCTTTTTTTTTCTTTTAATTGAAGTCTAGTTGATTTACAGTGTGTTAATTTCTGCTGTACAGCAAGTGATTCAGTTATACATATATATATTCTTTTTCATATTCTTTTCCGTTACGGTTTGTCATAGGATATTGAATGTAGTTCCCTGTGCTATACAGTAGGACTTTGTTGTTTATTCATCCTATATATACCAGTTTGCATCTGCTAATCCCAAACTCTCAATCCATCCCTCCTCCAACGCCTCTCCAAATTTAGCAACCACGAGTCTGTTTCCTATATCTGGCGGTGGTTCTTAACTTTACTGTTTAGGCAGAACAAAAGACCCCAAGACCCGCCTGATCTCGACCTTGGTAATGTCGTAAGAAAGACCTGGAGAAAAACAAAATCCGTTACAATAAACTTGACGCTGAAGCATCGGACTTGCTGTTGACTTTATAAGAGCAAGCTACGAGCTCATACAAATGAATTTACATGATAAAAAAAGTACCCGATAATATGAAAAAGGCACAAAATACATATGGAATCACAACATGAGGAAATTATTCTTTCCAATTCTCTTTCAGCCCTTCTAATGACACCTAGGAAAAAGTCTCCATCTGGTGCTAACAGGTCTTCAACATCTTCTCCAACACTTGCCAATTTCCCTCTATAACAAAGAAAGAGCAGGCTTCAGGCTCAGAGCCCACAGGCAACAGTATCCAGAGCTAACATTTAATGATACTGTTTTATTGTTTATGGGGGGCGGCGATATTTTATGGTTACCTCCTATTCGAGGAAAGTGGTAACTGGTTTTCTGTTTGCTGTGGTCATATAAATTTTCCTTTTGAGCTACATTTACTGATTTTTTAATGAATAACTTTACTCACATTTTTTAATGAGTAGATTTAAAGAAAAATATTAAATTCATGACACCAGAGAGGTGGTCTACAAGCAGGGCAAAAATAAAAAAGGTGGCGTTGGAACAATTGAGGCTCAAGAAACTCTGCCCCATGAAATTAAAAATAACCCAGCCATGTAATTTTATTGTCCTGAAAGTACATTGCAAGTTACCTAAATAGCACAAATTCACAGTAGCCCATCACGATTAAAGCAGATTTTTGAGGGCTTACGTATGCAGTTTCTGTAGCAACAGAGATATAACTGAATTATATTCAAACCACTAGACCTATGTGCCTGAAAGTCTAATTATTGGAAAATTATAGACCTAAGAAACACAGCTATGCCTCACCGCACACCACAGGTTTGACCGAATACCTCATGGTAATTGGATAAACCCCATCTACATAGAAGCCATGTGGAAAGGAAGAACCCTCCCCCCCCCAACTGTGGTGCCCTCAACCACCTGTGTATGTGGAATTACATTTATTCATTCACTCACTCATTCAGTCATTCAGCCATTCTTTGCAGTGTTTACGTAGCCCCTGTGATATGCACTGGAAAATACAAGGAAGGACTGCAGCGAGCCTCCAGTCCAGAAGGGGGCGCCAGACGTGAAGCCCAACTTCACATACCTGAGCGCCTGACTGCCGAGTGGGCTCTGAAAAGAGCATCATTGTTTGAAAACAAGTAACAAAGGAACTTGCCTACCCTGTGGGTAGTCAGGGAAGGCTTCCTGGAGGTAGTGACCATCAAGTTGCAACCTAAAGAAGGAATAGGCGTTAACTACGGGAGGTGGGAGAAGAGAGGGATAAAAGGGCAGGTGTGTCCATGTACGTGGATGAGCTTTCAGGTCCCACGTGCCCCTCCCAAAGTGAGCATCTCACCCTGGTGCCATCACCCAAGCGTGATCCTTGGATTCAAAGATACGTATTTCATGTCTTGAGCCTAAATGCAAGCCAGCAAGTGTATCTGTCCTTCAGTGGGGGAAACGGCTATCCAATCCCAACACTGGGGAAAAACTGAGAGATGGTGCGTGGGTCTCCAACACCAGCCTCCCTGTGGGATTTGAAAGAGTGATTCTGACCACTCAGAACTGTTATCGTAGGCAACAACATGGTGGATCTCAGCCAGGAACTCTGGGAAGTTTTCAAGTCTGCAAGCCCAGGCCACGCTCAGGCACAAGCAAGCCGTGCCCAGGCTATTAAGTTAGACTCCCTGGGGGTGGGGTCTGGTGACCAGTAAAGTGTAAAGCTCCCCAGAGGAGTCCAACTTGTGGCCCAGGCTCAGAACCACATAGGGAACCTAGCCTTATGGAGGATTCAAATCTAGAAAGACGTACTGAGCGCCTACCACACACCAGGCGCTGGGCAGGGGGCAGGATGGAGGGTGGTGGATGGTGAGAATCAAATCCCCTGTCATTTAAGAATCACTACGGGGACTTCCCTGGTGGCACAGTGGTTAAGAATCCGCCTGCCAATGCAGGGGACACGGTTTCAAGCCCTGGTCTGGGAAGATCCCACATGCCGCGGAGCAACTAAGCCCGTACACCACAACTACTGAGCCTGCGTGCCACAACTACTGAAGCCCACGCACCTAGAGCCCATGCTTCGCAGCAAGGGAAGCCACCGCAATGAGAAGTCCATTCACCGCAGTGAAGAGTAGCCCCTGCTCGCTGCAACTAGAGAAAGCCCACGTGCAGCAACGAAGACCCAGTGCAGCCAATAAATAAATTTTTTTTTTTTTTTTTTTTTTTGCTGTACGCGGGCCTCTCACTGTTATGGCCTCTCCCCGTTGCGGAGCACAGGCTCCGGACGTGCAGGCTCAGCGGCCATGGCTCACGGGACCAGCCGCTCCGCGGCATGTGGGATCTTCCCAAACCAGGGCACGAACCGGTGTCCGCTGCATCGGCAGGCGGGCTCTGAACCACTGCGCCACCAGGGAAGCCCAATAAATAAATTTTTAAAAAAAGAATCACTACGGAAGCACGGAGCCTAGGTAAAGATGAAAAGTGCTCTGGTCACACGAATTGCCTGGCGGATCTTGTTAAACTGCAGATTCTGATTCAGCACGTCTGGGTTGGGGCCCAAGAGTCTGCATTTCTAAAGAGCTCTCGTTTCACTGCAGGAGTGTGGCGAGGCTCTGAGGGAACCTCTCAGATCTCAGCTTCTCCCCACCGTCTCTCCACCACTCTGATGGCCCTGAGCATTGCCCGGAGGCGATCACAAACTGTAGGGAAACAACAAAATGCACCCTCGCCACCTGCCAGGTGTGGACACGTGTCCCTCAGACTCCAAAGGTCCGGTGACCACCTCCAGCTGTCACCCACACACGTCCCCAGAGCGTGGGGGCAGATCTCAGGAAGGAAGAGAAGGGGAGGGGGTGGAGACGGGGTCGATGGCTGTCATAAAGGGTAAACCATCTGCACGGCAGCAGCCCCCCACTGCCTGTGGAGTCCCCCATCTGGGGCCAGAACAAAGGCAGAGAAATTCAGGAGGCTTCAGAGAGCAAAACAGCCTCAGACGGACTTTCCTGGTGGCGCAATAGTGAAGAATCCGCCTGCCAATGCAGGGGACACGGGTTCGAGCCCTGGTCCGCGAAGATCTCACATGACGCAGAGCAACTAAGCCCGTGCGCCATAACTACTGAGCCTGCGCTCTAGAGCCTGTGAACCTCAACTACTGAGCCCGCGTGCAACAACTACTGAGCCCGTGAGCCACAACTACTGAAGCCCGCGTGCCTAGAGCCCGTGCTCCGCAACAAGAGAAGCCATTGCAATGAGAAGCACGTGCACCACAACGAAGAGTAGCCCCCGCTCGCCGCGACTAGAGAAAGCCCACGCGCAGCAACGAAGACCCAACGCAGCCATAAATAAATAAATTTATTTTTTAAAAAAACCAGCCTTGGAGGCTCTCCTGCTGCGAGCCCTCGTTTCTAATTAATCACCCGTCCTTGGCAAATCAATTGTACCTGTTTCACAAGCAGTACTCCAAGGGCGAGAGGTGGGGTGGGAGCCGGAGCAGAGGTCATTGGTAGTGAATTCGTGGGGAGGGAACAGTGGGGTCAGCCCTGACCCATTCAGCAGGGCCAGAAAGGAATGGATCAGGGGACAGGAATGCTTGCAGAGGCCAGGCTGGTCATAGGACTCAGTGGGCTGGAGGGGTGGGGGCGTGGGGGGTTAGTAGAGACCGCCCTGGGGACTAGGGCCAAGTGGACACTGTACCACCCAGTAGGGTGGCAGCTACTCAGTTCCACTGCCAAGCAGAAATGTAGACCCATTTCTGCATTTCTGGAAGATGTGCTAGGGCTTCCTTTTTGTTTTTGAAAATATGTTTTCTTTAAAGGTGAGATCTCCTGGCTTCTAGAAGTTGGCTCAAATTGTTTTCAAACATCCTGCCACCCATCCAAATACGTCTTGGAGCCACGTACGGAGTGCAGACTGCCAATGTGTAACCTCTGAGAGAGTGGACTGTAGGAATGACGTGGGAAATCAAATGGCCTGTGGGTGTGGACGTCCTCATGGGGCTCAGAGCAGGAGAACGTGGGTGGACGACTTCCAAAACACAAGGGAAGTGCCCGGAAGGCCTCCAGAAATCACTGGGAGAGACAATGAGGGGAGAGTGAGGTCCTGCAAGTAGGGACCGAATGCCCTTGTACTTTGAGAGTTATGGTCCCTGCAACCCCGTTTGCATTGCTCCATGTACGTCTTAGCAACAGTACTTACTGAGCACATACTGTGTGCTGACACCATGCCAAGTGCTTTATGTGTATTTACTCATTTAATCCTCACAACCTCCCTGTGAGGTGGGTATGACTATTAGCCCCACTTTACAGATAAGGAAACTGAGGTTCCGTTAAGTGACTTACCCAAGTCACACAGCTAGCAAGTGGTAGAGCCGGGATTCAGACCCGGGCAGTCTGGTTCTAGAATCCATTCTCTTAACTATAGGCAGCCCTGCCTATCCTAAGTCCCAAAGAGCCTTGGGCAGAGCGCAGCACACAGTAAGTGCTCAGAAAATGTCTGTTTCATTGAACAGAGCCTCTGGGAATTAGACGTACTAGAATCCAATGCTATTATTTCGACCGATTTTGTGTTCCTATTTTAAGAACTGGTTTGTGGTTTCTGCTGGGACGGGGTCCTTGCCCAGGTGATGGTATGAAGTCACCCAGGCACGGTCTGTAAAGACAAGGAATACCCGTCCTCCCCTCCAACTGTCCACCCCTGACTCTGCAGCCTCTTGCTTCTAGTCTGTCTCCAGCCTGGCCACCCTACTGCAGCTCTCAGGCTCTGCCTCCCTCCTGGGCTACGACTTCAACTTCCAGATCGATTTCAGACGTAACCCTAGAAGTCCGTCTTAGCACTGGAGCCTTCCGAGTCACTTTTCTGGCCGTGGCATTTATCTAAAAGAGGAGGAGGGGGTCATCGGCACAAGGCTAAGCATTGTGGGGGCTGTTGAAGCCTTTTAAAAGTTCCCTTTGGGACATTTAAAACCCTCAGATGGAAATTTTCACTGTCTGGAAGGCAAAGTGTCCACCCGTGGGAATTCCAGTTCCCCACCTGCTGCTCATCACCGTACGGGAAACGCACAAAATAGGACAGGCTGCGCAGCAATGCAGCTGCTGTTGAAGAAATTGGCCACTGAGCCCAAATGCAGGCTTTCCTTTTTAATTGAAGTGTAGTTGATTTACAATGTTGTGTTAATTACTGCTGTACAGCAAAGTGATTCAGTTATACATATGTGTGTGTGTATATATATATTCTTTTCCATTATGATTTACCATAGGATATGGAATATAGTTTCCTGTGCTATATGGTAGGACCTTGGTGTTTACCCATCCTATATATAAAAGATTAACATTTGCTAATCCCAACCTCCCACTCCAGCCCTCCCCCAACTCCCACCCCCTTGGTAACCACCAGTCTGTTCTCTATGTCTGTGATTCTGTTTCATAGATAGGTTCATTTGTGTCATATCTTTTATTTATTTAGTTAGTTAGTTATTTTGCAGTACGTGGGCAGGCCTCTCACTATTGTGGCCTCTCCCGTTGCGGAGCACAGGCTCCGGATGCGCAGGCTCCAGATGCGCAGGCTCAGCGGCCATGGCTCACGGGCCCAGCCGCTCTGCGGCATGTGGGATCCTCCCAGACCAGGGCACAAACCCGTGTCCCCTGCATCGGCAGGCGGACTCTCAACCACTGCGCCACCAGGGAAGCCCCGTATCTTTTATTTTATTTCATTTTTTTGACTGCACTGTGCAGCTTGCGGGATCTTAGTTCCCCAGCGAGGGATCGAAGCCAGGCCCCTGGCAGTGAAAGCACCAAGGCCTAATCACTGGACCACCAGGAAATTCCCTGTGTCGTATTTTAGATTCCACATATAAGTGATATCATTTGGTATTTGTCTTTCTCTTTCTGACTTACTTCACTTAGTGTGATGATCTCTAGTTGCATCCTTGTTGCTGCAAATGTCACTCTTTTTTATGGCTGAGTGGTATTCCATTGCATATATGTACCACATCTTCTTTATCCATTCACCTGTTGATGGACACTTACGTTGTTTCCATGTCTTGGCTATTGTGAACAGTGCTGCTATGAACATAGGGGTGCATGTATCTTTTTGAATTAGAGTTTTGTCTGGATATATGCCAAGGAATGAGATTGCTGGATCATATGGTAATTCTGTTTTTAGTTTTCTGGGCTGAAGTTTTTCCACAGTGGCTACACCAACTTACCTTCCCACCAACAGTGTAGGAGGGTTCCCTTTTCGCCACACCCTCTCCAGCACCAAATGCAGGCTTTTAAATCACATGGTTCTAGTTCCAGATCTGCTGATAAACGTTCATTCACTTATTCACTCACTCATTCATTCATTCAACAAATATTTATGGCACGTGCTGTATTCTAAGCACTGAGGTGGTTGCTAAGGAAGCTGTGCAAAACCGACGGGTCTTGGTGAAATTTACAGTCAGGAGGTCAGATGTCTTCTCTAAACATCAGCTTCTTTTTCTGTAAGGTCGGGGTGCTGATGAAGATGTAAGTTCCCCTCAAAAGTCCTTTTCCTCCACGGTGCAGCTAATCCCTACCTCTAGGAGAAGAGTATCCTCGTGCCACAAAAGGAGCACTGGAAAAAGAGTCGGGACGCAGCCTTCTGGCTCAATGCTCCTGCTTAGGTCACTTCCCCACCCTGGCCCTCAGTTACTTCATCAGTAAAATGAGAGGGCTGGACTGTGTGATTTTTAAGAGCTTGTCTTTCTTTAACCATCTGTGATTCTCCGATTCAAATATTCGTGATTCTAGCATGAGACTAGCCTGTGACTCCAGGAATGGACCTTCTCCTGTTCTGGGAGCAAATCTCCTCCTTATGGGATGCCTTTCATCATGACGGCGGCAGAAAGGGACTCATGAAGTGAGCATGAAGGGCCGTGGGGCGCCTCCTAGGAGCTGCTCTCCCAGGATCCCCAGAATCACTAAATTTATCTTCCCCGTCATGCTCTTATTCTCTGAAAATTTAATGGCACAACCATAAGCTGCCTGAAGACCATAGCTGACCCATCACCAATAAATCAGAAACTCCCGGTGATGCTTTTGAATAAATGATAGCCCCTCTGATCAGTGGGCAGGCGAGCGGGGGCTGTTTAACGTACCTTGGGAGAGAGCTCAACCCGCACTCTGCTGGGGTGGGAGGCTAACGTACCTTGGGAGGCTCAACCCGCGCTCAGGGAGTGTGGTGAGCAGATCGAGAGGCCCCTGGAGTCATCCCTGGGTATTTGGACGGAACCAGGCCCAAGCTCTCTCAGTCACGGCTGGCTCTACCTTGCCTGAAGAAAAACATCCCGCAGAGAGAGGGAAAAAATGTCCCAGGGTGTATGGTCGGGCCACTCAAGGGGGCTGTTCTCTTGCTCTCTGTACGTCCCCTGCTGGACCAGCCCCTGCTTCACCTGCACCTGCTCACGTGACCGTACCTGCCCCCCCCCCACCCCCCCGCAAGTGATTGTCCTAATCCTTAGCCCAGAGCGGCTCCATCTGCTAGTTTATTAAAGGGAAACACCTGGCCTCGTGATGGTCATTAACCTGAGGGCCGGGAGGGGCGTGTCCAAGCTGCTGGTTTCCCGGGTAACTGATGAGCCCACGTGATGGCGGTTCCCCATATAAGTGGCAGCCTCCCTCCCCCCCCCACGCCGTGGTGAAAAGAGTGCCGCCATGTTCTGCTCGCTGTTTGCTGCGCACGGTGGGGTGTCGCTCCAAGACCTTGCTTCAGACGTGTAAGACCCCCGTCCAACAAACCACTGACGTCTCTGTCACTGTCTCCAGGCTCTTTCTTCGGTTTCGAGACTGGGCCAAGGCTCGCGGGCCCACGGGGTGCAGCCCAACATGGGATTGTGGAAAGAGACATCAACTTAGAAACCTCAATTACAATCCCAGCTCCTCTCAAAATCCCCTGCTTGGCCAGTTTGTTCATCTAGAAACTGGGGGTCCCAGGAAACAAAGACGTGTGCTCCTTTTGACCTTGCACGTCTCAGTGGTAACCACGACGGGCGCCATTTTACACAGAGGAGGAAATAGAGGCTCAGAAGGATGAAGTCTCAAAGCAAATCGGGATCCGGCAAATGCCCGAGCCCCCGACGCCATGCACTGTCTCCCACCATGGGAGGCCTGGGAACTCTTTGACTGTTTTTTCACTTTTGGGGGCTGAAGCCCCTGGGAAGTCCCAGCTGCACAGCCCACGCTGGGGCCTCTGGGGGCCGGTTGCCGTGGGCTGCTGTGATGCACACCATCTTCCTACACGGCCCCGCCTCTGCGTCCCTCCCACTGTGGCAACTCCGAGAACCAGGCAGATGGGCAGCCGTGGATCCAGATCCTTTGGAGTCGGTTCCTGGTGGGTGGTGCGTCCAAGGACATCCCACGCCCTGCCACGGGCTGTCTGGAAATTGCAGCGGACCCTGGATCATGGGAAGCAGCTCCGCTTGGAAACAGGTGAGGAAATGCAGTTAGCCGTTGTTTATACTCAGCCCTTCACTGATGCGGTCTCTGAATGCTTCTAAGTACATCGGGTTCCCAACGGCTCTGTCCCGGAACTCGGCAGCCCCACGTCCTAGGGAGACCCACGCGGCCGCCTCTGTGCTTTTCGCTACATTCTTCCCACTGGAAACTCCAGGTCTGGAGCCCAGGGTCTCCTTCGCGCCTCCCCCTACAACCACAAGGAAACACTCGTTACCCCCTTAGAGTTGAAAAGGTGATCCAACGCAATGGTTTTTAAGACACCTAAGACTTTCTTCAAATGAAGTCTTACTCAAAATCCCAACACAAAATGGATAAAAGGAGAAAAAAGAGATGACAATGCAGGTCCCCGCCTACATGGCTGCCTCTTGCCTCCCAAGGGAGTCCCCGGGCCCTTCCACAGAACCCCGGACCCCAAGGAACCCAGTTGGCAAAGTTTTGGTCAGGCTCAGGGATAATGCCTGGCTCAGGGTTACCCAGGAAGGTTAGTGCACAGGTGAGGCCCCTTCACCAGGAGGGCTGCTGAAAGCCCAGACGGGAGGCAGACAGCCCTTGCCCTGGGCCAGAGTCTTGTTGTATTTGCCTGAATCTAGTAACTTTTGGTTGACTTGTTGGTTAGTAGTTATTTGGTTGGTTGGTTGGTTGGTTGGTTTGTGGGATTGGATGATTTATTAGTTGCTCATTGAATGGTTGAGTAGTTGGTTGGCTAGTTGGCTCGTTCGCTGATCAGTTGGCTAGTTTGTTGATTACTTGATTGGTTAGTCAGTTGGTTGATGGTTGGTTCCATTATTTGGGTTGAGTGGTTAGTTAGCTAGTTAGATGGCCAGTTCATTGATAAGATGATTGATTAGTTGGTGGGTTGGTTCACTGGTTGAACAAATGAGGGTTTCACGTGGTAGTGCTTCGGAGAAGGCTCTGAGACGTGAAGTGGACATTTGAGGGCAGAGGCACCAAGCAGATGGCCTGCGACATGGAGGGGGGAGTGATATGTACTCGGAGTGAAGGCTGGAAAAGTAGCAAAGAGACATCAACAGATGCCTGTTTGCCTTTTTGGCTTGGGAGGTGAGCAGATGAGCCAACGAATGCACATTCCATAAAAGCTGTAAAGCCCATTACGTGCGTCAGGGGTCCTCTCCCACCCCCACCCCCTCCCCGGGCTCCCAGCGCCTCCTGGTTTCCGCCATCCCTTCCCCTGAACAACCTGCTCTTGAATCCTTTTTTCCCCCTGGCTGTCAGTGACGGATCACAGCTCAGTGTGTTTGAATATATACCTTTGAGAGATGGAGCGTGAAGGCGAGTATTTCAGCCATCCTGACACATAGCAGATGGGACTGGGGTTTAAAGGAAAGATTCTTCTAGAACCCAGTAGTCACATCCTAGGTCAGAGTAAATGCTGCTCACGACAATAATGGTAGCACTCACGTAACCCTCAGAGTAAATTTCTGTACGAAGCATTGGTATCGTCTCCATTTCAAAGATGGAATCTGAGCCTCAGAGCGGGCAGTGACCGAGTCCTGACTAGTGGAGAGTGGGGCGCCCAGACTCGACCCCTGTCTCCCAAACCTCATACTCTGTCACAACCCCAAGATCACTCCGTGAAACCACACTGTTCTCCAACCTCGCAGCCCCTTTTTCCTCCCCTTGGGCTCCTGGATACCAGTCCTGGTGCTGTGGGGAGCCCCGAGCATCACCCACCCCTAAGCCAGGGCCACGGCGGGCTGCACGTGCCACGTGGCGACTACCACCTGCAAAAGCCCCGCCCAATGAGCTCTGAACTCGGTTCTGAAGCTGCCGTCAATTAATAGGAAAACTCCCAGCTGCGGCCACTTCATGCATTTATTTGCAAGATTAATGGTAGATACAAAATTGCTGCTTCACCTTGGAACTGTTGCAAATCTGGAGAACACCTGTGCGACAGCCTCATGCATATTCCTCAAGGCCACTCCTGCCTGTTGCCACACCCTTTGTTATCAGAAGGTCGTGCTTTTCTGTCCACGCTTTGCAAGGCTGAGGGGAACATGCCAGGGAATGGGCCCCATTGGTAATTAAGAGAATTTCAGGCTCCCTCCTCCCTTTTCCATTTGCCCTTCCCAGGGATGTGGGAAGAGAAGCTGCTTCAGGGGGCCCACAAATGGCTCCCCCTTCACGTATTCCTTCTTCAGAGGCCAGCTTGAAAAGTTTAATAAAGTAAGAATTAACTCACCCACATTGTGGGCTCGCTGTGAGCCAAGCACTTCATCTTGGCAGCAGCCCTGTGAGCTTGGAACAGTTACGGTGCCCATTTTGCAGATGAGAAAACCAAGGCACAAGATCACAGCAATTTAGTGGCGGAGGCTGGACTTGAACCAGAACCTCCTGACTCCAGAGCCAGAGCTCTTAGCACAGTCCCTGTAATATGGGCTCCACGAATCTGACTCATCCGTCTAAGGGGTGTTACAAGGTGGTCCCTGTTCAAGACTAAATGAGGGGAGTAGGTCCTGGGAGTCTCCAGGGCTGGACCCTTTGAAACATCGCCTGCCTTTGGGGCTTCCCCACTTCCCTTCAGATCTGCAGCCCGGCTGCCTGGTGGTCAAGGGCTCAAGGTCTAGGTCAGACAGGAGGTTCCACCCTCGGACCCTCCACTTTCCAGCACTGTGGCCTTAGACATTCTCTGAGCTTCATATTCTCCTCTACAAAGAGGGTTGCTTAATAAGGTGTTTTTTTGTTTTGCTAAGTAATGAGTGCTCATGATGAAACAAAAGCTCCAAATGTACAAAAGAGGAAAGTCTTTCTTCCACCCCTGTCTCCACCATCTCCACGTTCTCCCCACACCAGATGCAACCACTAATACGAGCTTCTTATGCATCCTCTGAAGCAGCTCCGTCCAAGAACTTCCCAGTGATGGAGATGCCCCACACCTGTGTTCTCCGAACCATGGGCTATTGAGCGCTTGAACTGGGGTTAATGGGATGAGGAACTAAGTTCTGAATTTTATTGGATTTTAATTCACTTAAATTAGCTGCATGTGGTGGCTGGTGGCTGCCGTATTGGACGGCACGAGTCTGGAGACCCTGATGATAACTAACATCTACCGAGCGGTGACCGCTTGGCAGGCCCTGTTCTAAGCACTTCCCATGTATTAACTCCTAATTCTCATAAGCACCCCATGAGTAGGTGCTAGATCCCCGGTGCTCCCTCTGGAGAAGCTGAGGGGCAGCAAGGTTACATTCTAACAAGTTCAATCCACCAGGACGTCGGGGAGCTGTGCTGAGCCCAGGCTGTCTGACTCCAGGGCCTGGGATTCAGCTACCTAAGCAGGGGTCATAAGCAGCTTAAATGAGAATGTGTGTAATGAGCTTGGCCCCGTGCCTGGCACAGAACATGTGCTCGGTAACTTACCCCTGTAATCAGGTCCATCGCCTCCCTGCTCTGTTTAGGCCCTACTCATTCCCACCCCTGGGCCCTTGCTTATGCTGTGCTCCCAAATCCTCCCGACTTGTCAGGCGCCAGGATGGGCTAGAGGGGTCCAGAGGCCCGAGGTGGCCTGGGAAAGGGCAGAAAAAGTAGGAGGCATGGGGGAAGCGGTATAGAGCTCAGAGGACTGTGTAACAGAAGCCGTGGCCTTCTGGAGAGGGATGTAGCCAAGTCACAAGCCAGCAGGAGGATGACAAGACAGGCATCAGTAGGACGCAAGCTGCCTAGTGGGGCAGCGGAAAAGGAGGTTAGTGGGAGGGGCTGGGGCAAGACCTAGGAGCTTTGACTACCAGATATTAATTTAGATCAGATTGAATGAGGGGTAAGGGGCTGGCGTTGATGTATTCATGCATTTAGCAAGCATTTATTAAGCACCTACTTAATTGATCATTGATCACTGGGGGCCACGTTAGTGGTTTTCCCGTCACGTTTCTGTGCTAAAGACAAACTGGACTTGCCGGTGTACGTCCTCAGTGGCCCCTTTTCTGAGCAGGAGAATGTGTAGAGGCAGAAACAAGCTTCTTTCCCTTCATCCTGTTGACAGGTACTTTCTTTGGACATGAATCCACTCAGCATGCCATGAGAAATGTACTAGAGTATCATGATCCTGTATTACAAGACGGCAAAGCAGAGACCGGGGGAGTTGAGATGCTTTGCGCAAGGTCACTTGCCCCGTTGGTGGATGGGCTGGAGGAGCGTGCAGGCTCCAGTCTGGATTTTTTTCTCCTCGGTCTAACTTTCCTTGCAGGGCACCGAGGTCTGTAGACTCCATCTGCCAGGGCGGGCCTTGCCAGCAGTGGCATCCGACATCCCTGGCACTGGTTCAAAGGACTGCCTTCCCGCTGCGGACGGAAGGAATCCTTTTGCTTAGCGCCCCGTCTGCCATTTTCCACCTGGGTAGGTTTTAATCTTGCAGACAACAGATACCTACGCAGCCCATCACCCCGGAGGAAGCAGAATTTCAAAGCGCCCCAGAAGAAGGGGCTCCAGATCGTGCCCTGTGTCTGGGAGAAAGGGGCAGCTGTCAGGCTCCGGATCTAAGTGATGCGAAAAAGCATCCCACACAGAGCCTTGGGGAGAAGAAAGCAGCGGAGAGGATGATTCTTGGATCAGGTGTGGGTGTCCACTGGCAGAGGAGAGTGGGTCATCTCTAGGTACCTGAGGACCCCCGCCGCTTGCTTCCTTCCGGGTCTGGGCTAGTTGGCCCTGTAACCGTGCCCAGTCCTTCCCTGGCTCAGCTCTGAATCTCAGGGTCCTGACACCGCAGGCTGCATTTCCCAGGCTCCTGGGTCATCCAGACTCTGTCTGGACTCCACTAATGAGGAGCTCGGGCAGGAGACTGGAGGCTGGGGGACGAAGGAGGAGCCACGACCTTTCTCCCCTTCCTTCTCCGATTTGGGCGTGTGTCTGACAGTGTTGGGCTCCTTGGAGGCATCGGTTTCCCCTGAAAAGGGCACCGTTATTCCAGCTTCTGCCGGGGCCCCAGTCACACCACCCCCTCCCTGTGCTCCTGCAGCTCCTGACCAGGGGGGTAACAGCCTCCTCCTCGTGCTCATCTCTGGGGTATCTGCCATCTGCGTTTGGGTTACCCTCAAAGCAGATCCCAAGACAAAGACTTGGGTACGTGCGGTTTACTTGGGAGGCAACCGCAGCAGAACAAGGGAGGGAGTGGGGAGGTGAGATGGGGAAGGAATAAAAGCTAATAAAGAGTATGTGGATTAGCTGGTGACCTTGATGGGCTACTGGGCTCGGTTCCGCTGGGGCCCTTCTAAGAATCACTGGGAAACATACCTTAGAATCAGCCTGCTGGAGGGATGAGAGCTGTGTCATTTATCTATGAAATTCCATCTCTACTGCTTGAAGATTGCCCCTGGGGTGTTATGTCTGTCACATCTCCAGACTGCACTGCAAGCTCCCAGGTCCAGGAAGAAGATCTCATGCAGAGAAGCAGAGCTACATGGGTGGAGTTGAAAAGATACTGCACAAAAGAAGATATACAGGGAGTTTCCTGGTGGCCTAGTGGTTAGGATTCCAGACTTTCACTGCCGTGGCCCAGGTTCAATACCTGGTCGGGGAACTGAGATCCTTCAAGCCATGCAGCACAGCCAAAAAAAAAAAAAAAAAAAAAAAAAAAGCAAATGACCACTAAGTGCATGTAAAGTGGTTCCCCAGCACTAGTCACACAAAAATAAAACCACAAGGAGATGATACTATGTCCCCATCAGAATGGCTGAAATTGACAAGACTGGTAATACCAAGTATCGGTGACGATGTGGAACAACCGAAACTCATGGGCTCCTGGTGGGAGCTGTAGAATGGCACAGCAACTTTGGAAACTCGTCTGGCTGTTTCCTTTAAAACTAAACAAGCACTTTGCTGAGGCACAGCCGTCTCTCTCAGGTATACGCCCAAGAGAAAGAAAAACACACGTGCATACAAAGACTGGTACACAGGTGTTTATACCAGCTTTATTTATAATAGAGCCTGGAGAATTCCAGACAGCCATCAATAAGAGAATGTATAGAGAAATAGTGGTATATTCATATAGTGGGATGCTACTCAATAACAAAAATGAACAAATGACTGAGACACGCAATGGCATGGATGAATCGCAAAAAAACGCTAGTGAAAGAAGTTAGACACCAGCTATATGATTCCATTTGTATGAAACTCTAGAGAAGACAAAACTAATCTGATAAAGATCAGGATAGGCATTGTCTGGGAGCAGAGGTGTATTGGCTGGAAAGGAGAATGAGGGAAACTTCGAGAAGAATAGGAATGTTTCATATCTCGATCTGGGTGGGTAGTTACACCATGTTCACAAAGGTGAAAATTCGTAGAGCTCAGCACTTAAGATCTTGTGCCTTTTACATAAATTACCACTTCCTTTTTAAAATACAAACATAACAAATGAAGGAAGAGCTCCATTCTTAAAAGGCCTCCTTTAAATGCTCACCTGATCACTGAGGATGACTGTGCAGTTGGCATCTCCAGCTTCATTAGAGGAAGGCAAGGGAGGGTCCGGTCCAGGCTGAGCCTGTGGAGCTACCAGTGCAGAACAAACGCTCACTCCCGTCAGTGAGTTATGATTACGAATGTTCCTCCTGGGCTCCGAGTGTTTTATTGGCTCATCCATCAGTCTGTCAGGGCAGCCGTCAAGGCGAGAGTAGCAGAAAACTAACACTTCCCAACCAAACAGCCTGGATAATTCAACACCCGCCTCAGCCTCTGGACTCTGGGAGCGTGAAGCTAATTTTTTATTTATTTCTCAGGTTCTGCGGTTTATTTCCGTGCCCCTGGAGGCTCAGACTGGGCACGGGTCTTCCATGGACCAAAACAGGACAGGCCAAAGCCATAGAGGCTGGGGTATCCCACCCTGATGTCTGGGGCACGACAGGGGACCCAAACAAGGGGCATTGCCTAATGGGGGCCTCTGAACAGGGGGGGAAAGGAGCAGACACTGGAGTCTCAAGACATGTGTTTAAGACCTGATCAGCCACTTCTCAGCTGTGTGATCCTGAGCAAGTCATTTACTTCTCTGAGCCTCAGTTTCCCCAACTATGAGATGTGCTTGGTGACAGGACACTTACATAGTACTTACTGTGTGACAGATTTGGTTCTAATCACTTTTTTCTTTTTTTTTAATTGAAGTGTAGTTAATTTACAATATTGTGTTAGTTTCAGGTGTACAGCTGAGTGATTCAGGTGTAGATAGATATTCTTTTTCAGATTCTTTTCCCTTATAGCTTATTACAAAATATGGAGTGTAGTTCTCTATTGCTATACAGTAGGTCCTTGTTGGTTGTCTGTTTTATATATAGTAGTGTGTATCTGTTAACCCCATACTCCTAATTTATCCCTCCTCCCCTTCCTCTTTTGGTAGCCATAAGTTTGTTTTCTACGGCTGTGAGTCTGTTTCAGTTTTGGAAATAAGTTCATTTGTATCACTTTTCTTAGATTCCACATATAACTGATATCATAGGATATTTGTCTTTGTCTTAGTATTGTAATCTCTAGGTCCATCCATGTTGCTGCAAAGGGCATTACTCATTCCTTTTTATGACTAATATTCCATTGTATATGTACATATACCGCATCTTCCTGATCCATTCGTCTGTTGATGGACACTTAGGTTGCTTCCATGTCGTGGCTGTTGTAAATAGAGCTGCTGTTGAGGTGCATGTATCTTTTGGGATTAGGGTTTTCATCTTTTCCAGATATGTGCCCAGGAGTGGGATTGCTGGGTCATATGGCAACTCTAGTTTTAGTTTTTTATGGAATCTCCATACTGTTCTCCATAGTGGCTGCACCAATTTACATTCCCATCAACAGTGCAAGAGAGGGTTCCCTTTTTGCCACACCCTTTCCAGCATTTATTATTTGTAGACTTTTTGATGATGGCCATTCTGGCTGGTGTGAGGTGGTACCTAATTGTGGCTTTGATTTGCATTTCTCCAATAATTAGCAACGTTGAGCATCTTTTCATGTGCCTATTGGCCATCTGTATATCTTCTTTGGAGACATGTCTATTTAGGTCTTCCCGTTTTTTTTTTTTTTTTTTGCTGTACGCGGACCACTCACTGTTGTGGCCTCTCCTGTTGCAGAGCATAGGCTCCAGACGCACAGGCTCAGCGGCCATGGCTCACGGGCCCAGCCGCTCTGCGGCATGTGGGATCTTCCCGGACCGGGGCACGAACCCGTGTCCCCTGCATCGACAGGCGGACTCTCAACCACTGTGCCACCAGGGAAGCCCCAGGTCTTCTCATTTCTTGGTTGGGTTTTATATATATATATATATATATATGTATTGAGCTCCATTCTAATCACATATGCATTAACTCATTTAATACCCAAATGACCCTACATGGTACTTACAACATCATTCCCACTGGACAGATGAAAGAACTGAGATCCAGGAGCTCACCCCAAGGAATCAAAGCACCTATCTCATAGGGTGAGAATTAAAGGAGATTGAGCTTACAGATCTCCTGACCTTACGCCTGGCACACAGTAGGTGCTCAGTAAAGCATAGCCGCTGCTATTGTTATTGTTAAAATGTCTTTTAAGGTCATTATCTCACTTGAGTATAACAACCAACACGTGAGGTTGATGGGCTTGTGTAACTATAGATGCGGAAACAGGCGGAGAGTGAGGCAAATGGTTTGCCCAAGCCTGTACACATTTGTACTAAGGACACTGCTCTGTCCTCAGATCCACGCAGGCTCCCCTAACGGAGCTCTTGAGAGTGAGTCCCAAGGTCTATAGGCCAAACAGACTCCAAAACACAGACCTTGCTTCCAAAAGAAAGACCTGGATTCAGATCCTGAGTCTGCTGCTCCCCGGTTGTGTGAGTAGAGCAGGGTCCTTCACTTCAGCTTCCTTGGCTGTGAAATAGGATGAAACAGCCAGTTACACGGGAATCAAGAGCAGACTTGGGTATGAGTAACCGGGGTTTGGTCCCCAGCCCTGCCACTTGCCGGCCGCAGAACCTTGGACAAGTGGTTTTCTCTGAGCCAGTTTCCTCATCGATAAAATGGGAAATCGTCATCCCAACCTTGTAGGCTCGTGCTGAGGGTTCCAAAAGTTAATGTTGGAAAACCCCTTAGCCCAGGTGCATGAAAAAGTGGATGCTGTTAGTATTAGGCATCGAAGTTTCCGTTGGCTACCGTCGTTTTTGCAAAGGATCTTGGAAGATGAGAAGCTGGCCTGAGAAATAGGAAGATCTGATCTGCATGGTCACCTCTTCCCCAACCTAGGGAAGGTTTGTGACGGCCAGGAAGGGGAGAGCTGCCACCACAAACCCTCTGGGCTCTGTGAAGGAGGAAAGAAGTGGGAGATTGCTTGATTTATACAACAGAGCAAGGGTTTGAGGGACGCTCACTGCAGTTCTGGCGATGTGTCACACAGTGAATAAGGTACTGGCTGGGACCAGGGCACTTGTAGGATTTCTGAGTCAGAAGCCATTCTGATAGGGGCCAAACATCCTTGTGGCTGCAGCCCCCTGAGTCCCCAAGGCTGGTCTTTCCCACCTGCATCCATCAGCTATTTATTGAACATTGGCGTGAGCCTGACCCAGTGGTGGACAAATCAGGCAAGGATGTTCTCAGCCACCAGGGAGCTCAGGCAAGGCCTCCCTTTGTTCTCAGAAGCTAGTCACATCGGGGAAATTGAGGCAGCTTGGTGACTATAAGGCTTCCCCCTCAGGACAAGGTAGAGAAGGCTAAGACTCCCAATGACCTGTTCCTGGGACAAAGGGGTCCAGGATGACCAAACTCTCCTGTCTCAGGAAACACCAGATAATTCCTTATTACTGGCTTGTCTCCATAGCAGAAATTCTCTTGAGGAGTAAAAGGGAGGAAAGCACTAGAGCAGTGGTTCTCAAACTTGAATAAGCATCAGAATCACCTGGAGGGCTTCTTAAAACACAACTCGCTGGTCCCATCTCAGAGTTTCTGATGCATTAAGTGTGGGAAAGGGTTTGAAAATATGAATTTCTAACAAGTTCCAGCTGACGTTGATGCTGCTGGTCTGGGGAACAGACTTTGAGAACAGCAAATCCAGAGGGAAGGCGAGAAAAATGGAGTTAAAAATCACAGCCCTGCCACTTCCTTGCTCTGTGACCTTGGGCAAGCTACTTGGCCTCTCTGAGACCCGTATTTTTCATCTTAAAATGGGGAAAATAATGTCCGCTTCAGAGCACCAAGGGAGCAAATCTTCCAAGTTGTTTTCTCTCTAGTTCCCACCTGACTAAGGGACAGATTGCTTCGCAGAGCTTCTCAGTCAGGGGACCATTCCATTAACAATCCTCAGCTGGCAAAATGTCATTGTCCACGTTGTCCTGGGCAGGGAGGGCCCCAGGTAAATGATACCTGCATTTCATAAGCTGCAGGTAAATGATATTCTGTTGCAACACCATCTTCTTCTATTGCAATGACAAATCTGGGCTCTGGGCCTCGGTTTCCTTTTTGTACAAAAGAGGACGGTTAGAGTAACTGATCTCTAAGAAGCTTCCAGCTCTGAAGTTGTGTAATTCTGTGTACAACCGTCTGAAGTCGGAAACAGGGATCCAAACAGGACCAAGAAAGGCGAGGTTTTGAACAAGTTATAGGGACTGAGCTAAGCGGGTGGATCCTCTTCAGCACCACAGACAGCGCCAAACCAATGGGCTTATATGGGCAAATTGCTTGCATCTGTGTGAAGGTCCAGGTACACTTAAGAGTAACGTTCACATTGTAGTCTAAATCAGCGTTTCTCAACCTCAGCACTGTTGCCATTTTGGGCCAGATAATTGTTGTAGAGGGCTGTCCTGTACATCGTAGGATGTTTAGAAGCATCCCTGGGCTCTACCTGCCTCAAGCTACTCCCAAGTCATGACAATCCAGAATATCTCCAGACATTGCCAGATAACTCCACTTGAGAACCACTGACCTAACTGAATAGCACTCCCTGGAGTTGCGCACGTATGAGGTCACCTTCATAGTCCCTGTCCTGAAACTATCCTTCTAGACTTGAAGAGCCCAGGGGCAGGCCTCTATTCTTCTCTCTTCTGGTAGGCAGTAGTGAACAGGTTAAAGAACAGGTAAACAAATAAAATAAATTAAAGACTGCTATAAGTGCTATGAAAAAACACAGGGGATATGATCTAAAGATAGTGGGAGAACATGTGCATTGGACAAGGGAGCCCTTGTGCGCTGCCAGTGGGGATGTAAACTGGTGAAGCCACTATGGAAGGTGGAGGGTCCTCAGAAAGTTAAAACTAGAACCACCCACATGGCCCAGCCATTCCGCTTCTCGGTATTTATCCAAAGAAAATAAAAACACTAACTCAAAAAGGTATATGCATGTCCCTGTTCCTTGTAGCATTACTTACAAGAGCCAAGATACGGAAACAGCCTAAGTGTCCATCAGTGGGTGAATGGGTAAAGAAATGTACATACATGCATGGAATATTATATATATAATTATATATTATTCCTTCATCCATAAAAAAGAAGGAAATCTTGCCATTTGCCACAATGTGGATGGATCTTAAGGGCATTATGCTAAGTGAACTAAGTCTGACAGAGGAAGACAAATACCATCATTGGTACAGAGAACAGATTGGTGGGTGCCACAGTCAGGGGATGGTGGGTAGGAGAAATGAGTGAAGGGGTTAAAAAAGCACAGACTTCCAGTTATAAAATAAGTAAGTCCTGGGGATGTAATGTACAGCATGGTGACTATAGTTTACAACATTGTATTGCATATTTGGAAGCTGTTGAGAGTAGATCTTTAAGGTTCTCATCACAAGAAAAAGAAGACAACAGGAGAACATGTGTCATCTTAAATAAGGTGGTTGTGTAGGGCTCCTCTGAGGAGGTAACAATTGAACTGACATCTGAAGGATTAAAAAAAACTACTTATAGAACAAAGTGGGGAAGTGCATTCCAGGCAGAGCAAACAGAAGGTCCAAAAGCTCTGATGTTGGAAAGAGCCTATTATGTTGGAAGAATCACAAAGAGGCCAGTGGGGCTGGAGCAGAGAGAGGGGGGAGAATAGCAGATGAGGCATGAGCAGGAGACAGGGGTCTGGTCGTTCAAGGTCTTGGCAAGCAGGTTGTATCTCAAACAATCCCAGCAGAAAACTGAAGGTGCTAGTGAGAGGCTCCCATCCTGTGTCCTCAAAACTGACGGGTATCAGCCTCAGGCTTTCTGCCCTGTGGACAGCTGCAAAAGTTGCAGCTTATCCCACATATGCAGCTGAAAATGAGTATCTGTCCGGCTGCCCTCAAGACTTTCATTTGCCCTCCTCTTTTCAGAAAACTAACAGATTTTCTGCAACCTATGAAAGATGCCCATATTTCTAACCCAAGGTCAAGATCAAGGAGCTGCAGCACATTTTACAGTATCCAGGGAACAAGTTTTGCTCTCCCTTAAGCACGTGTCACGCCCTAGATCCTTTGGTGTTAACTTAGCTTTGGAGAGCATCTTGTGACGTCGTAAGACGGCAGGGTGTGGGGGAGGAGAGAGAAAAATAGCAATTCCCTGAGGATTTATGACCACGTAGTTTAGTTTTTCTGCCTGAATTGTTGTCTCTTTCCCCAAGCGTCCCTCAAAAGTCAATGACTTCGGTGCTTGACTGTGGTAGAAACTGCCATGGTTCTACTCTCCCAAGGGGAAGCTCAGGGCACCTCCAACTTTCCTGTTTAGTGAGTAGAGCACTGGGGGACAGTGAGGTCTTGTGAGGAGTTCCCAAAGCCCCCATATGAAACAACAGTGCTAGCCACCTGCTCTCTCCTAAATGCACAACTTTATTCATCACTGCCTGAGAAACATGTATCTATAGGGGAAAGCCAAAAGCGTGATTCCCAGAGAATTTCAAGGAAGAAATGGGCACAGCTTCAGACCTTGACGGGGCAGCGGAAATTAAATTCCAGGAAAAGGAATGATGCTGGTAGCGCCTATGCATTAGAGCTCTGTGGTCAGACAAACCCGGGTTCAAATCCAGCCTCCTCCAGCTTGTTAGGTGTGAGACCCCAGGCAGTTGATTTTACAGATCACCTGCGCCGTGGTGGTGAGTGGCCTCCCAGATCAGTATGTACAGAGGAGGTGGGACTGGCTCTGGGAAGTTCCTGCCTTTCCCTAACTGTGTGAGGTCCCTGCACTGGAGTACTCCACTTTCCTGAGCCTCCATTTCCTTGACTGTAAAATGGGGTTGATAACGCCCACCTTAGCATTGTCATCATCATCGGGACCCTTCAGGATCATGCAACACAAAGCATCCATTTTCCACATGCATTCGTTTGACTCATGTTTATTGAGCACCTACTATGTGCCAGGCGCTGAGGATATATGCATGAATAAGATGGACTTGATCCTTGACCTTGCAAAGTTAAAGTTGGAAAGAGGGGACAGAGCACTGAACCAGTGATTCAGTGTGTGTGACATGATGAGAGACGCTGGGACATCAGGGAAAGTTTCTGGTGCATTGATTTCAGCCAGGTGAACGGGTGGACAGTGTTCCTGGCAAAGGGAACAGCAGGTGCAAAGAGCCTGGAGGTGGCAATGGGCAGAGCTTAGTCAAAGTGAAGACATTCTGTTTGCCTGAATCTTAAAATGTAAGGCGCTGGGGCAAAGGTGGAGAGAGGGTGAGAATTGAGCTTGGAGAGTGCAGGAGGGGCTGGATCACCAATGGCCTCATAGACCTTTATCAGAAGTTTGGGCTTTATCCAGAGCAGTGGGGAGCCGTGGAAGGGTATAGACAGAGGGATAAATGTGCACCTCAGGAAGATCACCCTGGCTGCAAGGTGCAGCACGGATTGCCGGCGGCAACAGTGCAGACAGCACGACCAGTTAGAGGTGATGAGCTTAGAGTGGCGAAGGGCTGGAAGGATGTGGCAAGGTGGCCAGAGGATCCCGCCCTTCCATAGCCAGTCCAGGGAGAGTCAGTTAAATCCATGGTCATAATCGGTTGTATAAACTAAAGCACAGGTGGTGGGGAGACTGGTGCTGGAGATGCTGGCCCGTGGACGTTGGTCCGTTTTCTTGTGCCCCCTCCCTACCCAGGGCTCTGCCTGGGGTGACCCATGGGATAGCCTGGCTCAGGTCACCGACCTCCCTTCAGCCACATCATCACCAGGAAATGATCACATCTTCCTGGTTCCCCCAGGCAGCCAACCCAGATGAGGGAGACCTAGAGGTGGCCGCTGGCGGTGCTCCTGAGTTAATGGGGAACGCGCAGGATGAGCCACTGCTCTGTTCTCATCTTGATGGATCTAATTAGACAAGCTGTGAGCGGGCTAAATGACTGGCCTGGCAGATGGAGGCCACAGCCAGACGCCTAGGGACCCAGAGTGGTCTCTGCTGAGAAAATTGTCTTCCTTAAAAGAGATCAGGGTGGGGGCAGGGGGAGTGTGGCTGAGGACACACATAACCTGGAGAAGTCAGATTTCCGTGGCCAGAATCACCAAGTCATGTCCCAGTTTGCCAAGATCTACTGGGCATTTCCAGGGCTCCCACTATGGGCCAGATGCTGTGATGCACACCGAGGACACGGCTGTGAATGAAACTGACTTGTCCCTGCCCTCCCAGAGATTACAGTCTATCAGAGTGACAGTTATTAGCCAAATGATCACATGGGAAAAGAAATAACAATCACAGCCCAGCAGCAAGGAAGAGATCCTAGGGCCACGAGAAAGAGTAATAACTGAGTGTTTGTCCCGAACATATATTAACTCATTTAATCATTATAACAACCCAATGAGAGGTTTTATTATTGTCAGTTCCATTTTTTAGTTTACTTTTTAAATTTTTTTAAAAATTGAAGTATAGTTGATTCACAATGTTGTGTTTCTGGTGTACAGCAAAGTGATTCAGATATATGTGTACTTATTCAGATTCTTTTGCATTATAGGTTATTATAAGGCAATGAATATAGATTCCTGTGCTCTACAGTAGGACCTTGTTGTTTACTGTCAGTTCCATTTTGTGGATGAGGAAACTGAAGCCCAGAGAGAGCAAGTGACTTTCCCGAGGTCACCCAGCAGAGAAGCCTCAGAGCTGGGATTTGAAGCGGGTGCTCCAACTCCAGCACCCAGGTGCCTGGCCAGCAGGCAGAGGCCGTGCAAAGGCCCTGTGGAGGGAAGGAGTGTGAGTGGTGGAGGAACTGCCAGCAGGCTGGGGAGCTGGAGGCAGAGATGGAGGAGGTGGGGTACAGGCTGATGCTGGGAGGAAGAAGGGTGGGAGCTGGGGCCAGACCACACAGGATGCGTCAGTCCCATCAGGGGCACGTGTCTTTATTTTGAGGGCAGTGGGGAGCCACAGAAGGGTTTTAAGCAGGGGAGGGATGTGATGAACTTTGATTCTTACCCCACCCAGTAGAAACAGCAGGTCAAGAGCAAAACACTCGTTTGACAGAAGAGGCTGGAGGCTTGGAGGGGCCCCTGAGCTGGGTGACCTTGGGCAAGTCCCTTGACCCTCTGGGCCTCCACTTCCCTACCTGTAGAACAGGGACATAGGATGATCATCAAAGATCGCTTTCACTCTGACCTGCTAAAATTACTTTCTTTTCTTCTTTCTCCTTTAAATAAATTTATTTATTTTATTTATTTATTTTTGGCTGCGTTGGGTCTTCGTTGCTGTGCGTGGGCTTTCTCTAGTTGTGGCGAGCAGGGGCTACTCTTCCTTGTGGTGCACAGGCTTCTCACTGCAATGGCTTCTCTTGTTGCGGAGCATGGGCTCTAGGTGCGTGGACTTCAGTAGTTGTGGCTCGCAGGCTCTAGAGCACAGGCTCAGTAGTTGTGGCGCACGGGCTTAGTTGCTCCGCGGCATGTGGGATCTTCCTGGACCAGGGCTTGAACCCGTGTCCCCTGCGTTGGCAGGCGGATTCTTAACCACTGCGCCACCAGGGAAGCCCTCTTCTTTGTTCTTATTTTTTCTTTTTTACGTTCTTTTTCTTTCTGTTCTTCCTTGCATCTAATCACATATGAAATTCCCACTAAGCGCTAGGTGCTGTGCCGGTTCCAACCTCGCCATGAAGAAGATCAAGCACCATCTCCTACTTCTTTCACGTCCCCGCATTTTGCCACAAATTCAGGGGGTGTCCAGCACCTGCCAAGCTCACCCAGGACTCCAACCCAACGCCAGCCCCGTGCCACCCGCTCCAACAGCTGTGGCCACAGCAGGCCTTCCGTCTCCACTCCCGATCATTTTTCCCTCAGATGAGGACAGATGGAGAGACTTGGAGGGAAACACAGCCCCGCCCCGTCCCGGAACTCATGGCTCTGGGATGGGAAGAGGGCCAGAGCTAATTCTGACACCAGCTGCCTCTCCCGGGCTCCAGGCTCTGCAGCTAGCTCCTTGGAGACTTTTCCTGCCCCTCTGCATGCTGCGGGGAGCTCACATTCTATTTCCTCGAGCCCTGCTTGCTCCATGCCTGGCGCCTCCTTCTGCTGGCGCAGCTCCGTCTGTCTCCCAGGCAGGTGCACAGAGCGGCTGCCACTCTCTCTCCAAGCCCCTAGCCCACCCCACAGACCTCCATTCACCCGGGGATGCAGGAGCCAGGCCTCCAGCTCCACAGCAGTCACAGCTCAGAACCAAGGGCTCAGAGGACAGTTGGGAATGGAAATTTATAAACAAGTTTTAAAGTGTTTTTTGTTTCTCTTTTTTTTTCGGTACGCGGGCTTCTCACTGCTGTGGCCTCTCCCGTTGTGGAGCACAGGCTCGGGACGCGCAGGCCCAGCGGCCATGGCTCACGGGCCCAGCCGCTCCGCGGTATGTGGGATCTTCCCGGACCGGGGCACGAACCTGCGTCCCCTGCATCGGCAGTCGGACTCTCAACCACTGCGCCACCAGGGAAGCCCTGTCTGTTTGTTTTTATTCAAACAGAAAGTCACAAAAATTATAATCATCCTCATCAGTTCACTCAGTCCCATGTAATTAATTTATTTTTTCATCTTGATCTTCTGTTAGCACTTTTATGAATTCATCAGTAACATAGTTACCAGAAACCTGTACTTGTCAGTCTTTTCCATGAATTCCTTGAAGATGAAACCCTTTTATAGGAACATTTTTGCAAAAGCATCAGAGTACACCCAGAACTGTCAGTAAATGACAAAAGACTTAAAAATGACCACAGTTAAAGATTTGATGAAAGTTCATAATAATGCAATTGACAAGGAAATACAGTTATTTCTGAGATATACATTTTAAAGTAATAACTAGAATTATGACTTATAACATTATACCAGCACATATAAGATTTTTAGAAATTTCATGTAGTGTCTGAAACATTTATATTAACATATTTCCATACAGATAACCCAAAGAAAGTTTAGTATTAGGTGTTTTTTGTTTGTTTGTTTGTTTGTTTTATACAGCAGGTTCTTATTAGTCATCAATTTAATACACATCAGTGTATACATGTCAATCCCAATCGCCCAGTTCAGCACACCACCATCCCCACCCCACCGCGGCTTTCCCCCCTTGGTGTCCATACGTTTGTTCTCTACATCTGTGTCTCTACTTCTGCCCTGCAAACCGGTTCATCTATACCATTTTTCTAGGTTCCACATACATGCGTTAATATACAATATTTGTTTTTCTCTTTCTGACTTACTTCACTCTGTATGACAATCTCTAGATCGATCCGCGTCTCAACAAATGACTGACTCAATTTCGTTCCTTTTTATGGCTGAGTAATATTTCATTATATATATCTACCACATCTTCTTTATCCATTTGTCTGTCGATGGGCATTTAGGTTGCTTCCGTGACCTGGCTATAGTAAATAGTGCTGCAGTGAACATTGGGGTGCATGTGTCTTTTTGAATTATGGTTTTCTCTGGGTATATGCCCAGTAGTGGGATTGCTGGATCATATGGTAATTCTATTTTTAGTTTTTAAGGAACCTCCATACTGTTCTCCATAGTGGCTGTACCAATTTACATTCCCACCAACAGTGCAAGAGGGTTCCCTTTATTCCACACCCTCTCCAGCATTTGTTGTTTGTAGATGTTCTGATGAAGCCCATTCTAACTGGTGTGAGGTGATACCTCATTGTAGTTTTGATTTGCATTTCTCTAATAATTAGTGATGTTGAGCAGCTTTTCATGTGCTTCTTGGCCATCTGTATATCTTCTTTGGAGAAATGTCTATTTAGGTCTTCTGCCTATTTTTGGATTGGGTTGTTTGTTTCTTTAATATTGAGCTGCATGAGCTGTTTATATATTTTGGAGAATAATCCTTTGTCCGTTGATTCGTTTGCAAATATTTTCTCCCATTCTGACGGTTGTCTTTTCGTCTTGTTTATGGTTTCCTTTGCTGGGCAAAAGCTTTTAAGTTTCATTAGGTCCCATTTGTTTATTTTTGTTTTTATTTCCATTACTCTAGGAGGTGGATCAAAAAAGATCTTGCTGTGATTTATGTCAAAGAGTGTTCTTCCTATGTTTTCCTCTAAGAGTTTTATAGTGTCCGGTCTTACATTCAGGTCTCTAATCCATTTTGAGTTTATTTTTGTGTATGGTGTTAGGGAGTGTTCTAATTTCATTCTTTTACATGTAGCTGTCTAGTTTTCCCAGCACCACTTATTGAAGAGACTGTCTTTTCTCCATTGTATATCTTTGCCTCCTTTGTCATAGATTAGTTGACCATAGGTGCGTGGGTTTATCTCTGGACTTTCTATCTTGTTCCATTGATCTATGTTTCTGTTTTTGTGCCAGTACCATATTGTCTTGATTACTGTAGCTTTGTAGTATAGTCTGAAGTCAGGGAGTCTGATTCCTCCAGCTCTGTTTTTTTCCCTCAAGACTGCTTTGGGTATTCAGGGTCTTTTGTGTCTCCATACACATTTTAAGATGATTTATTCTAGTTCCGTAAAAAAAAAAGCCATTGGTAATTTGATAGGGATTGCATTGAATCTGTAGATTGCTTTGGGTAGTATAGTCATTTTCACAATATTGATTTTCCAATCCAAGAACATGGTATATCTCTCCATCTGTTGGAATCATCTTTAATTTCTTTCATCAGTGTCTTACAGTTTTCTGCATACAAGTCTTTTGTCTCCCTAGCTAGGTTTATTCCTAGGTATTTTATTCTTTTTGTTGCAATGGTAAGTGGGAGTGTTTCCATAATTTCTGTTTCAGTTTTTTCATCATTAGTGTATAGGAATGCACAAAAAGAGATTTTTGTGCATTAATTTTGTATCTTGCAACTTTACCAACTTCATTGATTAGCTCTAGTAGTTTTCTGGTGGCATCTTTAGGATTCTCTATGTATAGTATCATGTCATCTGCAAAGAGTGACAGTTTTACTTCTTTTCCAATTTGGATTCCTTTTATTTCTTTTTCTTCTCTGATTGCCATGGCTAGGACTTCCAAAACTATGTTGAATAATAGTGGTGAGAGTGGACATCCTTGTCTTGTTCCTGATCTTAGAGGAAATGCTTTCAGTTTTTCACCATTGAGAATGATGTTTGCAGTGGGTTTATCATATATGGCCTTTATTATGTTGAGGTAGGTTCCCTCTATGCCCACTCTCTGGAGAGTTTTTATCATAAATAGGTGTTGAATTTTGTCAAAAGCTTTTTCTGCATCTATTGAGATGATCATGTGGTTTTTCTTCTTCAATTTGTTAATATGGTGTATCACATTGATTTGCATATATTGAATCCTTAATCCCTGGGATAAATCCCACTTGATCATGATGTATGATCCTTTTAATGTGTTGTTGGATTCTGTTTGCTAGTATTTTGTTGAGAATTTTTGCATCTATATTCATCAGTGATATTGGTCTGTAATTTTCTTTTTCTGTAGTATCTTTGTCTGGTTTTGGTATCAGGGTGATGGTGGCCTCATAGAATGAGTTTGGGAGTGTTCCTTCCTCTGCAGTTTTTTGGAAGAGTTTGAGAAGGATGGCTGTTAGCTCTTCTCTAAATGTTTGATAGAATTCACCTGTGAAGCCATCTGGTCCTGGTCTTTTGTTTGTTGGAAGATTTTAAATCACAGTTTCAATTTCATTACTTGTGTTTGGTCTGTTCATATTTTCTGTTTCTTCCTGGTTCAGTCTTGGAAGGTTATACCTTTCTAAGAATTTGCCCATTTCTTCCAGGTTGTCCATTTTATTGGCATAGAGCTACTTGTAGTAGTCTCTTAGGATGCTTTGTATTTCTGCAGTGTCTGTTGTAACTTCTCCTTTTTCATTTCTAATTTTATTGATTTGAGTCCTCTCCCTCTTTTTCTTGATGAGTCTGGCTAATGGTTTATCCATTTTGTTTATCTTCTCAAAGAACCAGCTTTTAGTTTTGTTGATCTTTGCTATCATTTTCTTTGTTTCTATTTCATTTATTTCTGTTCTGATCCTTATGATTTCTTTCCTTCTGCTAACTTTGGGTTTTGTTTGTTCTTCTTTCTCTAGTTCTTTTAGGTGTATGTTTAGATTGTTTACTTGGGATTTTTCTTGTTTCTTGAGGTAGGCTTGTATAGCTATAAACTTCCCTCTTAGAGCTGCTTTTGCTGCATCCCACAGGTTTTGGATCATCGTGTTTTCATTGTCATTTGTCTCTAGGTATTTTTTGATTTCCTCTTTGATTACTTCAGTGATCTCTTGGTTATTTAGTAACATACTGTTTAGCCTCCATGTGTTTGTGTTTTTTACGTTTTTTCCCCTGTAATTCATTTTTAATCTCATAGCGATGTGGTCAGAAAAACTGCTTGATATGATTTCAAGTTTCTTAAATTTACTGAGGCTTGATTTGTGACCCAAGGTGTGATCTATCCTGAAGAATGTTCCGTGCGCACTTGAGAAGAAAGTGTAATCTGCTGTTGTTGGATGGAATGTCCTATAAATATCAATTACATCTATCTGGTCTATTGTGTCATTTAAAGCTTCTGTTTCCTTATTTGTTTTCATTTTGGATGATCTGTCCATTGATGTAAATGAGGTGTTAAAGTCCCCCACTATTATTGTGTTACTGTTGATTTCCTCTTTTATAGCTGTTAGCAGCTGCCTTATATATTGAGGTGCTCCTATGTTGGGTGCATATATATTTATAATTGTTATATTTTCTTCTTGGGTTGATCTCTTGATCATTATGTTGTCCTTCCTTGTCTCTTGTAACAATCTTTATTTTAAAGTCTATTTTATCTGATATGAGTATTGCTACTCCAGCTTTCTTTTGATTCCATTTGCATGGAATATCTGTTTCCCTCCCCTCACTTTCAGTCTGTATGTGTCCCTAGGTCTGAAGTGGGTCTCTTGTAGACAGCATATATATGGGTCTTGTTTCTGTATCCATTCAGCAAGCCTGTGTCTTTTGGTTGGAGCATTTAATCCATTCACGTTTAAGGTAATTATCGATATGTATGTTCCTATTACCATTTTCTTAATTGTTTTGTGTTTGTTATTGCAGGTCTTTTCCTTCTCTTGTGTTTCCTGCCTAGAGAAGTTCCTTTAGCGTTTGTTGTAGAGCTGGTTTGCTGGTGCTGAATTCTCTTAGCTTTTGCTTGTCTGTAAAGCTTTTGATTTCCCCATCAAATCTGAATGAGATCCTTGCCAGGTAGAGTAATCTTGGTTGTAGATTCTTCCCTTTCATCACTTTAAGTATATCATGCCAATCCCTTCTGGCTTGTAGAGTTTCTGCTGAGAAATCAGCTGTTAACCTTATAGGAGTTCCCTTGTATGTTATTTGTCGTTTTTCCCTTGCTGCTTTCAATAATTTTTCTTTGTCTTTAATTTTTGCCAATTTGCTTACTATGTGTCTCAGCGTGTTTCTCCTTGGGTTTATCCTGTGTGGGACTCACTGCGCTTCCTGGACTTGGGTGGCTGTTTCCTCTCCCATGTTAGGGAAGTTTTCAACTATAATCTCTTCAGATATTTTCTCTGGTCCTTTTTTCTCTCTCTTCTCCTTCTGGGACCCCTGTAATGTGAATGTTGTTGCGTTTAATGTTGTCCCAGAGGTCTCTTAGGCTGTCTTCATTTCTTTTCATTCTTTTTTCTTTATTCTGTTCCACAGCAGTGAATTCCACCATTCTGTCTTCCAGGTCACTTATATCCGTTCTTCTGCCTCAGTTATTCTGCTATTGATTCCTTCTAGTGTCGTTTTCATTTCAGTTATTGTATTGTTCATCTCTGTTTGTTTGTTCTTTAATTCTTCTAGGTCTTTGTTAAACATTTCTTGCATCTTCCCAATCTTTGCCTCCATTCTTTTTCTGAGGTCCTGGATCACGTTCACTATCATTATTCTGAATTCTTTTTCTGGAAGGTTGCCTATCTCCACTTCATTTAGTTGTTTTTCTGGGGTTTTATCTTGTTCCTTCATCTGGTACATAGCCCTCTGCCTTTTCATCTTGTCTGTCTTTCTGTGAATGTGGTTTTTGTTCCACAGGCTGCAGGATCGTCGTTCTTCTTGCTTCTGCTGTCTGCCCTCTGGTGGATGAGGCTATCTAAGAGGCTTGATGGGAGGGGCTGGTGGTGGGTAGAGCTGACTGTTGCTCTGTTGGGCAGAGCTCAGTAAAACTTCAGTCCACTTGACTGTTGATGGGTGGGGCTGGGTTCCCTCCCTGTTGTTTGTTTGGCCTGAGGCAACCCAACACTGGAGCCTACCTGGGCTCTTTGGTGGGGCTGATGACAGACTCTGGGAGGGCTCACGCCAAGGAGTACTACCCAGAACTTCTGCTGCCAGTGTCCTTGTCCCCACGGTGAGCCACAGCCACCCCCCGCCTCTGCAGGAGACCCTCCAACACTAGCAGGTAGGTCTGATTTAGTCTCCTTTGGGGTCACTGCGCCTTCCCCTGGGTCCCAGTGCGCACACTACTTTGTGTGTGCCCTCCAAGAGTGGAGTCTCTGTTTCCTCCAGTCCTGTTGAAGTCCTACCGTCAAATCCCGCTAGCCTTCAAAGTCTGATTCTCTAGGAATTCCTCCTCCCGTTGCCGGACCCCCAGGTTGGGAAGCCTGATGTGGGGCTCAGAACCTTCACTCAAGCGGGTGGACTTCTGTGGTATTAGTGTTCTGCAGTCTGTGAGTCACCCACCCAGCAGTTATGGGATTTGATTTTACTGTGATTGCGCCCCTCCTACCGTCTCATTGTGGCTTCCCCTTTGTCTTTGGATGTGGGTGAGTTCCAGTGTCTTCCTGTCGATGACTGTCCAGCAGCTAGTTGTGATTCTGGTGTTCTCACAAGAGGGAGTGAGAGCACGTCCTTCTACTCCGCCATCTTGGTTCCTCCTCAGTTTTAAAGTTTTAAAACGTACAGACTCCTCAACCCAGCAACATCTTGGCTAGAAATTTATCTTCCAGAAATATTTGCCCAAGTTCATGGTCTTGTATTTATCTGTAATTCGAAAATCCAAGAGGCTTTGAAAACTGAACACGTTTCCGGAAGTTTGGAGCTGACACTCACTTGGCAGCAAAACTGGCCCTGTACCAACGTGAGGCTGTTCATAGTCTATATTTATCCCACTTGGTGGGAACATTTATGTGTTTCACTGAAGAATTTATTAGCATATGGATTATAGGTGCTGCCCCAAACTCCCCAGTAGTATTACATAGTGTGTGATAGATGAACCCCAAGCCTGTCTGAAATGTAAAAAAACTGAGTCCCAAGATGTAGAGAACAAACTGATAGTTACCAAAGGGGAAAGGGAGGGGGAGGGATAAATTAGGAGTTTGGGAGTAATGTATACACACTACTATATATAAAATAGATAACCAACAGGGACTTACTGTATAGCACAGGGAACTATACTCAATATTTTGTAATAACCTACAGGGGAAAAGTGTCTGAAAAAGAATCATATATATATATATATAAATAACTGAATCATTTTGCTGTACACCTGAAACTAACACAACATTGTAAATCAACTCTACTCCAATAGTTAAAAAGCAAAACAAAACAAAGCAAAAAAACCCGAGTCCCAAAACACAGGCATCCCCGGAAGGTCTGGATAAGGGGTTGTGGAGCTGTGTTAGCAAAAAGTGGAGACAACCCAGAGGTCCACCCATAGAGGACTAGGTAACAAATTAGGACCCATCCAAACAATGGAATAGCTGTAACAATAGCGAGCATCACAGCAAACCCTTTAAGACAGGTTCTGTCATTACCCCGATTTTACAGATGAAAACACTGAGGCTGGGGTGGGGTGGAATCCATCACTTTCCCAAGGAAGATCACGCTAATACAGAAAGAATAAGGTAGCGCTGACGTGAATAAAGTTAGGAAAAACGGCCATAATGCACCATTGATTTTTTTTTTTTTTGGCTGCTTCATTGCTGCGCGCGGGCCTTCTCTAGTTGCGGCGAGCGGGGGCCACTCTTCACTGAGGTGCGCAGGCTTCTCATTGTGGTGGCTTCTGTTGTTGCAGAGCACGGGCTCTCGGCACGCGGGCTTCAGCAGCCGCGGCTCGCGGGCTCCAGAGCGCAGGCTCAGTAGTTGTGGCACACGGGTCTAGCTGCTCCGCAGCATGTGGGATCCTCCCAGACCCGGGCTCAAACTCGCGTCCCCTGCATCGGCAGGCAGACTCCCAGCCGCTACGCCACCAGGGAAGCCCCACCGCTGATGTTTTTTTAAAAGGCAAGTCGTAGGGTAAGAGGCAGAGCATAAATCCATTGCAGGTGTGCATATGCGTGTAATCCACACATATATAATATTTGATTTGATACCAGTTTTATGGGTCAATTCGGCTAAGCTGCAGCACTTCATTATTTCAGACCAAATCTAGCAGCACCCAGTCTAGGTGTTGCTGTGAAGGTATTTGCTTGTCGGTTTTGTTTTTCTCCTTTCCTAATTTATTTATCTCTGCACAAAATAAGAGGCCTCTGGGAATCATTTCTTTTTGCTTTTAGAAGTAGAACTCTTGTTTGTTTCTTTGCTCCAAATTCAATCCTCTGTGGAGCCCTGCATTGGCCCTTTTGAGGAATGACTCTCCCTCATTCTGAGCAGTTTGGGGAGCTGTCAGTCAAGAGACAGCCTGGGTGCCTGGGTGGCAGGTGTCCCAAGCCCTGCCGTTTGCTGTGAAGGAATTTCGTAGATGTCATTAGTGTTCATAACCGGTTGACTTTAAGTAAAGGGGATTATCTTTCATCGTCTGGGCAGAACCTGATTCAATCAATTGAAAGTCTTTAAGAGGAGAACCGAGGTTTCTTGGAAGAGGAAGAAATTCTGCTCCTGGCCTGCAACTCCAGCTTCTTCCCGAGAGTTCCAGCCTGCCCTTCCGCACAGCCTGCTCTGTGGATTTCAGACCTGCCCAGCCAGCCAGCCAGCCAGCCCCTGCAATCATGTAACCAAATTCCTTGCAGTCGATCCCTTAATATAGACCTCCCACTGGTTCTGCTTCTCTGGTCCAACCTCGACAGATACTCTGTGTGACCGAACAGTTTCTTCTGTCTCCTCCACTTTTCCCACGTTTGGGGTCTATCCTGCCCTTTGGGAAATACTGAGAGGGTGGATGCCCATCTGAAAGTTATGTATGATTACCTCTGAGTGGGCACTCTGGACTGGGCCCTGTGCCAAGGATTGTCTCAGTCAATCCTGATCACCACGCTGTAAGGTGGATACTGTGATTAGTCCCATTTTACAGATGAGGAATCTGAGTCTCAGAAAGGTTAAGCAATTTTCCCAAGGACACACAGACAATATGACTGTATTCTGTCTGACTCTAACATATGTGCTCTTAACCACCAGTTCCCCAGCTTGGAAATATCTCCCTGGACACAACGGGGCATGCAAAGGGTGGGGGCTTGACTGCCCCCTCCAACCAGGCAACTTGCAGACAAGTGGAGAACAAAGCAGATGTCCAGGGTTCATATTCCAAGGCGGGGGCAGTAACTACTTTCATCAGCTAGCTCTGTCTCCTGCCTGCCCAGTCCCTCAGTCTCCAAAGAGGGCCAGGCTAGTGGCCACGTGTCCAGACTCCTGAAACTGACCCCTTGCCCCAGACAGTCGGCAGCAGAACAGCTGAATCGGCGGTGCTGCGCACAACACGAGCCTCCAGATGAATTGATGAAGGGCTGGGAATCTTTATGTGGGAGGAAGCTAGACAAGGGCCTAGGACCCCTGGTTTCTAGCCTGATTCTACAAGAGAGCTGTGTGACCTTGGGCATGTCACCGAACTCCTTGGAGGCCAAGACTGGGAAAAGTCAAGAACCAAAATCATTTTTTTTTTTTTTTTTTTGCGGTACGCGGGGCTCTCACTGTTGTGGCCCCTCCCGCTGCGGAGCACAGGCTCCGGACGCGCAGGCTCAGCGGCCATGGGTCGCGGGCCCAGCCGCTCCGCAGCATGTGGGATCTTCCCAGACCGGGGCACGAACCCGCGTCCCCTGCATCGGCAGGCGGACTCTCAACCACTGCGCCACCAGGGAAGCCCCCAAAATCATTTTTATACAAATAAGTCCTAAGATCCTACCACCTCCATCACCCAGATGCGGAAATGGGCTCGCTCTCGTCACAGAGCCAGGAGTTGGCAAAGCTGAAACGCAAACCCCAACCCATGGACTCCAGAGCGCAAGCCTCTTTGTAATTCCCTGGGCCCCAGCGGAGCTTAAAGGCAGCAGGAATTCTGGGAATATGGGAGCCGGCCTGGTTCATTTCCCTCAGAGTGGAGGGTTTGTTCATCTCATGGCGCTACAGAATGGTCCACGGGTGGAGAATTACTAAACAAGAAAGCCTAGCAGCCTCTGGTTTATGAGACGCGTGGAACCATGCCAGGCAAACCAGTCAGCTGGCAGACATTTACATATTAATGAAGCTCATAAATAATGCAGAGGATGACAAACAGTCGATGCTTGCCACCAGGCCGCCAACACCAGCCCTTGAAGCGAGGGGTCTCGAACTTGAGTACCGGCATCGCCTGCAGGACTTGTTACGATGCCCTCAGGTTGTGCATCCAGGATGTCTGGGGTGACAGCCGAGAAGTCGCATCTCTAACCATTCCCAGGTGGTGCTGATGCTGGCCCAGGGACCACATCTTGAGAACCACAGCTCTAACGCACTGACGCTGCTCCCCGCTTCCCTGCCCAGCAGGAAGGGAATCAAGATGCCCAGCTGGCACACCCAAAGAGCTGAATTTCTAGAGGTTAAATGATACCTAGGCGACTCCACTATAAGCCACCCCTTCCTCTGGGTGGCAGGAAGTCTGCCTTGAGGTTCTTCTCCATTTTGCCCTTTCTTTTCCCACAGAGACATGAACTCCGTGAGCCGCCTACTTTGCAGCTCTTAATAATCATAAGAAACCTTTATTGAGTACTTACTGTACGCCAGGCTCTAGCTAAGCAGAGCTGATCCTCATTGTTCCTGGAGTCCATATCTGAGAATTCGCCTGCTTGCTAAAATTTATTTGTAACCCCAAAATCAATATTTGCGGCACTTTCAGAGGCATGCACAGAGTAGCAAAAAAATTGAGTCACCGGCCATGCATGTTCCCGGCTGCCTCCTTGTATCTGCTCTCGTACTATAAACAAGTGTTCTTTTTTGCCGTCGGCTTAATGTGACATTTTCGCATTTTGCGCTCTCTGTTTGGTGATTTCGCGTTTAAAAAATGGCCCCAAGTGCAGTGCTGAAGCGCCGTCCAGGGTTCCTAAGTACAAGAAAGCTGCGATGTGCCTTCGGAGGAAAATACGTGTTACATAAGCTTCCTTCAGGCGTGAATTATAGTGTTGTTGGCTGTGAGTTCAATGTTAATAAATCAAGTATATATATTAAATAAGGTGTCTTTATTTTTTTAATATTTTTGTATTTTTTATTTTTGGCTGTCTCGGATCTTAGCTGCGGCACTAGGGATCTATTCGTTGCGGCGCATAGGCTCTTTGTTGCAGAGCACGGGCTTCTCTCTAGTTGTGGTGTGTGGGCTCTGTAGTTGCAGCACATGGGCTCTCTAGTTATGACACGTGGGCTCAGTAGCCCTGCGGCACATGGGATCTTAGCTCCGTGACCAGGGATCGAACCCGAGTCCCCTGCGTTGGAAGGCGGATTCTTAACCACTGGACCACCAGGGAAGTCCCCAATAAGGTGTCTTTAAACAGAAACATACATCAAACAAGGTTGTGTATTCATTGATTGATGAAAATTTCGTGACCAGAGACTTGCAAGAACCCAATCCTGTATTTCCCTCAGGAGCAATGGTCCAGTGTTCACAGGGACTCATAGCAGGTAACTACCACAAATCATGAGAACAGACTGTGCTTGACATAAACTAACCCATCTTAATTTTGTGGACAACCTTATCAAGTAGGAAGATTGTATTATTTTCCCCATCTTACAGTGAGGAAACTGAGGCACAGGGCAGTTAAGTGACTTTTCCAAGATCACACAGCCAGTGTATAGTGGAGCCGGGATTTGAAGCCAGGTGGTCTGGCTAAGGGACATGAGCGCCCACCACAATACTGGTCCATCTAACTGCTTTTATCTAGTGTCCGAGTGTGTGCATGAGGGCAGACATTTGAGAAAACTTGAAAGGCACAGTTCTGACCTTCCAGAAAAACTTGAGATCTGCACACCATCTAGCACTGTGCAAGGCACCAAGGGAAATGTAAAGGAGAAGAAAGCCCCGGACCAGAGAGCAGATTAGGAGGAGCTGAGGCCCCTTGAGTCCACGGGACACCCAAGTCTCCAAGGAAAGCTCCACCCAGGGTTATGGCATTTGCTACAACCGTGAACACCAAGGGCCACAGACAATTGGGGTCTGGCCCTTTAAGATAGTTTCAGTATCCTCCAGACCAAACGCCCATCTGCTCTTCATGGTCCCAGCAATCCCTAGTACTACCCATGCTACTGGGTCTATGTGTCCTGGAGCTCGCGAGGGTGAAACTCCTTTTCTCCAGCTGCTCCTGACTTTTTCCTCAGCTGCCGCAGTCCCACCCAGATGCCCATTTCCCACCCGCTGTTCTAAATCCCTGGCAATGTATTTTTCCTGCCAGCATCAGCAGTCAGTTCTGACCCCTACCCAAACAGCCACATCTTTCCCCAAGCCCTAACTAACTAGTCTGATTTATGGTGGGTGGGACCAGGACTGGAATTAAGCCTCTGGCTCTGCCTGTTAATAGCTGTGTGACCTGGGCTAAGACATTTACCTTCTCTTGGCCTCCATTCCTCGTCCATAAAATGAGATGTTTGGAGCAGATAATTTCTGAAGTCATGTCCAGGCCAGTTTCACGTCCCATCTTTCTCCACAGATTCTAGATGTTACTTAAATACCAATCCAGATGACCTGTCAGTAGGCTTCTACTGAGGACGGAAACTTACAGGAAGGATGGAGAGAAGATCACAAGGCCGCTGACATGTATTTCATGCCTTCTACACATTTTCTGGCTGACGAATTGGACCACTACATAGGATACTGAAAACAGTAACCCCATTTCACAGTTGACAGTTCAGATGTGAAATGCAAAAGAAGAGGGTGATCACGTAGGATACTAAAGTCCTCTTAACTTGTAAGGCAGGAGTGCTGTTGGAACTCCTTGAAATGATAAGAATGAAATTTAATTTTCATGTCCAGTTAATGCCTAATGTTCTACTTTGTATGGAGAGCAAGTGACTTGCATCAACTAAAACATGAAGTAGGTCTCCAACTGGAGGTTTTCGAGACACAAGGCTCCCAGGATTGATATCACCTCATGCCAGATTTGGGGACTCAAAGGTATTAAATCCCAGTGATCCAGGACCAGGCAGAGATTGATGAATGAATGAGCTCCGTCTAATTCAGACTTTGTGATGGGTCATCTGTCTCCCAGTGCATGACCAAATGCAGTAACTTACAGCTTTCTCCTTGCCTCTTTGATCTTTCGATTCCTGCCACACTTCAAAGTATTGCATCTCAAGCCCCTACCTCCACCCCCGTTTCTAGGGAGGAGAGAGGCTACAGCAAAGAGGCCACAGCATCGTGATTAAGCTCTGGAGTCAGACTCCTGATGGGTTTTAATCCGATATGTCCTCACTCTGTGTCCTCTGCCATTTTAAGAAACCTGCTTAAGCCTCAGTTTCCTCATCTGTAAAACGAGAATAAGAAAGAGAAGTACCTTCCTCTTAGGGTGATTTAGAGCTTCTCAGCTGCACCGGAATCATTTTGGGACCTTGTTAAGATGAAGAATCGGATTCAGGAAGCCTAGGGCTCTATTTGGCATAGGGCAGAGTTAGAGCCTAACAGGCTAACCGTGCTACATATAATGACTGTAAACTCTGAACAAAATACAAAAAGGTACCTTAGGTCTCTGGGTGGGGAGTGGGGTCGGGGGAAAACCAGGTAGATTTAGGAGGAAGTCCAGTCTTGGAGGACGGGACGAGCACAGGATAGTTTCTCACTGAGTTATTGTGGTCTGAGGGCAGGCCACGCTTGTGGCCCAGCACAGGGCAGCTCGAACGCTTAGAAAATCTTGCCAAATTTCTGGCAACCACAGTCAAAATGAGGGATAATCCTAGAAAAGAGAGAACAGAGAAGGGATACCTTAAAATACTGGGTTGGGTATAGGCTCAGTCCAAATCTCTGGCTGACCCCTAGACCACGCGTGCGCAAGCATACTTACGGCTAATTATCAAAGACCTCAACTAAGATTTCCCCTGCTGCCCATGCAGGTAAGACAGAGTCTGCCATCTAACAAAATGTAATTGCCCGCTAAAACAAAAACAGCCACGCTCTTTGGAGCAATATAACAGAACCGATAATCTTCCACAACAAAACATTCACAACATCCAGGATAAAATTCAGAATTACCCAGCATGTAGAGAACCAACAAGATGTGACCCATTTTCAAGGAAAAAGACAATAGAAGCCAACCCTGAGATGACCCAGATGTTGCAACTATGAGACAAGGATTTAAAACCACTATAAAACTATGTCTGATTATGTTTTAAAAAAATATGCTCATAACGAGTGAAGAGGTGGGGAATCTCAACAGAGAAATAGAAAATGCGAAAAAGAACCAAATGGAAATTTTAGAACTGAAATACAGAGGGAAAGGTAAGGGAACTTGAAGACAGATCAGTAGAAATGAACCATTTGTAAGAAGAGAAAAAGATTGAGAAATAAAATGAACAGAGCCTCAGGGGGTCCGTGGAACAAAATCAGAAGGTCTAAAATAAGGGCAGTTGGAGTCCCAGAAGAAGAGAGAGAGAGAAAATGAGGCAGAAAAAAACTGCATTTGAAGAAACACCAAACTTTCCAAATTGGTGATTCAGTAGATGCATAGGAAGGGCTGAGGTTCTGTCATTCTAGTAAGCTCCGAGGTGGTATTGATGAGTAGATCGGGTCCGGACTAGCGCTGTCCAGTAGAATCTTCTGCGATGGCAGGAATGCCCTATATCTTCACTGTCCAATATGGAAGCCACTAGCCGCATGTGGCTACCGAAAACTTGCAGTGTGGCTAGTGTCGTTGAAGAACTTAATTTTAATCTTAGTTGATATAAACCTAAATCTGAAAAGCCACGTGTGGCTAGTGGCTGCCATATTGAACGGTGCAGGTCTAGAGGATTCAGTGGGATGGTGCTTACAAAGAACTCACATGATGCCCAGCACAGACTAGCTCTCTGTATGAACTCACCATCATCAGCCTCATCATCATCGAAGTCCATCTGGGGGAATATAGGCAATATTTTATAATAACTATAGATGGAGTATAACCTTTAAAAATTATGACTCACTATATTGTAGCCCTGTAACATATGATTTTGTACATCAGCTATACTTCAATTAAAAAAAAATCCATCTACTTCTCGCCTTTGTTCAGGATTATCCCTGCTTTTCCCCCAACAGCAGGGGACAAGGCACTCATGGCCCCCAGCTTCTCTCACCACCTAATCATTATTGACATCGTTGTTCAGCCTCTTCCACTGTTTTCATCTGCTGTGGGTTTTACTTCTCTCTCACCTCCAACTCCATTAATTCTCCTGTAAGTCAAATGATGTGAGTCCCCTTTGGAGGAGGCTGGCAGCCCTCACTGTATACTCCTTGTACCTTAAAGGACCCTTCAGCCCTTCTACTGAGATGGTGTGAGGTTTTTGTTCTTTGCTTAAAGAAAGATTGGTGAAAGCATGACAGGCCTCAGGCTTTGGGGAGCACTTCTGTTCCATCTCTGCTGCGCTCTTGTCAGGTCGCATACACACTCAGCCTGCGCACTCATAAGGCTCAAGCCTACATGCGAATACCTGTTAACTCAATAGAGAGGAGAGAAGTCATTGCGATCAAGCCGTTTCTGTACAACAGGATGGAGCAGCAGCCACTGGGAAGGTCTCGTCAGCATGTTTCTGCTCCAGCTGGAAAGAGAATAGAAGGAAGGAGGGGATGCAAAATGGGCGCATTCCCTTTTGCCTAGAGTGGGAATAGGGGATTATCTGGAGGTTACTGCCTGATTCCAAGTAGCTAAGAGCAGAGGCGGACATGCCAGAGCCCTGGAGCAGGCTGCAAAAGACCCTATAGTATACAAGCTGTGTGACCTTAGGCAAGTTCCCTAACCTTTCTGAGTCTCAATTTCTTTATATGGTAAGTGGAGGTAATAATAGTACCAATCATATAGAGCTGTTTTGAGGCTTTAAGTGTGAGGAACTGCCAGATAATTAATGATGATGATGATGGTGATAACAACAGCAACTAGTATTTATTGTGGGCTTATTCTATTCCAGGCATTGTGCCAAGCGCTTTCTTCTACACTAGTTAATTTAATCCTAACACCCTTATAAGGGAGGTTCTATTACTAATCCTACTTTATAGATGAAGAGCTACATCTCAGAGAGGTTAAGACACTTGGCGAAAGGCACACAGCTAGTGAGAGGAAGATCTGGGGTTTGAACCCAGGGATAGCTGGCTGTATATGCTTCACCACTATGAAATATCTCCAAAGGCCCATGACAAGGCTGCTGTCCCAGAATCTGCATTTTCCTAGGGGAGGGAGACCCAGTGGCCTAAAGTACTAGCCCATAACCTGTCAGTGGTTCTCACTCCTGGCTTCATATTACAATCACTTCCGACTAAATCAGAATCTCTGGAGGTAGGGCCCCAGAGCTCAGTATCTTCAGCTCCCCAAAATATTTCCAATTTGCAGTCAAGGAAGAGAATCGCTGGCTTAGGGCCTGAGCTCTGACTGCTAAGGGGGAAGCTGCAATTGACAGAAACAAAAGACTCAGCAGGAGAGAGGTGTGATGTGGCCAAGAAGGCGGTCCCCACGCTTTCCTCAGCTTATCAACATTATCACTGTACAATCCCAAGGTGTCTTTATTATCCATGCATAATGAAGCCTGACGAGGATTAAGATGGGTACTCAATGATGGAGGGAAAGTGAGAAGAGGATTTCCACGGGCATGTAATTACAGCCCCTAAACGTCCAATGGTAAAGATCCTTTTCCTGCATCTCATTGAGATGTTTGGTAAACAAAGGGAGAGGGGAAGAACGAAGTGACAGACACAGCTGTGTTTCCCAGGACTACACCTGGGCAGGAGTCGGAAAAAACCAACACTCCTTGGTGGAGTGGGGTTCAGTGAAGGAGTCAGAGGGTGTTAAGTGGCAAGAGTGAGGTCATTCTGATATGGTCATTCTACAGATGGGGAGACACAACCCCAGCTCCTAAAATAGCTGCCCTGGACCCCATGGCACCCTGTCCATCCCCAGGATAGCCTCTGCAGTGGACCTCTGCTGAATGTTGCCTGGCCGGCGTCCTTTCCTCTTCATCTGCTACCAGCACGTTCATTCTTGTACAGGGACCTGCTCCCGCCCACCCGTCAGCATTGAACGCTGTTCTCTGGGAGCTGTCCAAGTACCCATCATCTCTTGGTCGAGAAGCAGGCGCATGACCCAGGCTGTACCAAGCGTTCTCTCCTAGGAGTCTGGCTCTTAAGCAGTGAAGACAGATTAGAAGTAGGTGGAGCTGATACATTGTTACCACCAAGACCTGAAGCCCTTGGTTTCTACTGCTGCCTGGAGCTCCACCCAGAATGCCCCAATCCTTTTCATTCATGGAATCTGTTGTTCAGCTCTTCTTTGGTTCTATGAGTTCTTCCTATCATTCGTTTTTGCCCAAGTAGGTTCAGTGATACAAGTGTCCGATGTTTCACATGCCAGCACCTGGAAATAAAACTCTGAAGTAGCCAAAAAGACTTTGCTTCCATTGTCACAGGGCTTTGAACTCACAGAATATTATAATGAGAAGGGATTCTATTGACCAGTTCCCTCCCTGCTGAGAAAATCCTCTAGCCCCTGCCAAGACATTGTCCAGCCTTCTAAGTGGAAGAAGTCCTCGGCCTCCCAAAGAATCTGCTTTTGTGGGTTTTGACCAGCTCTGCCATTTATTAGCTGCGTGCGTTTTGGAAAAAACACTTCACTCCTCCAAGCCTCAATTTGTGCGTGTTACATTGTGGTATGTTCTAAATGAGATGATGTATGTAAAATACTTCACAGGTAGTAAGTGCTCAATTAAAGGCAGTTACCATCACTTGTATGGAAATGAAATAGACCTGGTCCCAGAGCCCCCACTTACGCATAGACTCAAACGTCTTTGGGAAACACTTCCAGCTCTTTATGTTACTTAGGAAACTGGCCCAGGATGCCTGAGGAAATAACCCCAAATCACACAGAAATAACCATGGGGCAGGGCTTGAGTTCCATTCTCTCTTGCTGGCTGGTCTCTGAGCCACACCTTCAGTGTGGTCTCCAGGGACCAAAGGAAGAACTGAATCCACCAAGACAGTCTACAGGGAAGAAAACTGTTTCTTGTGGCAGGAGGAAGAAAAAAAGGAAATTGTTTGGTCCAGTGCTCCCAGATCCCATCTTGAACATGTCCATCACCCATCACCTCGCTGGGTACTTGCACACGCATTTACTAAGATAAGCTCAAATTAGACGCTGGGCCCTGCAAGGGGGAAACAAAATCATTCACTCTGCTGAATCTGGCCCTGGGATTCTGCGTTTATGAATCCAGCCCAGCGTGGGATCCAGGACAAATAAAACTCTATTCCCTGGACAGGTTCGGACGAGGCATCCATTCTTATTACCAACCCAATTAAAGCTCCCCAGAATCCGAAGACTTGTAAAGGGGTGGTGATGCGTGTCAGAGATCTCAAACTCAGCTGCCTGCAGAGGCCAGGCAAGTACTAGCAATGAATGAAGAGGCCAGACGGGTACTGAGTGAATTGAAGGGCACACGCCCAGTCTCAAGGATGTGGCTACTACTCGGCCGATAACTGTCACGTGGGTGGATGAGCCCAGGGTTGCCAGCCCCAACTCCATCACTTAGCAGCTGTGTGACCTCAGTCTAGTCACTTCACCTCTCAGTTTTCTGTGACTCTCAATTTTCACATTAACAAAATGGAGACGATAATAATGCCTGCCTCGTAGGGTGACTGAAAATTAAATGAGTTGTTACGTTGAAGTACTTAGAACACTGCCCATCCCGTAGTAAGAACTCAGTAATGTTGGCTGTTATTAAGTCAATAGTTTTGTTTTTAAGTCAATAGTTTTAAACAAGGGTTTCTCATAGCCAGTAATGGGAGTAAGGGTATTGTAGAGAGGTTCATGGTATGGGACAAGACCAGGTTGACTAAAGAATCTTTTATTTTGGCCAGAATGCTGGCAGTGTACAGTCACTTTGGGACTCCCCTGCAAATCATCACCTTATCACACTCTTGCTTATACCTTTTTAAAAAATATTTATTTATTTTGGCTGTGCTGGGTCTTCATTGCGGCATGCAGGATCTTTGTTGCGGCATGCGGGATCTTTAGTTGCGGCATGCGGGCTTCTTAGTTGCGGCATGTGGGATCTAGTTCCCCGACCAGGGATCGAACCCAGGCCCCTTGCATTGGGAGTGCGGAGTCTTACCCACTGAACGACTGGGGCAGCCCCACTTATATCTTTATGAAAATTTGAGCAACTTATAAATTATTATTTTCTGCAGTAGATTTAGTGAGCAAAATATTTTCAGTTAAGGAGTCTTGGGGATAAAATAGTTGGATTCTTGGTGAGAGGAAATTTGGGACCTGTTGTTCTAAAACCAGAATATAGAACTGGGTTTGACAGCAAATATGCTGAAATCCTTGACTTCATAATTACATTCAAAAGGAAACTCACTGGTCACCGGTGGAGGATGCAGGCGAACCAACTCTTTATTGTGAAAAATAGAAGACAAAGGGAAAGAACCAGCATTTATCCCGGCTCTTCTAAAAGAACTGTACCTCAGGCTAGCCAGGCAGTAGATGACGCTTTGTAGATATATTCCAAATAATGAACGAACACCGAATTATAGAATTAGAATATCACCCTCTTTGCAGCCCCTAGAGAATTAATAGATTTAGGCACTGGGCACCAATAGCTACTAATATCATCAAAAAATACAAAGTACCTGCTATGAAGTCGTCTTACAAAAAGAAATGAACGTGAATTTAATACAGCCTCTAGATCCAACTACCAATTTACAGGAGAAAGTAAAGAACAGAAGAATACTTTAAAGAAACCATCAGGATACAGCAAAATAAAGACTGGGGGAAACTTACAGGAAAGAGAACCCAGTGTCTTCAACAGTAGATTGCATGGACAGAAAACGCTATAGAGGAGGGACCTATAGATCTTAAAGGGGTTGAGAGACGTATCAACCAAACATAATATATGGGCTTTATTTGGATCCTGTGGTAGCAAATAATGGTCTCCATTTCCTAAACCCTAGAACCTGTGAGTATGTTACCTTGCACAGCAGTTCCTGACACACTTGGGCGTGAGATCCGGGGTGTCCCATAGCTTGTGTGGGCCTGCTAGTGGGCAGGGCTGGGGCCCAGCTGGTCCCCGGGCAGGGTCTGGCCTGCTGTGAGCTGGCTGGGTCCGCAGGCTTCGAGACTGTGGTTGTCTTGCATCTGGTGTCTGCCCCCTGGTGGGTGAATCTGGTCCAGAGGCTAGAGCAGCTTCCCTGAGGGCAGGGCCAGGACCCAAGGGATTCCGGGCTGGAGTTCGGTCCTGGACTCTCTGATGGGCAGGGCCGTGTCCAGAGGCAGCTGTGGGCTCAGGGAGTCTTAAGACAGCCTGACTGCTGATGGTGGGGCTGTGTCCCCACTGAGTTAGTTGCTTGGCCTGAGGCATCCCAGCACTGGCACCTACAGGCTGTCAGGTGAGGCCAGGTCTTGGCACTAATGAGCTAGAGGGAGGATTCCAGGGTGTCTGCCAGTGTCAGCATCCCTGCGGTGGAAGGAGCTCCCAAGAATTGCTGCCACCAGTGTCTATGTCCCCAGGGTGAGCGACAGCTGCCCTCCCCCTCCCCCGCCTCTCCAGGAGACTCCCAGACCAGCAGGTAGGTCTGGCCCAGGCTCCCATCAACTTACTGCTTCTGCCCTGGGTCCCGGTGCATGTGAGATTTTGTGTGCGTCCTTTAAGAATGAAGCCTGTATTTCCCCTAGCCCCCTGGGACTCCTGAAATGAAGCCCTGCCCGCCTTCAAAGTCAAATGCCCTCTGGGGGCTCATCTTCCTGGCTCAGGACCCCCAGACCGGGGAGCCCGGCCTGGGGCTCAGATCTCTCACTCCTGTGGGAGAACCTCTACAATGTAATTATTCTCCAGTGTGTGGGTCGCCCACCTGGGGGAATGGGACTTGTCTATATCGTGAGTCTGCCTCTCCTGCCTGTCTCATTGCGGTTCCTTCTTTATATCTTTAGTTATAGAAGATCTTTTCTGGTAGGTTCCAGCCTTTTTCATAGGTGGTGGTTCTGCAGATAGTTGTGATTTTGGTGTGTGCGTGAGAGGAGGTGAGCTCAGGGTCTTTCTACCCTGCCATCGCGGCCAGTCTCCCATAGTCACTTGGTATCACATGGCCAGACACTCAGTGTTTAGCAGAGCCCAGCAGAAAGGTGGGTGTGGCTTTTCAGATGGCGTACAGGTCTGTGCTTTAGATGGTGTATAGTTCAATGGCTTAGATGGTATATTCATTTTGCAGGGCTGCTGTAACAAAGTTCCCCAAACTGGAAGGCTAAAAACAACAGAAATTTATTCTTTCACAGTTCTGGAAGTTAGGAGTCCAAAATCAAGATGTCAGCAAGGTTGGTTCCTTCTGGATGCTCTGAGGGACAGACAGTCCCTTGCCCCTCTCCCAGCTGGTGGTTGCCAGCAGTCCTTGGCTTGTGGAAGCATCACTCCAATCTCTGCCTCTGTCTTCGCGTTCAGTTCTCTCCCTGTGAATGTGTAAGTGTGCCTCCAAATACCCCTTTCTTTATAAGGACACAGGTCATTGGATTTAAGGTGTACCCTAGTCCAGTAACTTGACTTTTAACTTGACTACATCTGAAAAATTCCTATTTCCAAATAAGGTCTCATTCACAGGTACCAGGGGTTGGGACTTCAGCATATTTTTAGGAGGGACACAATTCAACCCACTACAGATGGCAAGGTTCTTACTCCAAGCCCCAGCATCCTTCTCTACCAAAGATCCCTCTAGTTCAATGTTATCTGCCAAGTCATATGGCTCCAGCAGCAGAGCTGCTCAGACGGCAGCTTGGACCCGCTCCAGAGCCCTTTCTTGCCCTGGGCTCTACTAAAAACCTAGCAACTTTTTGTGTCATGCAATATGTTATTTTTAAGTGTAAAATAATCTGTCTTCAAAACCCAAAGAGGCCCGCCAAGCATTGTGCTGCTTCTTTAGTGGTACAAGGTGCAAAGTAACTTGTCCTCAACTTAGGAGGGGATGTACTGGCGTGCCTCAGATCACTGGGCCCCTAAAATCTTCCCTGATATGGCAAGCTCCTGAATCTTATTTTGTTGTTTTATTTTTTTTAAACTGGGGTATAGTTGTTTTACAATGTTGTGTTAGTTTCGACTGTATAGCGAAGTGGAGTTCCCTGTGTTACACAGCAGGTTCTTATTAGTTATCTATTTTATACATATTAGTGTATACATGTCAATCCCAGTCTCCCAATTCATCCCACCACCCCCACCTTTCCCCCCTTGGTGTCCACACGTTTGTTCTCTACATCTGTGTCTCTATTTCTGCCTTGCAAACCGGTTCATCTGTACCATTTTTCTAGATTCCACATATACGATATTTGTTTTTCTCTTTCTGACTTACTTCACTCTGTATGACAGTCTCTAAGTCCATCCACATCTCTACAAATGACCCAATTTCATTCCTTTTTATGGCTGAGTAATATTCCATTGTGTATATTTACCACATCTTCTTTATCCATTTGTCTGTGGATGGACATTGAGGTTGCTTCCATGACCTGGCTATTGTAAATAGTGCTGCAGTGAACATTGGAGTGCATGTGTCTTTTTGAATTATGGTTTTCTCTGGGTATATGCCCAGTAGTGAGATTGCTGGGTCGTATGGTAGTTCTATTTTTAGTTTTTTAAGGGACCTCCATACTGTTCTCCATAGTGGCTGTATCAATTTACATTCCCACCAACAGTGCAAGAGGGTTCCCTTTTCTCCACAACCCTCCAGTAGATTTTTTGACGATGGCCATTCTGACTGTTGTGTGGTGATACCTCATTGTAGTTTTGATTTGCATTTCTCTAATGATTAGTGATGTTGAGCATCTTTTCATGTGCTTCTTGGCCATCTGTATGTCTTCTTTGGAGAGGTGTCTATTTAGGTCTTCTGCCCATTTTCAGATTGGGTTGTTTGTGTTTTTGATATTGAGCTGCGTGAAGCTTGTGAATCTTAATAGGTTTTCTCTCCTACCTTCTGGAGCGAATTTGTCTTATCAAGGCATCCAGGGTACTTAGCACTTTTTGTTCATCAGGTTAGATGAACACAAAGTTATCGATGTAGTAGACCGACGTGCTATGCTGCAGAATTTCTAGGGAGTCCAGATCCCTTTGGACTTTACTGAGGCAGAGAATTGGAAATTAACATAACCCTGGGGAAAGACCTTGCATTATCTGTTATCTGTCCCACGCAAATGAAGACTGCTTCTAATTCTCATTCTTGACAGTTATTGAAAAGAATGCATTCACTAGATCAATAGCTGTACATCTTCACAGAAGAGGCTGGGATACTCTTTCCTTTTTTTTTTTTTTTCCTGTACGCGGGCCTCTCACTGCTGTGGCCTCTCCCGTAGCGGAACACAGGCTCCGGACGTGCAGGCTCAGCGGCCATGGCTCACGGGCCCAGCCGCTCCGCGGCATGTGGGATCTTCCCGGACCGGGGCACGAACCCGTGTCCCCTGCATCGGCAGGTGGACTCTCAACCACTGAGCCACCAGGGAAGCCCTGGGATAATCTTTTCTAGTAAAGAATCTGCAACTAGCATGCAGTGTGATCAGGACTACTACTGATTATATTTGAGTTCATCCACTGTTATCTGCCATGATCTGCCTGGTTTTTGCGGGAGCTAGACTGATTAATTAGAAAAGAAACGTGAGGCCAATATCTGTGCATTCTATAAATCCTTGGGGGTGGTGCTCATCTCCATCATCCCCCTAGAATATTGTTTTTTATTTACTCTCTTGACTTGGAGGAAGCAGTTTCAGGGGCTTCCACTTGGCCTTTCTTGCTACAGTAACCTAGTTCACAGGTCAAAGAACCAATGTGAATATGAGGGTCATGCCAACAGTTAAGCACATCCGTAGGTCTGATATCCAACGGTGGTGGCATCAGATGACAGGGATGGACAGTATTATCCTATAGGTGGCTGTCTCATTTGAGATTTCTGCATAATTTTCAAGCAAAGGGAGGCTATTCTCTTCTGACAAGGGAGAGTGGGCTGCTTCTGCAGGGGGTTTGAGGTTCTCAAAGTGCCCCTTCCCAGATACCCTCACTCCAGTTCTCAGGGTCTCCCTCCCTATCAGGGTGCTGACTTAGGCCTTGAGGACTTGCCTAGGTTGAGACTTCAGCTTCCTCTGAAGTTCAGTAACTTTCACAGTTGAGTCTTGTACCTGGTTTTCAGTTCAGTCTGCCTTTCAGCTGGTCTCTATTTTTTTTTAAATTTTTATTTTATATTGGAGTACAGTTGATTTACAATGTGTTTCAGGTGTACAGCAAAGTGATTCAGTTACACATATACATATGTTTATTCTTTTTCAAATTCTCTTCTCATTTAGCTTATTACAGAATATTGAGTAGAGTTCCCTGTGCTATATAGTAGGTCCTTGTTGGCTATCTATTTTATTGAATTTATTTGTTTATTTTTTCAGCTCGTCTCTTTAAATGTTCCCAAGGAGGAGGCACTCTGACTCTTACACATGGTTTTCAATGATAATGAATAGATCAGAGCCTGCCATCTTCTCTGTTTCATGAATCCAGTGATTCAAGGGAACGGTTGTTCAGTTTTCTAATTCTTACAGTTTTTATTTCCCCTGTGTCGTTCAAATGCCAGAGACACTACATAAGTTATGTACCCCCTTCCCCCAAAACCCACCCCAGCTGAAAGTCTTAGTGACGGTCCTGCTACACCGAGCCCGGGTCCATCAATACTCCCCCTGTCCCCAATGAGGGGTTCCCCACTACCGTTAAAGCAGCACGTGCTCCGACTCCAGAGTTCCATGCTTAGAATTGGCTTCCTAGGGCCACTTCTTGTCCCAGCTTCCCTAGGGTGGATTCCTTAGAAGCAGAGACTGAGCTGGGCATTCGTGCAAAGGGTTTGTTGAGGGAGAAAGGGATCGAGGGACGCGGCATAGAACAGGGTGTGGGGAGATAAGTAAAGATGTGTTCTCCGCTGGAGTCTAGCTTCAGTCTGATCCTGTGGGGAGCTCTGGACCATGAGTGGTAGCCCAGCCATTGTCCCGCCTTGATCAGTCAGTCACTGATAACCTCTCAGAGGAGGCAGCTCTCATCCAACAAAGGCAGTTCGACTGAGCGTGGGGTAGCTGTGAACCGTCGGCTGCCAGCACTCACAGCAGTGAGGATGGATGTGTGAGGGAAGGTGAGGAAAAGTTCACTAGGCAGAGAAGTGGGAAACGGGGAGGAGAGATATTTTAGGCAGAAGGTTGCTTCCAAATCATCCTATGTGGCTTTATTATTTTAAAAGTAGTTTTCGCACCTGTTCCCTTATCTGAGCCTCACAAAAATAAAACCCATGTAGGAGTCAGAGTTGGCATTACTTCATGCAAGAGCGTGAATGAATCTCAAAGTAATGACATGGGGTGAAAGAAGGCAAACAAAAGAAATACACACTGTGTCATCCCACATGCAGAGAATTCCGGAAGATGCAAATTGGGCAGTAGTGGCAGAAAGGAAAACAGTGGCTCCTTGGGGGGAATGCAGCCAACACCTTGACTTTGGACTTGCGGCCTCCAAAATTGTGAGAGAATACGCTTCTCTTGTCTTATGTCATCGGTTTGCGGCAATTCATTACGGCAGCCTCAGGAAAGCGGTTTGGAGGGGTTCCGTATTGGGCAGGACTGGCCAGGTTCTATTACCCCACAGCCTTCAGTCTTTGGCTGGGGGCATCTGGGAGGAGCACAGCCCAGTGTGAACGTAAGGGGTGGTCCAAAGATGCAACAGCAGGAGGCTCTTGGTCAACCAAGCTCCCTCAGGGGAGGGTCTGAGAGGCAAGCCTCTGTGACCGTCACAGGAACCCTGCATGATGCCTAGCACACAGCAGATACTCAGTGACTGTTGTTGGATGTTGACTATAGAGTATAACATTTGTTCTGTCCAGCCTCATGGGGCAGACCCTATGCTAATATTATCAATAATTAATTAGGTGATATTAATAAATAAATAATAATATTATTGTAAGAACAGCCAACACTAGATAAGAACTATTTACCATGCACTGTTGCATGTACTTAGTGCCATGCATAGATGCAGACACATGTATGTATCTTTGTACATATATGTGTGTACGTATATACGCACAGTTAAATCAGCTTTAAATTTCATGTAAACTTCACCACAACCCTGGGAGGGAGGAATTACTAGTCCCCTTTGAGGAAATCGAGGCGCTGTGTGGTGCAGTTACTTGCCCAAGTTCGCGCACAGCTTGTCAGTGGCAAAGCAGGAATTCAAACCACCGCCCCATATTGCTCTTGAAAGCAGGAAGAACATAAGTCAATAAGACAAACAACAAAGCTCTGACGCGATGCAAAGACTGAACTCCCATTATTGGAGATACGCAAGAAATAGCCATTTTGTTGAATTGTTCCACAGCTATCTGTGCATGGCTAGGACTGGGCGTCAGGGATGAGCACGAAGCTAGAAATGGCGCACAGGTGCCTGTGTCTGCTGTGTATTGAGTGTTTACTAAGTACCTTTCTAAAACTTTTATCAGGACTCGCTCATTAAAATTACCTGACAATTCTACGAGAAAGGTAGCATTATTCTTACTCTAGAATGGAGAAAGAAATGCTTATGTTATAAATAAATAAGTTCAAGGTCACACAGCTAGGTCAATCCAGCTCCGCCTCCCAAGCCCTGCCTCCCATCCACGTACGATGGTTCTGTTCCAGGACCCCATGGCCACAAGTCCACAGAGACACCAGATGCACCTTTTTTTTTTCCTTTTGCTGCCTTCAGGGTCTGAGATGGAAAGGCAGCCCCCTTCGGGGCCATGGCAGTGACTCCGGGGGAATGCCCCCTCCTCGTTCCACGCCTGCTATCTGGCTCAGACGTGGAGCCTTCGTTGACACCGGCTTCCCACGGTGGCGTGTTCTGACAGTTTGCTGGTAATTGGACGCCACTGGCAAATCATGAGCCCCCTCCATTCCCGCCACATGTGGCCGGGCTTGACTTGTTGCTGCCGAACACCTGACACATTTCAGCTCTGGCTGGAAATGGAATCCAACCTGGGAAGTCACTTGACCACTGTGGAGGTCTGAAGGGAACAGCTGAAACCCCCGCTCCCCATCTCCTGCTTTCTGTCCTTCCCTGGGGGTTTGGGAAAGTTCCAGGCACAGTGAAGTAGACTTCAGTCAGCTGAGGGGTGGAGACGGCAGCACTGAAGGAAGGCAGCCGGAGTCCTGATCGTGTCTCGGCTGCACTGCTGCTCGCTGTGTGGCCTTGGGCGAGTCATTTACCTTTTCTGGGCAACGCAGGGTAGACCTGCTGCTCAGACTTCGGAGGCAGACAAGCCCTGGGTGGGAATCCCAGCTCTGACATTCCCAGAGGGATGACCTTGGGCAAGTTCTTTAACCTCTATAGGGCTCAGGTTGTTCGTCTGTGGAATAGAAGTAAATAACGGCACCGATTCGCAGGGCGACTGAGTATCCCGTGAGAATGCTTGTCCCATGTTTGGCATAGTGCCTGGCATATAATTAGTGCTCAGTCAGTAGTAGTAATGCTTACCACATCACCACCACTTGACGGGCAAGCGTATTTATAATGGGCACTCCCCATCTCCACTGAGTTATTCACATGGAAGATGAGGTTTGGAATCAGGATCTTTTCAAGTCCTTATTCAGTGGATGCAATCCGTGGTCACATACCTAGAATGATATGTGATACCACCACTTATTGAAGACTTAATAGATACTAGACAAATAAGGACAACTACAACCCAGCATCCGCCCTTGAGGGATTCCTTGAGCCTCAGTTTTCCCATCTGTGAAATGGGCGCAGAGATCCTGCATTGCCTTGCAGGCTGGTTGTGCAGATCTAATGAGATAACCAGCGTTACACATGCGTCATCTCACTTAATCCTTGTGGCAGCCCTGCGAGGTAGGTACAATTCTCATCCCGGTTTTATAGGCAAGGAAACTAAGGCTCAGAGAGGACGAGTAGTTTTCTTAAGCTCACACAGCTGGTTAGGGGAGAGGGGCAGGGAGTCAAACCCAGGCATTCTGGCTCCAGAGCCCATGTTCACAGCCACTCCAAGGTGGAATCAGTCATAAACAGAGGCCAATGCTCTCTTTTCCTAAATTTCCCCAGGATCCTTCCAGTCTGGCTGGCCTCTTTTGGTCCAGCGCAGCCAACCAAGGAGACTGGTGGGTCCTCGCTCCCGGAGCTGTCTGAACACAGCTCACGTTTCCCGACCCCAGAGCTGGATTCTCAGAAGTACAGGCTTGAGCTTATTTTGCCCACTGAATTGGATGCATTTTCACATCTCTTGGGGCTGCGGAAGGCTTGCCGGAAAGAGCTTCTGCCCTTTGCTGCCGTAACAGCGGGACCCCTGTGTCCCTTTGCATTTGGCGGCTCTTGCTTCTTCCTGACAGAATCATTATTCCCACTTATTCTCCCATCTCAATCCTTCACCCCTTCCCTGCTCCATGATTGCAGGGGTGCCGAAGGGAGAGCTGTGTTCAAAGGGCCTGGCACACAGATATCTACTCCCCAGGCAAAGGTGAATGTCCCAGCCTCGGGTGGGATGACACATCACCGCGTTTGTCGGGGCCACTGTTAAACCCCCAGAACCAAGCACAGGGCATGGCTCCTAGAAGGCACTAGGAGAATAATTGCTATATGCAAAAAGAAACATCAGACTAGTGTTAAGTCGTGGCAGTGTTCATTTTAATTGTTCATTATTACCAAGTACTTACAACGGCTGGGTGTTTTACATACAACACCCCATTTAATTATTTTCCCTCTTAACGGACGAGGAAATTGAGGGGCACAGTTGTTCTTCATCCTTCCCTCTTGTGGAGAATTGGGGCAAGGAGAGGAACCGGTCACCGGGAAAATCCTGTACCAACACCGACAGCAGCTCTCATTTCTGGGGCATCTTCTGCACGCCAGGCCCTCTACTCATCACTTTACATGCACTGTCACCAATCTACACTATAACCTGCAGAAAAGATATTATTATCACCATTTTACAAAGGAAGAAGCAGAGTCATGGAGTTAAGTAATTTGTGTCTATGTGGCAGAGGCAGGATTCAAACCTAGGTCAACCCAGGTCCAAAGTCTGTGTGCTTTTTTTTTTTTAATTGGAGTACAGTTGCTTTACAATGTTATGTTAGTTTCAGGTGTACAGCACAGTTATTCAGTTATACATATGTGTGTGTGACAGGAATTTTTCAGACACTTTTCCCCTGTAGGTTATTACAAAATATTGAGTATAGTTCCCTGTGCTATACAGTAGGTCCTTGCTGGTTATCTATTTTATATATAGTAGTGTGTGTATGTTATTCCCATCTCCTAATTTATCCCTCCCCACTCTTTCCCCTTTGGTAACCGTAAGTTTGTTTTCTGTGTCTATGAGTCTATTTCTGTTTTGTAAATAAGTTGTATCTTTTTTTTAAGATTCCACATATAAGTGATATCACATGATATTTTTCTTTGGCGTAGTTCACTAAGTATGATAATCTCTCGTTGCATCCATGTTGCTGAAAGTGGCATTATTTGATTCTTTTTTATGGCTAATGTTCCATTGTATATGTGTACCACATCTTTATCTATTCATCTGCTGATGGACACTTAAGTTGCTTCTATGTCTTGACTGTTGTAACTAGTGCTACTGTGAACATTGGGGTGCATGTATCTTGTGTACTTAACCTTGATGCCACACTGCCTCACCCTCCCTTCCTGGAAGGAAATTTGCAAAATTCACAAAATTCAAAGGCACACTGCTTGAGTCAGCTTGTGCTGGGCACTCACTTAAATCACTTCGGGGCCGAGGATTCCCTAATCAGGACCCAGCATCTCCAGAGAGAGACCCCAGTGTCTACCCAAAAGCCCATCCTCTCTGCAGTTCCTGACTCACCTGGCCAAGCCTTAGGTGTCGGCTGTCCACCCTCAGGGGCCTCAGAAATGGGCAGAGTGCTCTAAGGAGGGAGGAAGCAGATGACCCTTTCTGGAAACCCGAGTCTTACCTGAGGAAGAAAAATCAACGAGGAAGTGGAAAAGGAAGACAGAGACACAACTGGTTTTGACAGCTGGGTCAGAGAAAGGATTGTGGCCAAGGCAGCAGCAGAGAGGTGGGTGTATCAGACAGCAGAAATCACTGGCTGTATACCAGTGTCGAGAATCACTGTCCTGTATTGTAATGGATAAAGTCATGCATTTTGTATATTCATCAAAATAGAAAGACAGTCACAATATTTTAAGTGAATAGCATAGGTTGAAAACAGTAGAGATAACTTATTAGCACTGGGGAGTACTTTATGGGTTACCCTCCCAATACCATTCCATCGCTTTCTTCCTTACTCACGGAGGAGTTTATGAGTGCAATTTTGCAGTATTGGACAAATATTTTCAGCCCCAGGGGATGAGTGAAGATTTGTCTAAACCAGTCGTAGCACGTCTGTTGCCCTCATCCATTGACTGGTCTGGAAGTATCCATGTAGCCCAGATCTGATCGATCACACATAAGGGAAATCTGCAGAGAGGCTTTCAGGAAATTATCTTCCTCTCACCCTTCAATAAGAGAGAGGTATAGGCAGGGAAAATCCCTTTCTGCTTTAGCTATCTTCCCTTCCTGATTTTGGACACTGTCTTGTGAGGATGTGATTCTTGGAGCTGCGGCAGCCATCTCGTGACTGTGAGGGAAGTCACTGCCAGGGAAGGCAGGACAAGAAGAAAATAAACACCTACACCTTTAATGACAGTGAACCATCCCAGAATTACCTTCCTCCAGCCATTTGATATATAAAGAAATAAATGTCTATGGTTTAAGCTACTTTAGAGTTGTTGTTGTTTTTTTCTGCTACTTGCCGTAGGATTTTGTGTGTGTGTGTGCGGTACGCGGGCCTCTCACTGTTGTGGCCTCTCCCGTTGCGCAGCACAGGCTCCGGACGCGCAGGCTCAGCGGCCATGGCTCATGGGCTGAGCTGCTCCGCGGCATGTGGGATCTTCCCGGACCGGGGCACGAACCCGCGTCCCCTGCATCGGCAGGCGGACTCTCAACCACTGCGCCACCAGGCAAGGCCTGCCATAGGATTTTTGATTGCAAGTAACAGAAACCCTTTCAATCTAGTTGATTTGGAGAAGAGAGATTTCCAGGGATCTCCATAAGGCTACTGCGGAAGCTCCAGGGTAGCACGTGGCTGGATTATGGAAACGTCTCTGAATTCTCTTTACGTTGGCCCCCTCCCGCTCCTTCACTGCAGATCACTCTCCTCGGCGTCTAAACCTACATCACGAGGCAGTGTTGCCCCTTCTAGGTTCTCACCTGCTTCACCACAGGGATCAGCAAGATGGAGGGTGGAACCTCTGGGTCTCTATTCCAAGTCCCAGTCACGGCACTGACTGACTCAGTGTGGGTCAGTCACCCAGTCAGGACTTAATCAACTGTAGCCAAGATTGGGTCAGGCTTCCAGAAGCCTGCTCTGGAGCAACATGCGTGGGCCGGTTCCCAAGATGGGAATGGGGACGCTCGGCAGGCAGAGAAAATGTCCACTGCAAATTCCAGAAGGATTACACACCAAAGTTTAACAGTGTTTATCTATGTGGGGTTGGATTACGATTTTTTTTCTTTAGACTTACCTGCATTTTCTCACTTCCCTACAACAAGCATATAAAAGGAACCAGAAAGCCCTGTCTTTGCCATTTACCAGCTGGGTGATTTCACCTTTCTGCACCTTCTTTTCTTCATCTCTAAAAAGAAGCATCACCCTCCGTATTTCAGCAAGAGCAGGAAGGATTCAAGGGGATAAATCAGGTCACCAGCCTGACATCCTGCAAACTGGGAGGTGTTTATATATTTACATACTGAATATGTGTGTTTCTCTTATGTCCCCTGTTCAACTGTTAGCAAGCACCAATCTGGGTTTCCCCAAGTGCTTATACTGGGTTGAACAGCGTCCCCTCAAAAGTTATGTCCACCCAGAACATGTGACTGTGACCTTATTTGGAGATAAGGTCTTTGCAGATGTTACCAAGTTAAGGTGAGGTCACACAAGATTAGAGTGGACCCAAAACCTGATGACTGATGTCCTTATAAGGAGAGGGAGATCTAGAGACACAGAGGCACAGAAAAGATGGCCACGTGAAGACAGAGGCAAAGGCTGGAAGGATGCTGCCACACGCCAAGGAATGCCCAGGACTACCAGAAGCTGGAAGCAGCAAGGAAGGATTCCTCCCTAGAGCCTTCAGAGGGGACATGCCCTGTTATCACCTTGATTTTGGACTTGTAGCCTCCAGAACGCTAAGAAAATAAATGTCTGTGGTTTTAAGCCACCTGGTTTGTAGTAATTTGTTAGGACAGCCCTAGGAAACTATTAATAGAGTACTTAACTTAGTACCTTGTACATGGTCCATTCTCAATAAATGTTGAATGAGTGAGAGAATGAATGAATGAATGAGTGAAGGAGTGAAATGAATTGGAAACAGAGGCTGACAGGGCTTAGCTAACCGCTGTGCCAGCCTTTTTGGCAACCACAGCTAATGTTTAATGGTCTCTCCCAATCCTGGTCCAGCCAGCCAGCCATTCATTCATTATTTATCATTCACATTTACTGAGTTCCTGATTTGAGCCGGATCCTAGGCACTGGGTAGCAGCCCCCTTTTCACTAGAGCAAGGATTTGGGAACTGGTCTTTTTCAGTCCCCACCTCCCTGTGCACCTGTGCTTTGATCAATGACTCCCCAGAAGCCACCCAACCATGCTCACACAATAAAAGGCGAGAAGAAAATTTAATAAGATTCTAAATTGCCTTCCCTTGAATTCAAATTGCTTCATATATTATGTTCATGATAACTACTGTAGTCCCTATTTTTTCTCCAGCCCCCCCCTCCCTTTCTTTCTAATACAAGTTCTTGTGTTAATGAATTCTAGGTTTTCATTTAATAAATGTTGCGTGGGAAGCTTCATTATTTGCAACTTCATCCATCTAAAGCAGACACGTAAATGCCCCCTTGCTAAGTACCTGCGATCAATGGAGCACGATTCTCACGTACTCTGGCCCTGCGCACTGCCACCAAGAATTCAGTAGTTGAAAAGACCTTATAAATCAATACAGCCAAATTGAAAACCCCAGGAGAACTCCACATCATTCACTGAGGCGCTTGTTAGACTTCTCTTTACTTTTAGAGGGAAAGAAACACCAAGAAAAGGTTGAGGGGGGGGGGGCAAAAGAAAACATATTTCTACTTAATCCTAATCCTTTGTCAGAGCTGACGGAGCTTCTGCTTAGCATGTGGATCTAATTTAGTTTTGACTACTTGTCCTGATGAACTTTTTGTCTTTGCCACTGCTCAAAATAAGGTCTCTCCACTCCAGACCGTGTAGGGATGGTTTCTGAGTCTTCTCCAGGGAGGCACTAAGAGAAAGACAGAATTCCTGTGTTCCCCAGTGAGCCTGCCGTGTACGGGGTACTCAGCAAACGTTGTGGATTTCAGTTGAAATGTGTGACTGCTATCCTAGAATCTTTGAAGGATGGGAATAAATAGAACCCCTTCCTCTCTGTCCCCCTACACACTTCCCTTCCTGACGGTTCTCTGCTATGGCCACAAGAGTGGAACAGAATTTGTCTTGAGTGTCCACAGTGCAGTTTGGGTTGTTTCCTTTTTTCCCCCCTCTTTGCTTCCTGACCGCAGAGAGAAAAATCAGCTTTAGTAATTGTAAATTGCCCACCCTGCAGGGAGAGGAATAACCTGTCAGTTGACGGCCGCTCCGGGATGTTTGGATGTTTCAAAGATGCCTCAGACACAGCCTGCACAAACCTAAATTGATCACCTGCATCCCACTCCAGACCTCCCCCATCCATGTGCTTCTCCTCCTATATCCATCAGCCCGTGGTGTTCAAAACCCATGGTGTTGAACGGTTCCCCTGCCCCCTGTACATCCCACCCACAGCCAAGTCCCCATCTCCACTCTCCTTCCTAGATGTCTCTGGATTCCATCCACCTCTGCCCGTTGCCTTTACCACCGCCCTCTGCCAGCTCATGCATCACTACAACTGCTTCCCACTGGATCTCCACCCCCCCCACCCCCCCCCCACCCCCCGCTCCGTTTTTGGACCCGCCCCCAGCCCAAGGGCTCTTCCTGAACCGAGTAGCTGATTGTGTCCCTTGACTGCTTTAAAGTTCTTCAATGGCTTTCCATTGATTTTAGATTAAAGACAAATTCTTTACACTTTATAAGGTGAAAAGAGGTGTGGCCCCTGCCCATCTTTCCCCACCCCCCACCCCCACCCCCCCCCCCCGCCACAAGCTTCTCAACCCCTGTGCACGTGCGTGCGCGCGCACACACACACACACACACACACACACACACACACACACACACGACTTGCTCACTGCACTGCAGTCACACTGGCCTTCTGTTTCTCAGACAGCTTCTTCCTCCCTCAGAGCCTTTGCTGGAAAGCCCTTCCTGCCATGCTTCTACTTGCTGAGTCCTGCTTATCCTTGGGTCTCTGTTTCATTGTCCCCTCCTTGGAGGACCCTCCCCTGATCCCACTAAGGATCAGCTTACAAGTTCACCCAGCTAAGGTTCATGAACTTATATTCTCAAAAACTCCTTCTTTTCTTTCTTCTCTTTTCTTCCCTTCCCTTCTCCTTCCCTTCCCCTCTCCTTCCCTTTTCCTTTTCCTTCCTTCCTCCCTTCCTCCTTTCTTTCTCTTTCTTTTTTGCTTTGTAACACGTATCACAAGAATAAGTAAGTAATTTTTGTGTAATTGCTTGTTTCAATAGTTCTTGCCTGTAGATCGTAAGCACCATGAGGCAGGGCTCCCCTTTCTTGTGTTCAGAACCCGAAGCATCTAAGACACACAGTACACATGACTTCCACACGTAGATGAACTTACTGCTGGCAAATTGAAAAAAAGGTAATTATAAAAATAATATTCATTACATGTGTTAAGTAAAAAAGTGAGGGGTGGAGAAATATGGACAGAAAAAGACTGGAATAACATACACCCAAAAGGATAGAAAGTTAACTCTGGATAATAGGAGTATGAATCATTTTAATATACTTTTTGGTTGTTTCCATCTTGTGATTTTCCAGTGATGGACATGTATTACTTCTTTAGTAACACAGAATAATAGTTATTTTATTTCTTTAAAACATTTTTTCTTTATTTACCAGTGTGTGATGATGCTGGCTGGTAAGTGGTCTGTGCTTATCTGCAAGGCTAGGATAAATGTTCAACAAGAAAAATAGTGACCTTTAGGGATTTTGTTTTATTCAGATGTGAAGGGGTCAAAAGTAAGTTTGTGTGCCGGATGCACACTGAGGCCACATAAACCGAAATGTCGGAGTTTGGAGCAGAGAAAGGTTTATCGCAGGGCCGAGCAAGGAGAACAGGTGGCCTGTGCTCAGAAAGACCCCTGGAGCTCCCTGATGGTTTTTCGGGGAAGAGTTTTTATAGGCGTCATTTGAGGTGAGGGCTGAAGGGCGTGTGACTTTCTTCTGATTGGTTGCTGGTGAGATAGCAGGGTGATGTTCCCAGAATCTTGTGCTCAGCCTGGAGTTGCCATCGTCCACCTGGGTGAGGAGGGCCTTAGTTCCTGCAGAAGAACTCAAAGATATTTTGTTATGTATAGTCCTTGAGGAGGAAGCAGGCCCCGCTTGTAGCTGCACTGTTGTTTCTCGGCTGTTCCTGCTGTGTTTCTGCATTCCCTCCCTTCCCTAATCAGTATCTGTTGTTGTTTTCTAAATTGGAGTATAGTTGCTTTACAACGTTTTGCTAGTTTCTGCTGTACAGCAAAGTGAATCAGTTACACGTATACATATATCCCCTCTTTTTCCCAGATTTCCTTCCCATTTAGGTCACCACAGAGCACTGAGTAGAGTTCTCTGTGCTATACAGTAGGTTCTCATTAGTCATCTATTTTATATATAGTAGTGTATATATGTCAGTCCCAATCTCCCTATTGGTCCCATCCTCCCTTCCCCCCTTCGTAATCTTAAGTTTGTTTTCTACATCTGTGACTCTATTTCTGCTTTGCAAATAAGTTCATCTCTACCATTTTTCTAGATTCCACATATAAGCGATATTATACGATATTTATTTTTCTGTTTCTGACTTACTGATTAGTAACTTTGAATCTGCCCTTTCAAACTCAGGGAAGGTCTAGGAGGCTCAAGCCTTTTTCTTGCAAAGAAACGGGGGACGCAGAAAGGCTTCTGTACCCTGGACGGCCCTACTCGGTTTCTGTAACTGAGCTGGAAATTGAATCCTGGGTTCAAGTCCTGATTCCACCACTTTCCTTTCCTGAGCCTCAGTTTCCTCCACTGTACAATGGGGATAATAAAGCTACGTCACAGGCGGTCTATGTGAAATGAAGTCAGATAGGTCCAGGTGTGTCATTGGGCTCCACAGGGCTCCTCAGGTATGACCTTGAGATGGGAGGCAGTGTTTGTGTTAGTTAAGAGGGAGCAAGGTGACAGGAGGTGGAGTCCTAGCTCAGCCACCTGCCAGCTCTGTGGTCTTTGTGAAAGCAGTCAATCTCTCGAAGCCTTGGTTTTCACATTTGTGAAGGGGGACAATGCTAGTACCAACCTCACAGGGTTATGGTGGGGATTAAATGAGGTCGTGATTTTCAGGTGCTCAGCACTATACCTGACCCAGGTGCATTTTGTATTATTATTATTTATTCCACGTGTCTCCACTCCCATCCCATTCCCACCCCCATTCTAAGCCAGCTATGCTCACACCCCTAATCCTGACCTACAGACTTTTCTTCGGCCTTTGATTGCAAAACCACCATCAATTCAGCAGGTCCCTGGGGTCCCAGGAAGCCCTTCCAGGCCCTCAACATCATTCTTACTTCATTTTCTCTGCTGAACCCCTGGCAGCCAACCCCCCAGGGGAATCTCAAAGGTCAAAGGCCTATAAGTGATCAAAGCCATTTTCCTCCTCTCCTGGAATACAGTACTGAAAGGAACACAGCACGTGGTGTTGAAAGCCACACCAATTAGGTTGTGCTAATTACACCCTGAGGGAACCCAGTCTCGAGGCCCCAGAGCTTGAAAGGAATTCTTTCAGCCAGGCTTACCCCAGAGAAAAAAAGGGACTGTGGTGTTGAGTCCAAGGAAGTGAGATGCTGGCTGGGGTCAAGAAGAAACTTGTTTGAGAGTTTTTAAAAAACAAAGGAAATGCGAGACTTCCCCGGTGGTCCAGTGGGTAAGACTCCACACTCCCAATGCGCTGGGGGCCCGGATTCGATCCCTGGTCGCGGAACTAGATCCCGCTTGCGCGCTGCAACTAAGAAGTCCGCGTGCCGCAATGAAGATCCCTCATGCCGCAACGAAGACCCGGCGCAGCCAAAATAAATAAAATAATAAATAAATAAACATTTTAAAAATAAAGGAAATTAAAGTTAAAACAAAAAAGGAGGGAATTCCCTGGCCGTCCAGTGGTTAGGACTCGGCACTTTCACTGCCTGTGGGCCTGAGTTCAATCCCTGGTTGGGGAACTAAGGTCCTGCTAGCCGCCTGGCACAGCCAAAATAAAAAGCTTTAAAGAAACACAAAAGGATTTCCTTTTTGCCGATCAGATCAACGGAAACAAAGTGGTGGAGACTGCCCTCCGTGGACAGGGCAGAGGCTACCAGGAGTGGAATTCACCATGGTGAAGCCTGTACAGCCTTTCCAGTGCAGCAGCAACTCCATCAAAATTCAAAACCTGCATAACCTTCTACCCTCCCAACTCTACTTCTAGAATGTGTCTTTTCTATAGAAACACATATGCACAAATATGTATGGACAAGAGTGTGCATGAAACAAACGCTCACCAAAAAAGCTGGAAACAATTAAATGTCCATCAATGGGAAAATGGGTCATATTCTATTGGAATATTAAATATCTCCTTAGAAAATGAGCCAGAGCTCCTTGTGCTCACAAGACCTATTGATAAGTGACCAAAAGCAAGTCATAGATCTGTAAGTAAATTATAATAAGTAGTATTAACGAGAAAAGAAATGCAAGACTACAATAGAGCCACATGCCCACACTCAGGTATGCAAGTGCATAGAAAAACCTGCAAGGGTATGCTCCAGGCTATTAAGAAGTAGATACCAAGCAGCGAATAGGCAGGTGTGTTGCCAGAGCTGCTCCATGTCTTTGCTCAAAACCCATCAGCCTCCGCCTTTAGCAGGAGTGTCCCTGCTCACAGCCTGCCAGCGCCCCCTCCTTTAGCAGGAGTTGGCATAAATCTTTAAGTTAAAGCGTCCAGAGATAAGAAAGAAGTCTCCCAACAAAGAAATCCAGACGGAACCAGCTGGGACCAAGTTGGCCTCCAATCTGACCTCCAACAGACCCTGAGTCGCATTATATGCTGATTTTACTATATTAGCATATTAAATGACACACCTCCCGGCATCCAGGACTGGACATGAAGGACCAAAAAAGGATAAAAAGGAGGTGGCACCCCACTCCCTTGAAAAAGCCCTGCCCCTTCCCCGGTAGACTAATGCCTGCACCTCCCCATCACTAGCCTCACTCCTCCTCGTTTTGTCCTTACTGTTTAGAATTACATCCCTCTCCCCTGGTGGGCAAGAAGTTGATCTGTGAACTTAGTTCCTGGTTCTCCATTCTTTGACCACTGAATAAAGCTTGTGCTATGTCAATCTCAGCTTCCGTTTCCTTATTCACCTACTCAGACCCTAATGGAAAAAGAACCCTCCCCCACCTAGGCAGAGAGCCCAAGCAGGGTCCATATGACTCAATTCAGTAACAGGAGCACAGAGAATTTTTAGGGCAATGAACCTATTTTGTGTGACACTACAGTGCTGGATACGTGTCCTTATACATTTGTCCAAACACCAGGAGTGAACCCGAATGTAAACTGTGGACTTCGGGTGATGATGTGTCAGTGTAGGTCCACCCGTTGTAACAACCGTCCCCCTCTGGTACGGGGTGTTGATGGTGATGCCGGAAACTCAGCCTCTGTGCGCTGGTGCCGAATCAGATCTCGGAGACAGCGTTTTGGGTGAAGTAGAAAAGAGTAGCTTTATTGCTTTGCCAGGCAAAGGCGGGGGGGACACAGTCAGCTCCTGCCCTTGAAAACTGTGTCCCAAGCCAGGAGGATTTGGTCAGAAGTTTTATAGCAATAGTTCAAGGCTGGGGTTGCCGATGAGAATAGGGTGTGTGCAGGGCCTGCACTCCTTTAATCTGGTCTCAGGTAATCTCTTGATGAGCTTCTCTGGTTCCTTTAGTCTGGCCTCAGCTGGTCTTCTCTGGAATGAAGAATGCTACATCTTCCATTTGTTGGGTTTTAGTTCTGTAAGGAGCTCAAAGATGTTGTCATGTGTATCCTTTGAGGCGGAACCAGGACCCTGCCCCAAGGCGGCACTATTGTTTCTTAGCTGCTCCCCCCTTGTCTCTGCATCCCCTCCCTTTCCTGCTTAGCAGCTGTTTGAACCTGCCCTTTGGAACTCAGGGAAGGTCACGGAGGCTGCATAGAAAGGCTCCTGGGTCCAGGAGCCCCCCAGGGTCCAGCTCAGTTTCAGTGGTGGAGGTAGCTGTACCTGTGTGGAGGCGAGGAGTGTACGGGAAGTCTCTGTACTTTCCTCTCAGTTTTGCTGTTAGCCTAAAACTCCTCTGAAAAAGAAAGTCTGTTTAAATCGGAATAAATATGAAAATATTTCTAAAAAGTGGATACATCTGGAGAGAGGGGAGGGAGGACTTGTATTTTGCATCCTATACAAAAAGGAATAGAACATCTAAGCAGAAAAAATACAGAAATGAGGGAGGAAAGTGGTTTATCAATTGAAAAACTTTTCCCTTCCAATGCCATCTCCTGTAATAAGAAGGTAGATTTAGGTCCCAGTTTTAAATATTTGAAAGGCTTTCAGACACGTGCCTTGCTTTGTCTTCTCTGCCCACTCCCCAAGCCTGCATCTCCCTGGCCTGTGATCCATTCGAGAGCCTTCCTGTGTGGCTGTGTTGTTCACCACACGGAGCCCCAGACACAGAGGAGGTCTAGGCAGAATTTACAAATGACACAGTTATAGTTGGGCACGATTTCCCACTTGTGTCTTGTAAATCTTTATTTAAATTTCGTTTCCCTTTAAATTAAGTGCGCATTGTCTCTTCTTCCAGATGTTTCTGCGTTGGCTCTTGTAGCCTTTAAGACGTTCTTGGTCGCAAGTGAAAGAAACTAAGTTAGCAAAAGATGGACTTTATTATAAGCTTCAGTAAATGTTCGTTATTGCCGCTGCCCCTGCTGTTGTTATGAAAGGCAGGGCTTGGGTGGGTTTCAGGAACAGCTAAATCCAGGAACAGGTACCTGGATAAATGTCTTTATCTCTGTCTGTTGCTCATCTCTGCTTCTGTTTCAGTAGAGTCTCTTTCACTTGTAAGTGAAACCCAAGTCACCAGCTTTAGCCAAAAAAAGTGGTGTGGGGGGGTCAGGGGGGTGCTTATTGTCTCATATAACTGTGGCTTCAGAAACTCCTTCATGTAGGTACAAAAACTATATAAGTTAGACTCTCACCCTGGAAACAGAGTGTGGAATCAGCTCTACCCAGCCCACGTGAACTAAGAGTGGGAAACAGGTGGTTCTTGCCAAGGAAAATCAGGGTGTTATCCCTAAAAGAGGTGGAAGGGATGCTAGGTAAGAAGAAACAACACACGTGGACCACGGCCCATCTCTCTGCTCATTCTCTTCTGTTTCTCACTCTCTCTCATCTCACTCTCTTGCTCTGATAATTGGCTTCTTCAAACACTGATTTTTTTTTTTTTTTTTTTTTTGCTGTACGCGGGCCTCTCACTGTTGTGGCCTCTCCCGTTGCGGAGCACAGGCTCCGGATGCACAGGCTCAGCGGCCATGGCTCACGGGCCCAGCCGCTCCGCGGCATGTGGGATCTTCCCGGACCAGGGCACGAACCTGTGTCCCCTGCATCGGCAGGCGGACTCTCAACCACTGCGCCACCAGGGAAGCCCAAACCCTGATCTTTATGATGGTAAATATGGCTGTCAACAGATTCCAAATCCACTTGGCCTGACTCTCAATCCCAAGCCCAAAAGTCTCAGTGAAGGGTCTTATATCAGTTATCTACTGCTGCGTAACAAGTTATCCTCTAACTGAGTGGCTTGATACAACAACAACATTTATTATCTCACATAGTTTCTGTGGGTCAGGGATCCAGGGGCAGCTTAGCTGGGTGGTGATGGCTCAGGGTTTCTCGTATGCCAGAAATTATCTCCAAGCTTGACTGGGGCTGGAGAATCCATTTCCAAAATAGTCCACTCTAATGGCTGGCAAGTTCATGCTGGGTGTTGCAGCTCCTCACCACATGGGCCTCTCTATGGGCTGCTTGGGTGTCCTCACAACATGGCTGTCAGCTTCTCCGGAAGTGAGTGATGCAAGACAGAGAACATCAAGCAGAAACTATCCTTTTTATGATCAGTCTCAGAAGTCACGTACCATCATTCTGTTCATTAACAGCAGGGCACCAAGTCCAGCCCACACTCATGGGGAGGGAAATTTTTCACCTTTTGAAATAAGGGATGTCAAAGAACTTGTAGATATATATTTAAACAACCACAGCACTGACTAGTCCTTCTTGGGTCAAGCTTTCATCAAGTTTCATCAACTAGGATCAGAGATAGAGTCATGTAGTAACATGGTTGCTCCCTCCACAATCTTACGGAAATGGGTGGGAAAGAAGTTTCTAGAAAGGAGAGTTACACAACCAGAGAAGAAAGGGCTCTTTTCCTCCAGCTCCAGGGAGAAAAATTCCCAGGGAAGGATTCTGATGGGCTCAGCTTGCATCACATGCCCCTCTCAAGAGCCATCAGCCACAGTTGTCAGAGGGGCAAGGTCTGGTGCTAAATAAAGGAATAGAAAAGGGGTCCCAGAGGGTCATGCATGATGGTGTCTATACTGCATGACTCGAGAGCCACTTAGTCTGTTTATGTCTTAGTTTCAACATCTGCTAAATAGGGATTAGAAGGCCTTCTGCATAGACAACTATTAGGTGGTATCTGTAAAGCACAATGGTTAGCCACATGAAAGCCCGTTAAGATCCTTACTGCTGCCAATACATAAAACTCGTCTCAAACTGGCATCTTATCCAAGTAATATATAACTGGAAAGTCTCAGGGCCCACTCTTCATTTCTAATTCTCTTAGTCCTTCGTTGACATCATCTACAAAAGGCTTTCCTCATAAAAGCAGAATAGTTGCAGCAGTTCCAGCCCTCATGTTTGAAACCCACACAATCCACAAAGGAAGAATGCCTTCCTCCCAACATTACAAGCAAGAGTCCTGACATTCACTTTGATGGGACTGACTGAGGTCACATGCCCACCCTGGAATCAGCCAGTGTCCAGGAAAATGAAATGGGTTAATCAGCTGAAGCCAATCAAAATCCACCCCCGATGGTTGGAGGTGGAGTCAGTCTCTCAGAAACACAAGGGAGGTAGAGCGAAAATCAGGCCCTGTAGGAAAGAGGGTAAGAGAAAAGGAATGTTGTAGGCCAAGGTCAGCTGGCTTGCCAAATCCAGCCCACTGCCTGTTTTTGTAAATAAAGTTTTATTGGAACACACCCACAATCATTGATCTACCTATTGTCTGACTGCTTTTGTGTTACAACAGCAGGGTTGAGCAGTTGCCACAGGGCCTAAAATATTTGCAATCACCTGCAAAGCCTAAAATATTTACTATCAGGCCCCTTAAAAAAAAAAAAATTGCAGACCCCTGCATATAAGCAAACACAATTAACATCGCAGTAGTACTCAAAAAAGTATTCTTTTTATTCCCCCCCCACCAATCCCTCCTCTGTTGAGAGACATCACGACAAACCAGCAGAGCAAGCATCTGTAGGCAGGAGAGTCCTCCCAGGGTCCATCAACCCTCACCCCATTGCCCATGACTAAACACAGAAGCCTGTGAATTCACATCAGACAGAGAACCGGGTTGTGAAGAGCTTTCACGGCTGCTGGAGCGTAAGGGCTCCAACTCCATTTCCCGTCGCAGAACTTCACCATTCAAAGGTCAACGGTGTGCAGCCTCGATGGTGCTGGCAGCCCAGGGGCTGCGGATTCCGATTGTTCCTCTGTGATAAATGAGGAGCAATCTCCAGGAGCTCCAGCCTGGAAGACAGCCCTAGTTAAATTACTTTATCGCCCCGCTGAGAGATGGCTGGCCTGCAGAAGATGTACTCGGGCAGCATGCTAGCATGCTAACTAGAGTCAGCGTTAGCACCCAGGCGCTTCCTTAGAGCAACAGAGTCCTCCCTCCTCCTTCCCCGCAAAGAGTGGAAGAACTCCACACTGGGATGCACCTGTGGAAGCCGCTCTCCCTTGCCATTTCTACTGCAAAGAAGACGGGTCTGCATAGTCAATGCTCGCCTTACACGCACACGTCCAGTAAGATCAGTGCCTTCAAGCTTGTCAAGCGGCAGAGAACTTGAACTTCATGGCATCCTTGCAGACGCCCGAAATGCTGGTATATCAAGCTTAGAAGAAAGCTTAGAGCTGCAGCTAAGTGCACAGGCATCAGAGAGAGAGGCAGGCCAGGGCTCAAAGCCCAGCTCCTCAATCTACTACCTGTTGTGGGCAAGTGTCTCTGTCTGGGATCCCACGGCAACTTAGTCCGAGACAAGGGTTCAAGTGCAAGTAGCTGATTTGGGAGATGGCCTTGTGAGGCGCCAGCAGGGGGTTGGGGAAGAAAAGGAGCCCACGCAGGGTGTGTATCAAGGAAGTCACCAAGGTAGCTCATCCAAGCAGAAAGATGGCAACTCCTATAGGTCATTCTTCGAGGGCTGCCCCCCAGGGGCATTAACTCCCTGGCACTTCTGGCCTGCTGTGCCTGGGGACGCCGGTGGTCCAGTGAGAGCCTTCAGGCAAACAGCTGCCCATGCTGGGGTTGGAAGACCAGGGTATGTAGAGGGGCACCAGCAACATTTGCTATAGCAAGCAACCTAACCTCTCTGAGACTCGGTTTCCTCACTGATAAAATGCAATAGTATCGAATACCCTGGGGTTGCTTTGAGGGGTAAAGACAATGCCGTAAATTGAAATATTCAGTACAGTGCCTGGCACTAGTAAACATTCAGCAAATGATAGCTATGTTTACAAGACGCAGCCTGCAAAAGCAAGTATACAGTGAATGTCACGCTCATGTTTTTAATCCACTCTGAGCCCCATTCTGTGGAGTGGATAAGAAATTCAGTCTCCATATTTTGGGGTGGTTCTTCCACCTCAAAAGGTCACACTGGAATCTGAGAGGCTTAACACAGGGCTCAGGAAACAAAGGATGGGCCTCTGGTCTTCAGTCCCCTACGTGTCCCTGATGGGCTATTATCCGACTCTTACAGAATCGTTTAAGCTTGGCTATAGGAACTGAGAGCCCCAACGTCGGGGGTCCATCTTCCTTCAGTGTACCGCAGCCATTCCACACCTCCCCATCCTGACCTCCAGTGGGGCTCCAGCCATCTCCCCAGGATCCCGTGTAGCATCACGGTACCTACAGAGCTCCAACCAACCCCTTTCTGGTGTTGAGGAACCTCCCTCCCACTCTCACTGCTTCTGCCTTTTCCCCACACCTCGGAGTCACTCATCTCCTTCTCTCCCTTTTTGAGACCTCAGCCAAGAGCCGCCGGCTGAAGGACAAACAGAATGGACTGAGTTTCCTCCCTGAGATAACGAGTGCCTTCTTGGAATGGGCTGCCAGCATCATCTGAGCTGCCCATCCTTGACCTATAAGTGGTGACGGTCTGTGATAGGCAACGGCATCAGAGCCCTGCACTCTCCTACAGCATCCCTGAAAGCTCTCATCAACCCAGTCCCTCTGCCTGGTGTGGATTCACAGACTTTGTATGGAGGTCATTGGCTACGGAGTAGGTTTTGACTCTCTCTGGGCCAGTTCTGCCTGCAGACGACCGCTCTTCCACTTTGTCACAATGTCTAACAAGACAGAAGAGGAGAGAGAGAAGGAAACAAACCTCTACTGAGCCCTAATAGTAGTGGAAATTGCACGTCTGCCTACCTAGTGTCCGTTCTCTTTCCCCCTTTCCTAACAGTTTCCGGCACAGAGGAGAATTTACAAATTACTCTCATGATTCTTTTCCTGTAGCAAAACAAAACAAATTAATATCTCAATGAATTATCCTGCCTCATAAAATTTTGTGCTAAGTCCACTATCATCTCATACCAAATTCTAATACAAGCTAGTAGCAAGAGCCAATGATCTAGCAGGAAAACGATGGAAGAAAAAGCCAAAACTATAAATTCTGTTCATTCAGGATTTGGTTGTTTTTTTCTAAGAATTGGAAACAAGTTAATTTCTGTAGAGGGGAGTATCTGGTATACAGTAAGTGCTCAATACATATTAGGCTCAACAGAGCAGATACATATGCCATTCTAAAGACACGACCCCACTTTGCGAAATAGAGTTGTATTATTTCTCTGAGAGTGGCCAGATGCCTGGCTTCTCAAAACAAAGAAAATAATTTGTTTTCCCAAGGGAATGGGAGAGTGCTCCAGGAAGATATCACCTTGCCTTATCCCCATCAGAGGTATCAAATGCGTGAAAATTTACACAGATAATTTGCATCCATTGGGGACTTCCGGCATTTCAAAGTGGTTTCACCTCAGTTGCTACATTGTTGCAAGACTGCAAGTGTCAGAAAACCAACTCAAAGTGATTAAGCTTAAAGGGGAATTTACTGTCTGGTATAACTTGGAAGTTCAAGCGTGGCTTGATCCCCAGGTACTTACAAGACAGCATCAAGACGTGGTTCTTTTCTATTTGTGACCTTAGGGGGGTGTTTACCCCAGCATAACCAAATGACTGACAGAAGCTCCTTGCTTACAATCCCACCAGCTAGGGACCCAAGAAGGAAAAGAATGCCTCTGTGTCAGTAACTCTCTTAGAAGTCCTGGAATTCACTCTGATTGGACCAGTTCTGGGGTCACAGGCTTTACCTGAACCACTCATTGTGCTGGGGGATGCAATAAGTGCTCCGAATGGCCAGGCCTGCCATTGCCTATCCAGGAACCTGGAATGGGGCTAGTCCAGACCCCACTGATTCAGAGCAGAGATGACTCCCCATGATAACTCAGAGTGGTGTTGCCAGAAGAGGGGAAATGTACGCCGGGCAGGCATGCACAACTGATGCCCCTTGAAAAAGGTGACCCCTGAGCTCTACCCCGCACACCTGGGAAATCACACTCTCTTAGGCTGTGACATGCAGCCTCCAAGATGGTCCCCTATGATTCCTGCCTCCCAGTGAATCCCTGGTATTCACATCCTTGTGTGTAGCCCCCTTCCACCTTGAATAGGCCTGACCTTTTATCTTAGTCAGCTCAGGCTGCTATTACAAAAATACCATAGGTTGGGTGATATAAACAGCAAACACTTGTTTCTCACGGTTCCAGAGGCTGGGAACTCCAAGATCAAGGTGTCAGGGCTCACTTCTTGGATCACAGACCGCTATCTTTTTGCTGTGTTCTCATCTGGCAGAAAGGAGTGAGGGAGCTCTCTGGGGTCTCTCTTATAAGGGCACTGATCCCATTCATGAGGGCTACACCCTCATGTCCTAATCACCTCCCAAAGACCCCACCTCCTAATACCATCACATTGGGGATTAGGGTTTCAATATATGAATTTGGGGGGATGTAATCATTCAGTCCATAACATCTGTGTAACCAGTAGGCTATGGTGGAAGTAATGGAGTTACTTCTGAGGTGAGGTCATAAAAGACATTGCATCTTCTGCCTTGCTGTCTCTTGGATCAATTGTTCTGGGGGGAAGTCGGCTGCCACATCACAAGGATGCTCAAGCAGCCTTGTGGAGGCTTCCACATGCCGAGAAACTGAGTTCTGCCAAGAGCCAGCAGAGACTTGACAGCCATGGAGAGCCACCTTGGAGATGCGTCCTCCAGCCCTGGCCAAGCTCTGACCCACACCTTGATGCAACCTCATGTGAGCCCCCAAGCCAGAACCAACCAGCTAAGACACTCCCTAGTTCCTGACCCTCAAAACTATGTGAGGCAAAAATTCATTGTTGTTGTTTTAAGCCATTAGGTTTGGGGGGTCATTTGTTATGCAGCAGTAGATAGCTATTGCACAGAGTGAGCCTGGGAATCTACATTTTTTAAAGCTCCTGGGTGAGTTAGAAGCATACTTCAGTCATCTGGCCCTCAATCCCCAGCTCTTGGGGAGCAGATGTCTGGATAAGAAAACACACCCCATCTATCAAGAGCAAACAGGCACACTGGAGCAGCCCAACTCTCAAGTTTGGAGAATGTACCCAGCCTGCCAGGTACATTCTGCTAACACACACAGCTGGCTTTGAATCCTCTTCAAAATAGTTAACAGTCCCGTCCGCAGCTTCAACATTTGGGCTTTTAGCGTCTCCCCAAGGACGACAGACAGGTATTTTTCTTTTCTGCTCACCAACTGCTCACACCCAGAGTCGAGGTGGTCTTTCTCAAAGGTAAACTCCAGGCTCCTTCCCGGAAAGCAGGAAATGCATATAATGTATTAAGTGAAGGTTTTCCAAGCTTTGATTTTTAGAAATGTGGGAGTTGATTCTACTCCAGGAACACTATTAAGTATGCATTTATATTTTTCATTAATTCAACAATATTTACTGAGCACCTACTACATGCCAGACATTCCTATAGGTGCTGAGGAAGTGAGGGCAGCAAAAAGAAGCCAAAACTCTATAAGTATCACACTCTAGTGCACATGTGCATAGAAGAAAGCCTAAAGAAGATTTTTTTTTTTAAGTGATAATGGTTACCCAGAGGATTGGGGTAATAGCAGATCTTTATTTTTTTACATTTTGTGTTGTTTAAAATAGTTCCATTTGGGGAAAAAAAAGTTTGAAAGAATATAGTTGTGGGCCAATGCCCACATGAAAAGAACAGAAGAATATGCAAAGTCCAGTATTTTGGGTAAATATATACGTAGGGGTGTGTGTGTGTGTGTGTGTGTGTGTGTGTGTGTGTGTGTGTGTGTGTGTGTGTGTGTGTGTGTGTTGTTAGTGTAATTTTTGACTGGAGAAATTATAGAGGAATTTTGTATTTAATTTTCTTTTTGCCCTTCTGTGTTTTCCAAGCGTTATGCATTGAGCACACACAACCTTTTATAAATGGGGGGGAAACATTATTTAACAACCAGTACTTGCTACCTAGCCCTAAGTTCTTCTATCGCTTGCTTTATCAGAATCCCTGAAATCTCTCCATTCGAGTCACTCATTTGATTCAACATTGTGTTCACGGAGGCTCCTGTTAGAATACTTTAGGACGAACAGCATTACTGATCTCTCATCACCTGTGAAATGGAAACATGAACAAGGGAGTCCAAAAATGAATTGTTGTTTTGGGGGAGGGTGTCCTCCCCGGCTTGGGCAGACACAGACAGGTAGGGCAGGTGATGGGCGAAGTCTGGACCAGTGTGGAATCCCAGTAGCGAATGAGGGCCCTTGGCTCCGACAGAGGGAAGGAGGTGGCCAGACAAGAGGTGGGAAGAGGGAAGCGCCCCCATGCATCCACACCCCTCCACCCACCCCCACCTCTCAACACCTGACAGTTATTCTGGAGGTGACATCAGAGCTCATGAACAGACCAACGAACAACCTATTTGCTGAAGGAGAAGGAAACTTATTTTGTAAGAGGGTTTGTCCGTAGTGAACAGCTCTGCCCAAGTTGCAGCAGCTCCATCTGGTAGTAACATCACTCTCGCCCATCACCGCTGCCAGAGCTGGACGTTACAGCATCACCCAAAGCACTTGCTCGCCCATCGCGCTCTCACTATAGCAGCGGAATTGTCAACCGGGGGGGCGGAGAGTGGTCACGGGAGGACACTCGATGACCACTTATCTCCAGGCTGTCAGCTAGCCTTGACCTGGACCAGCTGGAGCAGGAGGATGTTAACATGTTGGGTGTTGATGAGCTCGGGTGGCCTCGGCCTGCAGCGGCTTGAAGCAGGGTTTCGGCTCCCGGCCAGAGATTGAGGTGGTGAAAGTGCTGAATCCTAACCACTAGACCAGTGGGCAGTGACAAGGCCCTGGCCCTTCGGCTTTGCAGGAGAGAATTCCCACGAAGACAGAAAGTAGTGAAACAAGTGAAGTGTTTATTAGGAGGCGAAAGAGTACAGTACGTGTGGGCACACGTGTGGGCTCAGAGAGTCACGCCCTCAGGTAGTTTAAATCACTTTCACGGGGAATTTCTTCTGGGCTTCCTTTGGCCAGTCATTTTGATTTGCCTGGTTCTGAGTCCGTATTTGGTTTATCTCAGGATCCTCCCATGTGTACATGTGCATCTCTTAGCCAAGATGGATTCCAGTGAAGAGGCCTATGGGTAGTTTGACATCACTCCCCTTTTGACCTCCAAGGAGCTTTTTAGTCAGGAAGGGCTTCTTGACTTCATGAATGAGGAACATGTGGCCTCTTATCTGGGCAGGGCACAGCCTCCCCTCCTATCTTCATCTTGGAGTATCGGTCCACAGAGAACCAACTGCAGCTGCTCACCCTGGGGCCCATCCATCTCCTGCCTCAGTGAGACTGTTTTATGTTCAATACGAACCTCCAACGGTGAGGTCTCCATTAATTACTGACTGTATCAAGGTTCCTGTTTCATTAAACTTTTACAGACCGTCCAAGAAAGGAGATATTGAGCTAAAAGTTTCACGCATCTTTCAATCTTGCATCCAGTATGTTTTCCAAATACCTACCAGGGACCGGGGTTCAGATTCAAAATTCCTTGGAACTTTAACGAATCTGAGAACATCTTGAACTTTCGAGAACACACATTCAGTTTTGTAATTGTGAAAGTAACACCTGCTCGTTGTCATGTGCTAGAAATTTAAAGAAAAAGTCAATAATCTCCCCCACTCCATTCTCCAAGCGCACCCCTGTGACGTTGTCAACGTTAACAGATTATTGTAGAGTTCCCTTCTCTGTGCCTGTTTTACTTACAAAAAAGAATCATACTATACACATGATTCTACAACTCGCCTTTTTTCACTTCATTATGTATTAAGGATGTTCCATCAGGGTGATGCAGAGATTGACCTTATCCTTTTTCACAGCTGCATAGTATTCCCTAGTGTGGATGTGATTTTTTTTTTTTTTTTGATGTGATATTGTTTATTGGACAAGTCTAGATGGTTGGGCAGTTAGGATGTCTCCAGATGAGGAGAAGATTCATTAAACATCCTTGGACATAATCATGATTTCATGGATGTCTAAAAAGAGGTTCCCCAGGTGGGACTGCTGAGTCCCAAGTGTACACGTCTCACAGTGACAGGGGCCCTCGATGCCCCAGCTCATGGGAAATTTCCTGGGGGCTCTGGTCAGTTGCCCCTAGTCAGGGAACAAGATTACCATTCTCTCCCTCTCCCCACAAGGTTTCCAAGCTCCCTGCCCTCTCTTTAGGGGGCTGGAGAGTTGCCAGAATAATTGTATGGCAAATTATTCCCAAAGGATGTGTCAGAAGGTCAGTCCCCCCTACCAGGACTGCTCACCACTCAGCCCCTGGCCTCTTCTCCCTGGTCATCACGGTGGAAGCCCTCCTCCCTTCCAGTGGCCTCCTCACAGGCCCTTCTGCTCAGGAAGGCTCTCAGAACATCCTCTCCTTCTCCCCAGTGTCCCCACACATTCTCTGAGCCTGGGGATGGGCAGGAAGCATCCACATGCTTCCACCTGTCACTCCACTTTGGTGTCAGCTGACAGGGGAGAAAAGGGTCCTCAGAACTACAGTGAGAAAAGAGAGGGAAGAGAAGGGCCGGCCAGCAAAGAGATGCGGACTTCCTGCTACAGTCTCACCACACGCACATCTATCTCACTGCTTTCCACACTCCAGAAGTTCATGGTACCTGAACTCAAGTTATCCCCGAAGCCTCCCTCTGCTCGACACTATGATCCTGCGTATTTCACAGGGAAGACACGGGGGCCAAGGCGGGGAGGGGTCGTGATTCAGCCAGTATCCCTTAACAAGTCATAGCAGAGACAGGACTACAGCCCAGACCTCTGACATCAGTTCCCTCGAGTCTCCATTACGGTCCGTTCCTCCCGCCCTCTCAGGAATCTGAGGCATGATAATATTAATCATGATAGAAAGGCTAATATTAAAATAGAACTGGGCCTAAATGAAGACAGACAAGTTCAAATCTGTCCCCCTTACCCCAATCCAATCAACCTGTCAGCAAGTTTCATTGGCTCTTCCTTCATGATACATTGGGAGTCCAGCTCTTCCTTTCGACTGAGGCCACCTGGGGCCAAGGCACCGGGAATTCTGCAGCCACCTCCTCCCTCTGTCCCAGCTTCCACCCTCGCTCCTCCCCAGGCCAGTCAGTGACACACGGCAGCCAGAGTCCTCTGTTTAAAATATAAATTGGATCATGTGTCTGTCCCCGGCTTGGAGCCTCCAGTGAATGACTTCTGGCCGCACTTAAAATAAAACCCTCATTTCTCACCCTGGTCTGCAGGGCAGGATGCGATCTGTGCACCCTGGACCTCTCTCCTGCAGTACTCCCCTCACTCACCCCGTGCTTCTTCCTCTTGCAGGAAACCCCCAGCTCTCCACCCCACCCCAGGGCTTTTGCACTTGTTCTTCTCTTTCCCTGGAATTCCCAGCCCCCCAGGTGTCTGCACAGCCGGTCTTTCTCCCCTTCAGGTCTCAACTCAGATGTCACCTCCTCCAAGAGGCCCTCCGTGATTCATGTCAAATCCCTCCCAGTCACCCCCATCTTATCAGCTGGGTTGCTCTCTCAAAGAACTTCTCACCACGTGCAATTACCTTGTTCACCTGTATGTTTATTTGTTGATGGTCTGTCTTCCCAGAGTACCATATAAACACTACTGGGCCTGTTTTGTCCAAGCACCCAGTAGTTAGTAGGTGCTCAGTAAAGATCTGAGAGGAAAGGAAGGAAAGACTGGGAGTTGGTGGGAGGAAGAGAGAGAAAGGGAGACCCATGTGTGCTCCACGTGGTAACTAACGTCCGTGCCCAGCACCAAACACCCAAGCAAGAGTCAGTTAACCAAACGAGCCAGCAGGCCCTGACGCTGGTCCCACCCCTCCATCGACATCGACCCCAGGGGGTGTTGTTTGTCACTTGACTTGGGCCCCCAGTGAGTCTGGTCCTGGCATATTTGGTACAGTCAAGGCTTCTAATGAGATGGGTGGGGGGACCCAGCAGCCATTGTCTCTTGGAAAATTCTAGCATCATTGTGAATGCTTCTCTCTGAGTTGGGTTTGTGGCTTTTACCTGACTGTCATAACATGCCATTATAAGTCTGAGAAAAATGGCCAACACTTACAGACTTCTGTCTCCCAGGGTCTGGCCCTGTACTAAAATGCTTTAAGCGTGTCACATACCCATGACTGCGCTGTAAGGGATGTACCATTGTCACCCCCATTTTACAGATGGGGACACCGGGGCTCCAAGTGCTTCCGTAACTAGCCCAAGGTCCCAGAGCTGCTCAGCAGGTGAGCTGAGATTCAGACGCAGGCAGGCTGAGTGCGCAGAGTCGGTGCTTTCACCCACTTCCCAGGATATGTCCTGGCGCTGGGGAGGCCACGGGCTGAGTGATGTCTCCAAGAAGTCTCCCAGCTTGTTTCTGCCTTAATTTTTTTGACCCCAGGGCCTTGGGTCCTGGGGTCCACAGGTGGCCATATCACAGTGAGCTGGGGAGAGGGCCCTTCTGCCCTGTGTCAGAAACCTCTTCCCTTTCCTCTGCAAAGAGCAGGGACCCAGGTCAAACCAAGCGTGGCTGATGCCCCAATATCCCACTTTGTTCCTCAAGCAAGGAGAAAGCAATATCGATTCTGCAGGCTCCAGGGATGGTAAATTCGCCCCTGTCAGGCAAACCACTGCAGCACCTAAATCTAATAAGCCTGGGAGAGGTGGGGAGAGGCGGCAATGAGGATTGTTGCCGGGAGGGCGGGGCAGGGGCCGGGAGAGATTTACGGGACAGCAGCGGGAGAGAGATGGGGGTGGTTTAGCTCATTCTTCTGCCAACCCCAGATTTATACACTCCAGACCTAGTTCACTGCCCCCGTGACCTCAGGAAAGAGGTCCTCTCCTCCCAGGCTTGGGAAGATTAATCACACAGAGAGGAGGCGAGTGTCAGTGTGTCGTTGTGGGTGTGAGTGTGCCTGTGTGTGCTTGAATGTATGTGTGAATTGGCTGTCTTTGCCTCAGTGTGTTTGTGTATCTGTGTGTGTGCACGCATTCGAGTTTCTGTCTGTGGCTCCATCTTTCAAATATATAACATCAGTATCCCTTTCAAGTAATGGCCTTTTAGGAGTTTGCTACAAGGTCCACGTTCCCTCCCCTACTGAATGTCATGAAGCCTCATCTTCAGTTTCTGAATGTCAAGGCATCTTCTCCCCTGCTAACCACGGAGAAAATCTTGGAGGTAGTCTTGGGTTATATTTAGGGATAAATGAAAATCTGTGATTGCAATATGCTAAGAAAAGGAACTGGGTGGTCCCAACCCCCTAGCTGGTGAGTACCCTCCTCCTTCCTGCCTGCAAGTCAGTTCTTGTTTAGAGCAAAGATGTTTAAATTCTGCATCTATAGTCATTTTTTACAGCACATACAGCCCTTTGATTCTCTCTTCCCCTGCCTGAATGTCCTGGAAGCTACACAATGAAATGGCAGCATCACAAAAAGCAACCTGAGTCCCTGAGCCACTGCATGGAGGACCACCACCCTGGAGGGTTGACAGACCCTCATCAGAATTTGGGTAGGAAAAATAAAACTTTGTTGCATTGAGCCACAGGCGTTTCTGGGTTTGCTTGTTACTGCAGCATTAGTGAGCTTATCCTGACTAATACAACACCTAAATCATCTTATATATCCATGCTGATAGACACAAAAACACTTTGGGATATGTTGGACTTGACTATTTCTACGGTCCTATTCATCTCTGATACTGGAAGATCCTAACCTCTTATGATGTCATGACCCTAATTCTCCCCCAGGTCACACTCCTGGAGTCTCTGCAAAGATAAAATGTTTCCCCTCCTAACATCGCCACCCAACCTCTGGGGTCTGAGGAGATAAGTCTAAAGATGCTCTCAGGTCCTCCAAGAATGGCAAAGCATGACACTGAGGGTTCTTTTTTGCTATGACTCTGAGGCTTCTATATTTACTACCTCAGGATTCAACCAACTGCATGTCACTTCGTACTGAGTAACTGTTCCAAAGTGAACCCAACCCTAACCCCTTCTTTCCAGATGCGCTTCTGTGATCCCAAATTCTCCTGACTATGGAAACCACTTTGAAATTAATCACAGCAGAGCCTTAGAAGTGCCCTTAGGCTTCAGGCAAGCTGAGCTTCTTGAAGGGTTTATCCTGGTTTCTTGTCCAGTTGAACTGGATGCTCATGTCCAACTGGAGTGTCAGTAACCTGGGTTCAAATCCCAGCTCTGGCATTTCCTAGAAGTGTGAACTTTGACAAGTTACTTAGCCTCTCTGGACCTCGTGTTCCTCATCTGTGAGACGTGGATAATAATAGTACCTACCTCGTAGGGTTGTCCTGAGGATATATGAAACAGTCCTCCAAGGTTATGTGCATAGGAGCAGCTGTTCGTGTAAGCAGAATGGGGAAACGCAGCTGGATTAAAAAATTCTTTCCTCCACGGTCTGGCAAAGTGTCAGTCTTTGGAGTCATCAGTTTGCCTTTGGAGTCATCAGTTTGCCTTTGGAGTCATCAGTTTGCCTTTGGAGTCATCAGTTTAGATTAGGGTACTGCCTCCAGGAATCAACTTGACCTGAGACAATAGCTTTTCAATTCATCATCGCTCTCTAGCTAAGATTCGCTTCTTAGATGTGTCATTGTCAGTGGCGAGAGGGAATGAGACAGGGGCCTAGTAGGTTTGGATGAGCGGAGAGTCAGTGCCTGGGCACTGCTGGAGAAGTCCAGGGAAGTGATGAGAAGCCCCAAGCCCTAATGAGGCAGCATGAAGGTAGTGTATGAATCACTTCTCCGTGTGACATCCCCATTTCCTCCTGAGTAAAATCCATGGGATGTACATATTGAGGGTCTAAAGTGGCTGCCACAAGTTTTAAACTGTGACGGACGTGTGAAATGTTATCATTGCTCTTGCCTTTTTTTCTCGGCCATGCTGCGCGGTATGCGGGATCTTAGTTCCCCGACCAGGGATCGAACCTGCGCCCCCTGCAGTGGAAGTGCAGAGTATTAACCACTGGACCATGAGGGAAGTCCCTACTTCTCATTATTATGTAGCCTTCTGCCCAAAAAGTCCCTACAAACCACCCCTCCCTCACTGCTCCCCATGCCTTCTCCTCCCTGGCGCCCTACACTATGTGGCTGAATGAATCAAAAACCTACACTCTCGGGCTTCCCTGGTGGCGCAGTGGTTGAGAGTCCGCCTGCCGATGCAGGGAACACGGGTTCGTGCCCCGGTCCGGGAAGATCCCACATGCCGCGGAGCGGCTGGGCCCGTGAGCCATGGCCGCTGAGCCTGTGCGTCCGGAGCCTGTGCTCCGCAACGGGAGAGGCCACAGCAATGAGAGGCCCGCGTACCGCAAAAAAACAAAAACAAAAACCTACACTCTCCAGTTTGTAGGCTCCTCCTGGAATCATTATTTGTTCTCCAAGAGGGTAGCTTTTAATTCCTCTGTAGGTGAGAGCCTGGCTTTCATTTCCCCCTCTGCTGTCATGGAAACCAGTGCCCTGGCAACTTGGCGTGGAAACAAGAGCACTGTTTTCCTCTTTCACCGCAAAGGAAAGGCTGGGACAACTTCAGGCAGGAGGGGGAGCCCTTCCTGTTGATTTGATCTCCCTTCGTCAAGAATCAGCCACCCAGAAGATGCCAAGTGGGGAAATGTCTGCACAGCCCTGGACTAACTTCAGACCACGGAAAGCTCCCTGGGGAGTTAAAGGTTGAGTGAGAGAGGAGGAAACACCTGGCGAGTGGCTACACCCTATTCCCAGCTTCTACAGAAGGTATAATCTTAAAGGTGCCAACTGTGCTATGTTTGAGAGCACCAAACCACCGAGAGGAAACTTTAATTAGCACTTATTTCACAGTTCCTCAAAGTGTATTTCGAGGGCCGCATCAGTAACCTGGAACATCATTTCTTCCAACATCTGAATCTTTCTCTGCAGAGAAGAGCCCTGTACTCTGTGTTTTAATATCACCCCCAAACAATTCTGATGTACATTAGGCTTGAAGCCAACTGGTCTAGTGCCACACCCACATTTTCCAGGTGGGAAAATGGGTTAGTCAAGGTGCATTACGTTTCCCAAGTTTAAACAGCAAGTTGGAACCAGAACCAAGCCCATGTCTCTCAATTCCAAGATTTCTCTAAATCACCTGGCAGTGCTTTGGGTCCTACCTCAAAACCCTACCCTAAGGACCTGTGTTGGTGGCCCTGGAGAGCCAAAGAGCTAGCCATGACCTTGGTCCTCTGTCTCAGAGTTCTCTTCTATGATGCATATTCTCCTTGGGAGAGGTATATCCTCTTGTTACCTTATTTACATCCCTGGATCCTAACGCGCACAAATACCTGATACACGTTGATGAATTAACTAATCAGTTCACGGACTGATGAACAAATGAACCAGTGCTGCGCAACAGTGGAGGGTGCTATCTCTTAACGGAGCTATAATAATAGCTCACATTTATTGAGCAAATACCATATGCCAGTTACAGGGTGAAGAAACTGACATTCATTGGCTCACGGAATTTGCACAACCTGATGAGATAGAAACTGTTATCATCCCCAATTCAAAGATGAAGAAATGCAACTTGGAGAGGTTTAGTAGTTTACCCATGGGGCACACAGTGTGGCAGAGCTGGGATTCAAACCCAAGTGTGCTGAATCCAAAGACTGAGTTCCAAGCCACATTCTCTGGCTGCACCCAGGCAAAGGAGCTTGTCCTTACGAGTGGCCCTTGCGTACCGGGAAGAAGGTTAAACAAAAGAACATTCAGACCTCTGTGATGTGTTTGGTCACTAGCCAGAGCCTCTGCTTGGGGTTTACCAAAGAGGGGTTAAATTCGTTCATTCATTCATTTCTTCATTCTGCAAACGTTTGTTAGTCGCCTAGTATGTGCCAGGCCCTGTTCTAGATACTGGGGTACAGAATTGCACGAGATAGACAAGGTCCCTGCCCTGGTTGAGGGGGCAGTCAGTGCACAATGAACTGACAGGTATTTTAATATCAGGCAGTGATGAGTGCTAAGAAAAACACAGTAGGGTAAGGGGATGGAGAGTGACAGGGCACGTAGGGAAACAGCAAAGAGAGCCACTGACACACAGCAGCTGTGTCTGCAAGAACCCCAAACAACCATCTGAAAAAATAACATGTCAGGCAACCCCCTGTTTGGCATAAAGCCCACCAAACCTTCTGAGTGATCTTCTCCACTAGCCTGATCTTATGTTTTATTTTTTTCTCTTTTAACAGAATTGTCCACGGATACATAGAAACAGAACCTGAGAGCTGGAGGCTACAACTGATGCTCCATTCCATGGCCCAGGCTGGGGCTTTCTTGTGGTGGAGACAGCGCTGCTGTAGACAGCGAGAATTGGCAGGAATGCCCGCCCAGGTCTCAGAAATAAGAACAGACGCCTGGCCGTTGACAGTCGCGTTAGCTGGAGCTCTCTAGATGCAGGTAACAGAAGCCGTCTACATCTAACGTTATGAATAAAAGGGGACTTCAGTATAAAGATACAGAAGTGTTTCAAGGGACCCAGGGCAGGACGTGCCAGGACCCAGGAGGGACTGAAGGAGAGGCAGAAAGCCCTCAGGATGTCCAGCACGCAGGCTGTTTCTCTCTTGGCACTTGGGCCACCCAGTTTATATGACAGGAGATAAGATAGCTGCCTACAGCTCCCGAGTTCCGCTCAAAAGCATCCCTTTGACCCTGGGCCTTCCTAGTCCCATTCCCAAAATCCCAGGGAAGAGTATCTAATTGGCCCATGTGGAGCTAGGCACACCCCCTTTGGCCACTCAGCTCTGGCCAGGGAGAGTAGAACTTCACTGAACAAATATAGCCACTTGGATACGGTGTGAGCTGTGCAGAATCTCATGCACTTGCCAAGACAGTGATATGTACTGGATGCTAAAAACAGATGTGTACTCTAAGGGCTGAGCGATTTGGTCGGGGAAGAGTATGGGATCCGTCCTCCATGGAAGCCAGTGATGGGGGTGAGAGAGTTAAGCTCAACCCGTGAACTCTGAGAAGTACCCAGACTCCACTCGTAGTCATTGAAATAGCCTCCATAAAGCTCTGAGGCAAAATTATAGATCATCATGTTAATTCAGTGAAATTGGCTCTGCATTAATATTCATGACTATTAGACCAGCCAGTTTTCCTCTTCATAAAAGTGAGTAGGGGATCATTTCAGCTGCTACTTACTTTTCCCTCCCTTAGATTTCTGCGGGGGAGGCGAAAGAGAATAAAAGACACGGCACTTGGAACCAGCCGTCCATTTCTGAACGTTGGGTAATTTTGAAGGAGTTTTCATTACTTTGACCTCTTAGCGGCGGCTGGGGAGAAGCATCTTACGAATATAAAAAACACAGGCACCCATGAGCCTCTAGGATGGGCTCCTTTGGCCAGATCAAAGCAGGTTGCCTAAGTGAGAGAAGCCCCCCATCTATTCCGCTGCCCCATCAACCTACCAAGGATGATCATAACAACAGCTACAACAATAATAATAATTGCTCTCAGCCCAAGCATGCTGAGGGGGTTATCTGCATGAGGGTGGGGTGACCAGGATGTCCATGGAAATAGGGGTGGCAGCTACAATAGGAGAGTTGTTTCATTGACCCAACAGTTAAATATATTGAGGAGAATGGCAGTGAGATCTCTCACCGTCAAAGAAGGAAGTTACAAATACGGAGAGAAAACTAGAATGAACTGCATGGTAATGGATTAGAATCAGAGGTGTTAATGTGACTTTACAGTTTTCAATACATAGAAGAAATCTAGAAATAAATATAGATGTAAGCACACACACACATCTTCTAGATTTGTCCATCGAGAGACCCTCAGAACAGCGATCCACCAACAGCAGTAAACACACTAACACAAAGGTCTTTATTTCTAGATATCCTCCACTAAATTGAATCAGGGCTCCTTTGAGACATGGTTGACTCCAGGGGTACCTCAGGGAGAGAACAACAGGACCCTGGAACATTGTTGTGCCAGAAAGCAAAAAAGGGCTCAAAGCAACAGGGAAGCCATGTCAAGGGACGTGGGAGGCAGCTCTCATGTGCCAATGAGAAGGCTATTTGAGCATCAGAATAAATGCCCGTAGGAGTGGATTATAGCCCACTAAAGAAAAGAGCAAAGAGTTAGTTCACACGGGTATAAATAAATGAATAAATAAAAATAGGATGATATTTACATCATCTCAGAGAACTTTCCCACAGAAACACTTACTAAGGACAAGGAGGAAAAGAGTAACTAGAGAAGCCTGGCGGGAGCCGCCGTAATCACATGACCACAGAGAACATCGCCAGGGACGGGACACACACAGTCACATGCCACGTGGCAGGACTGGATGAGAAGGACACAGCATCGTTCTGATGCCATTCCTGCCAGAGACCCATGACCTGAGTCTAATTGAAAGGGAATGTCAGAAAAACCCAGACTGAGGGACAGTCTACAAAACGATGGGCCTGTCTCTTCAAAAGTGTCCAGGTCCTGAGAGTCAAAAAAAAAGACTAAAGAGTGGCCCAGACGGATGGAGACTCAGGAGACAGGACCACTACACACAGCGGGTGATCTTGATTTGGACCCTTTACTACAAAGGACATCATTGGAACAAATGGTGGGTCCTCAACGGGGTCCGAGGATTAGGTGGTAGTCACGCATCAGTTAATGTCCTGATCCTCCTCATAGTTTTATTGTGATTATCTGGGAGCCTTCTCGTTTCAGGAAAATAGGCTACTGTATTCAGTTGTGATGGGGCTTCGGGCTGGCAACTTTCTTTCAAATGGCTTAGAGAAAAAACGTTACTTGCAAGTTTTCTATAATAGTAACTGCCGATTTGAGCACCCACTGTACTGTGCACTTTTCATAACTCTGTCTCTACCTTACAAATGATCTTAGCAAATTATTTCTAGTTTATTCCCATTTCACAGATGAGGAAACTGAGGCTCCAAAGCTGTTAAGCATCAGGCACTTCTTTTATTCTATAAGACCCTCCTTTTATTCAATAAATATTTTCAGTGCATCTCCGGTGACTGTGCCAGACACCGGGCGTACAGTGAGGAATAAAATAAGCATGCCCTACCTTCATGAAGCTTCCAGTCTAGGAGGGGCTGTAGGTAATAACCAGGAAAGCAAACGAGGAAAGATGGTTCCAGGTGGTGATGAGGGCCATGAAGGTACAAATAAGAGGTTGCGAAGGAAGATAACGGTGGGGAGTAGGGGGTGAGCCAAGTCACATGGGTCTTTTTAGATCTTAGTAGAATTTGGATTTGATTCTAGATCAATGGGAAATCATGGACATGGTCTAATTCCTATTTTAAAGGAACCCCCCCGCCCCCGAACTGCAGAGAGAGTTTAGACAGGGCAAGAGGAGAAAAGGTCAGAGCCATAGCGCCAGTAAGGGGCAGAGCCAGTGTAGGATCTGTCTGACCTCACTCTCTTGCCGCTTGAAGCAGGCACTCCAGGAACCCTCCCTATCCCTCCACACTTAGCACGTCTGGGCGCCCTGGCCCAGCTTCCCGCTGCTGTGCCAGCCCCTGCGTCCCTGCCTTGCACTTTCTCTGGCTGCCCGTGGCAAGTCAACAGTGCCTGGAATTCATGCCGCACGCGACACCGGGAGAGTAGCCCTCGATGGATGACTTGTCAGCATTGGTGGACACGTACCACCGCTCCCTCGCTCAAGGAATATTGAGCAAAATAAGCCGCTTCGTAGCAGCCTCGGGCAGTCCAGGTTACATGGAGGTTAAAGATGGCAAGGGGGGTGGGGGGCGGGTTCTGGAATTAAATGAGATCTGGGTTCTTACCCCAGTTCTGCCACTCAGTGGGAGCCAGAAGTGAGAGGCGTCTAGGCTCCTTGAGCTGGAGCCAGTAAAGACCCTCTCCTTTTTTTGTTGCTTGAATATCTTCCATTTTAAGTCCCCCTAACAGTTGACACCAGAGCCACCCAACAGAACTTCCTGTGGTGATGGAAATGCTCTGTGTCTGTGCTGTCCGATATGGTGGCCACTAACCACACGTGGCTATGGGGCACTTAAAACGTGGCTAGTGCGGCCGGGGGACTCCATTTTTCATTCGATTTCAGTTTAACTAATTTAACACATATGGCTGGTCGCTGCCACATTGTATAGCTCAGCTCTACGCGCTGGGACAAACGCTAGGGCACGTCCTACTGGAACGGCCGCCCTCACCCAGCTCCAGGCTCTCCAGAGAATGCAGCCAGTGGGAGCAGCAGCCACACACCCAAGGCTGAGCTGTCCTTTGCCACAGGACCCAGGCCCTCTGGCCCCCAGGATCGTCCACAGGGCTCCCCTCTCCTTCGTCCTGTTGAAACAGTGCTATCCCTTTACAGCAATGCACAGTCATTTAAAAGAGAACATACGGTGCTAAACTGCAACTCTCGTTCTCGTCTCCTGGCACAATTCTCACTCTGATAAGATTTTCCCCAGCTAAGCCATTTTCTCGGCCGCTCTTCTAAAAGCCATCTTCTGATTGAGCTGTGTCTTATACAAGGTGGCCGTGGGGGTGATGGGAGCGCACGAGGCACAAAGCCAGAGGGATTTAGGCCTATTTTCTCACCTCTTTGGGGACAGCCAGATAATATAATCAAGCCGAAGTCCATTTCCCTAACACCCACCGCGAGGCCAGCTGAGCGGCACCCTCCGTGTTCCGTTGTAATTGGTAACGCTGCCAGCAGACAGCACCTTGGCCGTGTGAGAGGGAGGCCTAGGCCCCTCACCCCTCTGGAGTGAACTTTCTTTTGCCTTCTATGAAAAGTGAAAACAGAGACCCATTTCTTTTTTCTTTTTTTTTTTTGGCCTCACCGCATGGCATGTGGGACAGATGGAAATGAGGAAGACAGACCACATCTCTGCTCTCGCCAAGCTCCCAGCCTAGCCAGGGAGGCAAATAAGTAAACAGTCAATTTCAGCCCCATGGGATAAATGCTGGGTGTATACACAGTGCATAACCCTGTTTATTGTAACAGTGTCATCATTTTTGCCAAGGGTCACGTGGAGAACTCATGGACGTTCCCCAAAAGACACACACAGGTCAAGGCAAGGAGAAAGTACACAGTGACCTCCACAGGACACCCCTGAGCTGTCTGATCTCTTAATACCTAGAGTAGGGAAAGGTCCCTAAGAACATCTCACCAGCCAAGCAGGGCAGGGCTGATCCAGCTTCCCCTTGATTTGGGAAAATGGAAGGAATGAGACATTTTGTGTGCCCTGGTGTCACAGGGTGGGTCCATACTCATTTCTAAAGTTTGGGTGAATCACTTTCCCCTCTGGGATCGAACAGGGTGTTGGGGAGCAAGGAGGAGGGGCATCACCCCACACCCATCAGCATCCTTTGGTTGCCGGCAGTGCCTTGGCAGGGAACATAGTAGGTGCTCAGTAAATCCTGGTGAATGAATAAAAATAGAACAGAAGGAAAAGCTGAAACTCCAGGCTCCAGGAGGGCAGCTCAGGGAGGGGGAGGGGAGGTGTCCTAAGTGGCAGAAGCTAATGGGATACGTTTGGGACATCTGCCTAGAGATTAATGAACTCTGGTTGGTTTCTTTGGACTTTGTGTCCAAGATCCAAATCCCAGGAAGGCAGCCCCTGGTTGGCCCACCTCCGAGCCACTGTCCGCCTTTGTCCTTAATTGATGGCGGCAGCAGACGCTCTCAGTGATCGCCACCTACTCCCTGCACGTGTGCAAGGCCCCACTTCCGACTTCCATCATTTGCCTGTGTCTCCTTGCCTCAGGGGCCTCTGGTCCACACTCTCAGCGACAGAAGTGCTGAGAAATTAGCCCTCTGCCAGGTTCCTCCCACGAGAAGCAGTTAATTTGCCCTCACCGCCCCCCGCCCCACACTGATGGTGGGCTTGGTCATGTGACTGGTGCCAACGGAATGCTAGTGAACAGGGCACATGCGAAGACCTAAGATGTGCTTCGGCCATCGGCACAAGAAGAGAATGCCCTAGAGAGCCTGCTGGTCCCTAGAGGCCAGAGATGTGGAGGAGCCCAGCCGAGCCACAGCTGGCTGCGCCGCGGGTTCATCAGCACGTGAATCAGTGAGACGTGCACAGTCAGGCGGTAACCACTGCCCTGCAGCACAGTTGCTTACGCAGCGTTGCTGTGGATGTCACTGAATGATGCTTCAGGACATCTGCAGCAGCACATCTGGGCTTCCTGGAAGACGGGGGCCTTCAATCTGGATGTCCAAACTCTGGCCTCAGGAGCTGGAGCCACAAGAGTGGTCTCTGGGGGCTTCCCTGGTGGCGCAGTGGTTGGGAATCTGCCTGCCAATGCAAGGGATGCGGGTTCGAGCCCTGGTCTGGGAAGATCCCACATGCCGCGGAGCAACTGGGCCCGTGAGCCACAATTACTGAGCCTGCGCGTCTGGAGCCTGTGCTCCTCAACAAGAGAGGCCACGATAGTGAGAGGCCCGCACACCGCGATGAAGAGTGGCCCCCGCTTGCCACAACTAGAGAAAGCCCTCGCACAGAAACAAAGACCCAACACAGCCATAAATAAATAAATTAATTAATAAAAAAAAAAAATGTCAGGTGCTGTGCTATTTAAAAAAATAATAAAAAAAATTAAAAAACACATTTCTTTAAAAAAAAAAAAAAAAAAGAGTGGTCTCTGGGCTGCAGTCCTGCCGGCCCCTAACACCCTACGGCCCACTCAGTGTGGTGAGGGCAGGTTTCTGGGGCAGCAGTGACCCCCTGTGCATCTTGGCAACATTGCACCAGGGTCTCCTCCTGCCGCCCACCAGGAAGGAGTGGACAGGAGACTGAGAAGGGCCATACACCTCCCTTGAGGACTCCAGGTCAGGCAGGAGTTGGAGTGGAAGACCAGTGCTTCACAGGGCCCAGCGCTGTCACCTGCTGAGCCCGACGGCGAGGGTGTGGGGACCCTGCTGTCAGGGGGGCTCAAGTCCAGAAGGCAGGGGGCAGCCACCAAGGACTTGCTGGACATGAGCCCAGGTCATGCTGGGCTCTGGGGCACAGTGGTGAGCGAGACGGGCCGGGGACCACCCCTCCCAGAGCTTACAGCCTAGTGGGGGGAAGAGTGACCACAAACAAGTTCATGGCCAAGAAGCATTCAGTTCCAGATTTGGACAAGCATAACATCGTTTCCAAGAATACAGGTTCTGCAACCAGACTGCCTGGATTCAAATCCCAGCTCTACCTCTTATTGTCGTGTGACATAACCTCTCTATGCCTCAGTTTTCCGGTTGGTAAAATGGGAATTTAACAACCACTAAAAAATAGCATTTGTCCCATAGGCGTGGGGTGAAAATTAAGGGATGGTACATGTAAAGTGGTTAGCAGAGTGCCTTGGACGCAGTGAGAGCTATTTCAGTCTTAGCTATTCTCATCACCATTATTTTAAATGCTATAATGGGAACAAATTGATGACGGGATAAAGAATGAGGGAGGGAATGTATTTAGTTAGGGTGGTCATGAAAAGCTTCACCAAAAGTTTCATTTCAGCTGAAATCTGAATGATGAAGCCGACTCGTGGAAAACCTGGAGGAAAGAGGGAACAGTGAGGAAAGAGGGAACGGCAAAGGTCCTGCGGTCAGAGCTTGATGCTTCTGAAGAACCGACAGCATGGCCGAGAGGGGCTGTGGACAGAGCAAGGTCAGTTCCTCCACCTCAGTGCCTTTGCACATGCTGTTTCTTCATAAACACTTCTCCCCTCCCTGTCCCCATTCTCATCTCTAACCCAACTCCTTCTGCCAGCTGAACTCCTACTTACACTACATCTGCCAACTCAAAAGTCACTTCCTCACAGAAGCTGTCCTTGATTTCCCAAGTGAGGTCGTAATTTGTTATTCCACCTGTATTCGTTTGCATGGGCTGCCAAAACAAATCACCACAAACTTGGTCTCAAACAACGGAAATTTCCTCTCACAGTTCTGGAGGGCAGAAGTCTGAGATCAAGGTGTCAGTAGGGCCCTGATCCCTCTGGAGTCTCTACGAAAGAATCCTTCCTTGCCTCTCCCAGATTCCGGTGGCTCCAAGTGTCCTTTGGCCTGTGCCTGCATTGCTCCACCCTTTGTCCCTATCCTCACATGTCCTTCTCTCCTTCTCTCGCTCTCTTTTTTTTTTTTTAGCCATACCACACAGCATATGGGATCTTAGTTCCCCGACCAGGGATCAAACCTGTGCCCCCTGCAGTGGAAGCACAGAGTGTTAACCACTGGACCACTAGGGAAGTCCCTCCCTTTCTGTCTTATAAAGACACCTGTCTTGGATTTAGGGCCCACCTGGATAATCCAGGAAAATCTCATCTCAGGATCCTTAATTCCATCTGCAAAGACCCTTTTTTCCCACTAAGGTCACCTTCCGAGCTTCCTAGGGTGAGGACATGGACATATACTTGTGGGGTCCCCCGTGCAGCCCAATCTACATTTCCATATCATCTTGAGTCTCTCCTCAAACCTTAACCACGGTTTGCAATTTTGTGTTCATTTGTGAAATCATTTGGCCATGCCTATCTGCTTAGGAAGCTGCAGACAGCAGGAGGGTAGGTCCCATAATCTGTGCTGTTCACCACCGACCCCCAGCACCCAGCACACAGTAGGTACCTGCCCACTGTGTGTTGAACCAACGGGCCACTGAGCCCCGAGCTCCTGGAGGATGCCACTTCTCAAGGACACAGGCCGGAAGCCATCATTAAGGCCTCCAGCCTGCAACATGCTGAAGACTTTACAGCCTCGTAAATCCCATGGCTGGCGGCGTCATTAGGATTGAGTCAAAATGCAAGAAATTTAATTTCCTGATGCTCAGCCTGCGGGGCCTTGTAAACTCACCCCCCTAAACCAGTAGCCATAAATGTTTGATAAAATACCACACGGCCTCCTGTTTCCCAGAAATGGTTCCCGGACCCAGGGAAGAAGCCACATTTGGCCTCGGCTAGACGTGAGCTGAGCATCGTAATTAATGTTTGGTAGAGCTCTTCTTAACGGCCTGGGCTCTTTGTGGCTATTATCAATACCGATGACGTTTCCCCAGCCAGTGAAGCCGGAAGCAGCTTCAAACATCACAAGGGCAAGGAAGGCGGTGGATTTCATGGCACTTCAGGCTTTCATCCTACATTCATGTCCTTGATCTCACTTGACCCTGGCGTTGGGTCTATGGGAAGAGCAAAGCAAGAATTGCTAACTCCATCTAATGGAATGTGAAACCCAGAAAGGGAACTTTCCCAACTTGTGGAGCTCATCAAAGCCCTAGGACCCAATCCCGGGTCTCAGGACTCTCCTACCATTGGTGATGTTGATGGGAGGAACAGTTACCATGGCAACCGTGCCTAAACAGCAGCAGGAAAGGGGCGGGTCAGGTTTGAGGAGCACCTTCCGGACCAAGAGCATCCTACAGCACGCAGCCGCCTTCAGCATCCCCCTCTTCTGCAAGGTTGTAAGGGAAGAGAGCCCTTTTCAGGGCTGACTGGAATCCTGGCCAGATGTAGGAATGGAGCATCTCACAGGCACCGGGAAACCTGTGGTCCCTGGTTTAGACAAGAACCTCTCATAATCCTCCAGGGACCTTGTTCACAAGCAGATCCCAATTCAGAAAGTCTGGGGCGGAGCCTGAAATTCGGCATTTCTACCTCCGGGCGATGCTGCTGCTGCTGGTCTCTGGACCACACTTGAGTGATAGGTGGTAGGGGGTCTGTGCTAGGATGCTGCAAGCTTGGAAGGGTCGTTGTGGGGTAAGGCTCCATCTCACGAGGTGCTGGGTATGAGCCACTCAGAGACACAGAGATCAGCGGGAACACTGGCCACACACCCCGTGAGGCTGTGGACGACATGGATGTTTCATACTCAGAGACTTTTGGGAAGTGGACTTGTCTTCTTGAGCCTCAGTTTCTCATCTGTGAAATGCAAGCTTGGGAGGCAGGGGGTTGAGCCGCCTAGCCCCTGAGTTTTCATCGAGCTCTGACATCCCAGAACTTCAGGAATAGAAAATGCACTGAAGCCTCTGGAGCTCCATCTGTAAGATCCCTGCCTGGCCCTGGGGTTGGGCATCTGTTGTTCAGGTCTGCTCAGCACCCGTTCCCCAGTCTTCTCACTTCAGAGCCTCAGTTTCCTATGGGGAACCTCTACCTCTCTCCCTTGGTAGTGTTTAGATGGAGCTGAGCCTGCCTCCATCTCCAAGATGAGCCCATGACCCAGGTCTGGCCAATCAGAGTGATTCAGCGGTAGGCATGCGACTCAAGCTAAGCCAACGAAATACAGCCATGAGACGTTTGCTAGAACATCTGAGGAAATGGCTTTCCCTTTCTTTCTGGCTTACTAAACTAGTAAGATAAAAGTCTGGTGCTACTGGCAGTCATCTTCACCACTGTGTAGGGAGAGCCTGCCTAAGAGCACAAGCCAACCTAGGGGAAAGCAGAGATAAGAGACAAAGAGACTAAGTCACAATGCCTTCCGGTGGACACCTGGATCCAGCCATGCCTGAAGCCAGGCCCTGGACTTTTCAGTCCCTTAAGCTAACAAATCACCTTGCTTCAGCCAAACTGAACTGAGTTTCTGAGGCTTTCATTCAAAAGAAAACTGATTCACACACTCTGGCTTTGTCCCCAAGATGAAGACAAGGAATTGGAGGAAAATCCCCTCTCACACTCAGACACACAGGCAAGGACATTACTGGCTTCAATAAATTCCAGAATGTCAGAGCTGGAAGAGCCACCTCATTATACAGAGGAAGAAACTGAGGCCAAGAAAGTGGACTTGACTTTCCCAAGGCTACACAAGAAAGTGACCAAACCAGGACTCACACCCAGTTCAGAGTTCCTTCCTTTACCTGCCGGCAGTGAAGGCATCCAGCCACGTAACACATTCGAGGAGCCATGCAACAGCATCCCCCCAGAACACATCAAATCAAAGTGGGGCCTCCCTCTTCCCATCACACTGCCTGAAATGCCACCAGAGAAACCCATTTCTCTCTGTCTTCTGTCTTCAAGATGCATCTTTTACAAATGCATAGACCCAGGGAAGGAATTACACCTGGGCTTGTTTGTAGAGGGACACAGCTAAAGAGATTGTGAATTATCGTTGGGTGGTTTTACAGTGGGGAATGGGACCACGACTGGCCTTTCCATTTTCACAGAAGGATTTGCCTACAGCAGACTGAAAGCAGAGCTGACACATCTTTGGGAATGCCATGCAGAGGGAAGAAGGAGGTAGGAGGAGCCCATGGTCAGAGGGTGCCAACTTCCCCAGTTTGCCTGAACTCAGATGGGCCAGCTAGAAACATGAGCACCACACTCTGACACAGGCTCTAGACTACACACCCCTTCCGGTAAGACTCTGAAGGACTCAGCAAGCCCTAGTCGCTCTTTCTCGGTGGTGAGAAGGGAAGAGAACATCATATTTTGCCCGTAAGAAATGGGCATTGACATCTCTTTACATTATTAGAAAAAACGCCCAGCCAAGAAATAAGCCACCACTTTTATTTATAGTATATTTCCCAGAACTCAGAGAAATGCCGTGGTATTCTGCATAGACTTCAGACCAAAGCATAATTTATCACAATACATCATACGTTACTGTACATGAAACTCCCCCTACCTTATAAAAAACATACAAGGAATTTCTCGCTCTTTACATAAATTACTTAAGAACATTCCTGTTGAACACATCATTTTGAAAGGATTTCCATTACCTGGAAGAGCTACTTCCGTCAGTGGTGATCTTTGCAGAGGCTCAGGGAACAATTAAAATGGGAAAGAGAGAAGGAACAAAGCACTCTACAGGAAACGACCCATCCCAGATCAGCCCAGAACAGAATGTGTTGTTCTAACCACAAAATAAGTCACCTCCTTATTGAATCCAGTCTTTCAAAGTGGGTGATAGAAGTAGGAGCAATATTGTCAACAACCTAAGGGCAAGGACTGTATCTAATTTTGTTCACCATTGTATCCCTGCCACATCATAGATGCTCAGTAAATGAGTTGAAGGAGGGAGGGAGGGAGTCTATACAGAATGCAAATGTAGCTGTTATCTACTGCTATAGTAATGCTATGTAACAAACATCCCCAAACTTCAATGATTGAAAACAACTATTTTTATTACTGCTCACAAGTCTGCAGGTTGGCTGGCAGGTCTGGCCTCAGCTGAGCTCACCCACGTGTCTGGCAGTCAGCTGGCTGTTGGCTGTTGGCTGATGGCCTCAGCTGGAACAGCTGGGCTCTCACACGTGCCTCTCACATGCACATGCCTTTCATGTTCTCGTCTGGACACGTTTGCCGGCTAGCCCAGGCACATTCTCATGGTGACTGCAGGAGTCCATTAGAGCAAGTGGAAATAGGCAAGCACTTTTTCCAGCCTCTGCTTGCATTATGCTTGCTAACATGCCATTGGCCAAAGAAAGTCACACAGTCAAGCCCAGAGCCAGAAAAGGAGGGGAGTGAGCATTATAAAACGAACTGCATAAATACAGGTAGAACATTAATTGGGACCATTAATGCAACCAGCCTACCACAATATTGATGCCCGATTCCCACAAACGCCCACCCTCACCCCAAACCCCACCCCACATTCAATGATCTTAAGCTCATGAAAAGAGAATAGAAAACAAGACTTTACTGACCCCCTTCTCCATATGGAAAAAGTAAGACCCCACAGTCAGGCTCTTCAATTCGAGTCATGTTTAGTTAAACCAGTAGTTGTAAATCTTAATATCTACAGGGACAGGCAGGTACTAATTGCTGAGCCAGACCAGGCAGGGAATGGGATGAATCAGAGACCATCACCCTGTTTCCCCAGGGGTGGAACCTCTGCCACCCAGGCCAACAAGCCTCACAAGAATACAAGCCTGGGGCCGCAGCTCATCTGATTACTTCAAGAGAAGCTGGAACTAGGCATTTTTAAGTGAAATCCTATTTTCAAATTAGCCACTATTTTAAAAACTTTTAAGCATAATCCGGGCCCCGCCCCCCTCCCCAGAAAATATAGCCATGAGGCAGACCCAATTGTTAGGTCTGGGTGTACCAGCTCTGATTTCAAACATTGTATTTTGGGGATCTTTTTTTTTTTTTTTTTCAGTATGCGGGCCTCTCACTGCTGTGGCCTCTCCCGTTGTGGAGCACAGGCTCCGGAAGCGCAGGCTCAGCGGCCATGGCTCACGGGCCCAGCCGCTCCGCGGCATGTGGGATCTTCCCAGACTGGGGCACGAACCCGTGTACCCTGCATCGGCAGGCGGACTCTCAACCACTGCGCCACCAAGGAAGCCCTATTTTGGGTATCTTAAGCTCAATCTTGAGTTTATTGATTTTGCTTCACCGTGAGTGAAAGGTCAGATATTTTCCGAGGAAATGAAGGCAGGAACAGTGTCTGTCTTGTTTCCCACTCAGTTCCGCAACTCTGAACAGGGCCTGGGATGTAATACTGGTCGGGAGGAGGATGGCGGGTGGGGGGAGAAATTAACACAGAGCATCTCCTACACATTATGCAAGCATTTTACGTATGTGCTATGGACCGAATTGTGTCTACCCCACCCCCCAGCAAAAAAATTCATACTTTGAAGCCCTGTGACTGTATTTGGAGATGGGGCTTTTAAGAAGGTGATTAAGTTAAATGAGGTCACAGGATGGGGCCCTGATCTGATAGGATTGGTGTCCTTATAAGAAGAGGGAGAGACACCAGATCCATCTCTCTCTCCCTCTGTCTCAATCTCTCTTCTCTACCTCCCTCCCTCCCTTCGCCCTCCCTTCCCCTCCCTCCCCCTTCTCCTGCCCTCTCCCCCCACCCTGCTCTCTGCCCCCCTCTTCCGCCCCGTGTACACAGAGGAAAGAGAACATAGCTAGAAGACGCCATCTGAAAACCAAGGAGAGCACTGTCACCAGAAACCAACCCCGTCAGCACCTTGATCTCAGATTTCCAGCCTCCAGAACTGTGAGAAAATGTATCTCTGTTGTTTAAGCACTGCCCCTGCCTGCTGCTCTGCCCCAGTCTCTGTATTTTGTCCTGGCAGCCCCGGAAAACTAATACAATACATAATCCCAGTTGATTTAAAATATAGAACAAAGGCATGAAATAGATAAACCCTCAACACAGAGAAAGGAAAACACCTGACATTTGTGTCATATTTTACAATTTACAAAGCCCTGGGGCAAGGGGTGGGAGGGACAAGTAGTTGCCTCCGTTTCTCAGATGAGAAGACTGGGGCTCAGAGAGGCTCAGAGACTTGCCCAAGGTCACACAGTGATAAGAGAACACGAGTCAATCCAGAATTTTTTGATGTCCAGTCTTTCCAGTACATCCCGTCATCTACCTTAAACCTGGTCTGTACCAGCCTATGTTGGCGCTCTGCTTAGATCCAGTCGGATCCCTTTTTACCTTTACATTCACTCCCACCGGCCAGTCCCTGGGACTCTTCTTTGGAGCACCACCCTCGGCTGCTGGAGGTTCTCTCCTGGCACCTGCAGGGGCCAGAACTGCCCAAGTGTTTCTCCCAGGCAGCCCTTAACTGATGACTGCCAGGTGCATGTGTATGGAAGCCCAGCTCTCTTCCTAGGCATTGGGTGACTCTAGGATGGCACTCACACGCCAGGGCTCCCCTGTGGGATCAGGCTAAAGCTTCCCTCCACGGGACTTTGCTGAAGTTGTGCCTTGTTTGGCATCCTCCCTTTCCCTGCCCTGCCTTCCTCACTCCCCTGGGACACGTAAATCCTTGTCTCCAGGTCTTCTGGAAAAACCAACCCAAGACCAAGTCCCCTTGGCTTTATTGCCATTTGGGTGAAAGACCTGGGCTTTTGCCCCAGTTTGTTTTGTTTTTGTATATAGATTCATTTGTATTATTTTTAGATTCCACATACAGGTGATATATAGTGTTTGTCCTTCTCTGTCTGACTTGATGCGCTAAGTCGAATATTCTCTAGGTCCATCCATGTTGCTGCAAATGGCATTATTTCATTCTTTTTTATGGCTGAATAATATTCCATTGTATATATACACCACATCTTCTTAAGCCAATTGTCTGTTGATGAGCACTTGGGTTACTTCCATGTATCTTTTCAAATTAGAGGTTTAATTTTTTTCTGGATATATATCTAGGAGTGGAATTGCTGGATCATATGGTAGTTCTATTTTTAGTTTTTTAAGGAACCTCCATACTGTTCTCCATAGTGGCTGCACCAATTTACATTCCCACCAACAGTGTACGAGGGTTCTCTTTTCTCCACATCCTCTCCAACATATATTATTTCTTTGGAAAAATATATATTTAGGTCTTCTGCCCATTTTTTGATTGCGTTGTTTGGGGTTTTTTGATATTGAACTGTTTGTATATTTTGGAAATTAACCCCTTCTTGGTTGCATTGTTTGCAAATATTTTCTCCCATTCTGTAGGTTTTGTTCATTTGGTTGATGGTTTCTTTTGCTGTGCAAAAGCCTTTAAGTTTGATTAGGTTACATTTGTTTATTTTTGCTTTTTTTTCTTTTGCCTTGAGAAACTGATCTAAGAAAATATTGCTATGATTTATGTCAAAGAACGTTTTGCCTCTGTTCTTTTCTAGTTTTATGGTGTCATCTTAGATTTAGATCTTTAAACCATTTTGAGTTTATTTTTGTGTATGGTGTGAGGGAATGTTCTAATTTCATTGCTTTGCATGTAGCTGTCCACCTTTCCCAACACCACTTGTTGAAAAGACTGTCTTTTCTCCATTGCGTATTCTTGCCTCCTTTGTTGAAGATAGGTGTGTGGGTTTATTTCTGGGCTCTCTGTTTGGTTCCATTGATCTATGTGTCTGATTTTGTGCCAGTACCATGCTGTTTTAATTACTGTAGCTTTGTAGTATAGTTCGAAGCCCAAAAGGGTTATACCTCCAGCCTTGTTCTTTTGTCTCAGGATTACTTTGGCAATTCTGGGTCTTTTGTGGTTCCATATAAAGGGAGGACTTCTTAAGCATGATGTAAAATCCAAATATACAAAGAAAAACCCTGACATATTTGACCACATCAAAATTTAAACCTCTATGTAGCAAAATTAAATAAATAAATAAATGAAACAGTGCAAAATAACCAACAGAAAAAGTATCTGCAACATACATGACAAAAAAAGCATTAAAAAAAAAAAAAGTCCTTCAATCCATATGAAAAATTGTAGAAACCTAACCGCCCCAAATTGAGGTAAGGGCATACAAGTGCAATTTCAGAAGTATACAAATGGCTTCTAAACTAATAATCAAAGATCCATAAGTTAAAACAGTGAAGTGCTAGCTTCCCCTTGTTCACTTGTCAAAAATTCTAAAGGTTAATAATATTCAACATCAGGGAAGCTATGGAGTGCAAATTGCTTAGCAGCTTTGAAGGACAACTTGGTGATAGTGATCAAACTGGTAAATGGGGAAACCCTTCAACCCAGGTATTACACCACAGAAAATTTATTCCCCAGAACTGTTTTCACAACCAAAGACTCTTAGGTACAAGGATGTCCACTGCAGCACTGTTCATTAGAGTTGTGACGGTTACTTTTTTAATATAAATTTATTTATTTATTTATTTATTTTTGGCTGCGTTGGGTCTTCGTTGCTGCGCGCGGGCTTTCTCTAGTTGTGGAGAGCAGGGGCTACTCTTCGTTGCAGTGAGTGGGCTTCTCATTGTGGTGGCTTCTCTTGTTGCAGAGCACGGACTCTAGGCACGCGGACTTCAGTAGATGTGGCTTGCAGGCTCAGTAGTTGTGGCACACGGGCTTAGTTGCTCTGCGGCATGTGGGATCTTCCCGGACCAGGGCTCGAACCCATGTCCCCTGCATTGGCAGGCGGATTCTTAACCACTGCGCCACCAGGGAAGCCCTGATGGTTAATTTCATGTGTCAAATTGGCCACAGGGTGCCCAGATTAAACATCATTTCTGGGTGTGTCTGTGAGGGTGTTTCCAGGTGACATGAACTTTGGGATCGGTGGACTCAGTAGAGCACATTGCCCTCCCTCGTGTGGGTGGGCCTCATCCAGTCAGTTGAGAGACAAAAGGCAGAGAAAGGGGGACTTGTCCCTTTTTTCCTGCCTTGCTGAGGGAGCTGGGACATCTCATCTCATTTCCTCCTGCCTCGGGCTGGGATTTATACCATAGGCTCCCCTGGTTCTAAGGCTGGATTACACGACCAGCTTGCCTGGGACTCTAGCTTATAGCTGGCAGATCGTGGGACTTCTCATCCTTCATAACTGGGTGAGCCAATTCTTCATAATAGATTATAGATAGATGAGATAGATGATTGATGGAGAGATAGATAGATGATTGATAGAAAGATAGATAAAGGATAGATAATAGGAAGAAAGAAAGGAAGGAAGGAAGAAAGACAGGTAGACAGACAGATAGATGATTTACAGATGACATAGATATGAAAGAGAGACAGCTCTCCTACTAGTTCTGGTTGGTTCTATTTCTCTGAAGAACCCTAATGCAATAGTGAAAACTGGAAACAGTTTCACCAAAAGCAGTGTCTTTTGCACATGTGGTTGATTTAGGAACATGATCTCAGGGAGCAGGGGTGAGAAGCGATGCAGTGGACGGGGAAGGAGGAAAAGTCGACACAGGCTGCAGTATCAAGCTGGCCACTCCCACCTGTGATGAGGGGTTCGCCCCCACACACACACCTCTACCTGACCAACTCTTTTCCCTGCTCTCTACCTGGCTCACTCTTTCCTTTTCCTCCTTTAAGGACCAGCATAAATGTCCCCTCGTCCTAGAAGCCCACCCCTCCCCCAGTCATCTGACATAAAGCCCATCACTGCACTGTATTCTCTCTCATAGCACCTGGTTTGTAGTAATCACAGGACACCCTCTGAGTTTACTTATTACTGTCTGTTAGTCTCACTAGGACAGATCCACATCCTGTTCACCACCATATACACAGCCCTGGACTGGTACATATTAGACACCGAAGATCTGTCAAATGAATAAATCAGTGAGGTCATAGTTCAGAGGTCATCAGTGGTGGGTTTTCAGCGTCCCCTGGAGGCTGCCTTGGGCGGGTTCCCTAGAGCAGGTCCTAAGATAAGAATTTGTGCAAAAGTGACTTGCTAAGAATTTGTGTAAAGGTGATGTATTAGGGAATGTTCCCATGACAAACCAGTAGGCAAAGTCACATGGAAGGTAGCCTTCACTCAATCCCCCAGGGAGCTCTGGGGACATTGCAGGTCACATCTTAGAGCTGACCAGGTCAGAGGCGAGGGAGCTGAAGTAGTTATCCCCCCTCCCACACATCTCTGTCATTGATTAAGGACTGCGCACAGGGTAGGGAACATAAATTCAAGCAAAACGGATTCTGGCAGTCTGAGGGCAGTGTACTGGCAAAGAAACACAGGTGCTGGTTGTTGGAGAGAGAGCACTGGAAGGCAGTGTGCCTAAAAACAGTAAAGGGATCCAGGGATGCTAGCAGGGCACTGATTATGATTGCTGCAGAGGCATTAGGAAATGGGCAGAGTGTTTTGGGGTTGGCAGTGATCGGGAGGTTGCTATTAGCATATGATACCCAAGGACCAGGGATGCTAAAGACTGTACAGTAACCCACCCAACCCCACACAATGAAATATCGTCCCACCCCAAATGTCACCCCCATAATGAACATTTATCTGCTTCCAATCTCTCATTTGACAGATGAAGAAATTGAAGCCCAGAGAGGGAAAGTGACTTGCCTAAGGCAGCACAGCCAAAAAAGACACAAAGCTGGGGGCCAGAATGCTGGTCGCTTCACAGTAGCCCTTGATTCTTAATTCCTCCTGAAACCTAAAAGAGAACATTCTAAGCTTCAAGTGCAAAATCCCTTCTGGAATTCTAGAGGGGGCAGCCAATCCCATGTCCTGGCTGAGTGAAGTGAGGAGAAATCAGACTTGAAGACCTCGGAAGCTAGTGCCCAAAGCAGATGTACAAACACAGATAAGGGAGACAGAGTTTTCACCAGACAAATTCACACCCTGCTCAGTTTAGACATTAAAACGAACTAACTTAATTTCATGCCACATGCAAATCCTTACCAGCTGTTGGCTCTGTAATCACAGGAGATTGATGTAATAACTAAACAAGAACAAAAATGCAGCAAATACAGGCTCTGGGCAAGTCCTTTGACAGCGGGTTTTATGTTCCTGGAAACTAAGCAAGTACAGAGCATTTATGGCGGACATCTGGAAGTAGCTATGTGGCCAGACGCCTGCCATCTCCTTCACAGAAGTGCTTGCAACGATAATAAATAATGGCTAAGGACTGATACGGCCGTCGTGTACCCTGAGCCCTCATGGACCGTGAACATTTCCATCTAGATGCCACGGCTTCTTTCCCATTGTCAAGGTTCAGCTCAGTCCAGCCATCTGACCAAGTACTCAGAAGGAGCCAAAAGGTGTCTCAGGCTCAGTGAGTTTGAGTCCCACCCCCTCCCTCCCGCCCCGGAACCAAAGGGGCAGGAAGATGGCTGCTGGGTGGGACAGGGCAGGTGGTCTTCCAACCTGAGGACCCCAGTTCTTCTGACTGTCCAAGCTAATAATCATAAAAGGCAACATTACCAAATGCTCACCGTGGGCCAAAAGCCAAGCACGCCTTCTGTGCATTATCTCAATGGTTCCCAAAGTGTGGAGGATAATTTAAAGTCATTGGTTCATTTATTCACTCAACGAACATTTGTTAAGCACCTGTTATGTGCCAGGCACTGCGCTGGAGCGCTGTCTGCAAGTGAAATACACAAAAAAATTTGGCCTTGTTTAAGAAGTTTAGTTTCTGGTGGGACAGACACTTTTTAAATACAGTTACAACGTGTGTTAGGAGAAAACACTTCGCGCCCGTGATGTCACCAACATCATTGCCTTAAGATGAAGCTCTGTGTTTAAAAGTTGATTTCAAGAAAAATGTTAAGTAAATAATAAAACAGTTGATTCACGGGTGGGCTAAAAGCGTGATGGGGTTTCTTTTCCCATACAATCCTGATATAGGTTTTATTGTTAGTCCCACTTTGCAGCTAGAGAAACTGAGGCTTGGGCAGGTGGAGTAATTCGCCTGAGGTCACATAGCTGGGACATGGTGGAGTCCACATTTGAACCCAGGTCAGTCTTCAGAGCCAGTGTTTTAACCTCCAGGCTGAACCAAGGCGATCCATCAGGTGGCCCAGGTCATTCTAACGCTCAGCTCCCTGCTGTCAGCTACCAAAAATCCCTTCGCACGTGGCTTATATCTCATGAAGGAACAGGAAGGGCCAGGGTTGGGGGCATCGGAAGAATCTGCTCCCTTCCATCCAGCTGCAACCCCGGGGGCTAGTTTGGCAGCTGCATCTCCAGACAGTGAATTGTTCTTGAAGAGAATGGAGACACCTTTGTTGGAGAAACTATGGAGAACCTTAAGGAAGCAAAGAATAAAAACTCTGAAAGAAGCCAGTCACAAAAGACCCCGTATTGTGTGATTCCGTTTCTAGGAAATGTCCAGAATAGAGAAATTTATACAGACAGAAAATAGATCACCAGGGGCTGAGGGAGGATGGTGTGGGGAAATGGGAGTGACTGATAACAGGGATGGGGTTTCTTTGATGGGGGGCGATAAAAACTTCTAAACTTGATTGTGGGGATGGTTTTACAACCCTAAATATACTAAAAACTATGGAATTGTCTACCTTTAAATTGGTGAATTGTCTGCTCTGCGAATTATATCTCAGAAAAGCTTTTTTTTTTTTTTCCTTTTTTAAGTTGCTTTGGCTCTAAACTTATGCATCCAATTCCTCCAAACCCTCCACCATCTCCCTGATTAGGGCTGCACTTATGTCACAATAATTTTTAAAGAACATTTCCTCAATACCTGAATGAGACCCTTTGATGTCCCTCCAAAGCCCTCCTAGGAATTCTTATCTATTTGAAGGAGAGGACTGCATTATTAAAATCTTGGCTTGCCTACCAAGGCACCCATATCAATTTCCATGTCTCCACGTTACTATGGCAACAGGAAGTGTTCAGGAGAGCTTTAGGGGTGTGTCCAAAGGGACGGTGATCTGCACCCAGGCGGTCTGCAGCCTTCTACCCAGCATCCCCCAGGTGCTGGCTGCCTCGCTGACAGATGCTGCAGGAAGGGCAGCCTGGAATCAGGTGAAGCAGGGAAATCGGGGGATGCAGGCAGTGGCACCTCAGGGTCCACACTCCATGCTGGCCTAGTGCACCCTGAGTCACCATCACCAAGCGGGAAGAGGAGAGGGTGTTGGTCACATCTTTTAGAAGCTGTGGTCTAAAGCAACATCTTGAGTACTGGAGCCGGTCTCCATGTCAACACAACCATATTTTTAGGCAGGGGTAGGCAGCAACTCTGGCCAATGAGAGTAACGTGGCCGGAAAGCTTTCATTCAGCAACAGCTGGGGGAAAGGCAGTTGGTAACTGGGAGCCCACTGTTCTCACAGGTGGAGAAGGTCACACATGCAGAAGCCCAGGGGACCTGAAGTCCAGGCTGTCGGGCTGTTGGGCAGACCTCTTGGGACTGAGTAGGGGCAGGGGCAGTGGGAGTAGGGTAGGCAGCCTCCAAGATGACCCCCAGTGATCTTCACCTCTTGGTGAACCTTAGGTAGTCCCCTCCCACATTGCACCAAGCTTGGTCTGTGTTGTGACCCAGAGAGCTAGGCAGAAGTGACAGTGTGTGACTTCCAGAGCTAGGTCATAAAAGACATCATGTTCTTCAACCCCAAACTTTGGGAGGACATGGCCACCATATTGTGAGGAGACTCAAGCAGCCCTGTGGAGAAACATACACGGAGAGGAACGAGAGGCCCTGGCCACTGGCCAGCACCAACTTCCCAGCCCCATGAGTGAGCCACCTTGGAAGTAGAGTCTCAGCCCAGTTAAGGCTTCAGTTGACTGCAGACCCAGAGTGGACATTGTGACTGCAATCTCAAGAGACACCCTGAGTCAGAACTATCCAGCAGAGCTGCTCCCAGATTCTTGATACACAAACTACGTAAAAAATAATAAATGTTCATCGTTGTCTTAAGCTGCTAAGTTTGGGGACTGTTTGTTACACAGCAATGGATAACATGCAGAATGGATCCAGATGCCCCTAGGATAGCCAGAAATTGAGAGAAAAGATGGCTTTTTAAGATATTTCCCTCCTTGTTCCTCATTCCCTTTCCAAAGGTACTTTTACATAAGAAAGGGATGTACTGGGACTTCCCTGGTCATCCAGTGGTAAAGAATCCACCTTCCAACGCAGGGGACACGGGTTCCATCCCTGGTCAGGGAACTAAGATCCCACACGCCCCTAGGCAACCAAGCCTGCACACCATAACTACTGAGCTTGCGCGCCTCAAATAGAGAGAGGCTGCGTGCCGCACACTACAGAGCCCACTCGCCCTGGAACCTGCACGCCACAATTACAGAGCGCACGTGCCCTGGAGCCTGTGTGCCACAACTAGAGAAGAGAAAACCCACAGGCCACAACTACAGAGAAGCCCATGCACCACAATGAAAGATCCCGCATGCCTCAGTGAAGATCCCACGTGCCACAACTAAGACCTGACGCAGCCAAAAAAAAAAAAAAAAAAAGTGATCTACTGGTGGATAAGGAATCTAGAGTTTTGGATTTGTGTCCTGGCTCAGTCCTTCCCCTCTATCAGCCTCAGTTTGCCCACCCGTAAAATTGAGGAGCTAAAGTGTAACTTGTCAGCTCTGCAATTACAGGGTCTCAAAGTGGTTAAAATCTGAGTTCTGAGTCAGGAGGACTGCTTGTGAACCTTGGCTCTGCCACATGCTTGCTGTGTGACTTCAGGCTAATTCCCTAACTTCTCTGAGCTTCAGTTTCACCTTCTATAAAGTGGGTTTAAGGATATCTACTTCATGGCATCAGTTACAAAAATCCAATAAAATAATACATATAAACTACTTAGCACATGGTAAGTGCTTAATGAATGGTAGTTATCACTACCAATAATGAGATAGTGTGACAGCTACAATTATTTCCACTTACAGTTAAGATTCAGAGAGTTTGAGTGGTTGCTTCTGGGTGGGGGTGAGGGCAGCAGGGTACAGGGATTGATAGACTTGAGGGAGCTTTGGAGGTTCCAGTACTCTTCTGTATCTCCTAAGGAGTTTGCATTACATAAGCATCTACATTTGTCAAAATCATCAATGGTAGACCTAAGGTTTGTACATTTTATTGTACTTTTTTGTAAGTAAACAAATACTGAGCTCTAGATAATAATAAAAATGCTGAAGTATTAGGGGAATTTGGGAGGACTTTATTGGTCTGGAGCAGGCCAAGGTAGGGGGTGTATTTTTAAAAGTTCCCCAGATGGGGACTTCCCTGGTGGTGCAGTGGTTAAGAATCCGCCTGCCAATGCAGGGGACACGGGTTCGAGCCCTGGTCCAGGAAGATCCCACATGCCGCGGAGCAACTAAGCCCGTGCGCCACAACTACTGAAGCCCGTGCGCCACAACTACTGAAGCCCGTGCGCCTAGAGCCCGTGCTCCGCAGTAAGAGAAGCCACTGCACTGCAACAAGGAGTAGCCCCCACTCGCCGCAACCAGAGAAAGCCCGCGTGCAGCAACGAAGACCCAACACAGCCAAAAATAAAAATAAATAATAAATTTATTAAAAGAAAAAAGTTGCCCAGGTGATTCTTTGAGAAACTCTGCGCGAAAGAAACTTCCACACATGTGCCCCAAAAATCACACAAGAATTTCACTGCAGTGCTGTTTGTAATAGGGAAAGATTAGACGCAATCCAAATGGCCATCAACAGGTAAATGGGAAATTGCTATATATTATTTAGGAATACATACATATGAATAAAAGCAAGAGGCCATGCATGGGTATAATAAGCTTTAATTCAAGCTAGTGGTTACCCCTGGGAGGGGAATGCCATGGGGCTTTGATGGGGGAGGGGATGCCATGGGGCTTTGCAGGGTGCATTGCTAATACGATATGGTATTTCTTAAACTGGGTGGCAGGCTCACAGGTGCTTGTATTATCCATGCCTTCTGGGTGTCTGAAATATTTCTTAATTTAAAAATAGATGTGCAGAGAGAAATGTCTTGCATATTCGTGCATGGGGTTTTTTTGTTCTTGTTTTTTTGGGCCAGGCCATGCAGCTTGTGTGATCTCAGTTCTCCGGCCAGGGATTGAAGCCACACCACAGCAGTGAAAGCCCGGAATCCTAACCACTAGGCGACCAGAGGACTCCCTGTGCATGGTATTTTTTTTCTTGTTGTTGTTTATTTGTGCCTTCTATTACATCTATAATAATCCCATCTTGCTTTTCAGAAATAGTCATTGGTTAGTTAATAAGAAAAACAGGTTTTAATTTTTTGGAAGTAAGATATATGGCTTCCCCAAATGACTCGCTCTGAGAAGAACACTTCTTTGCATGTCTGAGATCCATTCGATGGTGAAAATCAATTCAACACCGAATGACACGAGAAACATCCTAAATCCAGAGCATGAGCCATCAGCCCAGGGCCACCTCCACGGGGTCTCCCAACCCGTGTCTCTCGGGGGTGATGCCTCAGAAACTGGGCCTGACCTTATGCTGAGTATGTATAAGAAGAAGAATTGATCAGTAGTCAGGGAGGAGGGCTGCTGGGGCCTCTTTTTTGACAGCAGCATTAGGTTGGAAGAAGGGGGAAAAAAATCCAGGCAAAGGAATAAGAGGAACCTGCAAGGGAGGAGAGAGAACCAGTGTAGGTGTATTTTCTTTTAAATGAAGGTGAGTCATTTGGAATTCGACTCTGCCAGGAGGAAGCACTTGACTGCTGTTTCTTAAAGACGCAGAAGGTGTTTGGTTTTGTTTGGTTTTGTTTTGCATAATGGACACATTTCCCAGGCGGCCACTTTCCAGGTTCTTTGTCAAGTGTCAAGGTAAGCTTTTAGAAAACTCCTCCATGGACCACGGGGAGGCAATTTCCACCCAATACAGAATGCTTAGGATGGAGAAAGCCCACTTTTCAGTATTGCTTCAGGGACCATATTTTGTGCACAGCTGAATGTAGACAAAATAGAGAAAGAAAAATTGAGTGGATCTCCTGACAGGGGGATTGAATGGAGGAAGTGATTACAGGTGAAGTACTGCCCCCTGATGTCCACAGACAGTAGTGCAGCCATTTGCTGAGATGCTCTTTTGTGGTATTTCTTCCTGTGTTCCCTACCACCATCTCCTGCAAGTTTGAAAAGCCTGCAACAGGGATTACAATCTGGCAGCCCGCTTTAGCCAGTGGGCAGACAGGCCAACTGTTTAAAAAAGAAAGACATTTTGCTTTAAAATCTAGGCCTGACACTTCTTTGGAAAAACTGGAAAATCTGTCAGCTTTTGGGCTGCACCCCAGCATGGTAAATGTAGGCTAGAGCTGAGAAGCTGCTGCCCACTTTGGACAAGTGTTCTCACATTCTCCACACTCCCCACCTCTCCCTAGTGTCTCACTTCCAGGCAGTATTTCTCATTATCAGCTCTCATATAGCTTCTAGGTTTGCTTCCATGGTCTAAGCTCATTCAAGAGTTTACACTTGGCGTTCCAAGGAATGGAGAGAGGATGGTGCCTTGAAAAGCAGGTGATTACATCACCTTCTGACTGGGAGGGGACGGAGGTCTGCAAGCTCCATGACAGCCCACTCAGCGACAGTAAGTGCCCTGCTCAAGGTTATCCAGCCAGTAAGTGGAGGACCCTGCATTTGAACACACACGTCTGTCTGACCCCAGAGCCTCGCTGCTTTCCACTCCATCAGCTGTCCCCCACACTTAGCTGGCAGAGAAGGCCCTCCTCTGGGGAAGGTGTTTACAAGGACATCACTGCTTGTGCCATCCGAAGTGAAATTCGGGGCATTCCAAGATAACAATGTTCATGGCCTTTGTTCAAAAGATAGAAACAAGAAGCCCCAGAAATAACCACCCTCCTGATTGTGTATCTTAAAAACTCCATGGTTTGTCCCGCTTTGGTTATTTCTTGTTCAAGCCAACAAAATTTCTCAGCATCTGCTAAGTGCTGTGCTCCATGCCAAGGGCTGGGAGTTGGGGGAAGTGGAGGCCAGTTAGCACATATAAACAGGGAGCCCAGAGGGCAAGGGCCAGAGCTGTTGGGTCCCTCACCTTGCAGTGTGCCCCCTTCGTGACAGTAACCTCTGGCCTGGGCCTGGACGCTTCCCTTTGAGCTCTGGGTCAGTGGCTTCCCTAAACTGGAATCAGATTGAGACCCAGAAGAGGACAATGGGGTCTCTCCCCAGTGGTTGGAGTGACCTAGCTGCTTTGACAGTTTCTTCTGCAGATAACAAAGCAACGATGACTTGGTGTCTTTTCTGGAAATAATCGCAAGAGCAGATACTTATCAAGTGTTTGTGCCAGATGTCCTCACACAAAACCCTATGAGGAGGTGCTGTCAACACACCACCCCCGTCTTACGGAAAAGCAAAGGGGAGATGAGCGAGGTCAAGTCACCTGCTGAATGTAACTCAGCAAGTCGCGGAGCTGGGATTTGAACCCAGGACTATGTGGCTCCATCGGTGACACCCACAACCACTGCCCAGTACTGGCGCCCCAGGGGGACTGTATATCACGGAGGAAGGAGGTCAAATCTTGAAGTGTCAGGCCTCCTGCAAATCCCAAACTTGAGGGCAAAAGCGAGGAAGCCTGTTTGTCCCCATTTTGCAGGTGGAGGAACTGAGGCTTGGAGTCACTTGCCCAAGGTCACACAGAGCAGAGGTGACAGAGTCTGAATTTGAGCCCAGGTCTCCCTGACTCCAGAATCTGTACTGCTAACATCTGAATGCTTAGCATTTCTGGGCGTGTCCTGAATGTTTAATTTCAATATTTGTGAATTAAGATAAG